>NC_064456.1:1281576-1938321 GCF_023343835.1 Lagopus muta
TCCCGCAGCCGCCCCACGCAATCGTCCACGCTGCGCAGCTCCCGCTCCAGGCGTAGGGGTCACCAGGTGCTGGGGGGGGGGGGAGGACACCCAGGGGGTTGTTTATGGGGGGTTGTTATGGGGCCTAAAGGGGTGCGAGGTGCCCCACAACCTGGTGGCACCCAGGGGGGGCTCCTACCTCCACGGGGTGCTGGAAGTCGCTTTGGGGTTTGAGCAGCGTCTGCCCGTAATCCTTGCGCTGATCTGTGGGGCCACGGGGGGGTCAGGGGTGGGGGGATGGAGGGGGGGGGGTGGGGGGGGGGCTGTGTGGGGTGGCCCCATACTCACTGTAGATGCTTTTTGGCACTGGGTCGGGTGAAGCTGGTGGGGCCGTGGGGGCTGTCTTCATATTCATTGCTGTGCGGATGGACGGATGGACAGATGGATGGATGGATGGACGGATGGATGGATGGATGGATGGATGGATGGATGGACAGATGGACAAGCAGTGAGTCCGGCGTGGGCCGCCATCTCTGCGCCCCATAGCACAGCACCGTGGGGTGTGGGGAACTCACCGGGATGGGGGTCCGCTCCAGTAGGCAAAGGGGTCTCCCATCCTCACAGCACCGATGCTGGCAGCTGCCCGGGGGGGGGGGGGCACAGAGTGTTGACCCCCATGTGGGGCAGCCCGTGGGGTCCCCCATTGTGGTGCCCAGGGGGTCCCCCACACCGCCGCGTGTCCCCCCACGCGTGTCCCCATCCCACCGATAAGCTGTGACCCCCCCAAGTCGCTCAGCCCCCCCCCGTCGCCTCCCCCCGCCCCACGGCTCACCCTGCTCAACCCCCCCCCCCGTCCCCCCGCTCACCCCAGCGCTGGAGCCGCTCTGTGGGGCTGTGGCACAGGACAGAAGCGGGGGTGTGACGTTGGCACCGCACCCCGTTGCTCTTTGCCCGAAGGCGTTTCGCTTGCAGGCGATGCGGGGGGGGTCGATGGGGGGGGAGCCAAGGGGGGCGCAGCGCGGTCTCCCCCACCCCCCCGCTCTCACCCAAGGAGCCGCAGGGCGCAACCCTTCCCCCCACGTTCCTCGTGCTGCTCCCACTGGGGGGGGGATGCGGCCTCCCGTGCCCCCACCGCAATGCCCGATCCACCCCCCCCCCGTTGGTGCCATCCCGCCCCACCCCGTGCCACCTGCTGACTTTGCTCGTCCCATCGCGCGCCCAAGGGGGGGAACGACGGGGTGGGGGTGGGGGCTGCGGGGTCCCTGAGCCCATCCGATGCTGGGTCGCCCCGCTGTGCAGGGGGGGTAACCCGTAGGGGGGCTGGGGGGGTGTCCAAGGTGTTCTGGTGGGGTACTTATAGGATGATGATGGGAGACCCATAGGATTCCGGTGGGGTACACGTGGGTGCCTTTCTGTTCCCCCCTTCGTAGCACGGAAGGATCCCCGCGGCTGGGGGGCGGCCCCATGGAGGGGGGGGGGGGAAAGGGGGGAGGCTGTGCCTCAGTTTCCCTACGGAGGGGGTGCAGTTCCGACGTGCGGCCACCAGAGGGCAGCACGTTCCTGTGTCACCCAGCTCTGCCCCCCCCCCCCATTTTGTAGGACCCCCCCCCAACACAGGGCTGTGGGGATGGGCGGGGGGGGTTAGAGGGGGTTTGGGGGGGGGTTGTCCAAGTTCGGTCCCCATTCTGTCCCCAGAGGAAGAGGCACTGGGGGGGCAAAGAGTTTGGGGCAGAATGTCTGCTTGGGGTATTTGCTATGGGGGGGAGCAGTGGGGAGAGAACAGCAATGGGGTTTGATGGGGGTGGGGAGAAGTGAGGCTGTATGGGGGGAGGGGCTGTGTGTTCCCCCACGGCCCCAAACCAGATATGTGAGGGACAAAAAGCTGTGCAGTGGGATTCCCCCCCCCCCCCCCAGCTGCTTTGGGGTGAGGGGGCAGCAGTGGGGTCCCCCTATGGGGCTGTGCCCCCGTTGTGGGATGTGACCCACAGCACCGCCCCCCAGATGGGGGATTTCCATCAGCTGGGGGCACACGGCTGGTAATTGGGGGCACTGAGGGCACACAGAGGGGCAGGGAGGTGGGATGGGGCCTCTGTGGTGTGGGGCGGCCATTCAGTGGGATTGGGGCTGAAGCTGCTGGGATCTTCATGGCCCAGCACAGCATCCCAGCCCCTCTGCCCTGTGACCCCAAACAGTGAATGGAGCTGGGAATGGAGCTGCCTGGGGACGGAGCAGAACGGGGACCTGAACCCAATGGACCAAAACCAACAGGGACCCAAAGCTTTTGGATACCTGAACCTATGGGGAACCCACAACAATTCAGGACCTGAGCCTGCAGGTGACCTGAACCCAATGCGTTGGGAACCAGAACCTACTGAGAACTGGAACCTGGTGGGAAACTGAACCCATTGACACAACCGTGGTGCCCAATTTCCCCAGTGCAGGGAAATGGGGTGAGGGTGCTTCCAAGGAAGGCACGTCCCCCCCCCCAGGGCCTTTCCGGCCTCCTCATTAACGCTGTGACTAACGAGGCAGCAGCATGTGGCTGTGAGCTGGTTGAGGTGCAGAGGATGTGGCCATAAAAGGCTCTTCTGCAGAAATGGGGGACCCCCAAAGGGGGGGGGGGAGGGGGGGGAACATCCCACTGCATCCATGTGGGGCCTCGTGGTGCCCCCGTGTTGGGGCTGTGGGGACGTGTGGGGCTGAGTGGTGACATCTGAGTGAGGGTTGGGGGGAAGTTGTGTAAGAGGGGCTGGATGGCATCAGCTTGGGGGGGGGGGGGGGGGGCTGTGGGGTGGGGGTTGTGGCACCGGGGTGGGATGGGGGTGAGGCGACCCCAATGTGTCTGTGGGATGTGGGGAGGAGGGCGACCCCATAAATGGTGGCTTAGTGAAATTTGGCATCACCTGGAGGTGGGGACACCCCAAAACCGGGGACGCCCCAAAGATGGGAGCCCCGTTTGGGTGCTGCCCTACAGCTGGGGGGTGCCCACTCCCCCCCCCCCCCCCCCTTCATGAGCCCCCAGGGGTGCTGCTGTGGGTTCTGATCCGTTCCTGGGGGCTCTGTTGGATGCAGCACTCCCAGGGTGACCCCAAAGGGGGGGAAATGCAGCTCTCAGCATCAACCCCCCACATCCACCACATCCCCACCATCCCCCACATCCCCCACGTCCCCGGCACCCACAGCCCTTTCCCTGCGCTCACGCTCCGAGCGCCCAGCGTCGCACTTTCTCTCCCAGCACCAAACCCCACACAAAGGTTATTTTTAAAGAAATGACCGTTTTCCCTCTTTTTTTCTTCTTCTTCTTTTTTTTTTCCCCCCTTTTTTCCTCCTCCGGCAGCACGTGGCGGAGAGGTCATGGGGACGGCTTCCAGCTCCTTCTCCAGGGCTGCGCTCTGGCCAGGCCCCTCCATACAGACCGGGCTTTGAGGAGGGGTCCTCCATCCTCGGCCCTAAAGCACCGCTGCCCACCCCGTCCCCCCCCCCCCACCCCCCCAGCCCCCATTTTCCTCCCCCCATCAACCAGGAGACCACATCCTGAGCCGGGCATTGCCCTTGGGTTTCCCGGAGCCTCCAAAGCCCCGCGGGCTGTGCGGCTTCTCCAGGAAAATCAGAGCCAGATGTGGGCAGTGCTGCAGCCTCCGGGTGTGGGGCTGGGATGGGGGGGGGGGGGGAAGATGGGGAGAGTTTGGGGTGTGGGGAGGGTTTGGGATGTGAGGGGGGTTGGGGGGATATGGGGAGGGTTGGGGGGAGTGGGGAGGGTTTGGGTTATGGGGAGGGGTTTGGGGGTATGGAGAGGGTTGGGAGTATGGGGAATTTGGGGGTCTTGGGAGGGTTTGGGGATACGGGGGGTGCTGGGGTGAAATGGGGGGGTTGGGGATATGGGCACAGCAGCATTTCCCCGTGGGGAGCACAGCTGAGCCGGGGCTGTCAGCTCAGCGACCCCCCAGGACCCCCACGGCGCTCCGATGGGCGGCGCTGGGGGGGAGCAGCGCTGATGGAGGGCGCTGCGGTCAGCGGGAAGGAGCGGGGCGGCCCGCAGCGACCTCGGCATGCGACAACAGCGGCCGCAGGATGACACTGAGGGGGGGGGGGGGGGGGGGAACGGAGGGGGGGGGGGCTGAGCAGCCCCATAGCAAAGGACAGCAAAACAGGGGCCTCCCTCACGGCCCGGGCGCAGCGGTGAGCCCCGCTCGGGGGTCTCAGCTTCATCCCTAAGGCTGAGAGCGCACAGACGGGTCGGAGCGACCCCCCCCCCCCCCCCCACCCGCAGGGGTCTGAAACCAAACGGGGCCCAACGCGGGGCCGTCCCGTCCTTCCACCCCCCCCCCCCCGTAGCTTTTCCCCCCGCGGCAGCGAAGGATCCAACCGCGGGACCGGAGCTCCGTTCTGCTGCCCGGAGAGCGGCGGGGATGAGGGAATAAAGCGGAGTGGGGGTGGGGGGGGAACCGGCGTGCAGCACCGCTCCTGTCCGCGTCCCTGGACCCTGGAGATGCGTTTGACGGATCCGAGCGGTTCCGAAGCGATCATTGAGCTGCGTTTGGCCGCAGGAGGGAGCGCTGAGGGCTGAGGGCTGACGGCAACACCCCCCCCCCAGCCCCCCCAGCCCCCCTCCCGTGGTGCAGGTCCGGATCTCTTTGCTTTCATCCCAACGTCGGATCGCGGTGCCGTTCAGGCGCCCCCAGCCCCGAGCATCCCCAATTCGTGCCGTCGGGTGGGGTGGGGGTGATGGGGGAGGGGGGGGCTGTATGTGGGTCCGTGACGGTGTTCTGCCCCCCCAGCGCAGCCTCCCCCCCCACCCCCGTGTCACACAGGGTCAAAGGAGGGGGCTGCCCACCCCATGAACCCAAGGATGGATGCTGGGCAGGAGAAGAGGCCCGGCAGCCTCACGAGCCCCACTCTGCGTATGGGGCAGAGCTGTGGGGGGGGTTGGGGGGGACACCTGGGGGTCAGAGCCGCAGCGGGGACGGGTTGCGCGTGCTCGGGGCCTGCAGCTGATGTCAGCAGGCGCAGATAAAACAACGGGAGAGAGGCGAGGACAAGCGGCTCCTCTGTTTCAGACCCTCCGTGCGCAGCATCTCCATCCTCCGGCGCGGTGGGGGCTGCTGGGGCGCAGCCAGCCTCCCCCCACCCTCTCCCCCCCCCTCCATCCCACGCTGTCCGTAGGGTGGGCAACGAATTGCCGGCCTGGCGCTGTGGGATCGGAGCCACGCGGGATGCGGGATGCGGGATTCGGCCGTCGGGGCACAGCGCCGGGAGCAGCCGAGCAGCCCCAGCCCTCCAGCTCCCCCCCCGCGTTGGGTGCCGCCGGTTCTCCCCCCCCCCATGGCGCCGATGCCGCCCATCCCCGCGGCGCTCCCAAGCCCTTTGCCCACCCGTCCCCCGCTGCTGGCACAGATCCCCGTGTCCCCCCCGCACTCAGCTGCTCCCGGCGCAGCCCCCTGACCCCCCCTCCCCCCCGAGAGGCAGCACCCGTCTGGCTCCGGCCGGGCTGTGCCCACGGTGTGCCACGCAGCGGGCGGTGCTGATGGGCATCGTTAGGGGGCGGAGGGAGCTGCCTCCCCCCCCACCCCAGCACCCCGATCCTGGCTGCGCCCCCACTGCTGCCGTGTGGGTCTGCATCACCCCAAAAACGCCGTTTGGAGCTGATAGCGGCAGCTCCTGC
This sequence comes from Lagopus muta, assembly GCF_023343835.1. Taxonomy (NCBI): domain Eukaryota; kingdom Metazoa; phylum Chordata; class Aves; order Galliformes; family Phasianidae; genus Lagopus; species Lagopus muta. The sequence goes on from NC_064456.1 coordinate 1,287,218, forward strand.
ATCCCCCCCGCGCTGCTCCCCGATGGGAGCCGGATGGAGGGGAGGGGGGAGGTGGCGGCAGCCCCCCCAAAGAGGCTTCGGGCTCCGGCTTGGCCGCATTCCTCGGCCTGGAGAGTTCTGGTGGAGGGAGGAGCGCGGCCGGAGCGCGGTGTGACTCAGCCTTGGGGACACTCTGGGGACACATGTGGGGCCATAACGCGCCCTCCGTGCCCCCCCTCCTCCTCCTTCCCCCATAGCGCTGTGGGGCCGGGATTGATCCCTCCGGCCGCTGCCCAGAGACCCCCCAGTGTGTTGCGGGGGGGAGGTGGGGGAATTGACCCCTGGGAGCCGCCGCGGACCCCGAGTTATGACAACAGACACAGCGTGACCCCGCGCTGCTCATCCTGCGGGCACCGCGACCCCGCAGCGCCGGGTGGGGAGGAAGGGGGGGCGAGGAAGAGGAGGGGAGGGGAGGACACGGAGCAGCGCTGCGGGAAGGGAATGCGGGACAGCACGCAGTGCCGGTGGAGGCAGGGGGTGACACGGGACATTCCCACGGGGATTTCCAGCGGGGTTCTCTGTCTGTCCCTCTCTCTCTGCCTCTCCCCCCCCCCCGCCCGGTGCCAGCATTGCGAGGCGAGGGCTGCGGGGCAGCGTGCGGGGCCGGGATCGCGCGGTGTGGGTGCGGGGGGTCGGGGAGGATCTCGCCGCGCTCTCTCCGCTGGAAATAACTTTCTCCGTAACGCGGCGAGTGGGCGGCGGTGATTTCAGCGGAGCCGTGGGCTGAACCCAGCCGGGGAAGTGGGGGGGGGTTGGGATGAGCTGCAGGCTTCACCCCCAACACCCCCCCATTCCCTCCCCGGTTTGGGGGCGGCTGTCCCTAGAAAGTCTCCCAGGTGCCGGGCTGTGCTCCTGCGCCCACCGAGGACGCTTGAAGGCCGATCCGTGGCAGCGCTTTGGCCGCAGTTTCCCCCCCGTTCTGCCCCCCCTCCCCCAGCACCAGCACACCCGGAGCTCGCGGAGGGGGCGATGGGGCGACCCCAGCGCTGGGGCCGGGATCCCTGGGTCACCCCGCGTCCTCCCACCGAGCTCAGACCGCCGCTTTGCAACTGGGGGCGTTTCGGGAAGGGACCCCGCAGCCCCCACCCCCCCGTTTGTGTGGCATCGCTCATCGCCCCCAGCCCCGCAGCCGTTCTATTTCTGCCCCGTGACTCAGGGATTTCGGCAGGTTCGGGATGGGGGGGATGGGGGGGAAGGGAGGAGGCTCTTCTGTAGCCAAAACGAAAGGGGCGGCCGCGTCCCTCCCCTCCCACTCAGCAGCGGATTATTATTAACCCGGCCGTCCCACCGCCCCTGTTTGCAACAGCGCTGTCCCATGACCGCACTGTGACATCTTTCCGGTCACTCCGATGGGAGATCTGACAGAGCACGGCCACGGGGTCCCCGTGAGTCACCCCCAGATCGGTGTCACCGTGTGCCCACCGCATCCCCAGAAATGGGGCGGGGGGGGGGGGGGGGACATCCCGTAGCTGTGGGGGGGGGGGGGTGCAGCTCCGTGCTCGCCCCACATCCGCCCCCTGCCTTACCCGCAGCCGCAGCGCTGATGGTTATCACCTCGCTCAGCAGCACAGATGTGGCCCCATCGGCGGTGCAGACGCGGCCCTGTTGTGGAGCTGTCACCTCCGTCTCCCTCTCCGGCTGCCCCCAGCTCTGCCCTGACCTCCAGTCTGCGCTCTGTTCTGGATCCCCATCCCTCCATCATTTTCGGGTCAGCTCAGCTCCGAGCAGAGCCATCACTGCCATCAGCTGCTCCCTCAAAGTGTGGATGAGGGCAGCTGTCACCAACACGTGGCCCGTTGTCACCGTTGCCACCGTTGTCATGTTGTCACATCACACAGCAGCATTTGCGGCATCTCCCGCTTTCCTCTTCCCCATCCTGGTGTGACCAGCGCTCTGTGAGCCAACATTTGGCCTCACGGCAACTAATTGCTTCCAGTCGTTTGCAAAACAACAACAGCAACCAGCAGGAAAACCCCCAAAAAGCAGAGAGCTTTTGTGTCCCCAGAGCTGGGAGACCCCCAGCTCCATCCCCACACAGAGCTCCTCCAGGGCATCCCTGTGCAACCACTTCTGGGTGTGCAAAACCACCACGGCACACACAGCTGTCCCTGCACACCCATGGGGATGAATGCAGCCCAAAGGTCCTCCCTGCACCCCACACCCTGCAGCCCCCAATGCAATGGGGGGTGGGAAGGAGGGGGCTGAGGAGGGGTGGCCCTGCTGCAAAACGAAGGCTGCTGATGGAGCAAACTTGCACTGCCCAGGGAGGGGGGGGGGCAGTTTGCAAAACCATGCAGGATTTCCTGCAGGAAAACTTCATTGCAGCACGGCGCCGAGGCGCGCGGCGGTGGGTGTGCAGCCAGCAGGGCTGTGCTGGTGCGATGGTGCGCAGTGCACGTGGGAGCCCGTGCAGCAGGGGATGCTTTTAGAGGCTCACACGCGTGTGTTTCAGCCCGCAGGTGTGTGCAGGTGTGTGTGCTGGGTGCTTCTGCATGCACAGATGTTGGGCTGCATGCGCCTCGCTGTGCGTGTGGCTGCGCAGGGGTGTCTGCGTGTGTGCAGATGTGTGTTCCAAGGGATGTGCGTGCACACAAGGCAAGCTGCAGGGCTGTGTGTGTTGTCACAGAGCTGCGTGTGCTGGCACGTGTGTGTGCACAGGCATGCATCCCCAGGGACGTGCCAGCAGCTGCGTGTGCGTGTTGCAAGGCTGCGTGTGCGCACACACACGTGTGCAAGCTCCAGGGCTGTGCATGTGTGCCGCTGTGCGTGTGCGTATGTGCGTGTTCCAAGGGTGTGAGTGTGCATGCAGGTGTGCAACTGCACTGCTGTGTGTGTGTGTGCGTGCCCCAGGGTTGTGCACGCGTGTGTGAGTGCGCGCTGCAGGCGGCGTGCAAGGAGCTGCGTGCGTCCACGTGTGCGTTGTTCCGAGGGCTGCGCGTGCACAGACACGTGTGCGAATCCCGCTGTGTGTGTGTGTGATGGGGGGGGATGCGCGCGCTCATATATGCGCGTGCCCGAGCGCGTGCACGACGGTGCGTGCATCTCCCGGCTGAAGGGGAGGGGGCGGTGCGTGCCGGCGCGCGCGCGTTGCGCGCCCGTGAGGGGGCGCGGGGGGGGGGGGAGGGAGATTGGGGAGGGGGGTGAGAGGGTGGTCGTGGGGGGGGTGAGGGGATGGGGGGGGGTCTCCCCGTGCCCACCGGTCGGGGCCGAGCGGAGCCGAGCGGAGCCGAGCGGGGCAGCGCCGCCGGGATCTGGCCGCCCGCCAGCCCTGTTCTCATAAACCACATGCTGTCAGCGGCCCTATAAAGGGCAGCGCGGCGGCGACGGCGGACTCAGCCCGGCCCCGCTCCCGCACTCAGCCGCCTTCTCCCGCACCGCCCGACCCGCCGCAGCCCCGGCCCCACGGCAGCCCCCATGCCCCGCCTCGGATCCCAGGTACGCCCGCCGCCTCCTGCGGTCGTTCGGGGTGTCCCCCCCCCTTTTCCCCCCCCTCCCGGCTCCGCTGCCACCTGTGTGCCCCCTCCGGTGCTCCCCCGACCCCCGCCGGATGCGCGCACGGGGACGTGGCGGTGCGGACCGACCCCCATCCGGCCCCGTCCCGCCGCCATCTCCCGATTGCTTTCGCTTTGCCATCCCGGTGCCGATCGGAGCGGTTCTCCGCGGGGTGCGGTCCCGGCCCGGTCCCCGCCTCCGTCCCGACGCTCTGGGGCTCCGTCCCGCTCCCCATCTTCATCCCGGTCCCCGACCCGGCGGAGCGAGGCTCCGTGCCCCATCCCCATCCCATGGCCGTGCTCTTCCCCCCCACTCCCCCCCCTCTTCCCCACGGCGACATCTGCAGTTTCACAAGCCGGGAGCATTTCTGGGCCGGCTCCCAGGGAAACTGCCCCCACCCATCCAACCCCGCACACCCTATCGGTGCCGGGATGTGGGATGCGGGGGGTCTGCTGGGTCCCCTCCCCGGAGGAGCCCCTGTGCACACGGAGGGGCTCGGGCCGCCCTGCTGCTTGTGGGGGGGCTGGGAGGGGACTTTGGGGTGACGCCAAAGAGGCTGCATGGAAAGAGCCCTGAGGGTGTGGGGCTTGGGGGGGGGGTCTGCGGGGTGGCAGAGGGTTTTGGGAGGTGGGTGGCACGGCGCCTGTCACCCGTGGGGACGGCATAGAGCCACGCGGCTCCCACGTGTGTTGTGGAATGGGAAATTCCCTGTTGGAAGCGGCTCGATGGGCGTGGGGTGGGAGGACAGCAGCGGGGTCAACATTGCAAAGCTGGGATTAATGAGGAAGGGGGTCTTGGGGGGTCCGGCCCCACACCAAGCGTCGCTCTGTCCCGCTCAGGTGTCCCTGTTCCGCTGCACCCTGCTCTCGTCCCTCCTCCTCATCTGCAGCATCCATGAGACGGAGCAGAACAGCTACTGCCAGCAGATCATCACCGAGCGGCACCTGGACTACCTGCAGGATCTGGTGAGCGCCTCCCACGGTGGCCCCACGAGTTCCTCTCCTGCTCGGTGACTCCAACGGTGGCACCCAGGAGCCGGGCGCCCAGGGGCGTTCGAATGGCACCGTGCCTGCAGTGTGGCTGCTGCCAGAGGAGCAGCCGTGGCCGGGAGCTGGGTGCGGAGAGCGGGGAGCGCTGGGGATGCAGCAGAGGGGACTGGGGGGGGGTGGTGTTTTTGGGGCCGCGGCGGCTGCGCAGGGGTTAAGCTGAGGAATCCGGCTGCATTCCTGAGTCCAGCTGCTTGCCTGGAAGCTGGGCTGGCAACGGGGCTGTGGGTGGGTGGCAGGCAGCGAGGGGGGCCAAGGAGCCAGACGGGCTGGGGAGACGGGCGCACGCGTCCCATGGGGCACGGGGTGCTCACCCCCTGGAGCTGAATCCCAGCCCCATCCCTGCCCCATAGGGCTGCCGGAGGCGCTGCCCACGCTGGCCCTTGGCTCACCTCCGAGCGGGCATTACGGCTGTGGATGCTGTGGGCAGGGAATCGGGCCACGCGGGGATTTGTGCGGCAGCGTGGATGCGTTGGGAGCAGATTAAAATTTGGCCTTGGCAGCACCGCTGGGCTCACGGCTCAAGGGATCCGAGGCTGAGCTCAGCTCATAACCGCTGTGTGTAACCGCTGCGTCCGGCCTCGCGTCGCCTCTTCCTCTCGCAGCACCGAGCGGCGCTGCTGGCGCTGGCAGATGTGCAAGATGGGCTGTGCCTGCAGCCCCCTGCACAGGGAAGGTTTGCTTTGCAGCCCACCCGGATCCCAAGCAGGCGCGTGGCCTGGAAGGGGGTGGGGGGGGGGGGAGAGGAGGGGGCTGGTGCAGGTTTGAATGAAAGCCACGGTTTCCCAGCTGGAGGTTGCAGCCCTCTCCTCATCCGGCGTTTGCAGAGCAGCCGGCCCTCGCTGCAGCCCCGCGGGATAATGGAGCAATTGTTTCCAGTGCTGCACGGCTCTTCTGGCAGCCCGCGCCCTCCCAGCCTGGGATGCAGGCCCGGAGGCGGCTGAACGCCCTGAAGGAGGGCTTGGCTTTGGCGGGGTTGTTTGGGGGATTTTCCTCCTTTTGTAATGGGAAAGAGAGGTGGCAGCAGGCACCGATGGATCCCGGGTGGCAGTGCCAAGCAGAACCGGGGCTGCGGCTTTAGGAAGAGGAGGAGGATGGCAGGGATGAAGCAGGAGCCCCTGTGCCGTGGGTTAGGGGCGGTTTGCACACATGTGGGCACAGGGCCGGGCAGCGCCCGCGTGGTGACACCCTGCTCTGTCCCTGCAGGCAGACACACAGATGCAGCAACCCGGCACGGTGTCCTTCAGATTCATCAGCAAGATGCGGCTGGTGAGCGGCCCCCAGCTGGGCAGGGGGGTGGGGTGGGGGGTGGGATGGCTCCTGGGATGCCGTGGGGCGTCCCTGTGGGGCGTCCCTGTGGGGCGTCCCTGTGGGGCGTCCCTGTGGGGCGTCCCTGTGGGGCGTCCCTGTGGGGCGTCCCTGTGGGGTGCATTTGCTGTCCCCTTGCCTCCATTTCCCTGGGCAGGGTGGGACAGTGGCGTTTCCTCTGCCCACGCTGCATCCAGTCTCTCACTGTGGGGCTCCATCTCTTCCCAGAACGACTCTGTCTGCTACGTGAAAGCTGCCTTCCCTTTGCTGGGCACAATCCTGAACAGGACGACGTTCAAGGAGAACTCAACAAACGCCAACAAGATGAAGACGGTGCGCAGGATGTACGAAAGCATCGATGAGAACGTGGACCCCTGCATCAGGGAGGAGGACGACGAGGAGCACGCGGTACGGCGTTCCCCACCTGCAGAACGGGGTGGGCATGTGGGGCTCCGTGCTGTGGGGTCAGAGCTGGGTGCAGCGTGGCACCCGCTGGGGTCACCGGGTTGGGATCCGGGATGCTGAGCCGAGCCCAATCCTGCAGCTCTCCGAAACGTGCTTTGAGGATTTCACCACGTCCCCCTACGAGATGCTGGTGCTGGTGAGGCAGTTCTTCCAGGACATCAAACAACTGCTGCACAACAAGGAGACCTTTGAGAAGGACTGCAGCCAGGTGTACCGCAGCGCGTGTGCGGGGCCCCAGCAGCGCAGCTCCTCCCCAGGTACGGCTCTGCCTGCTGCCCCGCCAGCTCAGGCTCACCTGCATGGAGCAGCTTGGAGCCGCGTGTGTGCGGCCCTGCACACGTGTGCGGGCGCAGCGTGTCGCCGTGTCGGGAGCTGTGTGTCCGTGTTTGGGGCTGAGCGCCTGCTGGGGGTGGAGGGGGGTCAGAAAGGGGGATGCAGCCCCCGATGGGGTGGGGAATGGGGCTGGGAATGAGGCCGTGGGGGGAGAAGGAGCTCCATCCGCATGGCTGGAGGTGTCAGGCTCGGCCAAGCCACGTTGCTGCCCGTGCCTCAGTTTCCCCTTAGTGCCAATCCTGTGGAGCAAATGCTGGGTGAGGCCGAGTTCTGCCCTCTGGGGTGTCAGGACTTGCGTTGCCATCCGTGCTTGTCTGAGTGCCACGCTGTTGTCTGCATGCCCGTGGAGGAGATGTCTCAGTGTTGTCTGCGCCGGGCTGTGCCTTGTCACCGCCGCGCCGTGGGGATGTCACACGTGGCCGGCTCCTGCCAGCGATGCTGCATCGTGGATAACCCTCACTGCCAGCTCAGGGGACCCGGTGACGGGCTTCCACTTGTCCTGTCGCCTCTGTCTTGCTGCCACGTCCGGCCCTGCCTGCTCCCTGCTTCCCTCTGCTCTCCTTTTCGGGGCTTTCGCTCTCATGGGGACGCGGGGGGATCCCCGTCTCAGAGCTGCTGCCTGCTGGTGACCCCACGGCCGTCTCTTCTCTCTGCTTCTTTCAGGTGTGGGGACAGATCCTGACTGCAATTGCCTGTCCCCTGCCCTCCCTTCTGCCACCCAGCCCTCCCTCTCCGCTGCCACCCGTGCCGGCAGGGACGTGGCACCCTCTAGCACCAGGGTCCCTTACCGCCGGCTGGGCGGCATCCTGGCCGAGTTAGGCAGCAGTGCCTCGTCCGAGCCCCCCAGTAGCATGGAGGGCAGCTCGGGGGCCGAGGAACTGCCAGGAACCGGGCTCGGCGACGCGTCGGCGCCGTCCCCCACCGTGCAGCAGACGCTTGGAGCCCTCCTGGATCCGGCCGCGAGCGCCAGCCCGAAGGCCGAGGACAAATCCATCCCGTTCCACGGGATGCTCGAGGAGGGCGCCGGGACCCCCGTCCTCCCGCATCAGCTCCCTTCGCCCCGAGGGATCAGCACGGCGATGCCGGCGGCGGTCCCCAGCAGCGGCTCCGCGCAGCGCCGCGCCGTCGGTCGCCGTCCCACCGAGAGCCCCGAGCGGGTCACGCAGCTCCGCTTCTCCAGGATGGCTCCGCTGTTGCGGGGACGGGCGGAGGGCGGCCCCGGGGACGGGACGGGGGCGCGAGGCTGGGGGCTGAGCCGGCTGCGGGAGCCCGAGGACGGCGGGGCCGGACCCAGCTTTGATTCGAGCTTTGTTCTGAGCGCAGAGCAGCGCAGGAAGGAGCCGCCAGCCGCCGGCGAGAGCCACCGGGAGCTCCTGGTGTACGTCACGGTGGCCAGCGTCGTGGCCGTCTTGCTGGCCATGGGCGGGCTGCTTTTCTACAAGTATAAATCCAAGGTGAGCCCTTCCCCGGCCGCCCGTCCCTGCCTCGGTTTCCCCTCTCATCTCTCGGTGCTGCACCCCAAGTTTAAGGTGGGGACCCCTGAGCGCCGCCCCGTCGCAGGGAAGGGGGCGTTATTTGGGGGATCCCCCACCTCCTTCTCCAGGTGGGAGCCCCCTCCCCATCCTCACCCCTCCCTCCTCGCAGGTCCTGCAGCGGCCGCTAGAACAGAGGGGCTGCGACCCCGAGGAGCCGGAGACCAGGTGGGTGCCGTCCTGCCGCTCGGCTGGGGAATCTGGGGACCCCCCTGCCCACCCCGACCCGGGGACCCCGGCCCCACAGCCCGCCCTGTAAACCCCCGCTGGGTTTTGCCTCGCAGGGCGCTGCAGGGAGCGGAGGGGTGCGCGGAGCTGGAGACGCAGGAGCTGTGAGGTGAGGGGAGGGGGCAGGGCGGGCGGGCGGCCGCATCCCAGGGGCGCTGACCCCAATCTTGGGGCGGGGAGGGGCTGCCAGCTGGGCTGGGTGGAGAACGCGGCCGGGCTGCGCCTCAACAACGCGGCCAACGTGCGGTTTAGCAGCCCGTTAATTCATAACCGCGAGTTTTTAGATGCGTATTGAGGCATTCTATTAAATACGGGCTTTCTATTCCCCCCCCTGTTTTATTTTACGTTATTTTCCAATTCTGAACGCACCTCTCCCCACCGTAACCTCATCGCCCGCTGACTTTTTCTCCCTCTCTCCTCAGGGCCCCCTGGCGGGATGCGACGCTGCTCGGGGGGGCGGGGGGGTGAACGGACGGGGGCGCTCCTCGCTGGGCGACGGACGGCCGTTGTGCGGCCCCCAAAAGACGCGACGAGCCCCAACCCCCGGCCTGCAGCTGGAACCCGCACAACCCACGGATGAGGACGGAAGGACGGGGCAGCGCAGCCCGGCAGGACCTTGGCGATGGGGTGGATGGCACCGAGGGGCTCCGTGGGGACGGCGCTGGATGCGTCCGAAGCTGCGAGTGGAAAATCCGCCCCCCCCCCCTCCATCCGTCCGTGTTTCCCGTTGCTCCTCACCCACGCCTGGCACGGCAACCCATAGTGGGGGGGGGGCAGGGCAGGGGGGGGCACCCTTCCCGCATCCCACCGGTGCTGAGGACCCAACGCCAGGCCTGCAAAGGGGAAACCCCTCACACTGTGAATATTTAAGACCCGCCGTGCCGTCCCCGTGCCGCGATCCCAAGCTGGACTTGGGAGCTGCCCAGCGCAGGAAAGCTTCTCTATGAACGCGGTGGATAAAAAGCTTTTATCCAACAAATGCACTTTGGGGGATGGGGGGGGGGTGGTTTCCCTCCCCCCTCCCTGCAGGGTTATTGCTGCGAGCTGGCCTCGCCCAGACTGGATTTTGATGCTGGAGCACAGCGTGGTGGTGATGCTGAGGGTGCAGGGAAAGGCTTTGGGGCACAGCGGTACCCAAAACCGCATCCCACCCCACACAGCATCCCTCCCCAGCGCCGCCGCTCCTGGGCTGGGAAGCGTTATTTTTATATGATATATATATTAAAAAAGAAGGAAAAAAAAAAAAGAGGGACAGACCCCACTTTTTTTGGTTGTTTTTAAAGCATTAGTATTAATTTTGTTTTCTATGCGTATTTATGGACTGCCAAAAGGAGGCGTTTCCTGGGGGGGAGGGAGGGGTGGAAGTGGGGTGCGGAGCTGGGTTGGAGCTGCTGCTGGCTCCACGTGTTGTGTGTGCTGGGGGGGGAGGGGGGGCGGCTGCTGGAGTTCTTTCTGCCTCTGTTGTTTTGGGTTTTTTTGTACAGTGAAATGGTGAGATGTTTTATACAAAGTCATTTAAAGAAGTCTATTTAAGGAGAATCATAGAAAACAGCTTGTATATTTAATATTATTAATAAAGACGGACGTGCAGCGCTGTGTCAGCGTGGGAGCTGGCGCTGGGGGGTGGGAGGAGATGGGTTGTGGGGTGGGGGGGGGAGGGGGTGCAGTTTGGGGCTGGGATGGCGGTGCTGCTATGGGATGTGCTGGGGGGTGGGAGGGGGGCACTCGCTCCCATAGCATGGGATGGTGAGGGATCAGCCCTCCAGCTCTGCTGTGCATCTCAGGGTGGTGGGGGGGGCTTCTCCCAGCTCTGGGGGGGCTGTTTTGGTCACGCTGGGGGCTGTGCTGCTCCTTTCTCCTATGGGAAAGGCAGGGGGAGGATGGAGTGCTGACCCCAGGGCGCTCTGTGCACCTCTGGCCCAGAGCTGGGGCTGATCCAAGCAGCGATGCTCAGAGCTGCAGGGAACCCCTCGCCTCCCCCCCCCCCAAGGCGCTGGGGGCTGCAGGGTGAGGGCTGGTTATGGCCGGAGCTGGGGTCAGGGGTCACGCTGACCCTGTTTTCCTGTTGATGCGTGCAGGAGTTCACGGCCACTGAGATGCACCCAGCCTTCCTGCCATCCCCATCCCCACACTGCGAATGGGGGCGCGGGGCTGGACGCCCCTCCTGACCCCACAGCGCCTGCAGGAGGAGGCAAAGCAGCTGCTGAAAGCAAACACACTTGAGGCTGCCTTCCTGTGAGCACTTCAGTTGGAGAGGCAGAGCACCACGAGGCATTTCCTTCTCCAACACCCCCAACAGATCCCAGACCCCCCATCCCTTTTCTCTCTGTGCAAAACCGGTTCCCTTGAGGGGGGGAGATGCTGGGATATGAGAGTTCTTCAAAGCCATCTGATGGGCACGCGTGGGGTTTGCAGCTCAGGGGTCTGCAGCTGGGGGGGTGGCAGGCTGAGCCCCCCCAGTGCTCAATGAGGGGGGGCTGGATGGGGCCGGGGAGCTCTCTGTGGGCCGTTTGGGGCCGTGTTTGCTGACAAACAGGATTCCTCGAGGGCAGCTGACTCAGCCCAGCCCTTCCTCTCCTCAGCAGCAGCCGGGGGTTTCCCAGGTCCACATCCCCTTCCCAAGGAAGTGGGACCTATATATATCTGTCCGGATCTGGGCCATAGTGATTATGGTCGCGGTGGGGGGGGGGGGGGGGGGGGGGAAGGGGGTGGTTGGGGTCAGAGGCTGCTTGGGTTGTTCTCAAGGGGGTGAGCAGAGCTTGGGGGCTGTGGAGGGGAAGGGGGGGGGCAGCGAGCCCCTGCCCTGCTGCAGCTTTGGAGCTGAATGATGGCTGTGGGGCGGTGGTGTTGGAGAAGGGGCCGTGGGGTGGGGGGAAGAGGTGGGGGGGCACCTCCCTGAGTGTGCAACTCCCCTACACCCAGCCCCAGCACCCCCACGTGCTCTGGGCAGCCCAAAGCAGAAGCGAGTGGAGGAGATTTAAGGGGCAAACTTGACACTTTTAGGAGCCCTAGAGGTGGGTTGGAGCTGCAAAACCTCAATGCCCACTTTCGGGAACCTTAAGGAGGGATGGAGCCATTCCTACCCCTCCACGTTTCTACAGGAGAGAAGGGAGACAATCCCTCCTGCAGGTACACGAGAGCCCCCAGGATGGATTTTTCCACCTTAAAAACAGGTGATGCGCTCAGACGGAAGCCGAAACCCCAAAGTTTGAAGAGCTGGGCAGGGAAAGAAGCTTTGGCACTGGGGTGGCTGTGGATGGGGCACTGCTGGATCGCAGCCCTCCCCATGGGGCTGCATGGCCGCAGACTGCTGACGGGGCAGCGCCGTCCCGGAAAGCACCGCGGGGCTGCGGTTCCACACTTGGGGCCATCGGGGCAGCAGGGACAGATCCTGGCCACCCTGATGGGATGGGTTGCCTCGAGTGAGGACCGGCCTGGTCCTGATCTGTGGTCAGACAGAACAGTTTTGGTTAAATGGATAAATACGGGCCGCAACGCCGCTCGCTCTTTGGGTTTGTCACTGCGGGGCTGCGGTGGGGACGAGCAACGTGGGGAGGCATGCGGGTGTAACCCCATTGCTGGGACTGGAAAGGGGGGGACAGGGTGGGAAATGAGGGTCCCAGGGGGGAACAGGAGCCCCTCAGCACCGTGGGGATGGATGGACAGATGGACACCAGGGCAGGATGAGCCGCAGTGCCCATCGCATTGCACTCAGCCCTGCTGGATCGACACGGGATGTGGCCATGGGGAGAACAGCGGGGGGCTGGGCTGGGGGTGCTGACCCTCCCTGCACCTTTACACCCCATCCCAGCCCTCCCCACCGTGACAAATGCTTCTTTCTTTTGTTTGGCTGCCCTCAAGCCATTCTCTACCCAACCTTAATCTGTGCTTGGGATTTACCTGACCAAGGCGCAGGACCTTGCTGGATTCCATGAGGTTGGAAGGAGGGGGGGGGTGGGAGGCAGGGTTTGGAACTTGATGATCCTTGGGGTCCCTTCCAACCCAAACCATCCTATGATTCTATTTGTTTATTTATTACAGAACCAGAAAATCAGTGGGTTGATCTTATTCCTTCATTCCTTTATTCCTTTATTTATCTATCTATTCATTCATTCATTCATTCATTCCATCATTCCTTTATTCCTTTATTTACTTTTCCCTTCATTTATTTACTTATTTATTTATTCATTCATTCATTTCTTTTGTCCTTTATTTATTTATTCCTTTATTTACTCCTTTAGTCCTTTATCCATCCATCCATCCATCCATCCATCCATCCATCCATCCATCCATCCATCCATCCATCCATCCATCCATCCATCCATCCATCCATCCATCCATCCATCCATCCATCCATCCATCCATCCATCTCCCTATCTCCCTATCTCCCTATCTATCTATCTATCTGTCTGTCTGTCTGTCTGTCTGTCTATCTACCATCACTCTTCCCCACGCTCCCCCCCTCAGCCCCCTCCCACTTTCCCGAAGTCCTCCCGCGGCGGTCCGTTCCCCCATTCTACCACCAGGGGGCGCCATAGCGCCGTTTCCCCCCCCACCTTTTCTCTCCGCCGTCTCCCCGCTTCGCTTCTCCGGCGGGCGCGTGATGACGTCACCACGCGCTGACGTCACAGCAGAGACGCCCCCGGCGCCTCGCGCGGCGCCCGCAGTGTCCGCCGCAGAGCGCTGCGAACCGGCGCTGACGGAGCCGAGCCGAACCGAACGGAGCCGAGCCGAACCGAACGGAGCCGAGCCGAACCGAACGGAGCCGAGCCGAGCCGAGCCTGCCCTTCCCCTCCCCGCCCTCCGCTCCGCCCCGCCGCACGATGTCGGTCCCGGAGCCCGCCGGCGGCGAGGAGGCGAAGCAGGCCAAGGAAGCGGAGGACGCCGAGAAGTTTTCCTTCATGGCCACCGTCACCAAAGCGCCCAAAAAGGTACCGGCTTGTCGGGGTTCGCTCCGTGCTGCATCGTGTTGAGCTGCCTGGAGTGATGGGCTGAGCCGTGAGCGCTGCCCTGGGGCGGCCCGAAGGGCAGCGGGGTGAAATTCGGCGTGCGGAGCGAGCCGGAGGCCGAGCAGCTCCGTCGCATCGCCGTGCTGCGGGGCGGGGAGCTGCGTGTCCCCGCAGGTCGGCACGGTGCTGGGCTCTGCGTCCCCGCAGGGCTCCGCGCTGGGCTGCCGGGGGTCCCCGCGTGCTCGGAGCCGAGCTCTGCTCGTGGTTCCGGCGGCGCCGTGCTGGATGTGCTGCTCTGTGCTGGATGTGCTGCTCTGTGCTGGATGTGCTGCTCTGTGCTGGATGTGCTGCTCTGTGCTGGATGTGCTGCTCTGTGCTGGATGTGCTGCTCTGTGCTGGATGTGCTGCTCTGTGCTGCTTTGTGCTGGATGTGCTGCTCGGTGCCTCTCGTTGTGAGGGGGGTTGGAGGTTTGGAGGTTTTCTCGTGCCCAGTTCTGTTTATCCAAGCTTTGGACGTGGCCTGGAGGAAGGAACAGAGGAATGCGGAGCTGGGATCTTGCAGGGGAGGCTCAGGCGTTGTTTTTCCGTTCTTATTGCTGTTGTTTTCCACGTAGCCCCTGGGATGTTTATGGGGTGAGGCGGGGAGGAGAGCAAGCAGTGAATCCCGAAGCATCCTACATAGAGAACGAGGAATGAGCTCTGTGCCCAGGGGGATTCAACCCGGTGTTCTCAGAGGCGAGGTTTGTCTGCCTGGGCAGGTATGGGATGCTTTCTTACCTTGGGTTTGCTGCTGCGTGCACGGCTTTGTTGCACAGCACCGAGAGCAGCCGTCAGACTGCAACGGCTGGGTGGTGATGCTGGAGGTGCCCTGAGCGACAGGAGGCGTTTGAGGCTGATAACATCAGCAGGCGCTGAGATCCTGGGGAGCGTGCATTGCTGAGGTCAAGGAACAAAACGCTTCGGGCCGTTGTTCTCCTTGCCTGAGTAGTTTGTGCAAATAGGGCTCGGTAATGGTGGAAAGGAGGAGGATGGAGAATTGCTCTCCTGCGATACAGTGCTGCCTGCCCCCAGGTGGAGGCATTTCAGATGCCTTCCAAGCGGGATTGCAATTAAACCATTAAAATGCCTCTTGGTTTTAATGCAAGCCAAAGCTTCTTAAGGCAGTTCTCAGCACAGAAGATGGCTGAGAGGTGGAGCTGGAGGACGCTGTGCACCCTCTTTTGGCTTCCTTGAGCTTTGGGATGGAGTGCTGGGCAGTGGGGAGGGTGGGATGATGCCGAGCTGTGTGTGACCTGCCACCAATGAGCTCCTCATAGAGCAGCCTTGCCTTGTGCCAGCACACAGGGTGGGTGTCCCCAGCCTGGGGCTCTGCTTGAGTGCTGGGGAGCAGCTCAGCCGCATTGGAGCTGTGTGGACCCCACAGCATTACTCTCCTTGGTGACGCTGACCCAGGTGCGGTTTTTCCCCCTCCTGTCGTTGATTTGCTTAAGGTGAAAAAGTGAAACAGCAGGAGGTAAGAGATTAAAAGATTACATACAATCAACTCCGGATTTAAGTCGCAGCTGCTGCCGTCGAGGCGCTCAGAGCTGTGGGCTCCCTGCAGCAATGCGGCCGGTGCTCCTCCAGGAGCTGCTGGCGTTGCCTGCAGGCTCTGAAGCTCCTTTGCTGCTCCGCTTTACGGTAACTCGGGCTGTCAGCAGAACAGCAGCAGCTGTGGTGGGGGCGATTTGGCTGCTGGGCAAGGAGAGCTTTGCAGGCAGAGGTGAGCGATGCTGAGCACGGTGCTCTGTGCTGCGCGTGCCCTGATGTGATGGGGGGGGGGGAGGGTTGAGGCTGCTTTGTGGACGCGGGGATGAAGGAGAACAGAAGGGCAGTGCGTGCTCTCCCTGCGCCCTGCGTGCCATCATTGCTGCAGTTGGGCTGCCTGCACCCCTGAGACCCGCAGGCGCCCTTGGAGGCGGATTTTCCCAGCCTGTCTCAGCTGGTTGCTGCAGCTCTGAGCTCCCGGCTGTGCTGTGTGCCCTTGAGCTGGGGGGAGGATGGGGGGGGGAAGAGCAGGGGGAGCTTTGCATGCTTTGTCCCTGTTTGTCACCCATCTGCCGTGAGCTCCATGCAGGCACCTTCACGCTCGGGCGCTGGCGGACAGACGGACGCTCTCCCCCTCTGCAGACAGATCTGCTTATTCATGCAGTGAACGTGGAATGAGCTCCAGCGCTGCGTGCTGGGGTTGGTGCTGCAGCCCTGCAGAGCCGTGCAGTGGGACACGGCGCTGCTGTGCTGTGGAGCTGGCAGGAGGTGGGAGCAGGGGACCCCGAGCTGCCTCTGCTGCAGCTTTTTGCTGCTGAGTGTTCCCTGACCTTGCTGCAGTCTGCTTCTGTGCTGGGCTTCAGCCCTGTTGCTCTCTGTCCTCGCATGTCTGTAATCCCTGCCGTGTGATGCTCAGGAACCCAGCATGTCCTGGGGACGGGGCTGCCCTTGTGCTGACACGGCTCTCAGGGCTGCTCATTTTTGCTCTGCCTTTAATTTCATCCCTCATCCTGGCTGCTCCTGAATCCTGCCTGCCTCTCTGTGCCTGTCCCCCACTGTAGCCACCTCCTCTGCTGGTTCTCAAACCAGATGCTGTGTGCTCAGCTGCTTCCTTCCCCAACCATCTGTTCTTCTATCATCTCCCTGCACTTTTCCCTTCCCATATCCAGTGTGTGTGTGTTTGGGGGAGCAGGGGGGGGTTCCTCCTGCTCAGCACAGAGCTGATTTGGCCTTTGCTCGGAGTGGGGAGGCAGCTAACGCATTGCTGTGCCCTACAGTCGGGGCCCCTGACCCATGGCGAGCGCGAGCCATGCAGTGTTGTGAGCTGAGATGCTTTGCTTGGGGCTGGGAGCAGGGATTGGTGGTGCTTTGTGAAGTGACAGCATCTGTAATTAGTTGTGTGAAAGCCGCTCTTGGGTCGTTTTCATTGCTCTCCATTCTCCCCCTCCTGCAGCACAGCAGGTCGGCTGTTTCCACTGCGCTTGCTGACCTTCAGGGCTAGGAAGGGGCCTGGATGTCCATTCCCAGCACTCCTCAGGAGCAGCTCTGGCCTTCTGGTGGTGCAAACTGTGCACAGATGGGCTCTGGGGCTCCTGGCCCTGGTGGGAGCCGCGATGGGAGCACGGGAGGAATACTGGCAGCAAGGCCCTGTTTTCTTTAGGCCTTTCCCAAAATGCACAATCAGGCTGGGTCCAGCCCTACACCAATGCTTTCTTTGGGACCCTGACAGTTTTCCCTGGGTGTTGTTCCCTGCCCAAGCTGGATCCTGTTCGTGCTGCCCCTGCTCAAGGCTGTGGCTGGGCGTCCTTCTCTAACAGCCAGCAAGCCTGGCAGTGAGCCTTGCCAATAAGCAGCCGGTTCAGCCCAGGCTTTTGCAGGTGAGGACGGTGCCCTGCTCCTCCCAGCAATCTCTGAGCACCACATCCCTGCTGTTTGAGCAGCACTTAGTCCAGGAGATTTGCTTCTGGCTGGCTGTAGTCGTTATCATCATCGCGAGCTTCCTGTGGGCAACGCTGCTGTTTGCAGAGGGCTTTGCTTCACTTCCTGCTGAGCCCTTTGATCGACGCCTGCTTATCTGGGGACTCTGCCTCACGTCGCCCTGGAGCATCGTGGTGACGTTCCTGCCTGTCCCATGGAGTGCTGCCCACAGGGGACCTTGTGCCAATGCTTTGGCAGCACGTGATCACCCCCCTTCTCAATGACTTGGGGAGCGTGGGTCGATTTGAGAGGTTCGGGGCCACTGTAGGAGGCTCAGAAAGTCCCCAGCATCACAGCAGGGCCCCCTGTCACAGCTGCAGGTGGGGGCTGCCTTTGGGAGCCCACCTCAGTTGCCCTGCAGCGTGCTTGAACGGCGCCTTTTAATTCCACTTGGGGATCAATACGGTGGCCTTGGTAACGAGCTTATTGCTGCTGCAGAATCTGTTTACTTCAGGTTGGTGACGGCCAAAGAACTTCAATGGCTGGGGACATGACGTTCCAGCTAGTTAAACAGGCTGTGCTGTCATTCGGGTGAGGCTCCTGCTGCCTTTGGAGGTGGGTACAGCTTCTCCTGCAGAGCTCGCGCTGCCCAACTTGGCTGGCTGGGGTTTGTGCAGGTGGCAGGAGCCTGGGCTGCGGGCAGGACATGAGGATCGTTCACTTCTTCCCCCTCCTGCTGCCCCAGATGGAACTGAATCAATCCTGCTGCCAGGGAGGGCTCAGCTCTGCTCCTGCGTGATGCTGATTCCCTTACAGCCATGGCGTTGGGATGGAGCATCTTCTGACATGGTTGGGTCTGGGGGTTGAGGTGCTCGGTCTGTTGAGAGACCAAAAGAAGTCTTGAAGTGCTCCTGGGCTTCTGCAGGCTGCGTCTGGGGAGGAAGCAGAGGCAGGTGGGGCAGCCTGGGTGTTGGGCTGCCTCGCTGCTCGTGGCTTTGGGTTAGGAGAGGTTTGGGGTTTTCTGCCAGCTTGCACAGCAGGGCTGGATGAGCCCTCTGACAGCACTCCTGTGTGTTCCTGCGTCCTTTTCAGGCTGGAAGAAGTTGGGTTTCATTTAAAAATGGCCCTTAATTGAAGTTGATTCCCTGTCAGCTGTGATGCACGGATTTCTGTGGCCCTCGAGCTCTGAAGTTCCGCTGGGGCTCTTAGTGGTGGCTGATGGGTGAGTTTGTGCCCTTTCCAAACCCATCAGAGCCCTGAGCCCACAAAAGGCTCCTCCTGAGTGATGCTTTCCCTGTTCCCAAGCCTCATCCGCCCTCCACAAACCTTGCTATCTCTGCTGGGGGTGCATGGGCTGACCCAACAATCTCTGTTTGCACTGCAGGAGGTGTGCAGGTAACCCCAGCTGGTTTGGAAGGGTTGAACCCTGCAACCTGATGGGCGTTCACTGCCCGTGCAGATTCTGGTATCAGACTGCTCCAGGAACTCTCCCATAGGGAGCAATGCTCTGCCTGGAAGCCTGGAGTCCAAGGACCAGGTGCCTTATCTGCTGCTGGAGAGCTTTCCTCTGCCGCTGCTGGAGGCAGCACACCTTTGACCTGAAGGTGTTTATAAGGCAGCAATTATTCCCAGTTACTCTTTAACAGTCGGGTGCTTAAAATCACATTGATTTTATTTAATCCCGTGCTCTGTTTAATTTTCCCCTCACCAGCATTCGGTGATTCGTGGGGTGGCCGAGACCTCGCGGCGCTTTGCAGCCTTGTAAACCTTTGGGGTGAACCCGCTCCTTTCCTGCTGTTCCTTCACCTCTCCCGTGCACTGAAAGTCTGTAATCCTTCCCCTGTGCTCATGGAAACGTTCTGGTTTTGTTTTTCATCCCCCAGCATTTTGCCAGCGAAGGATGGAGGATGGTGGTAGGGCTCGGCCAGCTCGTTTGGCCAGGACCTCAGTGCCCTTTATTTCCTTGTTGGGAACTGTAGAGCGTTTCAGGCTGAGGTTTGGCTGTGGTTCCTGCTCAGCCCTGCCTTGCTGGCAGCAGCTCCTGCCTTCCTGAGCTGCAGGTATGGATGGAAGCAGCGCTCTGTGGAGATGAGCCCTGATCCATGAAGCTGAACCAAATCACCCCCTGAAGCACATGGGGATGTCTTCAAAGGGCTGGGAAGCTGCTGTGTCCCCAGGGAGAAAGTCCTCGAGCTGTGACTGCCCTGTGGGGCAGGGCTGGCTCCTGCTTGTGCATGTGATGGCTGCTGCTCTGCAGACCATCAGAAGATGCTGATGTTGCTGCTGTGGCCGTGGCCAAAGCTGTGGGTGTCGCTCATGCCAGCCCCCTGCCCATAGCATTATAGAATCCTAGAATCATGGAGCTGGAAGGGAGCATCAAAGGTCATCTCGTCCCAAATCTGCCCTGGCTCTGGCTGGGGTTTTTCTTTGCTGCTGAGTGAATTTGGGCTGGAAATCTGGTTGTGCCTCCAGCTTGGCCACGGCCAGCTTGTGCAGTCTTACATCTTGTAGCTTGGTTCTGGCCGGCAGGAGGAGGTAGAATGGGGTGGCTGGATGAACCACAGGGCCAAATGTGCACCTGAAGCCTTTCTCCAAACCTCCCCTTGGTGCTGGTTTGGAGCTTGGCGTGGTGAGAGGTCAGAATGGGAGCTGAAACCTGTGTCCCCATCTGCCTCATTCCTTGGATCCTTCAGGGCAATGCAGGCTAGAAATGCCCCTGGGGTTGGGTAACCTGGCAGAGTAGGTGCCCAAAAACACCCATAGCTGCCTTCGTGACTTCTATCCCAAAACCACACACGTTTGGTTGAGTCCTGAGCAGCATCTTTGCCCCTGGATGGGTCCCTGCTCCCACTGTGGACGCTGCTGTGCTCGGGGAGGCTGCAGGAGCTGCGTTTGGTCAGCTTGCAAGTAGGGCCGAGTGGGGCTGAGGACAGCACTGCCTGCCTGGGGCTGCTGCCAGCAACTGTGGCTGTGCTCCCCAGCAGCATCTCTGGACGGGTGGCTGCAGGATCAGAGCCCAGAAGGAGTTGTCCCCTCTCCGGGGGGCTGTCCTGAGCAAACCTGCTGCTCTGCTCTTCTTTTTGACCTAGAAAAATAAGAAAAGCCTCACGCTGTGTTGGTTGTGGTTGTGTTTTTCCCCTCTTTTTTCGTCTCTTTTTTTCCTCCTTGGCTGCTGTGTGACTGGAGAGGCCTCAGCCCCTGGGGTGCCTTTTCCCTTCCTTCCTGCCGCATTGAACTGAACGCAGCCACTCTCCGCTGAAAAGAAATGAATTAGAACAATTGTCGTTAGGAAATGTCCAAACTCAGCCGCACGGCGGGGCGAAGCTGTGCATGAGAACACAGCCACGGCTTCCCCAGAGCAAACTGCACGGGGCAGTGGGATTTCTGCACAGGTAATTGCCTGGGCATTGGAAGCTGCCCACCTCCAGGCCTGCAGAGCTCTGCGTGCCCTCCCAGCAGCTGGGTGCTGGGCTGGTGAAGGGGGTGGGTGCTGGGATGGAAGGCACAGGCTGCCTGAATGCATGGGAACGACAAAGCAAGGGGCTGAAGGCAGGTTGCAGGAGGGGTGCTGCAGTGGGGGCAGCTGCTGACCTGGCCTTGGAGTGATGCTAAATGGGGGTTGGCTGCCTTGAGTTGCTTTAGGTGGGTCACCTCCTTGCCTTGCATGGAGTTCAGAGCCGGCTCCCACTGAGTCACACAGCGTGGCTGCACCGTGTGCTCAAGGTGGTGGCTGCGGTCCATGGCTTCTCCCAGGTGCTGGGGAGCATTGGGGTGGGAGCCACAGCCGTGCTGTGTTTTGCAAGGGGAGGAAACGTGCTTCAGCCTCATCAGGTGTGATTGAGGTCGTGTGTGGTTGGCGGGCAGCACAGCTGGGCTGAAACTTGGCAGGCAGACCTCAGGTCCTGGTGTTTTCCTCCAGGGCAGCTGGCTGAGCCCTGCGCTCCCAGGCTGGAGCTCCGCACGATGCTTGCTGCTCACACGCAGCTCTCACCTCCCCCCCATCCAGCTCCATCCATCCCAGCCCTGCTCCGTGCTGAGGGATTGGGGGATTTTGGCCTTGCTGTAATGCAGCAGTGCCCACCCAGTGCTGCAGTCCTGATGTGCCAAGCAGGCTCGGGTCAGAAGCTGCGTTGGGCGATAATTTTAGATGGGGCAGATTTTGCTAAGCTGCACGGTTCAGATGAGCTCTGCTAAAGCCACGGTGGGGATTACTGTGGTTAATTCAGCGCTCTGTTTCCTTAGCAGTGATGTTTCTTTTTTCCCTTGGTTCAAACCCAGTTCCCAGAGCTGCTGCTCCAAGCAGTGGGACCTTGCCGTGCCTCGGAGCTGCTGCGTGCATCAGTGGGGATGGTGGTGGTGAAGCACAGCCCCATCCCCACCCTCAGCCCATGCATCTCCTGTTTGCCATCCACAGGGAGGTGTTACACCTCGGGCTGCCATGCGCTGGGTGCCCAAGCTGTGAGCTGACACGTGCCTGCTGCCTGTGCTGCAGCACCAGACTGCGTTGGCTGCGCTGTTTTATCTCCTGGGTTCACCTCTTTCCTGGAAAACTTTTCCTGAGATAGAGAAAACACCTCAGCTCGGGCTTTTAAGCTGGTTTAATGCCAGCAGCTGTCTGATGGGGGCATGTTTACACCCTCTGCTCTGACAGGTTGCCAGAGGGATGGGCTGGGAGTGGTGCTGTGCTGGCGGCGTTGCTGCTCTGCTTTCCACCTGGAAGCGCTCTGTGCTGCTGCAGGAATGGCACAGCCATCTTTGGGCTCTCTTTGGTAAGCTGGAGCCAAGCAGCAGGCCTTGAGCAGGGCCTGGCAGCATCATTCTTCAGGGGGGAAGGCAGTGTGTCCCCCAGGATGAGGCTGCTGAGCACCTGGCGCTGCTTGCTGGATGTGGTCCCACACCTCTGAGCTCTCCTGTGAGCTGGGACACCTTCGGGTTCCTCCTCCCTCTGCACTGAGCAACCTGAAAGGATTTTGCAAATCCAAAGCTGCAAACTCCATGGAGATTCCCAGTCCTCCCAGCCATGAACGCAGCCGTCCTCTGCCGGGTTCCTCCTGTGTGGGATGGATGGCTCAGCTAAATAGCTTCATTCTTCTGCTCTCAGAGCCTGCTTGCCACATCAGAGCTTTTGGGGATTGCAATGGCATGGAAACCCCCTCCTTGAGGCCTCTATGCTGATCTCTTCAGGGCTTTTCTGGAGGTTTCCTATGCCCGTGGGGATGCTGTTAACGATACTCCTTGCAATGAGGTCTCATCCTTATTAAAGTGCCAAAATTAAATCCTGCAGTGACCATCAGAGGGAAGAGACCGCACTGGGGCTCTTTGTCAGCAGGGTGGGGGTCCTGTCCCCTGTCAGCAAGCCAGGGAGGCCCTGGGGCTCTTTTCCTCATTGCCTTGAATGCAGCCCTTACAGGAGCAGTGGGGCTGTTTTGCCCCTTCTTTGAGGCTGGTGGAGCCCTGAGTTGCCTCTGGCCGAACCGGGAGGGAGGAAGAGCTGTTGGAGGGCATCTCTTCCAATGGAAACATCTGTAACAAGCAGGAGATTGAAAGTCAATGCAATGTCAACTGCTTTTTGTTGAAATGTTCCCTCGCTGGTTTTCTCCCCCCCCCCCCCAGCTCTTAGTGTGGGTTTTGGAAGGACGTGCCTTGTTTTTAACCTGGGAAAGGAGATAGGAGTGCCAGGATCGCAGCTGGTGCTGGGACCAGCTCTGTCAGTGCTGTGTTTTTGGGCAGAAACAGCAGAATTGGTGACGGAGGGGCTGATGCTGATGGAGCTGCGTGGGGACCTCAGCCACCCAGGGCTCGGCCAGAGGGCTGCACAGTGCTTGCCCTGCAGGAGCACACCAGTGTTCTTGGAGCCAGAGGGGATGTTCCAAGGCTCTTTGTTTTGACCTCGGGTGTTAGGCACCAAATCTGCTATGAAATTCTGGTGGCAGGGATACGAGGAGGCAGAAAAGGAGGTTCTGATTTGGGCGCCTGCAGCCACGGAGCCGCAGCTGGGGACGTTTGGTAGCGCTCAGTTCTGTGACAGCAGCACACTGCAAGGAGCCCTGGGCCCGTGTGGCCACAGCAGATGATGGAGCACGGGCTCACTGAGCACTTTCTCTTCCTTTGCATCTCTCAGCAAATCCAGTTTGCAGATGACATGCAGGAGTTCACCAAGTTCCCAACCAAGACCGGCCGCCGCTCCCTGTCCCGCTCCATCTCGCAGTCTTCCACTGACAGCTACAGCTCTGGTAGGTGACCCCAGGGCTGCTGGTGGTGCTGCTGTGGCATTGGTTTCAGGATGCTCTGTATTGCTGGGCTGTGCTCTGAGGTGTAAGGGGTGGTTCTGGGGTTCTGGGAGGTTTGTATTCTGCTAAATCAGCCTCATTCGTTCTCGTAGTTGGGCTTCAGTGCATCACACAGCGCGTCCCAGGGAGGCTGTGGATGCCCCATCCCTGCAGGCATTCAAGGCCAGGCTCTGAATGTGGCTCTGGGCAGCCTGGGCTGCTGGTTGGTGACCCTGCACGTAGCAGGGGGTTGGAACTGAATGAGCACTGTGGGCCTTTTCAACCCAGGCCATTCTATGACTCTATGATCGCTCAGCACTGAGTTGTTTTCAAGAGTGAGAGTGCCAGCTTCCTTATGGACAAGGCTTTTCCTTGTGAGATTTGTAGTCTGAGCCATAAGCAGGCGTGCATGAAAGCCAGGAAGCAAAACGGGGCAGAGAGCACCAGGACTGGGGGTGACACGCGTTCCTCTGCTGGCTTTAGCTGCCTCCTACACAGACAGCTCTGATGATGAGGTGTCTCCCCGTGAGAAGCAGCAAACCAACTCCAAAGGCAGCAGCAACTTCTGCGTGAAGAACATCAAGCAGGCAGAGTTTGGACGCCGGGAGATTGAGATCGCTGAGCAAGGTGAGGGGGGGCTGTGGGGGTCTGAGGGGCTCAGGGTGCTGAGCCAAGGGGGTTCCCACAACTCTCCTCGTGGTCTCAGGTGCCTCCAGTGCCTTCTCTTCCCTCCACAAATCAGCACGCGATGTGGGGAAGAGCTAAATGCAACAGCAAGCATGAACGATAGGTTGCATTTGTTTTTAAGTGATAGCAGGGCTGTGTGTGTTCCTGGGGTTTTGGATGGGGAGCCTCAGTGGGAGAGGATCTTGCAGCTCCTTTGGAGACGCTAAAACTGTCTCAGCCTCTTCCCTTGTGGCTTGTGGAAAGCTGAATTACCCTTCTGATTGGGTAACTTTGCTTCCAGGCTCCTTTTAGACACAAGCTACCAAAGCCAGAGAAAGGTACAGAGCCATTTAGAGCAGCTCTTTCGAGGTACGGCGGCACTGTTTCCATCTTTAGGTGTTTCATATTGATGTGATCCTGCAGTGAGGCTGGTGGCTGCCCTTCATGGGGGCGCCCTGGTGCTTGCCCTGGGCAGCACCCACCCCACACCCCTTCATACGTGCCTGGGAGGTGCTGTGTTGGCTTTGCCAAGGGACAGATGATGCTGGAGTCCTGATCCCAGTTTGGACAGAGCTGTCAGAGCAGAGGCAGGGAGGTTTCTGACTGTGGCGAGAGCAATGGGACCAGATGTGTCCTGCGAGACCCTTGAGAGGGGAGCAGGTCTGGCAGAAAGGGGTCCCACCCTGGAGTAAAGCCATCATTAAAAGCCATCATTAAAACCCCTGCGTTCCTTTTGCAGACATGTCTGCTCTGATTTCACTCAGGAAGCGAGCTCAAGGGGAGAAACCTTTGGCCGGAGCTAAAATCGTAGGCTGTACACACATTACAGCACAGACTGCGGTGAGTGGCTTCTTATTTGAGCATCCAAGGTGGGAAAAGCCACCTTTTCCCCACTCTCCTCCATGGGGGATTTGCTGAAGGCCCCTCCGCATTCCTGGCAACCTCTCACAGAGGTTCTGCTGCCTGCATTTTCCCTGGCTGTGCACTGCAGCAGGCTGTGCTGGGCCTTCCCTGCTCAGCCCTCTGTCCCACAGGTGCTGATTGAGACGCTGTGTGCATTGGGGGCGCAGTGCCGCTGGTCTGCCTGCAACATCTACTCCACCCAGAACGAGGTGGCAGCTGCCTTGGCAGAAGCAGGTGAGTGGTGCTGAGCCGTGGGGCAGCATCCCTTCCAGTCCCTGTCTCAGGAAAGGCTCAGACCCAATATCTTTTAGGGATGGATATGTAGGTGAGATCCTGGGCTTTGGTCCCTGCGTGGTTCTCCTTGTCTGGGGTTTTCCCAAGCAGAAAGTTGTGCCAAACTCAGCGGGTGCCAAGGATGCTCCTCTTCTCCTTCTAGGTGTTGCCGTATTTGCCTGGAAGGGAGAGTCAGAGGATGACTTCTGGTGGTGCATTGACCGCTGTGTTAACGTAGATGGCTGGCAGGCTAACATGGTAACGAGCCTTCTTCCAGCCCTTCCTCTTCCTCTGTGGAGCCGTCACTGGGGGCTCCTCACCCTCCCCTCCCTGGGGCTGTTCTTAGGAGCCTGCCGATGTGCCTGGGCACCTGCTGGTGTCGTAAAGGCCTTTGAGTCCGTGCCAAAATCATGGGGGTCGTGGAGAATGGCAGCTGGAGCTGGGCTGGGGGTCACTGTGATGGTTGTGGGAGCTGCAGTGTCCTGAGCTGTACAGCATGATGGCATGGGAGCATCTCCTGCTGGAGCCTGTCAGCGAGTCAGGAAGCCACGAGACCTGTTTCCCTGTGGGAGCTGCCCTGACTGCTCCTCTCTTGACACAGACCCCATCTGCAGGGGTTTCCGAGGGCTCCATTGCCTTGCTGAAAGCAGATGATGCCTCTCGCTGCCTTGGCTTGGGGTCCGTGGTCACAGATGATGTGAGAGCATGTGGCACAGGACTGACAGCTCCTGCAGCCTTTCCTCTCAGCTGTTTCCTTATGGGGCACGAATGCTGTAGCTTCCTTCTGACCTCAGGCTGTTCAGTTAGTGCTGCCTGTGGCTGCGTTTCCAGGCTGCAAAGCAGTAGCAGGGACACAAAAAACCTGTTAGGATCCATTGGCTCCACGCAGGGTACAAAATCCTCCCTTTCAGAGGGGGCCCCTGAAGCAACCAGGAGGACCCAGGAGTCCTGGCCCATAGGCAGCTCTCCAGCAGTGCCTGCAGATGCTCTCCATCTCTCTGTATCTCCCCCCATCCCCTGCAAGTGCTTCTCCTGGTGGAAAGCTTGACTGCCCCGTGCTCTTCCTCCAGATACTGGATGATGGTGGGGATCTGACCCATTGGGTTTATAAGAAGTACCCCAACATATTCAAGAAGATCCGAGGGATTGTGGAGGAGAGTGTGACCGGTGTGCACAGGTAGGGGTTTGGGAAGGCTGATCTGAAGATGTCTCGTCGGGTTGCTGCTGTCTGCTCTGACCTGCCTCTGTCCTCTTGCAGGCTGTACCAGCTCTCCAAAGCTGGGAAGCTCTGCGTGCCGGCCATGAATGTGAACGACTCTGTGACCAAACAGAAATTTGACAACCTGTATTGCTGTCGGGAGTCCATCCTGGACGGGTGAGTGCAGCCCTTGTCCCCATCCCCAGGGCTGCTCTGCCCTCGCTGTGCGTTTGCAGGACCTGGTTTTGGGGCCCTTTGCTGTGTGCCTGACCGGTCCCAAAGCAGGTCTCTCTCTGTCCTCCAGCCTGAAGAGGACCACAGATGTGATGTTTGGAGGGAAGCAAGTGGTGGTTTGTGGCTATGGGGAGGTGAGTTTCATGAGCCTCCCCCCAGCCATCCTTTCCCTTAGCTCAGTGTCCTGCCCCTTCCCTGCTCACGTTTGATTGATAGAGGAAATCGGATCTGGGGAGCTGTTAGGAGAGACGTCTCACTCGAGCCCATTGGGAGGGTGGAGAGCAAGCATCACATTGCCCAGTTTGCCTGCAGATCAGCTGAGCTGCAAATCCAACTTGCTAGGAACGCTGGCCTGAATGATAACTACCCATGGGTGCCCCCATCTGCTGTGCCTGGCTCCAGTTCAGCACGCAGCCCGGCTGTCGCTGAGCCTGTGGCACAGGAGGCGAAGGGCAGCTGCCTCTTGCTGGTGGATGATGTTCTGGCAGGGGGGAGGTTGAACCACGAGCTTGTAAATGATTCTGCCCTGGAAGAGCGCAGAGCTGGGAGCTGCCACCTTCCCTCCATCTGTGCGCTGTCTGTGTGGGTGTTCATGTTCCCGTGCTGCAGAGGGCCTGGCAGTAGCTGCAAATGCTCTTCCCAGCAGGAACACGCTTCCTAATTTATTTAGACACCAATGGAGCTCAGCTCTGCTCGACTGAGAAGCTGTGCTGGCTCTCTCCCAGGCTCTCTGCGGTGCTGTGTGCCTCTCCAACCATGAGTTATGCTGAGGGTTGTTGTCTCTGGGGCCTCTCCTGACGTTTACTGCAGTTCTGCAGACTGAGGAAGCCTTTCCACCCTCGCTGGTTCACCATTGGGATGTGGGTTGATGTCACAGTTTGCCCTTTCTGGCCATTTTCACCCAGTTGGAGCTGGGTCATAAGCAGGAGTGTCTGGTGGTGTTTCTTACCTGGTAGCACGATGTGCCTCCGAAACAGGGCTGATTATGGGCACATGGAGTCTATCAGGTGTCAGCATGGGTAAATGGCACTGAGAAAAGGGCTTTGCTGACGAGCTGCTGTGTCATTTTGTAGTGGAGAGAGAGGACTTGAGTCACTGTTGTAGGAGTTCTGCTTCCCCATGCTGATGCTGGGAGCATGAGGTGGAGGATCTGTTCCCCCATCAGTGCAGGACAGTGCAGGAAACCCCATGGTTTAAAGGCAGCAGGGGGAAGCAAAGGCTTATCAAGCTGTGCTGATTGTGAGTGGGGTGGTTTGGAAGCTCCTGCCAGCTGGTGGTGTGCTGGAGGGGAGCTGAGCACGTGGTGCCCAACAAGTGGAATTGTGCCTCGCTCAGCTGCTCCTGGCCTCGGGCTGAGGCTTCCAGGGCGCAGCTGGAAAACAGCTCAGGATGTTTTGGGGGAGGGATTTTAGCACTTGGTGCACCCTGCTTTTGTCTTCACATCAATGCTTTGCCTTGGCAGGTTGGCAAGGGATGCTGTGCTGCTCTGAAAGCCCTGGGAGCGATCGTCTACGTCACGGAGATCGACCCCATCTGCGCCCTTCAAGCCTGGTGAGATGTTCACAACCAACATGTAACGTCTCTTCCTCTGCTCTCTGGCCTCCTGCAAACCCTCAGAGAGGCTGAAACAGAACCAGGAGGATCTGTGGCTAAGCTCAGAGAGTATTCATCTCTTTGGGGTGTGATGGGGAAGGACCAAGGCAGTTTCAGGGCTTGTTCAGTGGTGGGATACCAGGCAGTAGGCTGCCGCAGCCAGTTGGCTTGGAAGACTGCTGTAAGCATTCCTGCAGGGCTGGCAGAGAATTTCATACATCCCCAGCTCCCACGGCATTGTGAGAGCAGGTTTTGATGCCAGATCCTTTGCACAGCCCTTCCACTCGCATCTGGCATCTCTGGGGGTGTGGAAGGACAGCCTGGCTGCTGCCGGGAGTGATTCAGAGCTGAGATCCTAGGACTGAGATCCCCTTTGGCCTAAGGCAGAGAGGAACCAGGCTTCTCCTCCTTATTGTGCTTCCTGTCCCCCTTTCTCGCCAGCATGGATGGATTTCGGGTGGTGAAGCTGAGTGAAGTGATCCGTCAGGTCGACGTCGTCATTACCTGCACAGGTAGGGAGGGAGGGGGTCCTGGGTGAGCCCTGCTGCAGGCTGAGCAGTGCTCCTTCCCCAGCGGTGTCTCAGGGGCTCTGTAGCCATCAGGATGGATGCTTTGCTGCCAGGAGTCCCTCATTTTACGCTGGCAAAAGCTGCTCTCTTTAGGAGAGCTTTTCCTCTTCGCTCCCAGCCTTCAGTTTGACCGCAGTCTTCCTCAGCCCCTGGGAAGGGGGGCATCAAAGCCATCGGTCCTCAAAGGGTTTTTGGGCTCTCCTGGCCCCTGGTGGGAGCAGAGGCAGCACTCAGCATTTGTTTTTCTGTGATCAGCCAGGAGAATGACGTTACCCCAAGCTGCGATTCCTTCAGTGCAGGGAAGGAGAAATGTGAGGGTTTATATTCCCACTGCCTCGGGTTCATCTCTGCCCTGCCTGCAGGAAACAAGAACGTGGTGACCAGAGAACACCTGGATCGCATGAAGAACAGCTGCATCGTGTGCAACATGGGCCACTCCAACACAGAAATCGATGTGGTGAGTGTCCCTGCTGTCCCTGCTGCCCCTGCCTGCCCTGTGGTCGCCCCTTGGTGATTCCAGCCTCTCCATCCTGCCTGCAGACCAGCCTCCGGACCCCCGAGCTGACCTGGGAGCGGGTCCGATCCCAAGTGGACCACGTCATCTGGCCGGATGGGAAGAGGGTGGTGCTGCTGGCTGAGGTGTGCTGGGAGCTGTGCATCCACCAGGAAATGTCTCAGGGTCAGAATTGGAAAGGGAGGTGTCCCTGGGAGAGCTCAGCAAAGGGGTTTCTCAATGGCTTTTTATTATTATTGTCCTTGAGGCAGAGGAGGTGTCACGTCCCACGTGCAGCCACAGAGGTGCCACCCCTGTCAGCCAAACACCCTGTGCATCCAGCTTTTACAGGGTTTCCCACCCAGCAGACGGGGGTTGGTTGTCTCCTCTTCCCACTCCTGGAGCAGCAGGAGAGACTCCCAGTTCCTAGCAACCACAGAATCTCCATTCCCCAAAGCTGAGGGGTGGGGTGGAAACTAAGCTAAGGCAGAGTGTGGACACTCTGGTCCTGTGGGTAGCTCTAGAATCACTGCCCTGTGGTTGTCCCCAGCCCCAGGGAGGGACAGAGAGACAGAGGTGAGTCCTGTCTCCAGATTGGATTTGTTTCACACGCTCAGCTCTCAGCACTCCTCTCCTGCTGTCTTTAGGGCCGTCTTCTCAACCTGAGCTGCTCCACGGTCCCCACTTTCGTGCTCTCTATCACAGCCACCACTCAGGTCCGTAGCCTGGGGGGGGGTTGGGATGCTGCGGGGTCTTGCACAAGCTTTGGGGTGGGGATGTTTTGGAAGAAGCAGGGAACACACAGTTGGATGCTTGGGATCGCTGGCGCCAGACGGAGCCGCCACCTCTTGGCTGGGCTGTGCTTAACGATGGCGTGAAGTTGGGAGGTAGCTTTTAAATGAGCCTGGCTTTGCTCTGACGGTTCCTGCTGTGCAGTAAGCAAGCAGAGAGCTTCCTGAGCACAGGTTTAAGCTTACTTCAAAAGCCAGGCCTTGTTCCATCTTGAGACGACTGATTGCCAAGTCACAACAACAAGAGTGAGTTTTGGGGATCTGGGAGTCAGTGGTTAAACTGCTTTTGAGCATCAGCACTGCCTCAGCTGGGCGGACACGGCTGAGCCCTGCTCTGTTTGCCCTGACTCCACCTTTTCAAAGAAAAAGATGATTAAATCTGGCCGAGCCGTGCGATGTGTGCTCAGCATTGGCTGCAGTGGGTGGGAGGAAACTGCAGGGCTGAGCCCACCTCTGTGAAGGAGGGGAGGGCGCTCAAGTCGGTGGGGGGGGAGGTTTTCTTTTCCTCGCTGTGCAAACTGATAGGGATGGGAGCTGTGTTTCGGATCTGGCTCTCAGCTGTCTGAGCTGGCGCTTGGGGGAGATGCAGTTTTATTCCTGCTGAGGGAGAGGCTGTGGGTTTTGGAGCCCTGCCTCCAGCTCAGAGCAAGCAGCCCGTTCCCATGTGGTGCAGCAGCCTCACATTTCGGGCTTAGAATTAGAGCTGCTCCCCTTTCCTTCACTCTCACGCTGTGGTTTTCCCTCGGGCCCTGAGCCCCCAGTGCTGCCACCAGGGCAGCTGACGTCTCATCTCCAACCCCTGCACTCCTCCCCTGTGCCAGCAGGCTCCTGAGAGGTGGAAAGGGCTGGAAGTGCATCCTTGGGGGCATTTGGGAAGTGCTCACCCCTCCCTTGGGCTTCCAAATCCTTACCTCCATCCGCGGGAGCTTTGTGCTGTGTGTCCCAGCTGTTCCTCACCCTGCTGTGATGTCTGCAGGCTCTGGCTCTGATTGAGCTGTACAACGCTCCCGAGGGCCGCTACAAACAGGACGTGTACCTGCTGCCCAAGAAGATGGGTGAGTGAAGGAGCTGCCTCTCCGAGCTGCTTCCTGCACTGGTTGATACGGGGCAGAGGTTTTGGATGTAAGGACAAAGTGAGAGGTGGGCTGAACAAAACCTCGGATGGGAGGGGATGAGGTTGGGGAGGGTGACCCCAAAACGCCCGCAGGTCTTTCCGTTTCTGTTCCGCAGTGCTGCGGGCATCCCTCACCCTGCAGGGTTTCCATCCACCTTTTGGGGCTCAGGGCTCCATCAGGTGCAGAGGGCCAGGACAGCCTCTCAGGCCCCCCGTCCTGCTGTGTGCTGAGTCCCCTTCCCTCTCCCGTTCCCCAGATGAATACGTTGCCAGCTTGCACCTGCCTTCCTTCGATGCCCACCTGACGGAACTGACGGACGATCAGGCGAAATACCTGGGACTCAACAAAAACGGGCCTTTCAAACCCAACTACTACAGGTCTGCGCCTTTGCTGGAGGCTCAGTGGCTCTTGTGCAGGTGGGAGCTGCGTCCCTCAGCCTCACTGTCCCATCCCTTCTCTTCCAGATACTGATGGACCATACCTATGAAGGACCAGACCACACAAGGCAACATTAGGGAGATTATTTTTAAAGATCGTTTCATTTTGGTTCACTTTTTTTTCTTCTTTTAACCAACAAGGAACCCTGTTTTTACATTGACCGGCGTGATTTTAAGGTCGCTTCTGTTTTTCCCTTCTCATTTTCACCCTCCTATGTGGTCGCATCTCTGTGATCTCAGCACAGAGCCTGGGATCTCCCTGCTTCCATGTGGCTGAGGCCGCTGGTGGCTCCCAGCCCGATTCGCTCTCCTGCTGTGTGAAGGGCAATTTGTCTTTGTTTTTAACCTTCTCCGAGATATCTGCAGATCCGGAGATGCTCTTCTACCTTACCTTAACGTTTTCTTTCTTTGTGTGGATTATCTGCAACTTCTAAATTGCCTTAAAGAGCCCAGTTTTAGCTGCTAGTTCAATGCTCCTCGCTCTGCTCGGGAGCAGAGTGGCACCTGCTGGCCACCTCGCGAATAGGTGACCGTCCCACCTGGCCGAGGTCCCCCGTTCGGTTGCTGGCCGGCTCTGGGGAGCTCACTGTTTCAGGGTGCTAATCTGAATTCGGATGGGGGTCACTTAACCCAGCATCATCCTCATCTCTCTTAGTTGTCTTTTGTTTTGTTTTGTTTTGTTTTCTAGCCAAACTGCACCTTAATTTGAGTTGAAAACATATCTTTGTTTCTTTTCTTTCTTTTCCTCTTTTTCCTTTTTGTTTTGCTCCTTAAAGAGGGGCGATGTGTCCGGCCGTGGAGTTTGGGCTCTATCCAAGCAGCCCCATCTCCCAGCAGGACACGGCGGGTGCTGTTAAGAATGTCTGCATATTTCTGGAGGGCATTTCTCTTTCTTTCCAAGGCGGATGCACAGACTGAGCCTTCCCCGTGCCCCAGTGGGCCCCTGCACCCTGGGCTCCCCTCGCTGCTCGCCCCCGAGCTGAGCTTCCTCAGCAGCATCCCGCAGTGTTCCAGCCACTCTCATCGCCTCCTTCTTCCCTTCCCCATCCTCTCTGGTGACAAGTATTTCTCTTCTCCGTCTCTTGCAGCTTGTCACGGGTTGGGGGAAAGCCCTTGCAACCCAGTGAGGCTCCTCCTGGCTTTTTTCCCTCTCCCAATGCCTTTTTCTTCCCCCAGCAAAGGCCGGAGCAGGGAGGGATTCGCTTGTTCCCCCACCACGTCACCCATTAGAGATAACGGGCACGTGGTGCCTCCAGAGAGCCGCTCGGCTGCCTGCAGCCACCCCATCCCAGGGATGGGAGATGCTCCTGTGGCTCTGGGTATGGCTGCGACGCTGCTTTTCCCTCGCTGGGGGCTGGAGGATGATGTGAGGAGGGATGGCGCAGCTCGGCTCACCCTCCTGTGCCCTCTGCTCCTTCTCTGTCCCTCTTGGGGAGCGCTTGCCTGACACGTGTGGCCCCTCTGCCATCCCTCAGCCCTCCTGGGGGCCGTGGGCTGGGAGCCTTTCCCACCCGGGTGGGTTGCAGCACCCAGGCTGAGGGCTGCAGCTCCATCTAAGCCATGTCCAGGGGTGGCGGCAGCGTCGGGCTGGGAGGGAGAGAGGTTTATTTTGTATATGAATGATTTTTAATGAATGCAATATTAATCCTTGCAGATGAGCAATAAATCATTAAAGTCTAATGAAAACTATTAGGAAAAACAGAACGCTTTTGCCGTGGGTGAGTGCTTGCAGCCTTTGGAGGGTTTGGGGCACATCGGGGGGCTGTTTGGGCCCTGCCAGCCCCCCCTCCCCCAGCTCCTCCAAGCCCTGCAGTTGGGATTGGATCCTCGTGCATTCCGATTTGGGGTTTGTTCCCCTCTGGGCTCCCCTGGGCCCCTCTGTTGGGATCTGCTCCCTCCCAGCTCCCCCTACTTGGGGTCTGAGCTCCTCCCAGCCCCTTGGCTTGAGGGCTCACGTGTTCCAGGGCCACGTCATGTCACTCCAGCCCCTCGTTTTGGGCTCCCAGCCCCTTTCTTTGGAGCTTTGCTCCCACCTCTCCCCTCCTTCCTGCCACTCCCACCATGGCGGCCCCCAGCAGCCGCGGTGCGCGAGGCCGGAAGTGCCTCTCTCAGCATGGCTCAGCGCCGCGCCACACCTATCATGGCGGCGGGGGGGGCGGAGCTTGACCACCGGTCGGGCGCCGCGCCGGACGTGGCCGCCGGGGGCGGGCGGCGCTGGGCGGTGACGCGGCCGCCGCGGCGGAACGGTGGGTCCGGCGGGAGGAGCCATGGCGCAGGCAGGAGAGCGGCCGGAGCTCGGCGCCACTCCCAACATGGCGGCGGCGCTGCCCCGGCTCTCCCTGCCGCTCCCGCGAGAAGGAGGGGTGAGTCCTCGCGAGAGCTCGGCGTGCGCGGCGGAGACATGGAGCCGGGCGGCGGCGGCGGCGCGGGGCCGCTCCCGGCCAACAACAAGGCCCGAGGCGGGGCGGCGCCTCCCGGGAAGGGCCGCGATTTGGGCCGTCCTCCGCGGAAAGACTCCGAGGTCAGCGCCGCCAACGCCAAAGCCGGGCCCGGCTCCGCGGGGGGGCGGGCGGAGGCCTTCCCGGGAGGGGCGGAGCGTAAGCCGGACCGGTTCCGGGCCCGCGCGGGTCGGTTCCGGTTCCGGTTCCGCTCGGTCCGGTGCGCCCCGCGCTGAGCCGCGCCACGCCTGGCCCGGTTCCGTAGCGATGCGTTCCGTTCTGTCCTGGGGAGCCGCGGTCGGGGTTGGCCGGGTCGCGCTGTGCCCCCGTCCGGCCCGCAGCGCCCCGCTCCCCGCGGCTCCCGCCCTCCATCCCCCCTTGCGCCGTTCCGGGGCTCCCGGGGGCGGTGCCTGCAGCCCAATGCGGCTCCGGCGGTTGCCTTGGTAACGCCGGCGGTGCTGCGGGTGAATGTTTGGATTCCTAAAGGGAGGAGCGGGCGGACGGCCGAGAGTCGGGGTTTCCTTGGGAAACGAGCTGTAATTGAGCTGAATTTTCTGCTCTCAGGGCTTCTCGGAGTCCCCAGACCTGGAGTTTGAGTATGCAGACACCGACAAGTGGGCAGCAGAGCTGTCTGGTAAGAGGCCGCTCCTCACGGATCAATTCATCAGCCGTGATTCCTCTTCCCTGGTGACAACTAAAGGAGTTCTGTTGCCTGCAGTGTCGCTGTGTTGTCTTTAAATACCTCGTTTGTGTTAGAAGAGGTGCAGTGCTGTATAGCGAGCGTTTCTTTGCCGTGTGCTGGCTGTACTTTTTGCATTCCCCTCGTCTGGCGTTGAGCAGCAGTTAAGCTCTGCGGGTCGCAGTGTTATCTGGCAGTGTGGTGATTCTCCTCTGCGTTCTTTTGGCAGAGCTGTACAGCTACACGGAGGGCCCGGAGTTCCTGCTCAACCGCAAGTGCTTTGAGGAGGACTTCAGGATCCACGGTGAGACCCTTCCCTTGGAGCTGGGGGTCTCCTGGGGCACCCACAGGGCTGGATGTGCTGATGCTGCGTCAGATTGTGAAGGCAGCGGTGGTGTCGGTGTGGTTTGTGTTGGAGGTCTCCTTATGTACGTGGGCTGGCCCTGGAGTGCAGTTTGCTGCGTCCAGAGTGCTCAGCATTTGCTGTGTTAGTGACTGAGAGCTTCCATGGCTGTGCTGGAACGTGCTGGCAGCAGCAAGAGCATCCAACTCATTTCCCATCAGCTGCCAGCACCGGTCTGGCTAGCTGGGATTTGTCTGGTTGTGTGATGAGAGGCAGCATGCAGCCCTTCTGCCCCCATCCCACATGCCTACCTGCTGTTCCCGGGACGTCCTTTCTTGCTGGAGCAGCCCTGTGTTCCATCATACCAAATCCTTCTGAGCTTTTCACGCGATGTTTGTACCCAGAACACGGGCAGAGGTGCTGCATGCCTTCAGCCCCGCTGCTTTGGCTTTGCAGTGCGGGACAAGAAGTGGACAGAGCTGGACAAGAAGCAGCACCGCACCCACGCCATGCGGCTGCTGGACGGGCTGGAGGTCACAGCACGAGAGAAGAGGCTGAGGGTTGCCCGAGCAATCCTCTATGTTGCCCAAGGTACGTCGTGATGTTGGGCTGGAGGCCTTTGCCTTTCTGCTGAATGTGGGTGACGAATCTTGCGTTTCACCTTGTAGCTAAACTAGTTGTCAGAGGAACCGGGCAGAAGTGGACAGACTGGGGCTTCGCTGCCTGCATGAGGGCAGTTCTGTCCTTTGCATCTGCCCTCCTGCCTTAGCATCCAAGTTGTCATTTTCTGTCCCTGTGCAAAGCGTGCTGGCCGCTCAGGAGGGCTTTGGGATCCACTCAGGGTGTCGTTGCAGGCACATTTGGGGAGTGTGGCTCCGAGGCTGAAGTGCAGGCCTGGATGAGGTACAACATCTTTCTGCTGCTGGAAGTGGGGACGTTCAACGCGCTGGTGGAGCTGCTGAACATGGAGATTGAGTGAGTGGTGGGGGCAGCTGCTTCAGGAGCTGCTCTGAAGCTCTGCTCTGGGCAAAGATCCTTCCTGTTGGTGGCAGCTGTGTTGTCCCCTGCCTCGTTTCTGCTCTGTTCCCGTTCTGATTCCAGCAGCCACTTGAATGTCTTGCATTGCTGTGGGTGGATACGGATGGCACACAAGATCCACGCAGCAGCTCTTCAGGAGCTGTGCTGCCTGGCAGCAAATGAAACAGCTGCGTTCCCCCTCTGGTTGACGGGGGACTTGTTGCAGTGCTGTTTACTCCAGGCTTTGATTCTGACACGTGCATTGCTCGTGGCAGAGTTAAAATGCCTCAGGAGCTCCAGTGGAGCTGTTTTCTCTCGGCAGTAACAGCGCGGCTTGCAGCAGTGCAGTGAGGAAGCCTGCAATCTCCCTGGCTGACAGCACGGACCTGAGGTATGGAGCAGGGCTCTGCAGGAGGAGATGCTGTGAGGGATTGAGGAGAGGGGAGACAAGAGTTTGTCGGCTCGCTTTTTCCCCCTGTGCACAAGGCCCAGTTCCCCTCTGTGAAGGAGGCGGGCTGTGGTTGTGGCAGACCAAACCTTCCCCCAGAGCATTGCACTGTAGCTCATCCCAGAGCTCTGGTTTTCAGCCCAATCTTCTTTTGTGGGCAGGGTGCTGCTGAACATCATGTATCTGATCGTGGAGACGGTCCGGCAGGAGGCCGAGGGCGACAAGGCTGAGTGGAAGAGCATGCGCCAGACCTTCCGAGCAGAGCTGGGTGAGGGTGGGATGGAGGCTCCCAGGGCTGAAGAGGAAGTGGGGGAGGTGGGTTTTGGCTCTGGGCCTCGGGTAGCAGGGCTGGCAGCTCAGGGTTGGTTTCTGTTAGCGCTGAACATAGGAGTGGGTGAGGGCAGGGAGCAGGGAGCTGCCTGGGGTGAGACCAGGACCTCAGAGGTGGGGGTGAGAGCCTGCTGGGGCTGTGGGAAGCACTGTCTGATGTGCAGCAGGGTGAGGACTGGCTGTCCCTGCTGTTTGGTTCCAGGAGCCCCTCTGTACAACAACGAGCCCTTTTCTGTCATGCTCTTTGGGATGGTGACCAAATTCTGCAGCGGCCACGCTCCACACTTCCCCATGAAGAAGGTGCTGCTTTTGCTCTGGAAGACTGTGCTGGTAAGGGAGAGGACGTGGGCTGGGCCGGTGCGTGTCTTGCAGTTCTACCTTTAGCAGAGGAAATCCTGCCCACTCACAGCTGCCTGTCATTGCTCTGCTCTCGAATTCATGGCATCTATCTGTGTGTGAACAGAAACTTCCCAGATTTCACCCTGTAGCAGAGCATCATGTATTGGTCTCTGGAACTGGCTTTCCAAGGGTGGACCAAAGTAAATTCCCCAGTTGGGGTCCAAAGGAGAAGATCCAGACGCCTCATTGGCAGATGCCTGACAGGGACATGGGGACGGACAGATGTTGTTTCACACCATGGGGAAGCATTTGGGACTCACAGAGAGAGGATTGGGGGCAGAGTCCCGTAGTGGAGGATTCCCACCTTCACGGTGCCCTTGTGTCCCTTGCAGTGCACCCTGGGGGGCTTTGAGGAGCTCCAGAGCATGAAGGCAGAGAAGAGGGAGGTCCTGGGCCTCCCACCACTCCCAGAGGACAGCATTAAAGTCATCCGCAACATGAGAGCTGCGTCCCCACCAGCGTCAGCGTCTGACCTGATTGAGCAGCAGCAGAAGCGAGGCCGGCGGGAGCACAAGGTGAGGGCAGAGCTGGGGACAGGGCCCAGATGGGCTCAGGATGTCATCTTGGAGCAGCCTGTACCTGGGGTATTCATCTGCATGGAGCAGAACCCACCTTCCTGCCCTGCTCTCTCCAGGCCCTGATTAAGCAGGATAACCTGGATGCCTTCAACGAGAGGGACCCGTACAAAGCTGACGACTCCCGTGAGGAAGAGGAGGAAAATGATGACGACAACAGCTTGGAGGGAGAGACCTTCCCCCTTGAACGTGATGAGGTGATGCCTCCACCCACCCAGCATCCCCCCAGCGACCGCATCACCTGCCCCAAGGGGCTGCCCTGGGCGCCCAAAGTCCGGTGAGTCCAGAGGCTGAGCTGCAAGGAGAGAAAAGCAGAGTCTTTAAGAGCGTACTGTGCTGAAGCTGAGGTGTTGGGAAGGTGGTGGAGGTGGGGGGTTGGTCTGCTGGTGGCTTTGGTGGCTGTTCTGTTGTCAAGGTGGGCTCAACGCCATCTCTCTGCCTGGCTGCAAGGTTGTCCTTGTGCCCCCTGGATTGGGCTGTATCGCAGAATGGTTGATGTTGGAAGGGGCCTCAGGAGTTCAGTGGCCCAACCCCTGCTCAAGGCAGGGACACAGAGCCCAGGACCACGTCCAGGTGGCTTTGGAAGGAGAAAGGAGTCTTCACAGCTTCTCTGGGCAAGGCTGATGGGAAGATGTTGTTTTTCCTCTTGTCTTTTTGCTGCAGAGAGAAGGACATTGAGATGTTCCTGGAGTCCAGTCGCAGCAAGTTCATTGGCTACACTCTGGGCAGGTGGGCTCCTGCAAAGCCAGGCTGGGCAGCTCGTTTTGGGGCAGTTGGGGAGGGGGCTGCAGCAGAAGCTGCTGCTTTGGGGGCTGTCACGCTTCTCCTCTGAGTGCTGGTCTCTGACCTGCCCTTGGGAGCACTCAGGTTTGCTGCTGTCTGCACACAGCCCAACTTTTTCCCTTCTCTCCAGTGACACCAACACCGTGGTGGGGTTGCCCAGGCCCATCCACGAGAGCATCCGAACCCTGAAGCAGGTGAGTCTGCTGCTGAGTTCCTCTTCCTGTCCCTCCCTGTCTGTCAGTGCTGGGTCACCACCACAGCAGGAATAACGGAGGCGGCCCCAAGCTGTGCTGTGTGGCCTTAGTGGGGGCCCGTGGTGTGAATCCCCCCTTCTCCCTGTGTGCAGCACAAGTACACATCCATCGCAGAGGTGCAGGTGCACATGGAGGACGAGTACCTGCGCTCCCCACTCTCTGGGGTGAGTGTGCAGATGGGGACAGGATGGAGCTCCCATGTGGAGCTGGGGATGCTTTGGCTGCTGGGAGACCTGGGCTTGCTCTGCTGCTCACTGGGGAAGGGGGAATGGGTTCCTCAGGAAGAGAGGGCTGGGTGTGAGAGGGGGATTTGGCCAGGGCCGGAGGTATCCTCACAGTGCCTGGGGCTGAACCAGCTGCTGTTTGCTCTCGGGATGAGGTTCGCTGCTCTCTTCTGCCACCAGGGGGAAGAAGAAGTGGAGCAAGTCCCCGCTGAGATCCTGTACCAGGGCCTCCTGCCGAGCCTCCCGCAGTACATGGTGAGCACTGCGGTCCCCTGGGCTCTGCTCCATCCTCCTGAAGCTGATCTGGGGGTGCCTCACCCTGAGGTCTCCCCCTGCTGCTCTGCCCCTTTTCAGCCACGCTCGCAGATTTTCTTCCCTCCCAACAAATGCATCACTGCCACCATCCTTTGCTGGGGAGAGCGGCCTGTGCCTGGTTTCCCCTGTCCAATTTCCCATCTCTCCCTTTCCTCCAGATTGCTCTGCTGAAGATCCTCCTTGCTGCAGCCCCCACTTCCAAAGCCAAAACGGACTCCATCAACATCCTGGCAGACGTCTTGCCGGAGGAGATGCCGTGAGTGACTGAAGGGGCTGTTGGTGCTGATAGGAATGGAAGGGGAAGCTGGATGGAGCCGGGCTGGCTGGTGCAGGCTGGCTCTGTGCTAAGGTTTCTTGGGTGGTGTGACCATCTTCAGCTTGGTGGTGTGCTGGGAAGTGTGCACTGCTGCAGGAACTGACTGCAGGTGCCTGCTGGTAGCCCAGGGAACAGCAGAAAGCCTGCAGATGCTTCCAGGGTGAGGCTGGAAGGGTACAGGCACTGCCCCAGGCCAAGCATCTCTCTGTGTGCCCCAGGACCACGGTGCTGCAGAGCATGAAGCTGGGGGTGGATGTCAATCGGCACAAGGAGATCATCGTCAAAGCCATCTCTGCCGTTTTGCTCCTCCTGCTCAAGCACTTCAAACTGAATCACATCTACCAGGTGAGCTGGGCCAGGCTCTGGCCAAGCTTTGGGGGTGGGCAGCACCCAGGAGATGGGTCCGCATTCACCCAGCCACGTGGCTTTTCCCCCCAGTTTGAGTACATGGCCCAGCATCTGGTCTTCGCCAACTGCATCCCGCTCATCCTGAAGTTCTTCAACCAGAACATCATGTCCTACATCACTGCCAAGAACAGGTTGGGGAGGGGATGTGGGGAGAGGCTTCCTGCTTGCTTTTCTCCCTCTACGATCCCCCCAGGCCCAGCTGTGACTCGGCTGCAGGCAGACCCAGGCGTGGGGCTGCGCTGGGCTCTGTGGGAGCAGCGTGACACCCCTCTCCTCTCTGCAGCATTTCCGTCCTGGATTACCCATACTGTGTGGTGCACGAGCTGCCGGAGCTGACAGCAGAGAGCCTGGTATGCTGCTCCCTTCTCTGCAGGCTCCCAGCACCCTGCAGTGCTTTCTGAGAGGCATGGGGAGGCAGCAGGGCTCCAGCAGCCTTCCTGGCAGCCTCAGTGCTGCTCGGCCCTTGGTGTCGCTGGGTGTTCTGTGGGTGCCCTTGGGTTTTGGGGTGTCTCCTGGCTGCGTGCTGTGCGGTGCTGCTTTGGGAGGTGGGGGTTTTTGGAGCAGCACAGCTTTTCATCTCAGCGCCCCCACTCTCACGACTTGCTTCTGCCTCTCCTTTCCTGCAGGAGGCAGGAGACAACAACCAGTTCTGCTGGAGGAATCTGTTCTCCTGCATCAACCTGCTGCGCATCCTCAACAAGCTGACCAAGTGGAAGCACTCCCGCACTATGGTGAGGGCTGGGGGCCGGGCTGGGGCTTTGCACTGCACCCAGGCCTCACTGTGGGGTGGGAGAGCACTGGGGGGAAGGAAGGAGGAGTGTGCATGCTGCACAGCAAGGTCTGTGTGCTGGAGGGGGCTGGCACTGTGCAGCAGGGTGCCCTGCATCCATCTCAGCCGTGTCACCCCCCACCCCCGGCTGTCCCCACAGATGCTGGTGGTGTTCAAGTCAGCCCCCATCCTGAAGCGGGCACTGAAGGTGAAGCAGGCCATGATGCAGCTCTACGTGCTGAAGCTGCTCAAAGTGCAGACCAAATACCTGGGGCGGCAGTGGAGGAAGAGCAACATGAAAACCATGTCTGCCATCTACCAGAAAGTGCGGCACCGCCTGAATGACGACTGGGCTTATGGCAACGGTACGTGCTCTGCAGCCACCACAGAGCGCCCTGTCACCTGCTGTCCTCGTGCCAGAGCTGCACTGCTGCTGCTCAGGGCCGGTGCAGCCCCAGATCTGGGCTGCTGGGGGGAGATGTGTGGTGCTGGCGCTGCTGGCGTTGGAGCTGATGGTGACTGCTGGCCCTGCGCCTCCTCGTGCTGCTTCGTGGGGGCTTGCCAGGTCTCACCGTGGGGGATTTGATGGCCCAAAGAGCCCCAGCTGTCTTCTGACGCCCTCTTCTCTCCTCGCAGACCTGGATGCCCGACCGTGGGACTTCCAGGCAGAGGAATGCGCCCTGCGTGCCAGCATCGAGCGCTTCAACTCGCGCCGCTACGACCGGGCTCACAGCAACCCCGACTTTCTGCCTGTGGACAACTGCCTGCAGAGCGTGCTGGGCCAGCGAGTGGAGCTGCCCGAGGATTTCCAGGTCAACTACGACCTGTGGCTGGAGCGGGAGGTCTTCTCCAGGCCCATCTCCTGGGAGGAGCTGCTGCAGTGATGATGGCGTCGTGGGAATGCGGCTGGGGGTTGTTTGGGGAGAGGTTCGAGGTTATGGGGGGCAAAGCCTCGGGTGCTGGGGGGGGCTGTGGGTGCCTGGCCTCGTGCAGCTGGGATCTGAGACTCCATCCAGCCCCTCTGCCTCCTTCCAGGCCGTGCCGTGCTTCACCCCATACAGAAGCCGGTGGGGCAATGAAGGGTCCTTTGGTGCCGCTGTGGGTCGCTGGGTGCTGTGATAGGAACACGAAGGCTGTGTGCCCCCCCCCGGGCAATGGAGGGGGGGCTGGGAGTGCAGTGGTGGTGGGGCTGGAGGCTGCAGTGTTCCCTCACCCCGCTGGGTGGGGTGGATGAGCTGTACATATATAATATATATACATATATATATTCGTGATAGCCCTGAACTGAGCGCGGCCCGCCTCTGTCTGCGTCCCTCCAGCCTCATGGCAGCAGCACAGGGGGAGAAACCAGGTTCCTAAAAGTGTGCTTTTATTGTTTGTAAGGGAGCAAAATCTCTGTGGGTGGGAGGGGGCTGTGGAGCAGCGTGGGTCTCCCCATGGGGCTGCATTCCCTGCCGTGCCCATGGTTTCCTCAGGCTGCTGAGAGGCTTTTGGGGCTTTTGCACGGAAACTGTTGGGTTTGGGGTGTTATTTTGACCCAAATGGGGCTGGTGGTGAGGGCTGGGCCCCTTCCTGAGGGCTCCCCGCTTTCCCTGCCTGCCATTGGGATGCAGCAGAGTGGGGTTGATGTTTTGCTGTGGGGTGCAGGGAAGCTCTGAGGGCTCCTTCAGCCTGGGGTGGGCGTTGTGACAAGGTGGGCTGGCTCTGCCCCCAGCCTTTCCTCTCTCCCCGGTGATCCCCCTCTCCCAGCACTCATTCCCCCCACCCCACGCAGCCGCCCTGCCCCAGGACGTGGGCTCAGGATGGGTGCTGGGATGCTGTGTGCTCCACAGGTGTGATTTGGAGGTGATTTCCCCACGCCTCCATGGTGCAGATGCTGGGCGAAGCCAACGGCGCCCTCCATCAGATCCCAGCTGCTCTGTGCTGCTCTCTGCTCCCCTCACCCCCCCCCTCCTTCCTGATGCAGAGGGCCGGGCTGCAGCAATACTGGGATGCAGGAGGGATGCACCGCGCTGCCTTGGGGGCTGTGTCCCATGCAGGGGTTACGTGGCCCAGCCCAGCAGGCTGCCCGGCTCCTTGGCTTTCATCCGCAGCGTCACCAGGGTGGGAGGTTTGTAGTCATTCTCCGACGGTTGCGACTCAAACTGGGGGGCACTGAGGCTCGGGGGGGTGAGGCCGTGCAGGGAGTAGAGGCTGTTGATGCCGGGGGGGTGGCTGGGAGAAGCAGGGATGCCCACGAAGCTGGTGATGTTGCTGTGAGTGTGGGGATACGGAGACACGCACGGCGACGGCACGCTGTCGGGGGGCACGAGGCAGGGCCCTGCAGGGCTGCCAGAGCTCGGCCACAGGTTGTTCTGCAGCTGGAAGAAAGGAGCCAAGACCCCGGAGTGGGCGCTGCATCATCATCCACACCCCGCATCCTGAATCGCCTCCCCCCCAGCCCACGGGGTGCAACCAAGGGCTGTCTTTGCTTTCCTTCAGTTGGGTAGGGGAGCAGATCCTGATGGGGATCTCCTTCCTGGCAGCACTGACCTGGGAGGTTTGTGGTGCGGGGACCCTCATGGCAGCCCCCAGCCTCGTGTTCTGGTGCTGCTGCTGCTGCTTCTGTGCCACACGGCAGTCAGAGAGCAGCAGGGGAGGGGGGGGGGGGGGGCACAGAGCTGGTTGGTTTGAGGTTCTTTGTATGCATTTTAGCGTTTGGTGGAAAAGAAAAAAAGGCAGTTTTGCAGCAAGGCGAGGAGGTGAAGTGCTCTACTGCCTTGTTGGGGGGCGCTGTGACTGCAGGGCGGGGGGTGGAGCGCGGTGATGGGGGGTGAAACGGGGGGGGGGTTCTCACCTCCTGGATTTTCCCATAGCGCTCCCGTTTCCTCCACTTGGCCCTTCGGTTCTGGAACCAGACCTGGGGGCAGAGGTGGGGGCTGAGGATTGGGGAACCCCCCCCCCCTGCCCGTCCCAGCAGGAAGAGCCCATGCAGGGTGGGTGCCAGGCCTGTGTTCCCTTCCTCTTGTACTTGGTTTTGGTGTAGGGTGAGGCTCTCGGGGTTGGGATCACCCTCCTGCCCGTTCCCTCTGTGCCTTGGGACCGTGACAGGTCCTCCCCCAGTAAGGAGGACATGGTATGGGGGTGAATGAACCCCTCCCCCCTTTTCCTGCCCTCCCCATCGCGTGCCCCTCTGCTTTCCCATGCCCCGAGCTGGGCTCTTGCCCCACATCTTGTCTCTCTCTCGCTGCCCTTTGGATGGCACAAAGGAAAAGCTGAGGCCAGGCCATGGAACACCCCCTGGCAATGGGGTGGGTTCGCCTTTCCGATCTCAGCATCCCCCTCTTCAGGCAGAGGAAGGCATCCCTCCCCCCGGGTCCCCCAGCCCCATACCTGCACCCTGGCCTCGGTCAGCTCTGTGCGCAGCGCCAGCTGCTCGCGGGCAAACACGTCGGGGTAATGAGTCTTCTGGAAGACCTTTTCCAGCTCCTCCAGCTGAAAGGTGCTGAAGGTCGTCCTGTTCCTCCGCTTCTTGCTCTTGCTCCTACCCAGAGGAGGGGGCTCTGGCAGCAGGGGGGGGGATGCCAGCAGTGGGGCTTTGGCCGAGGGGCGGCAGGCAGCGGGCATTGCGTGGCACTCGGCCTTGCAGCCTTTCTCGATGCCTGGAGGGGAGAGGTGGGGGGTTAGGGGAGCATGGAGCCGCCGGTCTTGCAGTGGGGGGATGAAGGCTGGGGTTCCTCATCGCCCCATGGGATGGGTGGGGGTACGGGGGGGCAGGGCAGGGGAGGGGGGCGCTGCAGGACCCCCGCTTGGTGCGCATCTCGGAGGCTTCCATGGCGTCTCTCTGCAGCCCTGACTCTCAGGAATCCATTTGCAAACCCGAATCTTGTCCTCGTTGCTTCCAATGCAATCCCTTTCTCCCCATGCAGCCCTGAGGATGGAGCCACAGCTCTGAACATGGGGGTTCCCCCCCCTCCCCACTGCTGTGCGCCCCCCCTAGGCTGTGCTCTGGGGGTCAAGTCCCTCCTGCTGTTCTCAAGTACTGCCATCCCAGCCCCACTGAAAGGCGCTCGTCCCATGGAGGGGAGGGCAGATGAGGATGGGGCCGAGGCTCACCCCGAGGGGCAGAACTCACAGATGGAACCTGGGGGAGAAAGGGGGGACAGTGTGGGGAGCCCTGCTGTGTGCACATGGGGGCTCTGCTGCCTATGGAGGAGCCCCCCCAGCTGCATTCCTTTGTGTCTCCCCCTCCCCAGTAGAACCAAGCCCAACAGCCTGGGCTGGCAGCAGGTGGAGATTAGGA
This sequence comes from Lagopus muta, assembly GCF_023343835.1. Taxonomy (NCBI): domain Eukaryota; kingdom Metazoa; phylum Chordata; class Aves; order Galliformes; family Phasianidae; genus Lagopus; species Lagopus muta. The sequence goes on from NC_064456.1 coordinate 1,332,175, forward strand.
ATCCCTGGGGGTCTCAGCCCCTGTGTGGGGCGCAGCCCAGCCCTCAGGGCCACTGAGGGGGCCATCCTGGTGTCCCATCCTGGTGTCCCATCCCTGCACACCCCCACGAGGTTCTGAGCCCCCGACCCCACCTCCAAGGTGGCATTTTCCAGACCTTCCCTTTGGATGATGATGATGATGGCTATTATTATTATTATTTTGTCCTAATTGAGGCAATTTGGGGGTCACGGTGCGCAGCCGTGAGCTGCGGGGCAGCTGCTTCGAATTAACGGCCCAATCTCATCTGGGGGTGGGGAGGGGGGGAGCTGCTCCCCTATCCTCGGTTCTGAGTGGTCTCTGTGCCCCCAAAAAACAGCCAAGGGCTGCGGGATCCCCAGCTTTGTGCTCCTGGAGGGCTGAGCAATTGGAGGGCCACGCTGTGCCGCTGCTGTTGGCGATGAGGGGACGTGGAGAGGGGTGAAGGCAAAAACCCGAACGCAGCGCCATGGGAAAGAGGGAAAAGGGGGATGAAGGAGAACCGTGGGCTGCACAAAGCGATGAGCTCTGAGCGGCGGCTTTGGGCCTTTCTGGGGGGTTTTGCCCTTTTCTGAAAGGGCTGCGATGGAAACTGATAAATAAAGGGCCCTAAAAGGAGCAGGAAGGGAACGGGACAGCGGGGTGCAGCGGAACGTGAACGGTTCAGAGAAAGGGATGAGGGGGGAGAAAGGAACAACGTGGACACCCCAAACCCACCGCCCCGGACGGCTCTGCCCCCAGCTGCGGAACAGCTGCAGCATCACCGGGAGGAGAGCAGCGCCCGCGGGGACCGGGAGCGGAGGGCCGGGGCTGCGGGGCTCCCGAGGCCGGACGGAGGATGCAGGCAGCGGTAAGCGGCGCTCCCCTCCCCCGGTGCCGTTGGGTTCCCGTCGCGCTCGGCCTCGCTGTTCGGTCTATTAGCGGTCGCACGGGGCCGGGGCAAAGCGGAGCCCTCGGGGCCTCCGACGGTGTTATCGGGGATGGAAGGAGCGAGAAGCGCTCGGGGAGATCGAGAAACGATGGGGAGAGTCCCGCTGGGGCGGATCCGGGCACCGGGCGGATCCCCGCTCCCACCCGCGGCCGCGTTTTGCGCTCCTTTCGCATCGCCGGGAGCCCATCGGGTCGATCTCCGTGTCGCGACAGCGGGACCGCGTCGGTGATAGGGAGCGCAGAGCGGAGGGAGAGCGGGGCGGCGAGGGGCAGGAGCGGATCGGGAAAGCAAAGCCTTTGGGTGCGACCTCGGCTCCCCCCGCCACCCCAATGCTCCCCCGGTACCTGCAGCCCCGTAGAAGGGTCTCCCGTGGAGGAGGGGGCCCGGGCCGGCGGCCCCCAGGCAGCGGGGCTCTGCCCTGTCCGGAGGTCGGCGGGGAGGGTCCCCATGTGTGCCGGCTGCGAAGGGGCCGGAGGTGTGCGGAGGTCCTGGGGGGGCCCGGCGGGTCGGGGGGAAAGGAGAGCAGCCCCGTGCCTCCATGCTGCAGGTTGGAGGGAGCGGAGGGACGGCGGGGAGCGGGATTTTGTGTGGGGCCAGGGAGGAGGAGGGGGGGGGAAATATGGGGTTGGAAGGGAGGGCTCGCCCAGCACCCCCGCACACTCACACCCACTCCCACCCCAACCCACTTCCACCGCCTCGGTCACGTGCGTCCTTCCACCCGCAGCGTTAACCCTCTGTTCCGCTGCCCCCCATTCCCACCGCAGCCCTCAGTGCCCCCCTGGTGAGCGGGGTCGGCCGGGAGCAGAAATCCATCCCTGCCAGGACAGGGGCTGCGGGCTCTGGGCCTCCCCTCTGCAGTCCCTGAGCAGCAGGAAACGCCCAGGGCCCTTCCTCGATGCAGAGCTTCGACCCCAGGCCCTTCACATCCCGGAGATGGGAGGAACGTTCCCTGTTCCCCACGTCTTCCCGTGTCCCTTCCTCTCCCCAGGCTGCTGTTTGCGGCCTTTCCTTCCCCAGCACTGGGGCTGAGGTCTGGGCGCATCAGTTTGGTGCTGATGCCATGATGCGGCGCTGCCAGACTCGCATCTCCATGCCTGGCAGAGCTCCTCTATCCCTGCTGCAGCCGGAGCTCATCGGAGTCCATCTCTCCCTTCTCACCCCTCTGCCCTCGGTGCTTCAGAGCCGCTCGGGCTGTTTGGGTCTGAAGGGGCACAGCTTTGATGGGGATCGTGGCTGGGATGGGGGTCAGATTTGGTGATTTGAAGGCTGAGAGTCACAGTGGGGCTGATCAGAGCCAAAGAGAGACGGCCGGGGGTCCCCACACTGCAGCCACGCTCTGTGCCACAATTTGCTGCTCTCCCATCTGGGCGGCACAGAGCTTTCGGTGCATTCGGGGCACTGCTCTGTGCTGTGGGACGGGGCTGAAGGGTGGGGGGAGAGCTGCATCAAAGCAGCAAAGCGTGTGCAGAAGGACCTGGGGGGTGGTAAAAAGCAGAACAGCAGCGTTGCAGCATGCTGGTGCCTTCACTGGAAGGGTCGGGGCAGTTGGGGTGTGCTTTGCTGCCTGAGATCAGCAGCAGCTCCTGGTGAAAGCACTCAGCTGGAAAGGATGGGGAGCACAGCAGGGCAGTGGGGCTGCAGGGCTGTGGGGCTGCAGGGCAGTGGGGCTGCAGGGCTGTGCTTTGGCTGCAGCTCATTTTGCTGCACCCATCCCCAGTTCTCCCCCCTCAGCTGCCCCACACTTTCCCTCTTCTGCTGGGCTCTCCCATCCGGCTGTCCTTTCTCACTGTGCACTGTGAGTTATTGCAGAGCAGGGGCTCTGAGCCTCGCTGCTGTCCCCTATGCATGCTGTGTCACCGAATGCTGTGAAGGGGGATTGGTTCCAGTGCCCCCCTCCCGGTTTTGCTGCTGGGATGTGGGATGCTCGCTGTGCCACCACGTTCTGGTTTCGGTTTCAGTCTCACTGGCAGGGAGGGGGGGGCGGATGTCCCTGCCCGTGTCCCATTGGTTCCCCATGTTGTCTCCCAGCTCAAACACTGCGCAGTGCCACCAAGCTCAGCAATCCCCACCGCATGGCAACGGGTTCCCCCCCCCCCAGTCTGCTGTATTTGGGGTCTGTGCAGCCCAGCAATGCAGCGCTGAGCAGCAGTGGGATCCCACTCCTTTCTTTCCGAGCTCAGCCCTCCTCACAGCCCTCACGTAACACCGAGGAGCCCCTCTGCCTTCCTCTGCCCGTTGAACGCTGTGCTGAAATCCCCTCAGTCCAACCCCATGGCATTCAGCTGCACGGGGCCGCGTTGTGGCTGCGCACAGGGACGGAGCAGCTCGCCGACACACGGATGGGAGCATTGGGGCTGCAGAAGGACAGACAGACAGACGGACACACAGGGATCGGGGCCGGGCACGGCTTGGGGGTTGCGTGGCATTGAGGTTTGGGGGTTTCTTTGGCACTGCTGTGGTGCCAGTGAGTCCGAGGCAAAACCCAACAGGGACACAAAACCCAACAGGGACACAAAACCCAGCAGCGCCTTGGGCTCTGTTGCACAAATGCACAAACTGTTTATTTTCTCTTGAATTTTGGCATCCATTTCAGTTTGCAGCGGCCCTTTTTTCTTTTTGGGGGGGGGGGGGTTGGGGATCAGATCCGTCCTTGTCGGAGCGCTGAGCTCTGCATGCAGCATCCAGCCCCTGTTTTGCAGGCAGGCTGTGGGGGGGGTCACAGTGGGGCTCCTCACCTCCTCCTTTTGCTCGGCGATGGGGTCGCTGTGAGCTCCATTTCAGCCCCCCCCCCCCCCCCCCCCCCGGGTCTCCCTCCCCCATCCCGGCGGAGTTTTGTGATGCAAAGAAGCAGAGATCCGTTGTGCAGCCCGAGATCGGATGGGGGGGGGGAAGGGGGGTTTGAACGGAGCTGTTGGGACGAGGTAACAAGAAGGAAAGAATTAAAACGAATAACGATAGAAAGCAAAACAGTACAAATAATTACGAAATAATGATAATAATAATGAAAATAAAAAACCAAACCAAAGGAAGGTTGGAAAAGGGCTCCCTATGGGAGCTGTGTGCGTGCAAATGCCCTCGGGGCGCTGCTCCCAATGCCCCACTGTCACACGGAGCCACTGACCGGGCTGCAGCCCCCCTCCACCCCAAGGAAAACCCCAAACCCCAACCACAACCCTTCCCAGCCCCGTGGGACGGACAGACGGACGCTTCCCATCCCCTCACAGAGCGCTTCCAGGATGCGCAAAGTGATACGCACCGGGACGGACGGACGGACGAAGCCCTGTGCCGTAAATCAGCCCAGCAGCGCTCCCCACAGCGCAGTCCCAGCGAGAGCTGCTCTGCACATCCCGGATCCCAATGAATCTGGGAGCCACGGTTCACGATGGAAAGCCAGAAAAGCATCAGAAAGCTTTTTCTTCCCTTAAAATGTAAGCTGAGTATTCATTGCTGGGCAAGGAGAAGTCTGCAGCAAATGCAAGGAGTCCCCCGGGCTGATGGGCAGCTCCATAGGAACGGGGGGGAGAAACTTTGTGGGGAGAAAGGAGAGGGAAAAATCAGCAGCTGCGTCCCGAAAGGATGGAGAAATCTCAGCGCTGCCTTCTGGTTTGTGTTTAGCCCTTGGAAATGGTTCCCCCCCCCCAAACCTCCTCCTTCCTCGGGGGGAAGATGGATGCTGTGAAGTGGCCGACACCTGAAAGCAATCGGGGTTTGGTGGTGGGGGGGGGGAGGAGGCAGCCGTCCCCGGGGGCACCGCTGTACGGTGTTACTGCTGTAGGGTGTGCTGTGGGGTGGAGGGAGAGAGGGATGGATGGATGGAGGGAGGGATGAAGGGAGGGATGGAGGGAGGGAGGGAGGGAGGGATGGATGGAGGGAGGGAGGGAGGGAGGGATGGATGGATGGATGGATGGATGGATGGATGGATGGATGGATGGATGGAGGGATGGAGGAATGGATGGAGGGAGGGATGGATGGATGGAGGGAGGGAGGGATGGAGGAAGGGAGGGATGGATGGATGGAGGGAGGGAGGGAGGCATGGAGGGAGGGAGGGATGGAGGGAGGGAGGGATGGAGGGAGAGATGGAGGGAGGGAGAGATGGAGGGAGGGATGGAGGGAGGGATGGATGGAGGGAGGGATGGATGGATGGATGGAGGGATGGATGGATGGATGGAGGGATGGATGGATGGATGGAGGGATGGATAGATGGATGGAGGGAGGGATGGATGGATGGAGAGATGGATGGATGGATGGAGGGATGGATGGATGGATGGATGGATGGATGGATGGATGGATGGATGGATGGATGGATGAATGGATGAATGGATGGATGGATGGATGGATGGATGGATGGATGTGCTGCATAAAAGTGGTCTCTGCAGTTTGTGTGGGGTCAAACGTTCCCCTTTTCCAATGGGGAAACTGAGGCACAGCACAGCAGCGTTGGTTGTTTGCCACATGGAGGGTTGGGGGCGCCCAGAGGTTCTGTGGTGTGCGGGTGATGCTCAGTTGGCCCTGAGGAGCAGCAGGGGGTCCCACCTTTGTGCTGGTGCCTCACTGGACCACGGTGGCGGTGCTCTGGATGTTCTCCTCACCCTGAGTTCACAGAGCTCCTGTGATCAAAGCTTTCATGTCAGGGCGGGCTGGCAGTAATCCTGTACCTGTCAGCATGAATGAAAGGTGACGATGCTGTGAGGGCTGCAGGGAAACCAGATGGGCCACCTGGGGCTCCTTGTGCCCGGCATCACTGAGCTGCTGCTGGGGATGAGGAGGGGGGATGGATGGAGGGATGGGTGGATGGAGAGAGAGGTGGATGGAGGGATGGATGGACTTGGGGATGGAAGGAAGGACGGAGGAGGGATGAAAGGATGGAGGGATAGATAGGTAGGTGGAGGGATGGGCTGACAGGTGGAAAGAGGATAACTGAGATCTGAGAAGGAGGCGGCTGAGTCTCCAGCAGTGTTCATGCTTTTCTGCCAGCAGAGGTTGCTTCTGGCCCCCCATTATTTGTGCCAGGTTGGACACCCCTGGCTGTGGAGAAGCGCATCTCCTGGTGCCAGGACTGCACTTAAGCTCAGGAGACCTCAGTCATGTGAATCAAACACTGCTTCTGTTCTTCTCCAAGGGTTCTGTGCAGAGCTCTGGAAGCCAAGTCATGCCTTCCTGTGAGTCCATGCTGCAAACCAAACCAAAGCCAGAGGTGCTGGAAGGGACACGGAGCCGAGAAGCCACCACCAGTGGGGCCAACCCAGCAACATCCCCTGAATTTCCCTCCAGATGGGGCCGAGGGCTGTGCTGGGTGGTGGAAGGATGGCTGGGAGTCTGGGGATTGGGCAGAGCTGCTGTCTGCAGGGTTTCTTCCCACCTCCTGCCATCAGTGCCTCATCTCCAGCCCCGCTGCTCCCTGCTCCGCATCCCTGCTGTGACCCCCCTGCCCGACCCGTGCAGTGAAAGGTTTCCTTTGGCTCGGGAAGCTCTGATAAGGAGAACCAGAAACAGTTTTGACCTTTCAACTGCAAATCTCCCCGCGAGGAGCCGCGAGCTGCTCCCTATCTCAAAGGATCCCTTGTGTTAGGAAACACAGCCGTGCCGTGGGGCTCCACGTGCTTTCAGCCCCACAGCTGATGGCTCAGCTGGGTGCTGCTGGAGGAATCCCTGCTGGGAACCCAGGCCAGCTGTAGGGCGCTGCAGGGCCTTGTTTGGAGCACTGCTCTCCCTCCTTCCAGTCCCCATCCTTGCTCGTTTTCTCAGCCCAACAATGGAGGTGAGCGTTGCTCTCCACGCTGCTACAGGAAGGCGATGGCTGGAGGTGTTGGAGCTCATTAATTGCTCTGAGCAAGCTAATTGGCACAAGCACAGCAGCAGGAGACGTGGCGGCACTGAGGCTGGCAGAGCTGCTTGGCTTCCATGACTTGAGCTCTCTCTGGGGGTTTCCCAGCAGTGGTGCTCCCCCATTTCGTGCTCCCCACCACCAGACCCACATTCTGGGGGGCCTGAGCACCCCACAGAACCCGGACCCAAACACCAGCAGGCTCCCTTCACTCCCTCTGATATTAAACCTACGCTTCTCTGCTGTTGGTTAACCCCTCTAATGGGGTCTGAACCGGTTCAAAGCCTCGGGAGCAGCAGGGGGGAGGCTCTGAGCAATAAGTGCAGGCGACCCCTGCCAAATTGCAGTAAAAGATGTCTTCCTCCCGCTCCTGAAATAACTCACAGCATTTTTGCATTAAACCTCTGAGCTCAGAGTGATTGGGGAGGAAGAAAGCATCGGGATCAGCCCTTCCTCAGCCCCCTTCCCCTGCTAAAAGCGGCCCTGGAGCTGCGGACACTCCGTGCTCCGTGGGGTTTGGAGACCTGGGATCGTAGAATTCCAGGTGATGGGAAGAAATGAATGTTTTATGGGGCCATGGGAACAACTGTCACCAGGTCTCACCCCCACGTTCCTCGTTCAGCAGTGAGGTGAAACAGCAGAACTGGGCCAGCAGAACGGGGGCAGGGGAGGAGGTGTGGGGCGCAGTGGGGCTCAGAGCTCAGCAGGACGCAGCTCCTGGAGGCACGGGGGCTCTGATGCTGCCCCATCCCCAGGAATGGTGTTAATGGGGCCCACCTGGCACCCAGGGAACCGAATGCAGTGCCTTCACCCTGAGCTCAGCTCTTGTTCCCCTGGCGTTAACCCCATTTCCTCTCATGCAGTCATGGCTGTTAGCGGGGCTGTCGGCACAGGGGGGGCTGCAGCGTGCCCCCATTCCTGCCTGCCTGCCCTCCAGTAACCCACTGACTCCTTCCATCCAGCCCCTGCGACACACAGGTCCCATAGAGGAGGTGATGTCTCGTGGGTTGAAACCCTTCCATCCACCCCAGCAGGGACACCGCCGAGCTTTGAGAGCTCTGCCCACCGCTGATTTATTGTCTCTCAACCCAGAGCAGCAGCAGGAACATCTTTGAATGGCAGCAGGGCAGGAAGAGAGTTTGCTATGGGGAGAAAAACGCGCCCCAGAGGTGCGGGAGCGGCGCACAGCCCTTTCTCCCAACCCGATTTCCTTCCGGCTCCGACGTCCCAGACCCGATGCGCCCATCTCCAGGATCCCGACGCTGCTGCCGGCTCCTCTCCGCTCAGCACTGCGCGGGGACACCCGGAGACAGAGCCGTATTCGTTGTTTTCAGAGATACGGAGCAGACGGGGATGCTCTTCCTCCTCCTCCTCCTCCTCCGGGGGTCGGTCCCACCCTGAGCAGCTCCCAGTCACTGCGCCGTCCCGATGCGGGGTGACCGACAGCTCCCGGCTCCTTTTCCCCGCAGCACTGCGGGTTCCCGGGGTCCCCCATCAGCCCCAATTTCCTGCAGCCCCCTCTGAGACCTTCTGAGCGTGGAAATGCGACGCCCCGGTGGCAGGAAAGGCTGCGGGGAGGCCGTGCAGACGCAGCTGAAGCTGAGCAGGTCCCACCGCTTTCCCTCTCCGCCCCAGAGGCGAACGCAGCCGGAGGACGGGAGCAGCTTCGGTGCTGCTTTGAGGCTGGAGCTCAGCGCGCTGATTTCTGCCTGGTTTTGGCGTGGGGAAAAGCCCTCAGGTGCTGAAGCACCAGCAAACAGCTGCGGGTTTGTTGTGGCTTCATTTCACCCCTCTTTCAGGCTTTGCTGCTCTTCCTTCACCACGGGCACCCGTGGGTCCCAGCTTCAAAAGCAGAGCTGCAAAAGCGACGCACGGCCAAGGGATGACATCGACACACCGCGGCTGTTCTCCCCGTTGCCAGATGCTGCTGAAGGGATTCCCCTCCTGGCAGCGCAGGCGTTGGCCGCTGGGGTCGCTTTGTGCCCATGGGGATGTGGGCCCGCTGTGGGGCCGGCAGCAGCGGGTAGCTGCCCTTGTGCGCCCCGTTACAGTGCTGTGATGTGGGGACACGGGGTGCCGACCCCATCGGTGGGCGCTTTGTGGGGCAGAGAAGGGAATTTGGGTGCTGCACCATTCCCATAGCCGGGCTTGGAAACGTGGGCAGCGCACGTGAGCGCGGTGCCGGGGCTGATTCAGGAGCAAACCCTGCCGAGCAGCCCAAATCCTCCTTTTCCCACCCAAATACGGCCTCAGCCAAGAAACGGGCCGTATCCAGGGCAACGCCGGAGCCTGGTGGCTGCGCTGAGATCCGCCGCTCATCCCAATGGAAGCGCCGGGATCGCGGCTGCGATGGGGGCGATGGGGGCGGCCCCCAGGGGTTGGGGGGGGTGGGGGGGGTCTCAGAGCGGCGCAGAGATGCTCCGCTGCCCCCTAGTGACATGGGACCGCCGGCATCGGGACCTCAGCGGGATGGGATGGGGTGGGATGGGATGGGGATGGGGATGGGGATGGGGATGGGGATGGGGATGGGGATGGGGATGAGGATGAGGATGGGATGGGGATGGGATGGATGGGATGGGGATGGGGATGGGATGGGGATGGGGATGGGGATGGGGATGGGGATGGGGATGGGGATGGGGATGGGATGGATGGGGATGGGGATGGATGGGATGGGGATGGGGATGGATGGGATGGGGATGGGGATGGGGATGGGGATGGGGATGGGGATGGGATGGGGATGGGGATGGGGATGAGGATGGGGATGAGGATGGGATGGATGGGGATGGGGATGGATGGGATGGGGATGGGGATGGATGGGATGGGGATGGGGATGGGGATGGGGATGGGGATGGATGGGATGGGGATGGGGATGGGGATGGGATGGATGGGATAGGATGGGGATGGGGATGGGGATGGGGATGGGGATGGGGATGGGGATGGGGATGGGGATGGGATGGGGATGGGGATGGGGATGGGGATGAGGATGGGATGGGGATGAGGATGGGGATGGGGATGGGGATGGGGATGGGATGGGGATGGGGATGGGGATGAGGATGGGGATGAGGATGGGATGGATGGGATGGGGATGGGGATGGGGATGGGGATGGGGATGGGGATGGGGATGGGGATGGGGATGGGATGGGGATGGGGATGGGGATGGGATGGGATGGGGATGGGGATGGGATGGGGATGGGGATGAGGATGGGATGGGGATGAGGATGGGGATGGGGATGGGGATGGGGATGGGATGGGGATGGGGATGGGGATGAGGATGGGATGGATGGGATGGGGATGGGGATGGGGATGGGGATGGGGATGGGGATGGGATGGATGGGATGGGATGGGGATGGGGATGGGGATGGGGATGGGATGGGATGGGATGGGATGGGATGGGATGGGATGGGTGGGATGGGGATGGGATGGGGATGGGATGGGGATGGGGATGGGGATGGGGATGGGGATGGGATGGATGGGGATGGGATGGGATGGGGATGGGGATGGGGATGGGGGTGGGGATGGGATGAGGATGGGGATGGGATGAGGATGGGGCTGAGGATGGGGATGGGGGTGGGGATGGGGATGGGATGGGGATGGGGGTGGATGGGATGGGGATGGGGATGGGGATGGGATGGGATGGGGATGGGATAGATGGAACTGAAGGCCGGGTTTGGGGCTGCAGCATCTATCTCCTGGCATCCCTCTCTGTGATGCCTTTTGCTGCAAGGATGTGGTTTTGCCTTCCGTCCTCCCCCCTGCAGCATGTCAGCAGCTCCAGCGGGATCCTGCCTGGAAAAACTGGAGAAAAATGGAAGGGAAATGGGTCCTCCAGCCCCAAATGCCTGCAGGATGCATGCGCTGTGCGGAGGCTTTGAGGATCTCTGGAGCAGGGCGACTGCTTTGGGCATCACTCAACCTTCTGGAGCACCTCATCAGCACAGGGACACTGCTCAGAGCTTTGGCCTTAATGAACACGTTCCATCCCACAGCGCTCAGTTCATCCTTGCAGGCTGTGAATATCTCCCCCTGCGTGACCACAGCTCAGCTCTGACCCTGCAGAGGAACGCTGTGAACCGAGCCCTGCGCCGAGGGGGGAGGAAGAAACAGCCAGACCTGTGTGCATTAAAATAATTAACACAGCTTGATGCCAAAGTGCTGGCTGTGCCCAGCCCCATCGCTCCCCCTGCTGTGACAGGGCTGCCCCTATTTCCCCTTTTTGGAGGTGATTTCCCCACCAGCATCCCTCCCTCTCCTGAGTTACAGCAGCCGCTGCGCGATTATACGCCTCCGTTCTGTAATTACCTCTGCTCGCGCTAATTGTGTAATTGGAAGAGGCAATTACCTGGTGAAATGAGATAGGAAGAGGGTTGTCTCTGTCTGTGGGACTCTGGCTCGGCCGCATTCTGCTCACACTCTTTCCAATCGCCCCTTTCATGCCCAAATTCCTGCCTTGGGCTTATCCCCATCCTCTCCATCCATCCACAGCCCCCTCTGTGAGCCCCCTCCTCACCTCCTGCATCCTGCAGCCTTTCCTACCGACCCAATGCAGGCTCCCAAAGAGCCCCTCCAGCCCCAAGCTCCCTATGATGCTGATCCACACCCCCAGGCAAGGGCTGACTGCATTGGTCTGTACAGGGATGGGGAACGGACCGGGCAGAGATTTGCAGCAAGATTAAATCTCTGCCTTCCTTCATCAGCTGCTTTTCCTCGTTAGCGCCCTAAGCTGATTGCTGTAAGCTGCTTGGTGAGCGATCGCATCCAACGGATCCTCCCAATTTCCTCAAATCCCCCTCAACCCATTACCTCCCCCCACAGAGCAGCCCCAGCTTTGGGTTTTGCTCGCTGCAGCCCTGGGCATAACCCTTTCTCTTCCCCATGCCATCCCAACCGGACTCAGGGACACCAGCAAGGGATGGAGGTGAGACCCGAGGGGTCGGTGCTGGGGCTGGGAGCCGTGCAGCAGGGCTGTGAGAAATGTGGGTCCCTCAGGGACCATTGGGATGCATGGGGACAGCATCACAGGAGGCAATGCCCAGCCCTGTGTATCACTGCTGGCCACTCAGCGCTCCCTCCTGTGCTCATCCCCCCAAACAGGGATAAAAGGGCTTTGGGAAGCGCAGGGATTTGGTCCTTCTCCTTATTTTTCAATAAGGCCCAGACTTTTTTTGGACCTCTCTTTGTCTGAGCTCACCCCAGAGCCACCCATGGGGGGGACACGGGGATGGGGACCCCCATGGGGAGCTGAGGGGGTCGAGGTGGGAGGGGGCAGGAGGTCCTGGGCTGTCACCTCCCCACCTGCTGGTCTGGGTCTCATCCTGTCCCTGCAGGGGGGGGGGGATCAGCTCCTGTTGGTGGCAGCTCCTGTTGGTGGCAGCTCCTATGCTGGAGCAGAAAGGAGCGCAGCAGATGGTCGGAGCAGCGCATCTCCCCATCTCCCCATCTCCCCATCTCCCCATCTCCCTGCTGCCTCCTCCACTGCTCCTCTTGTTCTTCTTCTTGCTGGCTTTCCCCTGAGGAATTCCCAGTGATGCAAACCCCCCCCCCCTCACCCAGCATCCCTTCCATGCACCCCCAGCCTCTGTTTCTGGGCAGAAAGCCCGACCCTTATCTGTTCATCTCAGAAGAGGAGAGCCCTCATCTTCCTGGAGGCATTGAGTGGGGAGGGGGGCTGGGACACACAGGGTGCCCCCAGTGGGGGGTGGGCATAGAGCCTGGGGTCTGGGGATCCCCCCCACCACCCTGAGGCTTTTGCCAATCATTCCCCCCCCTGCTGCAGGCTGTGCCTCATGCGCTCAGCTCCAGCTCTGAGAACGTTCTTGGAGGGGCTGTAAATGCTGGGCACCCACATCTGATGGGAAAGTGCCTCGAAAGGCTCCGCAGTCCCCGTGTCACCCCCCATCCCAGACACAACCACCCCCCGTGCCCCCCATCCCCCCCCCCAGGGACCCCCCACACGGCTGCATTCCTCCACGGTCACTTTCTCAGGGATGGTGGCCGTGTCACTCAGCAGAGGTTGAGCCCTGCAGTGGGGACGATGGCAGTCATCCCAGCTCAAGAAGATTAATGGTTTTATCGTGAGGGGGCTGATTTCTCTGCTTGTTTGTCTCTTCCCCCTCCAACCTCCCTCCTCCCCCCTCCCCGGGGTCTCTTTGAATGCCAACTTTGTTGTGTATCCAACGCTCCCCTCGGGTGGCAGCGCTCAGCTCTGACCTGGACAATGCAGAGCTGCTGTCTTGGCAGTGGCACTTTGTGCTGACAGCTGGGAGGGGACGGGATGGGGATGGGATGATTGGGATGGGATGGGGACTGGAAGGCTGTGGGCTGGGGGGGCTCGGGATGCAGGCTGAGCTCTTGGGCTTGAGGAGGTGCCTGGGCTTAAGCTGTGCTCCTGGGGGCACCGACACCATCCCTGTGCTGCACCCCCACAGCTCAACTCTATCCGGGAGCAAACGCGCTCCTGGAAGCTCTCCCCATCCTGCTTCCTCCTCTTGGCCCTGCTGTAACACAACCAGCCCTGTCGTGATGATGGATGGGAGGCAAGAATTGAGCCCCGGGGGGTTAACGGGGTGAAGATGCCTTTGTCTGTGCCAGCTATAGAGGGGCTGTCTCGCTGGGTGGGTGGGAGCACAGCAGGGGCGTGGGGTGCCATCCAGCCCCATTTCTCCAGCAGTGTTTTGAGTATCTTGGGGTCAGCTGTGCCCTTAAAGCACAGCAAAATGCCACACGTAGGGGGGGGGTCCAGGGGGTTTGGGGCACGAGGGGGGAGGAGCCTGGACCAAACCTGCTTGTCTTCCTGGGGATGATTGTTTCCATGTGGGACGTTGTGATGGGAGATGATCGGCTTTTTAGTCCTCCAAGTGACCTTTCCCAGCCCTGCAGCCTACAAAGTCCCTCTGCTGTCTGTCTCAGCTGGGTTCTGAGGTGTCCCCCCCCCCCCTCGGGTGAAAGGCAGAAATTCCCCTTGGGGGTCGTGGGCAGGGTGGGCTCAGAGGGGTAAAGCTGAATATATAGGGGGTGAGGGAGGGAGTTCTGGTGGGTCACAGAGGGATGATGCTGGGATGCTCCGACCTTGCGCTCCCCTGAGGAAGGATGCACCGAGATCCAGAAATCCATGGGGTGAGATAAGAAAGAACTGCAGGTAAAAATAGCCGGGGGAGGCGGGTCTGGTGCTCGGCCTGCTCTGCTCTGCTCTGCGGGCTCAGATGGTGAAACGTCTCCGGAGATGGAGAGCGGCGGTTTCTGGGACGCGATGTGCGAGCACAGAGCCCTGCGTGCGCTGATTGCGGTGCTGCCCAGCGCTCCCCAGCTGGAACAGCACACGGCCGCGCTGCCCCGGCCCTCCTCCTCTTCTTCCTCCTCCTCCTCTTCCTCCTTCCTCCCCCGGCTGCCCGCATCCTGCTGCTGGGGAAGCCCAGGCTGGGAGGAGGACGGAGGTTCTGCCAGTTGTCAGCAGCTCCCGTGGGGTTGGGGATGGAGGGGATGAAGTCTGGCTCCCGGTGGGGTTTTGGGGGGTAGGGGGCAGGCAGCATCCTCTAGAGCAGTGCCATCTCTGCTCTCCCTTGGGGCCAATGGTCGGATTCTGAGTGCCAGCCACCTCAGCCCGCGTGTTTCCACCTTTCCCTTGTTGACGACCGCCTCTCTCCCCCTCCCTGCTCAGCCTCAGAGGGCCGTGAAGGCGACGCCGCGGGGTGAGGCTGAAGGCGAGGATCGGGGCCGTGCAGAAAGCGGCACCCGGAGGAGACGGGGACGGAGGCGTGACGTCAAAAGCAGAGCTTAAAATCCACCCACAGGGGCAAAATCGCACCGCAGCCGCGCGGTGGAAGCTCTGCGCTCTGCTTTGCCCACTGCCCGGCTCCCCCCGTGCCCTGGGGGTGGGGGGGGGATGGAAGGGGGGCTGTGCCAGGCTGGGGGCGGCGGGGAGGAGCGGCCGTGGGGCTGCAGGCGGGGCTGCGGGCGGTCTGCTCGCTCCCAGCTGCTCCCCATCAACCTCCGTGTCGTGTCCCGGGTGTCACTTCTGGTGGCAGCGGCTGCTGGCGGGGACCGGCTGGGTGGCACCGGGCTGCCGCTCGTTAGCTGAGCGCCGCCTGCCAAGCCGCTGGGGTTGTTTATCCAATGGGGGGATGGGGCCCAGCTGGGCGGTGTTGGCACAGGGCGATGCTTTTCCTCCCCGCCCCTCCAGGGGACGATGCTCATTGGGGTGCGGACCCTGCTGGTTTGGGCACTCGGAGCCTGGAAGGCAGGGATGAGCACAGGAGCAATGAGCCACGTCCTAATTTTTGCAGTGTGAGGCGATGCGGGAGCAAATGCCCTCCCTGCTGGGCTGTGTTCTCCTGCAGCAGCATCCTTTGGGATCTGGGGGCACATCCCCCTCCAAGGAGACACGGGGTCTGCGCTCCCCCAGGAACAACCCCCCGCCACCGGCAGCTCTGAAAGCCCTTTGAAGGGATTTGTTTCCATTTCCAAGGACAAACTGATGGAGGATCCCGTGGGGCCGGGAACTGCAGGCGCTGCTGAGGCCATCCCACACCCCCTGGACCAGATCCGGGTCTGTGCCTCAGTGATGGGCACCTACGTGTGGGGCTGCCCCACCGCAAACCCCTCACCCCAAACCCCTCACAGGGACACAGAGCTGGGAGTGTGGGGGGTGAGTGGACAAGCAGAGCTCCAGGAGGAGCCCCCCAGACCCCCCCAGCCCCAGCTGGTATCGCTCCAAGCCCCAATCCACAGTCCGACCCCCCTCCCCACAACCCCCCTCACATCGAGGGGATGGGAAACACAGCCCCGCTGCCTGCAGCCTCCTCCCATTGCACAACACAACCCCGGGTGCTTGGGATCCGATGGCAGCTCGGCATGCAGAGAAAATTAAGACCAGAAGACGGGAGCAGCAGCAGCTTTCATGCGCGTCGTCCCGCTGCTCGGAGCCCTCGCCCAGGGGCAGCAAGACATGGTTCTCATTCCTGTGCCTGTGCTGGTGTTTATTATTTTTCCTTCCATTGTGCAGGGTCCCCTTTCTTCCCTGCATGCTCGTCCCCCAGGGCTGAATGAATCAGCGCCCTTTGCTTCTGCCACTCAGACGTGGATTATTGCCGCAACCCCTCTCCGACTTTTTTGGCTATCGGTCCAACTCCGAGGCAATCTGCAGGAAAAAGGGATGGGATGGGAGCACGGAGGGGTTTTGTCCCTTTGTCCCTTTGTCCCTTCTGAAGTTCTCTGCCCTCGCGTTGCTGGGGGAGTCCCTGGAAAGGGGGAGACTGCGCTCCGTGGGGTCACCGCTGTGCTCTGGGGTTGAGGAGCACAAGGGCTGCGTGCAGGAGCTCTGGAGGTGGCCCTTGTGCTTGTGCTGGCCTTGGCCACCTCGTGTGTCCCCTCCCCTCGGGCGGGGATGTCCCTGTGAGGACGGGCAGTGCCACCTGCAGCCACTGGGATGGCGCCTGGGGCGGCGGTGGCTGTGCCTGAATTGCCTCCTCTCGTGGCTCCACGTCCCTGATTCCAGCCAGAGAGGAGTGCGCGGCTCTGCGGGAGGAGCAGCAAAGTGAAGCGGCAGGAGGACGGATCCCTCGGCCTCCAGGATGCTCGGCTGGGAAACGCAACGGCAGAGCTCAAACCCCTCTGCTCAGAGCCAGCGCGGCCGCTGCTCTCACGGGCTCCATCCCTTCCCTCTGTGTTAGCAGCTCTGGGCCGTGGATGAGCCGTGACAGCCCAAGGCTTTGCAGGGAAATGCATATTTAGAAACCAGAGGGCATTATCCCCTTAGATTATTATCACTTGAATGTAGGTCGGCACGACAGCTTAGGTGGAAAAACCGTCTTCCTCACCGCGCTTCCTCGCACCGTTTAATCCCCTCCACCCTCACCCTGCTTTGGCCAAAGGCGTCTCCCCGTGCTGCCAGCATCCTTGCAATGCTCTGCCTGCATCGGGGGGTTCTCTCACCCCCGTGCTCCCCCCACCTCTTTGCCTGCACCGCTCTGCAGGTGAGATTCAGCACCTGCATCCCCGCAGCATCACCCGCTCCCATTCAACCTCCCTCTGCGTTTTCCTTCCCTTCCATCCGCAATTTGCCATCCTTGAAATGCCTCCCCGAGCGCTGGGACCTCGGATGACTGGCGGGGGGGGGGGGGAGGGAAGATGGAGGGGTTGGTGGCCCCCGCCGTTCCATCGCTATGGTGACAGATGGCAGCCGAAAACGCGGGGATCGGGGTCAGATGAGAGCAGCAGCGGTGGATGCGGGCGGATATTTATAGGCTGCTGCCCCAACGCTGCTGGGAACGCGCTGCTCTCGGAGCACGGGATGAGCCCTCCGCCGGATCTGCGGGGCGCTGCTCCTCCACGAGAGGCATTACTCATGCACACGTTCTGCTTTAATCCAGGCTGCTCCCCGCGGAAAAGTACAGGGCTGAGAGAGCTGGGGAGGAAGGGGGGGGGGCTCAGATGGGAGGATGGATCGCTCTGCGATCGTGGGCTGCGAAGGGAAACGGCCCGGAGGGTTGGGGAGGTGAGCAGACACCGGGAGCTGGAGCTCTGCGCCTTGGGGCAGCGGGTCTGAATCCTCCGTAGGATTCCTCTTCTGAAGGTGTTTTTCCTCCTGCTGGGGTTTCTCGTGGGCACCAGGAGCTGGATAGGGGTATCAGTGCCCCCCTGCACCTCGGATACAGGTTCCAGTGCCCCCCCTGCACCAGCGATGCGTCGGCTGGAGAAGCTGCACTGCTGAAGACGGGCTGAATTTGTGTCTCTGGGACCGTTCGTGAATCACTTCCATCAGGCCCTGAACCGACCACGAACCCCTTTGAAAAGTCCTTCTTGCCCATAATCAGCCCCACGGGTCCTGGCTTTCCTGGCGAACCCAATTAGCTGCTTCCCGAGGGCAGGGCCGACCCCTTCAGGTGTGCCGGGTTTTCTGCTCGACTCCCCGCAGCATCAAAGCAGCTTAAGTGGTTGCGGTTAATTAAACCTACGACGGAAGCTGGGTGTGATGTTTGCATGCCCCGAAGAGGCGGTCGTGCCCGTATCTTTCCTTCCTCCCAATAAACCACGCGGTGCCTCCCCGTGACTCCAAAACACCAAATCCCCCCCGCGGTGGGGGCATAGGGACCACGGAAGCCCACCTGGAAAGGCAAAACGAGGAGAGGAGGGGGGCGGGAGGGCACCTTTGAGGCCGCTCCTTTCATTCAGGGCTCCTGATGCGGACACCGAGGTGGGCAGAAGGAAACCCGCCCCTTCTCTTTTATTCCGCTGTTATTTTTAATACAAGGGCCCCCTCGGAGAGCCTGGGGGGGGGGGGGGGCAGGGTAGGTTGCCCCCCCAGCTTTGACGTGCAGCCGTGACGATGAGTCAACCTGCGTCAGGGGCTGCGCGTCCGCTGTCATTTATTTATTTGAGCGAGCGTGCGGTGGTTGGGGGGAGTATTTAAATATATAGATATAGAGAGGGATTTTATTACCCGGGAGCGGAGAGAGGAGTTGCCTCCCCTCGGGCGCAGCGCCGAACCCAACGCGCATCCGCGGATCACAAGGAGGGAAGGAAGAGGGGGGGTGGAAGGACCGACAGGCGGCGGCCGCGCAGCGTCACCGCGGGGCGCGGAGGCAGCGGCGGTACCGGCGGCGGCGGTTTCCCCGGTGGCCCCGCAGGTACCCGGTTCCGCCGCCGCCCGGGGGTGTAGGGGGGGGGTGGGATCCGATCCGTTCCTCCCGGCCATTCGCTCCGTTCCACCCGCGGCGCAGAGGTAAGGCTGCTTTCTTCTCCCCCCTCCCCGCTTCGTTTTTTCCCCCTCCCCATCCATCGGAGCTTCTTCTTTTGGGGGTTGTTGGGGGGGGAAGGTGCTCGGGGGGCTGCGGCAGCGGGTGCGGCCCTGGAGCTGAGGAGTTGGGGGAAGGGGGGGGGGGGGGGTGCGATCATCCCGGGACCCCCGGGTGGGGGGGGCTGAAGTAATGGAGGGGGTTGGTTGGGGGTCCGTCCCCTCCAGCTGCTGCCTGGGGGGGGGGGGTTGAAGGGTTATAAATAGAGCCTCCAGGCTGACCTTGACAATAACATTGGGAGAGGAGAAAGCATTGGGCTGCGATGAATGTTTCACAGCCGGCCCCCGAAGTGAAGGGATTTTTCCCTTTTTCTTTTGAATCCTCGGAACGCGGCCGGCTTCTTTCGAGGCAGTAAAATGAGGGTTGGGGTTTTGGTTTCACGCCGTTCTGTGTCGAGTTGTGGGGAGTCCTTGCCCCCATCAGTGCATTTCTTGCATCGTGGCTGTGCCGGAGGTGTGTATGGGGCTGCGTTTGGGGCTGACATCTTGGCCAGGTGCAGCTTTGCATCGCTTTGGGGACGATTTGCGTCATTCCGGAGATGTGGGGCTGGAAAAAAAAACCAAAAACCACAAAAAACCACCAACCCTCTCCCAGCTCTTTGCAAAGGACCCAGAAGGTGAAATCGTTCCGCTTCTGGCGTCAGAGGCACCTGAGGTTGAGATCCATCGTGAGCTGATGCAACTATTTCTGGGCTCGGAAGGAACAAACCTGAAATGCCGCGTGTGGAGCTGAGCCATTCCGGGCAGGGTGCGCAGTTCAGTGCCAGAATCTCCCCGGAGGAGTCGGGATTGGGTCAGGAAGGGAAATAAAATGCGGGTCTGTCCGTCCTCCAGGTCGAATCGGAGGCGGTCGGGGTGACACCGATAGGGGATAAAAGAAAGGGTTTGGTTGCTATGGGGAAGCGAGGTGAGAGCCTGGAATGGCAGAGAGGTTGGGGTCAGCGCGGATGCGATGGAACCGGGTCGGTGCTGAGGTGAAATGTCCTGGGGTCGTGTTTTGGGGTCGGTTGGTTTGTGAACCACAGCGGGGTCTGCGTGCTGCTGATCGGGGCGAAGCTGGGTTCGGTGGGGCAGCAGCTCCAGCTGGAACTGAAGGTGGGGGGGTTTTGGGGGGGGAAGGATCACCCCGTGAGCAGGAACCACGTGACGGCAGCTCCGTGTCACGCCGCTGCAGATGATGGATGTCATCCGATCCCAAATGAGACGTGAAGGGAGACGGAATGCGGAGAATCAATGGGTTCCTACGCTCCCGACGGCGCCGAGGTTCCCCTCCTCCGGGGTTGTTGTGACTGCCTCGTGACCCACCCGCAAAACTGCCCTTTCTGTTTTGGTTTTTTGTGTTTTTTTCTGAATCCATTGATAAAAATTCGCTCTAAATCCTTCAGTGATACGAAAGCAGAGCTGGGGCTGCGGGAATTGCGCCCACCTCCGGGGTGGAGCAGGTGGCAAACGGCGGCAGGGCTGCCATAAGCACGCGTCTGCTCGCCCGTAGGGGGCCGGGGGCTGTTTGGACCACCTGGATGCTGGGGGGGGGGTGTAAGGCAGAAGCGGAGGCAGCTCTGATTCATCCTCGAACGCGAACTGCTCCTGTGTCACGACGCTAAAACGAGCCTGAATGAGGAGCGCAGCTCTGAGCATCTCCCCCCTCCTCCCCTCCTGCAATAAATGCCGGCTGAGCGCCGCGGAGCTGCACGCAAACTGCTTGCTAAGCTGGGAGCCCGAGGTCCAGCGCGTCTCCCTGCGGCGTTTCCCCTCGGCCTGCTCTGCTGACCCCTGGCTGCGTGTTCCCTTCGCGCTGTGTGAGTTTGGGGGTCTGGGGGGGGGGGACCTCGTGATGTGAGACCGCTGCCACCGAGTCACCGCGCGTCACCTCTGGAGGGTGGCGGAGCCTGGAGCTAATTAGCAGGGTTCGCTTAAAGAAAGGGAGCGACCCTAATGAGCTCGGATGGCAAAAGCCTTCCCCCGTGGAGCTGGAGAGGATGAGGAGGGTGAGGAAGAGCCGAGAGGGAGCTCTGAGTCTCCTGGTTTGGGAGCGAGGAGCGGCGTTAAGATGGAGGCAGGTCTGTGTGCGATGGGAGCTGTGCTTGGAGGGGGCTGTGGGAGAGCCGAGCTGCTTATCTGTGGGGCAGAAGCGTCTCCTCGGGGCTCTGCCATGCTGTCGGGATGCCGCTCCGAGCGCTCTGCCTTTGATTTGCCGGGGCTGAAGGGCTCTGTGTGCTCTCGCTGTGATGCAGAGCGATGCTGTTCCCAGCAGGTCCCCCACTGCTCTCCTCTTGGCTTTGCTGTTTGGCCTTGCTGGGTGCAAAAGGGAGATGGCAGAGGTGCCTGCTCTGTGCCTCCACCTCTCTGCGAGCTCCCCAGGTCCCGTGGGTGACCTTGGGTCTGTCCCCTCCTCGTCTGCAGCATAAAGCTCAGCCCTCGGTGTGGTGTCCCAGGATGGGGATGCTTGGATCCCTCAGATCCATCCCTGGCATCCCTCTGTGCCTGGATCCATTCCTCTCCTTTCCTGCTCTGTGACCTTGGTGGAGGGAGCAGGGTTTGAAGATTATTTTGAATTCATTGCATCCCAGCCTGGCTTTTCTTTTTGTTGTTGCCTCAATTTCCCCCAAAAACATAAGTGCAGAATTCGGATGCAGGAGCTGCTCTGTCCCTGGGAGAGGAGAGAGCTTCCCTGTGCCCGCACACCCTGGGCCCTGAGCTCCACTGCTGCTGACTGATTCCAGCCTCTCCAATCACCTTTTCAGCAAGTGGAAAAACCATGGCAGGAGCGTGGGGAGGTGGGTTATCCCAGGGCAGTGGTGCTCTTTCCTGCTCCTCGCCCTATTGCTCCCCATGGGTGCTGGCAGCTGCTCCCATCTCACAGGCACTGTTGCTGTCCCAGCCCTCCCAGTTTGTACTGGTGCCTTCCTGGCCCCCTCTATGATCGCCGTGGGGAGGCACCCAGACCCACTGGTGGGCTGTGATCTGCCTTCAGAAGAGCAAGAAAACCTCCCATGTGAGAAGGTGAAGGTCATCAACAAGCTGAATCTCCATCTGTCCGCTACAAGGGGGTTCTGTCTTTCTGCAGCCAAGAAGCTCCTGGTTGTCAGCTGACCTTCCTTGCAGCGTTGTTGTTGTTGTTGTTCTGGGAGATGAATTCCTTGATTAAATTCCCCTTCCAATCAAACACATGGGCAGAAGTACTTTTTGCAGGTGGATTTGAGCTGCACTTTGGCTGGGAGCATCGTGGCAGACCCCTCTCCATAGGCAGGGTCTCCTCCAGTGGGCACTGCTGCCATCAGGCTGGGAAGCAGCAGGATGTCCCCAAGCAAGCAGTGGGGACACAGGGACAGCAACACTGGTGAAGATTATCCTTATAGCACAGCTTTCCCATACGACTTGACACAGGGGGAGAGCTTTCAGCTCCTTACCCCTTTCTCCTCCTCCAGTGCTGCCTCAGCCCCTTATCCCAGCCCTAGCAGAGCAGCTCAGCACACTCTTTCACCCCCAAATCCTCTCATCTCTGCAGAGCCCAACCCAAACTCGGTGGGAATCTCTGTGATTTCCTGCCTTGGGATCCCCCCACCCTCCATGCTGGGGATGCTCTGGCTGTGGGCAGCCCTGTGCTGGTAATCGCTGCTGTTGAACTGCGAACGGTTCGTACGAATGGTCCTCGTTAGGAAATGAAACACTGCTGGGCCAGGCTTGAAGGAATAATTCAAACAGCTTCTTTGGAGGAGCCTGATCCAGCCAAGGCTGTGAGGCGATGCAGTTGCCTGGCAACAGATGCAGCTTTTGACTGAAAATAGCTTTTCTATTAGGAACAGGGCCTGGCACACGGGGAACTTTCTTTGGGGCGAGGTGAGGGCGAGGAGGGTGAGCTGTCCTGCTGCTTTGCCTCCCTCCAGCACTGGGATGGATGCTTGGGAATGAGAAGGGCTGCCTGGCTGAGCTCTGGAAGGGCCCAGGGTTGTGAGCTGTGCTCAGGGCTGGGGTTGATGGGTGTCTGTGTAAATGGAGAAGCTCGGGAGAAACACGGGGGGCCTTTGGGACCCTGGGCATGGCCCCAGTGCTTCTATGGGGACTGGTGGTCACACTGATGTCCCTGAAAAGGGAGGATGGAAGACAGAAGCAAACACGGCCCTTGGGGAGAGAGTCATTTTTCCATGACTTGGAGTTTCTATGGTTGTCCTCCAGCTGGGGCACAAGCCAGTGTGGCCCCAGTTCTCCCAGTATGGCCAAAGATCCCTGGTGTCAGTGCTCAGACTGCACAGATCTTGTGGCTTGGGTTCCCAGGCCAAGGCTGGGAAGGCAGCAGGGACGATGGATGACTTTGTGTCACCGTGGCTGTTTTGCAGATGTTATCTGCTATAGAGCTGCCTGCGGTGATTTAGCTGCTGGCTCTCACCCACCTTGTGCCTGATACCATCCAAGGAGGATGGAGAGCCCTCTGTCACTGTCACCTAAGTGCTTTCGAGCCCTGTAGCCCTTCAGGACTGAGCCGGGGGGCTGTGCAGGGCTGAGGGGACTGCTCTGTCGCCATCTCCCTGCACCCATGGGTGCTGCCCCCTGGGTACTCTCCCCAGCGAGGAAGCAGCAGGGTGTTTCTTCCACTTAGCATCCCCCAGCCCAACGGATGTCCCCGAAACACAGGGGGTGATGGTGACGTCTCCCCACCATCTCTGCTGCTCCCAACAGCATCGGGATGAGGCGAAACCAACCCCACCATGCTGCTGAATCCTTCTCACACAGGTCCTGCTGATGACGAGGAGGTGAGCCCCGAGCAGCTCACGTGGGACGTTCCTCTTCTCCCTTCACCCCATCCCAGCCCCTGGGGTGGCACGGAGCCGTCCCGATGCCGAAGAACAGCAAAGTGACACAGCGGGAGCACAGCAGTGAGCATGTCACCGAGTCAGTGGCCGACCTGCTGGCTCATGAGGAGCCCGTGGACTACAAACGCAGCGTCCTCAACGTGACAGGGGAGGCTTGGGATAAGCAGAAGGACGGGGAGGAGGAGCTGGATGCAGAGAACAGGCCGGCGTGGAATAGCAAGCTGCAGTACATCCTGGCCCAGATTGGCTACTCTGTGGGGCTGGGAAATGTCTGGCGATTCCCCTACCTGTGCCAAAAGAATGGAGGAGGTGAGAGATGGGATTCCAGGGGGGGTCTGTGGGCTGATCTTACCTCTGCTGGGGGTGGAGGGAGCAGTGGGGGTGGGTTGGGAGGTGAGGGGCAGCTGGGAGCTGCTGGCTGTGCTGTGGTGCAGAGCTGCAGGAACCTCCAGGGCAGCCTCTTCCTGAAGGATGCTCGCCTGCCTGCCCTGAGAACAAAGTGAAGCCTACTGGTACGTTCAGGGCTGCAATGAAACCCTGATTCCTTTGGTAGGGAGCTCTCTGCATCTGTGATTTCCTGCTCATCCCAGATAGATGGAATTAGGAGCCAGCTCTGAGCGGGAGGTCAGATGCCAGGCTTCTCTGAAGCCACCCTGCCTCAATTTCCCCATATAAGAGAATGGAACCCTCAGCAGCCACGAGACTCACTGTAATGGGGTCAAGTTGGGTTTGACAGCCCCCCAACACACAGTCATCTATCTCATCCCTGGGATGCAGGGGCACGAAGGGGCACTGCTGCGATGAGCAGATGCTGTGAGAAGCCCCTTGCTGCCATACGACAGCTTCCTGCAGCAGGTTTCCAGGTACCAAGGCACGGAGCTGGGAGCTGGCTGGCACAGCAGTAAGCTGCTCGGAGCAGGGTGGGATGGCTGCTTCCTTCCTGCTCTCCAAGCAGACATCTGTGGGGGAGAACAGCCTCGTGCTGGCAGTGAGATGGGCCTGAGCCAAATCCCCAGCACTCGGTGTGCCGGGAGCCGCGTGTGCTGGCGATGACGCATGGGCATGAGCTGGTGGCCGTCCTCCCAGGGGTCAGGGGAGGAAAATCTCTGATGCTGGAGAAGTTTGCATCCAAACGGATCCATCTGTCTCATCGTCTGGAGGTCGAGATGCCCGTGAGGGTGTTGCAGGGATGGGAAGCTCGTGGGTGTTCCCAGTTCCACCAGTGTCCAGCTGCACCCCGGCTGCCTGCATCTCCATTTTCCTGCTCCTTAATGAACCTCTTCCTTAACGAGCCTCCTCACCTCTGCTCCAAACGCATCCTCGGCCCCATCCATCCCTGGCCCAGCACTGGTGGCTGTCACTGGGCCATAAATCCCAGCTCTGCAGCCACGTGCTCCCAGTGCTGTCCGGCAGCCCCTGGCAGAGGCTGGAGCCATCCATCAGCCGGGCGCTGCAGCGTGAGTCATTGCATCTTTTACAGCCGTTTGGTTATGCTTCATGAACTGCTAATTTCTCTCTGGTCTCCCCAATTAGATGGAGATTAACCTCCTTTCTGTTCCGAGCCATTTTACCCCTAGCAGAGAGCTCGCATATCCTGCACATTCCCACACTGCCTGGGGATGCAGCAGGGTTCCCTGCCACGCACGTGTGTTTTCTGTTGCAAACCAAGTGACGAACCAGACACAGCCTGTCCCTCATCGGGATATCAGAGCAGGCGGATGGGTCCATGACAAGCTTTCTGTCCCTGCCAGGCGCCTACCTGGTCCCATACCTGGTCCTGCTCATCATCATTGGGCTCCCGCTGTTCTTCCTGGAGCTGGCAGTGGGGCAGCGGATCCGTCGGGGCAGCATTGGTGTCTGGAATTACATCTGTCCCCGCCTCGGTGGCATCGGTTATGCCAGCTGCCTGGTGAGCATGCATTGGGGTTGGTGGGATGCTCTGCAGGCTGCAAACGGGGGATGGCCTGGGGCAAACCTCACTGAGCCCAGTGTGGGAGGTTGAAGGGTTGAATGGAGTTTTTCAGCTCCATCCGTGAGCTTAGGGCTGGTTTGGGAATGAGGCCATCCACGTTTCTGGATCCCCGCTCAATGGGAACACCAGCACTGCCCCCACTGCTTCACAGCGTGTCCTCCTCAACCCCCAACACAGGTCTGCTTTTTTGTCGGTCTTTATTACAACGTCATCATCGGTTGGAGCATCTTTTACTTCTTCAAGTCCTTCCAGTACCCTCTTCCCTGGAGCGAGTGCCCCATTGTCAAGAATGGCTCCGTGGCCGGTGAGATATGGGGGTAAATGATGGGGAGTGGGGCTGTGGGACACCAGAGACCCTCAAAACCTTCAGCTATTGCAGGCTGGGGACACTGGAGATTGGGATGGGGACACGGACAGAGTGAGAAGAGGCAGCTGGTGGCTCTTCCCTGACCCCTCATTCTCTGATACCCCCATTCATCTGCAGTTGTGGAGACTGAATGTGAGAGGAGCTCGGCCACCACCTATTTCTGGTACCGGGAGGCCCTGGACATCTCCAACTCCATCTCAGAGAGTGGGGGACTCAATTGGAAGATGACCCTCTGCCTGCTGGTGGCCTGGAGTCTCGTTGGCTTGGCCATGATCAAAGGCATCCAGTCCTCGGGGAAGGTGGGTAGCAGCAATCCGTCCTCCAGATGAGTTGGTTTTCCGTGATGTTCAGATGGAACCCATCTCCAGATGTGCCAGATGTTTTACAGGGCACATCAGCGGGTAGCACAGGGTAAGGAGGCTGCTGCCCCGTGGCAGTGGGGTGGTATCACACCCCCTATGCCCAGGAGGAAGCCCCATTCACATCACTGGGACACTGGGAGGGAGCCCCATGCTGGGAACCAGTGGTGCTGGGAGGTGGTGGGGATGCAGAGCTGTCCTTCCCCAGGGCTTGTCTGGCACCAGCGTTCTGTCTCCAGTTTGTGATGTCCTGGGGATGGATGTGGGGACAGGGCTGAGCGGTAAGGGAGGTGATGCCCATCCTGCATGCATTCTTCTTGCCCTAGGTGATGTATTTCAGCTCCCTCTTCCCCTACGTGGTGCTGGTTTGCTTCTTGGTGCGGGGCCTCCTGCTGCGCGGGGCGGTGGATGGGATCATGCACATGTTCACCCCCAAGGTAAGAACTCAGCAGACTCCCAGCAGGTTTATCCTCCGGGCTGCTCACCCTCTGTGCACATCATTTCACCGAATCCTCTTTTTCTCTTGTTTCCACCCCAAAAAATCGGCCTCAAAGGTCCCAATAAACGAGGCAGGAGGTGTTACAGCCCTGAGGTGGTTATCATAGCACTGCCCGAGGCATCGCTCCTGTTCCCTTTGGGTGGGCGAGGGGAGGGGATTGACCCTCAGCAATGCATCTATAGAAGGGCTTAGGGGCTCTGTGAGATCATGCTGGCTGGTGGCGAAACCTCCGCTGGTGTTTATGCAATTAACGAGCTAATTAATTAATGATGAAGCGATGCAGATGAAACAGCTCTGCTGGCGAGGCTGTTACAAGATACTAATTAGGATCTCCCGATGAACGGCTCTCGGAGGCCCGCAGCCTGCTGCAGGGGAGGGGGGCCGAGGTCTGGGGTTAAACGATCCTGAAGGCTCTGGAGGATGGAGCGGCTCTGGCACCACCACCAGCCCTCATTCCTTTTTCTGTGTCCCCTCTCCCCAAGCTGGATAAGATGCTGGACCCCCAGGTGTGGCGGGAGGCAGCCACGCAGGTGTTCTTTGCCTTGGGATTGGGCTTTGGGGGGGTCATCGCCTTCTCCAGCTACAACAAGCAGGACAACAACTGCCACTTCGACGCCACGCTCGTCTCCTTCATCAACTTCTTCACGTCTGTCCTGGCCACCCTGGTTGTGTTCGCCGTGCTGGGCTTCAAGGCCAACATCATGAATGAGAAATGCGTGGTGGAGTAGGTGGATTTGCTTTCTGTCCATCTGGGGGTTGGGGGAAACCTGTGCTGGTGGGGCTGTGGCTCAAGGACTGGGTGACGCTGTGTTTTGGAGGACCCAGATTCATAGAATCATAGAATCATAGAATCACCAAGGTTGGAAAAGACCTTCAAGATCATCCAGTCCAACCGTTCACCTATTCCCAGTAGCTCCCACTAAACCATGTCCCTCAACACAACATCCAGCTTTTAATCAGATTTTACAGATTATCTTTAACATCCAGATTGCTTGTGATCAAGATCTGGATTTCCAGAGGTGCCCCCTTGTAGCTGAGGGCACAGTTTTTCTGGCTTTGGTTGGGAACTAAGATCTACAGGTTCTCACACTGGATGGAAGGGTACATTTCTGGGTGACCAGGTTCTGCTCCCCCTTAGGAATGCTGAGAAGATCTTGGGATACCTGAACACCAACGTGCTCAGCCACGACCTCATCCCACCCCACGTGAACTTCTCCCACTTGACAGCCAAGGACTACAACGAGATGTACAGGGTGATCATGACGGTGAAAGAGGGGCACTTCAAAGAGCTGGGCTTGGACGCGTGTCTGTTGGAGGATGAGCTGGACAAGGTACCTCACAGCATTCCCAATGGGACAGAGAAATCACTTTGCCCATTGGCAGTCCCTGCTGGGAGCTGTTTGTGTTGCTCCTGGCACACGGATCTGGAAAAACTGTTTCCAGTGACCCTCCAAGGATGGGAATTCCCTGTTCCTGGGGTCTTTCCTGGGGCGTAGGAATGGTCTGCCCATGGTAGCAAGCCTAATAGGCTCACTGCCACTTCCACACCAGGTGTTAGGGTGGATTTTTCTTTCCTTGAGGAGCTGTTCAGTGGGATGAGAGAGCTCTGAGACACGCAGCCTGACACGTTTCTTCATCCTTTTTGGTCTTTTTTTCCCCCCCTCATAAATAGTCAGTGCAAGGAACCGGCCTGGCCTTCATCGCCTTCACAGAAGCCATGACCCACTTCCCAGCCTCGCCGTTTTGGTCTGTCATGTTCTTCTTGATGCTGATAAACCTGGGGCTGGGCAGCATGATCGGGACCATGTCGGGCATCACCACTCCCATCATCGACACCTTCAAGGTGCGGAAGGAGGTGTTCACAGGTGAGGTCTTCTGCATCCTCCTGGGTTGGGGCTGAAGGGTCCCCACTGTCATTCTAGAAGAGCGGGGACATGTGGACGTGTAGTGGGATCAGACCTTATGGCAGAGGCCTCAGTTACCCTCAGGACCATGGGATCATTAGGTTTGGGAACGGCCACTAGGATCATTCAACCAGTGGCACATCAGCATCTGCGCTCTGTTAACCTACCCATCTTTCTGTTGGATTGGGTTGGGTTGGGTCTCTGTTAACCTGCCCATCTTTCTCCCCTCAGTTGGCTGCTGCATCTTCGCCTTTGTGGTGGGCCTGATCTTCGTGCAGCGCTCTGGGAACTACTTTGTCACCATGTTTGATGATTACTCAGCCACGCTGCCGCTCACCGTCGTGGTCATCCTGGAGAACATCGCTGTGGCCTGGATTTACGGCACTAAGAAGTAAGGTGTTGGCGCCACAAATGGAATTTCTTGGCTGTAACTGCTGGCTAAAACCCCCCTGCCTTCCAGCTCTGTCCTGATTTTGCAAGAGGCAAGCTCTGATGGAGCAAATACCCTGAAGGCAGGAGATCTGTTTGCCTTGATCCTCTACCCTGCCCCAGCTGTAACCCAGCACCAAGAACAAGTCCCACTAATGGGTATCTTGCTTTGGTTGTGGAGCTCTGTTGCTTGTCATTATAGTCTTATCTGAGGTTTCTGGAACATTCTGGAAGGGAGCCTCATTCCCTCTGTTCCTATTCTTGTTGTCAGGAGTTGGCCAGAGCAAGGGAGGCCCAGGTGACCTTTTCCATGGGAGGTTCCCAACCCATCCCATGGGTTTGAAAGACTGCGATGACCTCCTGGCTCAGCTGGGCTCTTCCCCAGGCTCTTTTTTGAGTCTAATCTGCAGCAGGGCTCCTGGGAGGGAGTTTCTTGCTGGAAGGTGGGGAGCGGTGTGTTTCCATCTCTCCCTCTCGGCAGGTTCATGCAGGAACTGACAGAGATGCTGGGCTTTCGGCCCTATCAGTTCTACTACTACACCTGGAAGTACGTCTCTCCCATCTGCATGGCCGTGCTCATGACTGCCAGCATCATCCAGCTGGGAGTCAGCCCCCCGGGCTACAGCGCGTGGATCAGAGAGGAGGTGAGCAGGGTTCCCATCCCAACTCTGCTTATTCCTCCAGCTGGGACGCATCCCACCCTCTTGGCCGTTGTTTTTCCCTGCTGCCCAGAAGGTTTGAGCTAGCTCGGAGCACGGGCTGAAGTGTGCCCTTGGGCTTTGACTTGGTTCCACCACAGTGCGTGCTCTTTTATCCACTTTGATTCGCCATCTGATATCTTCCTAAGATGAAGGCTGGCAGGAGCTTCTGAGCGCTTACGAGATGCTGGACCTGGTGTGCGTCGCAGCTCCCTGACACCAATCTCTCTCTCTTTTTCAGGCTGCAGAGAAGTTCCTTTTTTACCCAACCTGGGCCATGGCTATCCTCATCTCCCTGATCATCCTGGCTTCCCTCCCTCTGCCTCTGGTCTTCATCCTCCGGCAGTTCCACCTGGTGTCAGACGGCTCCAACACCCTCTCGGTCACCTACAAGAAGGGCCGGATGATGAAGGACATCTCCAACTTGGAAGACAACGACGAGACGCGCTTCATCCTGAGCAAGGTGCCGAGCGAGACCCCATCCCCGATGCCCACCCACCGTTCCTACCTGGGGCCTGGGAGCAACTCCCCTATGGAGATGAGCAGCGCGCCCAACGGACGCTATGGGAGCGGGTACCTGACGGCCGGCACCCCCGAGTCTGAACTGTGATGCTGGGCAGCTGACCACTCCCCGGGAGAGGAGAGGTCGTGGGGAGTGGATCCTGGCTGTCCAGGCAACGGGAAAACTATCAAAGAAGAAACCCCTCTTTAAGTTGTAACCAAAAGCAGCCGTTCCTACGATGATGAAGGGATTGCGGGAGGGGCAGGACTCCTCCAACAGCCCTCAGCAAAGGGCAGGACCTGGGGCTCGCCTTAGGGAAGGGAGGAGCAAGGGATGCTGCGATGCTTTTCCGAGGGTTGTCCTCTCGCAGCTCCAATCTCTCTTTTCAAGCAGCTGGTGGTTGGAAAAAGGACCTGGCGTCAGGTGGAAAGCCAGCCGTGCTTCCTCCTGCAGCCCAGCGCTCTGCCCTTCGTCTGTTGCCCTTTAGCTGGGAGGAGTCATGGCCTTATTCCAACGAGCACAATTAACCGTTGATGTTCATAGCACAAAAGGGTGCTGCCGTTGTTGCCATCGTTGTTGTTGTTGTATCTCCTGTAGTTTTTCTAGCTGTGGACACACTCAGATAACCCCAGTGTTTTGGCCAGGGTCGGCAGGGAGCGGCGTGGGGCTGAGTTATGGTGACGTGTGGGGCTGCAGCTGGTGGCTCTTTGGAGGCTGCCCCATCACCACCAGCACAGGGACGGGGTCTGCAGGGTGTTCCCAGGTGTGCTGGGGGTGATGTGTGCTCTGAGATGTCGGGATGGCACGGGCTGTGGGCAGGCAGATCTACTGGGCAGCACCTCCAAAATGAGGGGTTTCATGTGAGGTCTAGAAGGGCAGTGGGGATGGAGCAGGGAGCGCCCTGCTGGAATGGCCTTGAACCTACGGGATGCTCTACTGCACCACCATCCCTGGCGTGGTGTTCATCTCCTCTTGCTGCTTTCTTTAGGCACGTGGAGCTGTGGGGCACCAGGTCCTACAGCAGCCCTGATTCGGCTCTCAGGAAACTGCCCTGGGCTGTGGGAGGTGAGCTGGCTTTTGGGGATGGCGGATGGAAGGATATGTCTGAGCAGCCAGCACTGGGTCCCAGCATCCCCGTGAGCTGCATCCAGGCTGCTGAGCCCTCCGTGGTGCCTCTCCACGCTGCCTGGGGAGCACATGGATGCAAAGCCTGTGCGAGTGAGGAAGGTCGGTTGGGTTTTCCCAGTTCTGAGTTTCTCCCTCTGACACTGAAGGTCCCTGAATCAAACACAAAGCCAAGAATTTCTGTTGGCAGTACAGCCTGAAGCGAGCGTTCCTTCTTTTCTCCCTGTGGGCGCAGGGGAGCAGCGCCTTGTTTATGGTCTCAGAAGCTGAGTGAGCTCCTTACTCCAGTCCTGTTGGGCTGAGATCACATCTGGGGGCATTTCAAACACTTTTGCAGGCCACGTTCCTGGCTCCCATGCCCACGAGCCCCTCTAGCCTTGCTTGCCCACCCACAGGTAGAGAGAGTTTGGGAGGTTCCCACCTGTCTATCTCTGGTTTGGGATGCTGTGTTTACAGCCCTTCTCATCGTGGGCTCAGCTGGAGTGTCTTACTGGGCAATTAGCACAGGCCCTTCGTTAGCTGTTTTTCCAGAGGGGAAACGAAGATGGGGACCAAACCAAAGCAGCTCGCCCTGCTGATGGCAGAGGAAGCACCAGCTCCAGGATCAGCTGCGCTCCCACCTCTTCTCCAGCCCTCATCCAGGTTAACCTTCCCCTCCTCCTGCCCTTGCGGAGGGACACAGAGATGTCCCCACTGCGTCACCTCCAAGTGGGAGAAGCACAAAACCCCTTTTTCCCACCTCTCCTCCTCCCTGTGTCCCCAGTTTCCCCCATCGCTGCCCAGTGTCACCTTCCCAGTGGCAGTGGCTGAGCCCAGGGGCTGGATCCCCACCGCAGCTCCCATGGAGTTGGGGAGCAGGGCACCTCACCAGGTCCCATCTGCTGCCGTGCTGCCATGCTCCTCGAGCCCTTGGGGGAACACTTCAGTCCCCCCATCCCTCCCATTGCCAGCCCCAAACTGGGCAGGGAGGCGTTTGCTTCCCACCCCTCTTATTGCAGCACCAAGAAGAGGCAAAACCAATAGGAAGGTAACAAGAAAGCTATATTATATATACATATATATATAAAAAACAGAGGAGAGGAGAGGAGATGGAGTAATAACCCACAGATTCTCTATTTCTACTGTATATTTATTCTGTAAATGTCACTGTAAATGCTGTTCAATGACAAAGTGGCCCGTGACCCTGTTTTCACCCCCAGTGCTGTACAGATCAATTCTCACTGTATATCGGACCGATTTTTACCTTTTTATTTCTCGTGTGTGGTGGGTGGCTGTGTGTCGTCCCCCCCCCTCCCCCCAACCCCAGACCCCCCATCAAGGGGAGGTGGGGGTTATGGGGGGGGGGGTGAGGGCGCCTTTCTTTTTATCCGTGGAGGTTGTGTATTTCTCGTGGTGTTTGCTCGGTGTTGGGGGGTCGCTGGATGGGGTGGGGGGGTGTGAAGCTGTGGGTGCTCCGTGTCGTCGCTGTGTGCGTGTGTCTGTCTGTCAGTCACGCCGTGTGTGGGGTGTGCGCCTTGCTCTCGCCTTCGGGGTCACTTCTTGCTGTACTCGGTCACTTTGGGAGCCTATGGGGGGGTTCTTCCCCCTGGTTCTCCCCCCCGTTCACCTTCCTGGGGTCGATCCCCGGTGACTTTTAGCCTTGGCGATCACTTTTGGTTTGTTTTCTCCCCTCAGAGGCACAGGGAATAGCTGCTAGCTGTCAGCACAGGCACTTTCCAGTTTCCCTCTGGGCGGTTGGAGCAAGGGGGGGGTGGATGCTGCCAATACTCCCCCCCCTACCCCCAGCTCTCCCCTTCCTTCCCAGCCCAGATCCTACTGCTCAGAGCAGGGCTGGATCAGGAGCCCCACTACGGAGAAGGGCTTCCCCTCCTGCCCTCCCTGCAGCTCCCCCTGGCTCCTCCTGAGCTGCTCCCACTGCCTCCCTCATCCCTCCACCCCAGCTCTCACCAGCAGGAGCGGGGTGTGCAGGTGCCCAGGTGGCTCTGCCAACCCCCAGGGATGCAGCCAGGTTCAGGCAGAGCCCCTGCAGCACACGGGCTGCTCCGCTGTGGGTAAGCACAATGCTGGCCAAGCCCTCCTGTACAGGTAAAAGCACAGATCTGATAGAAACTCGTCCCATGTATCCTCATAGCCGGTGTATTTACCACTCCTGCTGTGCCGGCCGGACTCCTCAGCAGGTGAGAAAAGCCCTGTAATGGCCGTGATGGAGTCTGATTAAAAGTCTGTTCTTACCAAGCCTCTTCTCTGCCTCTGTTTCCTTCCTTGGGGTGGGCTGCGGGTCCCTGTGGGGCTGCAGAGAGCACCAGGGCTGCCAGCACCTATGGGTGTCAATGCCTCTATCCTGTCCTGTCACCTCTGTTCATCCTTCTGTCTCCTTTTCTCCTCTCTGAGCCCTTTCTGTGCCTCCATCCAGCAGTGGACCTCACTCGGGGCGATTCCTTCCATCCTGCACCAACTCAACCTGCACTGGATGGGGCACACAGACTGGTAAGACATCTGCTCCTCTTGCCGTGCCCTGCTGACGTGCTGGTGGCTCAGCCAGAGCACTGGGAGTACTGGGAAGCTGGAGGAGGATCAGGGATCTCCAGTTACTTCAGCTGTTGGGTACTGGCTCAGTATTGAGCCCCATGGGAAGCAGGGCTGCGTCTCCCCTCCTATCTTTGTAGTTCCCCTAGCTGGTTCAGCCCTGGAGAGCTGAAAGAGGGGAGGATGGGTGGGAGCAGAGGAGCCGTGCAGTGGTGTGGGTACCATGGGGGCACTTGGCTGTGATTGCACTCACACTGAGGGTGAGGTGGCATCACAGAAGGGTCGCACAGGTTTGCTGAACATCTCTGGAGATGAGGGGACGGCGCATGGGAGCAGGAGCAGAGCACATCCTGCAGGATGAGGGTTGGGACAATAGGAGCCAAAGGGCAGCTCTGTAGGAGCAGCTGCTCCCAGCTCCCCCCGCAGCCACCTCCAGTGAGGGATGTGGGGTTATGGGTGCAGCCCCCCTTAAAGCCTGGGGTGATGCTGAAGGCCCTGCATTACCACTCCTGGCTGCTGTGCTGCTGCCTCATCCCCAGCCCACCCCACAGCACTGGGGGGGAGCTTTGATTTCTTCCTCTCCCAGCAGAGCTGTCTGAAAAAACACACTCAGCAAGGAAACCCAAAGTGCAGCAGGCACTGGTGTGCCTTTGGGATGGCAGCTATGGCATGGGGTGGGAGGGCTGCTGCCATAGGAAAGAATCAGGAATGTGACTTCTTTCCCCCTGGGGGAATCCCAGTGCTGAGAATGGGGCTGGGAGGGCACTTGAACCCCCCTCCCCTCCTGCTGTAGGTGCTCTGTGCAATACAGGTGCATGGAAACAGAATCTCTGCAGGGTTGGGAGAAAAAAACCGACAGAGAAATGTTAAATTCGATAAAATGAGGGAGAATTCCCTTTGATGGTGAGGCACAGAGCGGGGTGGGATGAACAGCTGGGACGGGGGGCCGATTTTTGGGTATCCCACCTCGCGGCAGCCCTGGAGAATGAGATGCAGATGTGAAGCCGAGGCTTTACCCTGAGTCTTCCAGTTGGGAAACCGAGGCACTGCGTGCAGTCAGCAGCTCCGGATGGAGGCAACGGGAGCATCCTCACCGCTCCCCCTCCAACTCGACCTCCTGCAGCCCCCGAATTGCTTCTGCGGAGCGAAAATCTGCACCAGGTGGAGCCGCCTGCCCGGCTTTCCTGCCGGGTGGGACCCACGAGGTGGCACTGTGTGACAGCGACGCGGGCACCGCCACCGCCACGGACATCACCGGATCACAGCATGGGAAAAGACCTCACAGCCCCCCCGTCAGCCCCTGGGCTGAGCCGTCCCACCCCGAGAACGAAGGGGAGAGGGCAGGGCTCCCGCGGGTTGCTGAGGTCGATGTGCTTTTGGTCGCAGATCCATGGTGAAGGATGAGCAGGGTTGGTTTGGCTGTTGTTTCCCCCAAAGCAGGATCCGCTGTCCCCAATTTGAGATGAAGTTCACCTTCCTCCCCTGTTCCTCTGTGATCTCTGCGTGTTCCCAACCTCTTCCCCTCCTCTCCTTTGGCCCATGAGCCCTCTGAGCTCCCTCCAGCCTTTGTGCTCGTCTGTGTGTGGGGATGTGCCCTATTCATGGGGAGGCAGAGCAGAGACCACCAGGTGAACCTGGGGACCCCATTCCTCACCTTCAAACCCCTCCCAGAGGCTGCTGCCATCTGAGCTGATGCTGGTGCTCCACGTGCTCCTGCTCTTTGCTCTGTCCCTCGCCCAGACATAATCTGAGAAGCCTTCAACCCCACAGTGAGGTCGAGGGAGGTCCCTGCAGAAGCGACTCCCTGCAGTTCCAAAAAGGACCTTCTCCATCAAGCTCTTTCTATTCTCTCTCTCTTTCTTCCTCTTTCTTCCTCCCCCTCCTCCTTCTCTCTCTTTCTTTTCCCCTGGACATTAAAAATCTGAAGGCATATTTACAGAGCCGCCAGCTTTGGGCGGGTGCTGCTGGCTAAAAGCTCCATTCCTTCCCTGGATCCAACCCATCTATCTGCCTGCCCACCCCCTCCCACTCGGGAGCACTGTGATCTCTTGGGGATGAGAGTGGCCACATAAAATACAAGCATCAGGTCGCAGCATTCCTTCCTCCTGCCCAAACTCGCATTACTGCTGATGAGGAGCTGAGCAGCACTGCCTGCCCGGTGATGCAAGGCTCGATTTTTCCAGCACGGCTCTCCCTCAGGCTCCGTGCTCCCCTGCTGGTGCAGCCCTGGGTGGTTTGGGTGTGGAGCTGTGCCAACCTCCACCCGCTCAGGACCGGCCCTGGAAGCTGTGGGGTTGCAGCTACAGTTGGAGCTGGGCTTTTTGGGGGTAAGGTTTTAAGCGTGGTGTCGATGGCCATCGTGGCTTTGGGGTGGATGGAGTGTTTGTGTCCCCCCAGCCAAAGGGGTGTGCGTGGCATTGGGGGGGACAGAGCTGGACAAGGGGTGAGATGGGAGCTGGGACCCCGTTGGGACCCCCTGCAGAGTGGGGAAACGATGGTGGAGTGGGGCAGCGTCCCCCACTTGTGGTCAACTCGTTCCACACTGAGGATGCTGTTACTCGGCCACTGACCCCTATCTCAGCCCTCCACCCCCACCAGCGTGCCCATGTCAGACTCTGACCCTATCCATGACCCCGAAGCCCCCACCTGCATCCCCCGCTGCCACTGCTGGAGTAAACAGTGCAGGCAGCTCCTGGTCCCTGGGGGTCTTTGCCTTGGCGACAGGTTCGTTCCTTTCTTCTCCTCCCCAGCGCCAGGAGATGGAGCTGAGCTTCACCGGCCCCCAAGGGAGTGGAAGAGCCCCCCCAGGGAGGGGCTTTGGGGGGAGGGGGTGGTCGGTGCCCCGCGATACCCGCGGGCACAGCTTCGGGGAGGGGAGACGTTTCCCGCAGAAGGCGAAGCGGGGATGATCGGGGAGGGGTGGTCGTGGGAGGGGAGGAGGGCCGGGTCTGCCTGCGCTGCCCTGCTCCCCCCTCAGCCACCGGCCCGCACCCGGGGTCGCTCTCTCCTGACCTGAGGGACTGCGAGCCAGGGAGGGATGGGATCTGCTCGAGCCTCTGCCAAGAGCTGGCTTCAGATCCGCAGGCGGCTCCGGGCTGCATTTCCCCTCCGGAGCGAAGCGGAGCTGGGGTGCCCGGGGCTGACAGCTCGCTGACACCGAGCCCCCCCCCCTCCAAAGCGCCTCGCTGCACGCGGGGAGGTGAGCTGGGAGCCGGGGGGCTGAGGTGGGGGGAGTGGAAGGGACGGACGGATGGGCGTGATGGGGGGATGGAGGGAGGGATGCGGGGATGGAGGAGCGTGCCGGGGAGGGATGGAAGGATGGAGAGATGGAGGGCAGCGGCCGGAGATACCGGGAGGGCTGGGGCGGGGGGGTCCTCAGCCCCGCGTCGGGGCGGCGCCGGCTCCTGAAACCCCTCCGCCGGCTCCCAGCCCTATAAAACCCCCCGGGGAGGCGACGGCAGCGGAGATTCTCCGGTGAGCACCGGAGCAGCCCTCACCGCTTCCAACCCCCCCCGAACCGAGCCGGGCTGCAGCGCAACAGGGCCCTCCCGGGCCGCCTCCACCCCACCCCCCGCTACCACCGCCGCAGCCGCCTCGGGAGGGCCCGGGGGGGGGGGGGGGGTAGAGCCTCCATTCCCCCCCCCCAACCCACCGCAGCCACCGGGAAACGGGGGGGGAGGGGGGCGGAGGGAGAGCGGGGCGGGAGGGGCGGGCGGCGGGGCCCCCCCGGCAACCGGCGCTGCAGGTACCGGGTTTCGTTCCCCTCTCCCGGCCTCCTCCATCCCGGTCGGACCCCCCCGGCCCTCCACCCGCAGCCTCCCCCCGCTCCACCCGCCTCCACTTGTTGCTGCCCGCCGGGGCCGCGCTGGCTGCGGGCGGAGGGCGGATTTAATCCGGGGGGGTGGCTTGGGAGGAGGTGGAGGTTGCAGCCTCCCCTGCCGGCCCCCGGCAGCCAGCGGTGTCCGGCTCGGCTCCATCCCGCTCCCCTCGTCCGGCGCCGGGGCTGGCGGAGGCCGGAGCGAAGGCTGAGCCCTCCCCCGTTCTGCCCTCCCCAGTCCCATCGCTGCTCCCCTCGCCCGCCTCCGCCGACCCCCGGCTCCTCGCCCGGAGGAAGGGTGCGCGTAGCGCGCGTCTCCCGTCCACCGAAATCTATGATCAGCTCGGTGTGTGTCTCCTCCTACCGCGGACGCAAGTCGGGGAACAAACCACCTTCCAAAACATGCCTGAAGGAAGAGATGGGCAAAGGGGAAGACTCGGACAAGATCACCATCAACGTAGGGGGCACCCGGCACGAAACCTACAAAAGCACCTTACGGACTTTGCCGGGCACCCGCCTGGCCTGGCTCGCCGACCCCGATGCCCAGAGCAATTTTGACTTTGATGGTAAAAGCAATGAGTTCTTCTTCGATCGCCACCCCGGGATCTTCTCCTACGTCCTCAACTACTACCGAACCGGCAAGCTGCACTGCCCGGCCGACATCTGCGGGCCCCTCTTCGAGGAGGAGCTCACCTACTGGGGCATCGACGAGACCGACGTGGAGCCCTGCTGCTGGATGACGTACCGCCAGCACCGCGATGCTGAAGAGGCCCTGGATATCTTTGAGAGTCCTGAACCTGGAGGAGGGGCTGGAGGAGAGGAGCCCGAAGAGGAAGGGGGTAGGGAGATGGCCCTTCAACGCCTGGGCATGGAGGACAGGCCGCCGGGGGCAGCGGGGGCTGCCGGAGGGGGTGGCTGCTGTCGGAATTGGCAGCCCAGGATGTGGGCGCTCTTTGAGGATCCCTATTCATCCAAGGCAGCAAGGGTAAGCTCCCAAAATGTGCTGGTGAGTGGGGTTGGGGCCGTGCTACAGGTACGTCTCCGTCTCCCCATCTTCAAGAGTGGGATGGATGCGTTGCTTATCGTGCTCCTCACCACCTCCCATCCCATGGGAAGCTCCATTGCGTGCTGTGCTCCCAGTCATCTCTCATCCCTTAGGAAACCTCTTCCATCATCTCCCCATCCCTTCCTGATGCACCACATATGGGCTGAGGCTGGTGGTCCCCTTCACACCCTTGGGTGCTGCTGAGCATCTCCTGGCCTGTCACAGAGGTGTGGGACTGGCTGAGCCAGTTTCGGGATGCTCTAGGACAGACAGGACTGTTTCCTCTTGCTTGTGTGTGTGCATATACCAAAAAAACAACACTTAATGGGTCTGTGCCCTGGCATGTGTGAGTGCTGGCAGGAGATGCTGGGCAGGGAAATACCAAATCGGGTCCTGAAGTAAATGGGATCCTTACCTTTGTCTCCAGGGAGCTCGTACCCTTCTTCAAGCCCCAGAAGGTGCCCCACGCAGCCCTGCTGGTGCCCTGCACCCATGCCCCTCGCTGTCACCACACTGGTGCAGCCCACGCTCAGCATACGGTCCCTATCAGCACGTGTGAGCACAGGCTCACAGCTGCGGCTCTCACACACACACAGTCCTCTCAGAATCATAGGATCACAGCATGGTTGCCTTGGAAGGGATCTCAAAGATCTAAAAGCCCAATCTCTGCCGTGGGCCGGGTCTCCCCCAGCTCAGGCTGCCCAGGACCACCTGTGGCCTTGTGCACTGCAAGGATGGGACGCTCACAGCTCTGGGCAGCAGTGCCACGGTCTCAGCCACATTGCAGGAGGCCCCCCGACATGTCAGGCACCATTTGCCCCCAGCGAAGCCGTGTTGCCTGTTCCTGTCCTCCATGTGCCTTAGGATTGCTTCCAGAAGGATCTGCTCCATGACCTTGCAGGACACGGAGGTGAGGCTGGCTGGCAGCCCTTCCCCACGTCTTCTTTTTTTTTTGCCCTTCCCCTTTTCCAGTCAATGGGAGCTTTGCTGGACTGTCACAACTTCTGAAATGTGACAGAGTGGCTCAGCATTCAT
Organism: Lagopus muta; assembly: GCF_023343835.1. Taxonomy (NCBI): domain Eukaryota; kingdom Metazoa; phylum Chordata; class Aves; order Galliformes; family Phasianidae; genus Lagopus; species Lagopus muta. The sequence continues at coordinate 1,371,822 of NC_064456.1, forward strand.
CTCCCAGTTCCCCCCCAACCCTTCCATGTACCTCATGCAGTCCCAGCGTGTGTTTGACATCCTTACACATCTGCAGCCCCATCTCCCACAGTGGGCATCTCCTCATGCTCCCAACCCCTGCCTTTGGGCTCTTTGGGCTCACAGCACAGCCTGGGCTCTGCCTTCCAAAGAGCCTCCCCTCCCCAGTGCTCTGAGATCACCCCCAAAGTGCTGCCCACTGACCCCAGACACCTTCCCACCCCATTCCAAGGCCATCTGGGCCCATCCATCCACGCTCCCCCCACTGTACCCATGCCACAGACACACACACACACAGAGACGTGGGCACTTGGGAACAAAATGAATTCTGGATGCCTTTAGAGGTGCAAAAACCCATCAATGGTAAGAAATCCCAGAGGCATTTCTCACCCACCAGCAATGCAGAGGGCAGGGGTCACTTTGTCAAGGAGGTGTTTTTGCAGCTGACACAGGAACAGCACACACACACACACAGTATTGGGGCAGCAGAGCTTTCCTTGCTGCAGAAGGGGTGCCCAATCCTCTCCCCATCTCGGGGGGCTCATTGCATCTGAGCATCGAAAGAATTAAAGATAAAGAACCACAGCACCAAAATGATGGAGCAGAGCAACTCAGGTCGGGTTTTTGTTGTTCTGTGCCGAGCTGCTACAGGAAAGGCATCCGTTAAACAGAAGCAGCAGGGGGGGAGCCAGGCTGCAAAGTCTGACTGGGAGCTGATGGGATGGATGGAGCAGCACTGGGCTGTGCTGGGAGCTCCCTGCTCCCTTCCTTCTGTGCCCTCTGAGATAAGGGCTCAGCTCAGCTTCCAGCCGTGATTCCTGCAGGGTCGTATTTTCCATGCAGAGATATCAACGTGGTCTTGCAGTATTTGGGAGAAGTGCTCCAGCAGAAGGGGCAACTGAAGTGCACCCAACCCAAGTGACAGCAGCCTGCCCAGTGCTCTCCCTTATTGCAGGGCTCTGTCACCAGGTTGGTGTCACCACTCGGCACTCGGATGCTCCTCCGGTGCGACGTTCATGGATCCCCCTCCAAATTGGGAGCGATGCTGCAGGATTTGTTTAGCATTTCCCCATTCTGGGGTGCCCCTGCTCTGTGGAAGAGGGTCAGTGCTGGCTGTTGGGGTTTGGGGATGCAGCACATCCCATGGCTGCTCTCGCCAAACCTGGCCGCAGGGGGAGGAGTGCTGCCCCTACATCCTGTGACAGCAGTGACTAAGAGTCTCAGGGGCTGAATTCCTCCGTTCTTTGCTCCTCCTCACACCTGGAGCAGCCCCTGGGGCTCTGAGTCAGTTGGTTCGTGGCTATTTCCATCTTCCTCTCCCTCCACCATCTCTCTCCCAGCATCTGGTTAGATGCCATCCAAGTTCAGCCTCGATCTCCACTGCTCCCCATTGGAAGCTGCTCTGTCTGTGGTTTTAGCTCTGCTTCCAAACCCTGCTTACGTGTATCTCCTCCTTTTTTTCCCCTTTGCAGCATTGACCTCATGCCCATTGGGACCTCCAGGCTAGAGACCCCATGGAGGGAGATGGTTTGTTTGGGATCACCCTTGCCAAGCTGCATCCAAGCACAGGGATCATCTGCAGGTTGTGGGGAACTAGTTTAGTGGGACTCGCAGTGCTGTGTTGGTGGTTGCTGTGTATAGACATGGATTTTATGTTATTTTAAAGACATTTAGGGGAAAGAAGAAAAGAAAAGAGGTTGGAGCAAAACAGAGGTTAGAGCTGGGCTATCTCAGGTCAGGTCTTCAGCTGACACAAAACTGCAGCAGCACTGCTGACTGAGAGGGGGGGAGGCACTGCTTGGCACTGGCTGTGAACCTGACTCCTATTTTTAGAGGATGCTGTTGCTCCTGGGGCTGACAGCTCTCACCTCCACGGCTCACACAGCAGTCCTATTCCATTGCCCTACCCTCAGGGCAGTGCAGGGTCTCACCATCAGGCTCTGCTGGGGGATAGGAGGCGTCTCAGCCCATCCCTGGGCCAGCACCCATCGCTGGGGGGAGAATCGTCTTCCAGAGGTTTCTCCGCCGATTTGAGTCTGTTTAAACTTCACACCTCACTTTGGGAGGGAGGGATGATGCTTTCCTCAATGCCAGACCCACGTGGGTTTGCCCTTGGGGACACCCCGTGAGGGATGCTCTCACATTACCACCGTGCTGGGGCTTTTTTTTCTCCAGCGTGACTCAGGGCTGTCTCCTCTGCTGATTCACTCCAGCCAATGACCTGGGCTGTTGCCTCCAGCAGCTCGAGGTGCAGAGTGCAGCTGGGCAGGGGGGGTCTGCAATGCCATGAGCCATGCAGTGGGAGCAGAAGATTGCATCCTGCCTGGTGCAGCCAGCTGTGTTAGCAGCAAAGGGCGCTGGAGCAAAATCTGCTCCCATGAAACCAAAGCGGCCCTGGAAGGAGGGAGATGGAGATGGAGGTGGAGATGGAGATGATGGAGATGGAGATGGAGATGATGGAGATGGAGGTGGAGGTGGAGATGGAGATGGAGATGGAGGTGGAGGTGGAGATGGAGATGGAGGTGGAGATGGAGGTGGAGATGGAGATGGAGATGGAGATGGAGGTGGAGATGGAGGTGGAGATGGAGGTGGAGATGGAGGTGGAGATGGAGGTGGAGGTGGAGGGATTTTCTGCTCTGATGCTTTTTTCAGGGGTTCTTGCCCATGTCTCAGACCTCACATTGGGTTCATGGAGTAATAGAATGGCCTGAGTTGGGGGTTTGGTTTGACTTGCTCTTTGACTTAGTCCTCTCACAGCTGCCTTCTTCCATGTGCGCCCAGTGCTCCAAACAGGCTGTGGCAGGTCTGCCTTCATTCCCATCACTGTCACCTCCAGCACATCTCCAGCCACAGCTGGAACTCAGCACACCCTCCCCAATCCATACCATTGGAGAAAGGCCCTGATGGCCTCAGGCTCTGAGGTTTGCTGGCAACTGATGGGAAATTATGAAATCATGGAGTCGTAGAAGCATAGAATATCCCAAGTTGGAAGGAACTCCCCAGGATCACTCAGTCCAACCCCTGGCTCCACACAGGAACACCCAAACAACAAAACTTCCCCATTCTCCATCCTTGGTCTCGAGGTGGGTGGCAGCAGCACAGCTCCCGGGATGTTTTGAGCCTCATTTTTATCAGATGAGGACTTCTCCCATCCCTGCTGTTCCTATATGCTTGCAGGGACGAGGAGGGATGTACTAAACTCAGGTGACACCAGCAGCTTGCCTCAGGCTGCCCTGCAGGTATCATCATGGTGCTCCACAACATCAGCGCTCTCCCCAGCCAGGTGACCCAAATCTTTCCATGCCTCCCCAGGAAATTCAGCTAACAGCTTGGGTAATTCTGCATTTGCAGGTAGTTGCTTTTGCCTCGCTCTTCTTTATCCTGGTCTCCATCACGACCTTCTGCCTGGAGACACACGAGGCCTTCAACATCAACGTCAACGTGACGGAGACCCTCGTGGTGGGCAACACCACGACGATCCTGCTGACGCACAAAGTGGAGACGGAGCCCATCCTCACCTACATCGAAGGGGTCTGCGTCCTCTGGTTCACCCTCGAGTTCCTGGTTCGTATCATCTGCTGTCCAGATAAGCTTCTCTTCGTTAAGAACATGCTCAACATCATTGACTTTGTGGCCATCTTGCCCTTCTACCTGGAGGTAGGTCTCAGTGGCCTGTCCTCCAAAGCTGCTCGGGATGTGCTGGGTTTCCTGCGAGTGGTTCGTTTCGTCCGGATCCTTCGGATCTTCAAGCTGACCCGACACTTTGTGGGTCTCCGTGTGCTGGGTCACACTCTCCGGGCCAGCACCAACGAATTCCTGCTCCTCATCATCTTCCTGGCTTTGGGGGTCTTGATTTTTGCCACCATGATCTATTACGCCGAGCGGATCGGAGCCAAGACGTCTGACTCCAGCGGGAGCGACCCGACTCACTTTAAGAACATCCCCATCGGGTTCTGGTGGGCCGTGGTCACGATGACGACGCTGGGCTATGGTGATATGTACCCCAAGACCTGGTCGGGCATGGTGGTGGGGGCTCTCTGTGCGCTGGCTGGGGTGCTCACCATCGCCATGCCTGTGCCTGTCATTGTCAATAACTTTGGGATGTATTATTCGTTGGCCATGGCCAAGCAGAAGCTGCCAAAGAAGAAGAAAAAGCATATACCCCGTCCGGCCCCGATGGACTCCCCCACCTACTGCAAATCTGAGGAGAACTCCCCCCGCAACAGCACCCAGAGCGACACTTGCCCCTTGGCAGTAGAGGAAGGGGTGGCCGAGCGGAAGCGGTCAGGTGAGACCCCAAAGGTGGGGCAGAGGGAGGGGGAGACCTCTGGGAGCCCCCAAGGCTGTGGCTCTGTTCCCATACGCTGCCATGGGCTCGCGGGTTGCTGAGGTCTTGGTTGGGACACCTGGGTACGGGGAGCAGTGTTGGTGGATCTCCCACTGGAGCTGGGCACGGGGGAAGGGCCATGTTCTGCTCTCCAAACACAGATCAAGCCACCTTGGTGTGATTCAAGGGGTCCCTGCCTGCTGTACATCCTGCTTACCCTGACAGAGGTAAGACCCAACTGCTACAGACCACAGAGTGAACTTGCAGACCATCATCCCAATCCCCGTCTCACTTCGTCAGGGTCAGTTTTGTTTTCCTTCCTCACGCTGTCAATCAGGCTGTGCTTCACCAAAACTGATAACACCTGACCTCACTTTCCCATTCATCTCCAGTGAGATGTGGTCTCCCTGCGCAATGAGCCCAGCGCTGCCCAGGCAGGAGCAAAATCAACCTCCATACGTTGGTACTTTGGTCTCATGCACTGAGCTGGAGTTTGGGGCATTGCCAGTGTGTTCTCCCAGTTAGAAGAAGAGACGTCCCTGTCTCTGCACAGCCCAGCTATGGGCAGCATCACTTGGGCTGAGATAGGGGGATGCTGGGCACCCAGCATATTTTTTCCAAGTGCCTCACAGCCCATCTGCCCCAGGAGACCCCACAGCAGGAAGCAGGAGGAGCTGTCAAAAGCCCATTCCTTCACCCCAGCACTGATTCAGGAACTCAGGATGGATCTTCAGCGTGCAGAGCATCTTCTCAGATGGCATAAGAGTCAGGTGGCATAAATCAGCACTTCCTATTGCAGATGGTGTGAATGTGGAAGAGCAAATTCCCATCAGCTGTGGAGGTGGATTTCAAAGACCCAGGGTATACAGCCCTCAGTAGCAGGAAGAGTTGTTGTTTGTTGCTTGGGGTTAAGATTTAGCGTGGTTCTGCTTCCCTGGTAGCTGTATTTTGGCTTGGATATGCGTGGATTTTTGGAAGCTGCTCTGAGCTACCTATGATCCTGTTGTAGGGGTCTGCTGAGCCCCTTCTGGCCGCCCTGAGCACGTTGCCTTGCAGGTTCCTCCTGCTAATGGATGTCTGCTGCCCTTCTTGCAGACTCCAAGCAGAATGGTGAGGCCAATGTGGTGCTGTCAGACGAGGAGCAGCCGCTGTCCCCATCTGATGAGGAGAAGCGGCCCATGCGACGCTCGAGCACCAGGGACAAGAACAAGAAATCCTCCACGTGCTTCCTCCTGGCCACGGGTGACTTCTCCTGCACAGCAGATGGAGGCATCCAAAAAGGTACAGTCAGGGCTGGTGCTGGGAGCCGTGGGTTGGGGGCAAGGCTTCCTGCATCTGTTTGAGGCTGGGATTCATCTCCATCTGCCTGCCTGGCTCTTCTCTGCTCCCTCCATTTCCAGGCCCCCAAGTCCCCCTGTCTCTCTGCCTCTCCATCTGCTTCATTTCCATCCATTGTGTCTCTCTGTGGCAGCTCTTACCTTCTTGTTTTCTCCTCCCCTGATTGCCACCGTTTGAGATCTGGGACCTGATGTTTGTCACGCTGCCTTCTGTGGGGACAGCTGTGCCTCTGCTCCCCTCACCCACCCATCAGGGTGCTGTGCCTCTCCTGAGGAGGTGATGAGATTGTGGCTGAAGCAGGTCGAAAGCTTTTCAGCAGGGAAAAAGAGTCTGTGGTCTTTTCTCTGTCCCTTCCCTCTCCTCCTCCGATGCCTTTTGGTGGCTTTGAGCGTGGGGAATCGTGCTGTGTCAACTGCTGCCTTGCCAAAAGCACGGGGTTGCCAGGAAGGCTGTCTCCTCTGGGTTTAGGAAGTGAGCTTTGGGAAGTGTTGGGAGAAAACTGTGGGGGAGACCAGCCAGGAAAACACAGAGCTCTTCTTCCAGTGACAAAGAGGCAGTCTTCTTCAGTTGGGTCCCTTTGCATCCTCTGCCCACCTGGAGCCATGGAATCCACCTGCACCCTGGATTGCTGGGTTGATCCTTAGGGCATGGCTCTGTTCTTTAGTCGTGCAGTTTTCCTGCTCTCTTGTACATCCGAGGGGGTGTGGGAGGATGCAGAGCTGCAGCACTGACCTACTTCTCTCTTCTCAGCACTGCTTAACCCCAGTTAGTCCCAGTCCCTCACCCCAGCGCATGGGAACTGGGGCCAGGCAGGGTGAAGGATGATGCTGTGCTTTGCAAGCCCTCAATTCGTTGCTTGGCAAAGAGGAAGGGTCTCATTTTGGGGGCTGTGACCCCCAGCCGTGGTGCTTTGGTCCATCCCACACCCCCCAGTGCCTTTTGCTCCCCAGGCTCCAGCAGCCCTGGAGCTGTGGGTTGGTGTTTGGGATGATGGCAGTTATTATATTAGCAGGAGCAAATTGGTTGCGTTCTCCTGGGAAATCAAGGATTCCCTTTGGTGTTCCCACACAACCTCCTCCCTTAAAAAGAAGGGGAAAAAAAATAAAAGCCACGTTCATCTTTGGGCAGCAGAGCGTTGTACAAATATGTGCTCAGAGTTCTCGGTGCTTTGCCTGGAGGTGCTGTTTCCTCTGAAGTTGGGCTCTTTCCTCGCTGCTCCCTAAAGAGAGGGGAAGGATTCTGCTTCTGCGCTGGGGAGGACAGTGGAAGGGATGGGGAGGAGGGTGGAAGCCTTCATCCTTGGGAGATGCTCAGGTCTGGCAGCTCTTCAGCTGAGGAATTGCAGCTGGGACCCCTTGAAGCCACTGGAAGATCGAACTGCTGAGGGTGCAGTGCAGCTCTTGCTGGGCTCCCAAACCGAGTGACTTGGGTTGGGATGGAAGGCACCTTAAAGACCACTTCGTTCCAAGAAATAAGGCCAGGAAATTAATACTGCTGTCATTTTCCTTGTGGGGTGGCACTGAGAGCTCTTCAGAAGGGCACCGTGGTGATCTCTGGGTGGTTCTGCTGCCCTTCCTGCAGATACCAGAGTGCTTCATTGCAATTAAAAATGCATGTCTACGTGGGTCACCCAACCTCCTGAAGGCTCTGCTGGGAGGTGGCCTGGCGTTCAGCAACGTGTGAGACCCTTTAGGAAGGGGAAACCTCAGTACTTGTGCCATTGGGGATGGGCAGGTGGGACTGGGGTTCAGGCTGACATCTTCCATGGTGACATATTCCAATGTGGGTAGGGTCAGAGGTGGGCAGAGGGCAGAGCATCTTCCCATGTTCGTGCCTGAGGGTGCTGGGAGCCGCAGAGCACCTTTTCCTGATTTATCTCCTGCTGAGGCTGTTTGTTCTGGTACTGGGATGCTGGCAGCTCTGCAAATTGAGATGAGCTTGGTTCGGAGCCCGATTTGCTGATGGCCATCTGTCAGATGCTGGGACAGGTACCCATGTCTGTACAAGCTGTGGGAATCAGGAGACGGGGCTGCTTCAGGAACAAGCTGCAGATCTTGGCGGCTGCTACTGTTGGAGCACTGATGCCAACAGTTGGTTTCTTTGGGGGCAGCTCAAAGAGAAAAGCCCCCCCTTGCCCACCACCCCTCGGATGGAACCAGAACGCGGTGTGACACCTGCGTGGTGGCATTTGTCTTGTGTCCCTTTGGCTGCTTCCAGCGGGGTCCCTTTCCTTCCTCCCTGCTGCTGGGGGTTGCTGCAGACCCCTTATCTCCCTCCAGCGATGCGTCCTGCTGGGACACAGATACTGGCATGGCTCTTGGCACCTGAGCACACATCCTCTGCTTTCATGCAGAGATATGGAGGCAGGACAAGGCCAGCAGCAAGCAAGGTGAGTTAGGATGGTCTAGGAACAGCAAGGCAAAAACCAGAGCAGCCCTTCTAGAGAGGGCATGGCGAATGGCATTAGATGGAGAGAATGGGATTTACCACCTTTAGCAGCACCCAGCATTGCAAAGCACCAAGTCTTTAGTTTGGCTGCCAGAGCTCAGTGCATCACAGCACTGATTTCGCTCTGCTTCTCGCTATTAGGGCAGAGCCATGCCTGGCATGTGGACGTGTGCTCGTGTGAGCATCTGCTGGTGATGCTCGGCTGGGGGGGTGCAGGGACAAACCCACGTTTGCCCAGGGACGTGAGTGTGTGCAAGCAGCATGCAGGCACCAGGCTGCTGGTAAACGCACACGTGTTGCTGGGCTCTGCTGCCTGCTTGCATTACCCCATCCCCATCTGCTGCTGGCTCAAAGCATGTGTGAGCATGCACGTGCACCACAAGGATTTGCATCGTGGGGTGCACGGCGCTGCTGGCTCCTGGGGTGCGCTCTGCTCCTTGGCAACAAACGTGCTTTGAAAGCAATCCCTGTGACCTCAGTTAGCATCTGCACGGCTTGCTGGGAGAGCAGCTCCTCAAACGGAGTGGGCTGGTGGCAATTAGCAAAGCTGGCCCTTGGTGGAAGCCGTGGTGGCCTTCAGGGCTGGGGCAAATGTCACAGCTCAGGGCTCACGGGTGCTCTTAACCAGGGCTGCTGTTTGGACATCAATCCCATTTTCAGTGCAAATAGTTGGGTTCTTTCCCCAAGAAGTGTTTGCTTTTGACCTGGGAGAACATCTGGCTGTTGCTTTTCCATCTGAGCCCAAGCAGTTCATGGCTTTTGGGGAGTTTGCAAAGAGCTCCCATACGTACAGAAATGGAAATGTTTGCTTTTCAGTGCGAATGCTCACGGAAAATCCTGAGTGTTTCTACCTGCTCCTCTGCATACAGAAAGGTGTCAGCAGCAGCTTGCTGCTTAACAATCCAGAGCTGGGGGAATAACTCCTTCCAAATCCCACATTTGTTTGGATTCCACTGCTTTCCCCAATCACTTCAGCCCACAAACTGCCCGGATTCATCCCTCATTCAGACGCCAGGCCCAGCAGTGGGGTGATGCAGTGCCCCACCACCGGCACGGCTCCACGTGTGGGGCACCCCCTGCAGAAGGGGTGGCTGTGGGGTGCAGGGTGGGGGGGGAGAGGGCTCAGCAGGCTCTTAGAGGCTGCAAGGAGCGGCGCTGCTCTTGCTGGATCTTTCGGGGAGGGGGCTTAGCGTTCAGGCGCGGGGCTGAATGCAGCTCTAACCTCACCTCTGTCCCTTTTCTTCACAAAGGCTATGGAAAATCCCGGAGCCTAAACAGCATAGATGGTGTGGCAGGACCTGCGGGGGGGTTGGCTCCCCTCGCCTCGCGCTACAGCTCTCCCTGCTCCCCCGTCCCCTCCATCCTCTAAATGCCGCCCGGATCCCGCTTTGTGTGTCGGCCGCGCGCTCCCCGTGTCGCTCTGTCCCCCCATCCCTGCGATGCTGTGTCCCCAGGATGTCCCCATCACCAAGAAGCGGGCCTTAACCTGCAGCCCAGCCCCGCTCCCATGCCTGCAGACAGGACCCCTGACGTCTCCATGCACTTCATCCTCTCGTGTCCGTGCGTTTGGGACAGTCCCCACGGGGGTGGGAGGGCTGCTCGGTGTTTTTCATCCCCTGGACACCTCGCTCGTCCCCAGTACTTTGGGCTGAGGGTGTGCGGTCCCTTCCTGTGGCCCGTTTGCACTTGGGCTGGGAATGCAAGAAGGATGCGTTGACTCATCAAATTACACATCGTTGTGCTGGAAATGGCTGAGTTCATCTCATTTTAGGGCTCCTTTTCAAACAGCCTCCAATTTCTGGAGGAACCGGATGAATAAATCTCTATTCCCTGCCCGGCAGCAGTTCCCCTCTTGTTTGGTGCTTTTTCTGTGCCTAACTCTGCTTCTCTGCTTGTGTCTGCTTCTCTGTTTGAGTTGGGGTGGCCTCAAGGAGGGATGGGGTTTTGCAACCTCAACAACAGCCCCTTTCAAGCAGGGGGGATAAAGGGTGGGATGGGGGATGGTCCATAAAGAGCTGGAAGGTGGGGGGAGAGAAGATGTGGGGAAAGGAGCAGCTGGGAAAGCTGCTGCTGAGAACTGGGGAGCGGGAGAGCTGGGTGTGATGGGAGAGCTGGTGGTGCCCCAAGGGGCAGGCAGTGCTCTGCTGGGATGGGTTCAGGCTGTGGGGCACAGCATCCCATGGAGTGGGAGAGGGATGGGGCTCATGGGAGGGTGAGGTCCTGGTGCATCTCAGCACATCCTTCCCCTCGGAGCACTCTCTGTGTTTGGAGCAGGAGGAGCTGAGATTTCCCCCCCCCCCTCCCGAATCCATGCAAGGCACAAGGTGACCCTCTGTGCTTTCCGTGGGCTTGGAATCATAAATGATTTACTCAAGGTCGGGTGCTGGCGTTGGGGACAAGCCAAGCAGAGCCAGCAGCCCTGCGTGGTGCAGAAAGGCTTTAGGTTTGGAGGAGCGTTGCAAGCAGAGAATTAACCCCAGCAGCCACAGGTTTGGTGTGGAAAACCCTCGGTGCACCACAACGTTGATCCCTGGTTTCCTGTTAGAGCCAACGTGGAGCCACGCTTTGCAATTTTTAGCCTCGGCGTTATGCAACTGGGTGGAAGGCATGACTAATGTGCAAAAAGCTCCTCTCAAACAACAGGGCCCCGAATGGGAGACAGAGGCATTTCTGTGGGAGGCACCAAACTGGTGAAAAACCCACAGCATCTTCGCTCTCCTTCCTCCCCCCTCCCCCCTCGCCTTCCTCTGAATAGCAGTTTGGGGGCAGTGGGGTGCTGGGATTTTCGGGTGAGGTCCCGGTGGGTTTTGGGGGTGAGAGAGCAGGGGTTAATGCCGCTGCTAAGAATATAAGAGGAGCTGCGATGGATCAGAAGAGCAGAGCGCTAAATGGCTCTGCAGCCTGGAGTCTTATCACAAACGGTGGCCAAAATTGGCTGCCTGGAGAATAGGATAAGAATAGAGCGAGTGAATACGATACTTCCCCCAAATATCCTCCCAGCCACTTGTCTATGTTTAGGGATCTGGAGAGGAGCGCGCGTTCCGGCTCAGTTGAAACGCGCCAGGAGAAAAGCAAGGTGGTTTGATTTATTCTTGACAAAGGGGATCGATTGAGAGCAGCACGGGCTGCCTCTGCCCTGCTCCAAAAACGGGGTTTAAAATCTCAGCAGTGTGCAGTGATTGAACTGCAGTGATGGCCGAGCTGCAGTGGTCGAGCTGCAACGATGGCTGTGCTGCAGTGGTGGGGTTGCAGTGATGGCTGAGCTGCAGTTTTGGTTGAGCTGCAGTGATGGGGCTGCAGTAGTTGAGCTGCAGTGGCTGAGATGCATCGGTTGAGCTGCGGAGGTTGAACTCAGAGGTTGAGCTGCAGCAGTTGAGCTGCAATGATGGTTGAACTGCAGAGGTTGAACTCGGTGGTTGAGCTGCAGTGGCTGAGATGCAGCGGCTGAGCTTGCTGCTGCCCCACCGGCCCTAAAGGCAGAGCTGTGTCCTGTCCTGCTCAGCTGCTGGGATCACCTCATCCCAGCAGGACGCTGTGCTCTGTGCGCTGCATCCCTGTGTCCAGCACAGCACCGGGGAGAACTGCACCCTGTGCTGCCCTCCCCATCGCAGCTGCAGGCGCTGCTCCGTAGCACGGATGGGCTCAGGGATGCTCTTCCCACCTGCAGAGCTCCAGGCTGTGATCTGTGTCCCTGCATCCGTCTGTCTGTCTGCTGAAGCTGGCAGCACTTTGCGAGCAGCTCATCCTCAGGAGCTGGGGGGGCTTTGGGGCAGTGCCCCCATCAACCCTCATCTGCCTGTCGCTCCGGGGGCCGTCCTGTGCTGCGGCAGGAGCCCGGGTTGCGTGCAAAGTATTAATTGTTATTGCTGCAACAACTGCTCTGTTTCTCAGGAGATGCCCCGAAAGAGCCCAGAAAATAGCAAGGTCTGTCAGGCGGTGGGGCGGGAGGTGAAGATGTCAGGAGAGTAATTGCTCTACCCAGAAGCAGCCTGTTTCTGACTTCCCCTGACTGCCAGGAAAAAATCCTCCGTGCTGATGTGATGACAATAAAATGATATAAAAAAACAAGCAGCCGTAGCCTTTGCCCGTGCTGACGAGGAATGCAGAGAAGCAGAGGCAGATGCAAAATAAGACTCAGCTGAGCTTAAAAATAGTGCCTCCTTCTCCCACCTCCCAGTCCGGCGCTCTGCTCCTCTGCTTGGGCAGTGGCTCTGATTGGAGGAGCAGGTTGAGGTTCATCCCAAGCTCTGCAGTGCTGGGTGAGGATTGGGGTCCTCTGCCCCTCTGCAAATCCCCCCCAGTTGCAGCAGAGAGAAGAAAAGCATCCTATGGAGTTGGAAAAGCATCCTGTGGGTTGGACCCAAATCCTTTCTAGGGTGGTCGGTGGCTCCAGCCCAACGCTGCCCACTGCAGCCTCTCCATGGGATCGGCTCTGATGCTTCGCCTGCACAGCCTCTTGTCCTCAAACAGACCTCCCAGAACATAAAAGAAACAGGAAAACCACCTGCAGAACTGGGATACGACCTGCCCAAACGCTGTGCTGGGGCAGGAGGTGGAGGGCAGAGGTGGGGCTGTCTGGGGAAATCCATTAGGAGGAAAGTGGGCATTTTTGGGGGTGGATCTGGCAACTCCTGCAAACTGAAGGGGTTTTGGGGCCGGATCACAGGCTGATTCGCATTGGATGGGTGCAAACAGGAGGGCAGTTTTCTGGCAGTGGCTTCATCTGGGGACGGCGATTAAACAAAACTCTCATCTGTTGTGATTTCTTTGTAGTCGCACTCATTTCTCTGGGGCTGCTGAGCTGCTTCCCAAGGAGCTCCCTGGGGGATGCGGGCAGCAGGTCTGAGCTCAGGCATGGAACGGCTCTGAGCAGGGAGGAGGAGGAGATGGGAGTTAAAAGCTGGGTTGTGTCCCTGGGAAATCGATAGAGCTGCTGGGGATGCTCCAGCTGGCCCAGGGACCCACAGAGAGCTTCCAGCTGCTCTCCAAAGTGGGAACAGCCCCGGATTGCAGCAGCTGCATCTCACCCATGTTTCTGCACGGGGATGAAGGCGGATCCCCAAAGCAGCCCATCACTGGGGACACGCTGCCCTGGGAGCTATGGGCTGTAATCCCTCAGCATTTGGCTGGGATGTGGCATCGAAAAGACGGTGGAGAACCCAACCCACAGCAACAGAGGATGGGAGATTTCTTTTGGGGAAGCCAAGTTTTGGAGCTGCGGGGTTGAAAGGAGCCACGAGAGCCCAGTGCTGGGTTCTGCAGCAATATTGCTGGGAGGAAAGGGCAGCCCCGTGCTTATCAGGAGGATCAGAGCTGTCTCCCCGCCTGACGGCCCCTGGAAACCTGGCACACGGGGATGGGCGGCGTTGTGACTCAGAGCTCCAATCAATGTTAATTAATTCAATGATAACGAATGAGAAAGAGAGAGAGAGAGAGAGAGAGAAAAATAAACCACTGCAGGATATTAATGCACTCAGCTTGGCTTTGGGACATCTGGCTGGGGGTTGGTTTGGAGACTTTGGTCACAAGCAGCTTTCCTGGAGGATGCGGTGAGGATGATTTCCTTCTTTGTTCTTTGCTCTTTAACCTCAATTCCAGTCGTGGTGGGGAACCAAGGAGGAGCTGAGGTGGAGGCATTCCTCACGTTCCCACCCCTACGTCTATTTCTCCTTGGTTCTCCACCCATTTCCCACGTCTCCACCTTGGCTGAGGGTGTCTGAGCCCATTTGAAGGCATTTAAAAAAGTAGTTTTATCAGTTTATTGATGGAACAGCAGGAGAAGGCTGCATCCCTTTGCACTACGCTTTCTGCACCGCATCGTGTTGGTCCCGTGGAGCTCAGTGTCTCTCTCCCTCTCTTTCCCCACAGACAGCTGATGGAAGCGGTGCCCAATGCTACGTTTAATACCTCTGTCTTTCGTTGCAGACACCTGCCAAGACGTCCTCTCTTCCAGTTACCCCCAGGGTGAGGTGGTCACCTTCTCCTGAGCCCCAGCTGGATGCAGGCAGCGCCCCAGCGAGGGACGTGTGCCCCGAGGGATGCTCTCCTTGAAGCTAAGGGATGTTTGCCCAGAGGGATGCGTTCCCTGAGGCCCAGGGATGCTATCCCATGGCTCAAGGATCCTCTCCCTGAGGCCGAGTGATGCATTCCCCTAAAGATGCCCTCCCCACGGTGCAGGGATGCTCTCCCCAAGGCCAAGGGATGCTCTGCCCAAGGGAGGTGCTGTCACCGGTGCCAAGGGCTGCTCTCCCCAACCCGAGGGATGCTCTGCCCCAGGCTGAGGGCTGCATTCCCCCCCGAGGCCGAGGGATGTTCTCCCGGTGAGCTTTGCCTGCCCCATGCAGCGACCCAAAGCTCTGGCTGCCATCCCCATGGCTGGAGTAATGGGTTTAGCGGCCGAGTCCCTTGCTGAAGAGGGGCAGTGAGGGGCTCCCTGCCTGCTGCCAGCCCTGCTGTGCTCTGCCACATCCTCTGCCCCTGCTTTCGGACACGTGCCCCAGCCTCTGCCATCCTGCTGATGTGACCCAGCCGGAGTCCCACCAGCTGCTCACCCCTCACTCCTGCACAGTGCCCCATCCACTCTCTGAGCACCTCCATCACCAAACTGGGGCTCTCCTCCACGCTGGGTGCCACACACGGGGTGCTGCGCCATCATGGGGTGGGCTGGGGGATGGGGATGGGAAGCAATAGGGAATGGGGACGGGTGCTGAGATGGGGTGAGCCTGGCTGGCCTGAAAGGGTCGGTGTCTTTCTAATGCTGTTCCATATCTCTGTGATGAAGGCAATACTACTCCCATTTTCTCTGTCCTGTACGCATGCCTCTCCCTGTCCAGCTGCACTAGAGTTCAAATAAAGACATCTGTGAGCTGAGTCAGCTCCCACACCCCCTGCCTTGAAGTGTCCCTCCTTGCCCATGGATCGCGGTCCTGGTGGCCGTGCCGTCCTCACATTGCATCAGAGCCCTCTTGGAAAGCTCACACTGGTTGCACCATCTTCATTTGGTGGAGGGAAGCACTGCAGAGCTGACCAGTGCATTGCCTCTCCCTGCTCTGAGCAGCAGAGCTGAGCTAATCAGCAGTAAAGCCGTAGCGGTGCCATCATTAGGTTTCAGAGTGAACAACGCATGGAGGTGAAGGGGTGCAGCTCTCCAGGCTGCAGGGGCAGAAGGCAGCAGAGCCAAGCAGGCAGCATGAGGCTGATTCACACATGGGGATCTCACACCTTTAGGATTGGAATGGCTTCTGAAGTGGTTTAGAGCCTCTAAACTCAGCACTCAAAAAGCCCTCAAAAAGCCCAAAAGCCCAGCTTGGCTGCTGCAGCGAGCAGGGGAGGCCCAGCTGAAGCCCCAATAATGTGCTGTTCTGTGTTTTCTTATTCCTCCAATGACAACCCACCCAGGGGCATGAAGCCGTCTATTCAGGGCTGCAGAGGGAGAAGGGGAAGGTTATAAACCCAGAGTGGGGGGTGGGGAGGGACGGCGACCAAAGAGCTGCCACAGAGCTGAAAGGGAAGAAAGCAGCCACAAGTGTGAGCAATCAGTGGCTGATGGCCAAGCAGCAATTACAGCAGAGCCTGCTTCCTAGCCTGGGAGAGAGCCATCGGTGAGCACAATGCTGCTGAGCAGCTGCTGTGTCCCTGAGGGTGCTGCACGCCGCGGATGGGCTGGGATCGATGCAGAGCACTCGGTTTGTCCGCCCAGGTCTGTTCATTCAGGTGATGCTGAGCAGCTGCATCCCCCCGGGCTGCACCCACCTGGCATTTGGGGAGCAGCCCTGCAATGCGCAGGGATGGGTGCCTTAGGGAGGTGGGTTTGGAAATGGGTGGCTGTGGGGTGGCTGGGGAGGAGAAGGTCCCTCCTCCATCCTGGCCAAAGCCCTTCACATCACTGGGCTGTAGCACAGCTTGCAAGCTGTTTCTCGCTGACCCCAGGGCACAAGTGAATCAGGAGGATTCCCCCTCTGGCCCTGGAGATCAGCGGTTCCTCCAGGATGGCTTCAAGTTTAGGAAGGCTCTGGATTTTTAATTTGCAATTTAATTTGCCAATACATCCCCTGCAAATCCCAGCAGAGCAATGGCGAGGGAGAGCACAACCTAGCAGCACCCCGCAGCCCTTCCCATCATAGGGACCCCAAGGAGGTTCTGGGACATGTGGGCAGGCACACAAACAGCACAGGGGGTGCAAAGTGGGAGCAAGGAGTCCAGGGCTGGGAACAAGAAGGATGATGCTGTGTCTGGAGAGCAGCCAGCGGCTGAGATGTGCACAACAGGCGAGACATCGACCAGGTGAGGGGATGCTGGGGCTGTGCAGGGATTCCTGGGCATGGCCACTGGCACTCCAGCTTCCCGATGGAGACTTTGTGAGCTGAGCTGGGAGCTGAGCATGGCTGCTCCTCACAGCAGAGCTTGGATGCAGCACCTGGCACCAGTCCCCTCCTGGCTGCTGTCCCTTGGCTCACAGCTCCTCTAGGTACAAACCCAGCACGAGCCAAGCAGGAGGAGGGTTGGGGCAAAGGGTGGGGAAGGGGGTTGCCATTTCTGTACACCCTCTGCTTTCTTTTCCCTGCAAAATCTCCCCCTCTCACGGGTGAGCGTTTTTAGTTTGTATTTAAAGCAAAGAGCAATCGGGGAGGGCAGGCAGGTGGAGCAGGAGGGGGCACCTGGGGGCACACAGCAGGCCTGGCAGGTTGGCAAAATGGGCAGGAAAACCCAATGTGGAGGGAGCTGGGGGGGAGGGAGGGATGGTGACAGCATCGCTGGCCTCGGGCTGGGATTAACTGGTGGGTGCAGTTAAAGGAATTTGAACCAGCCAAAGACGATGCTGTCAATAAACACAGCTTCATGGCAGCATGCTGAGCACCACAGGAGCATCACAAACCCACTGTGAGCACACAGCCATCCCTGTCTGTCCCCATGTGTCCCCCCCCCTCCCCGCTGGGATGCACCGGGCTCTCAGTCTGCTGGGGTTTGTGCTGAGGGTTTGGCGAGGAGGGCGAAGGGTGGTGGGGTTGGTTGTGTCCAATTCCTGCTCATTTCATGTGATGAAATCTAATAAATCAATCAAGCCTGGAATGGCTTTTCTTTACAGTCAAGGAATGCAGCCTGCACCCCATGTTTAGCTGAGCCATGCAAGCTTTGCATGGGTTTATTTTATCCCGCTGGCTGTTCGCAGCCAATGTCCTTAATGCTGCCATCCATCTGGGGGTGGGAAGTCTGGATTCAGCCCCGGCTTGCAGCCAGGTTGCTGCAGCTCTGGGTTTTGTGCCTCAGTTTCCCCCTCTGGATGCCGCTTCCAGTGAATGGTGGACAGCTGGCAGCACGCCTTTATAACAGAGAGACGCCTGTGGATTCTGCAAAAAGGCACTCGGAGGCAGCTGAGGACAGCCCTGCTAATTGCAGAGAGCAGAGCATGCTCTCGTTTGCCTATTACGGTCCCAGCACTGACGCGTGGCTCCAGCGCTGGCAGCACCCACAGCCCTAATGTCCCCTTTTGCTGGACACCCCTTTGGTTAAACCTCACCCAGCTGCTGGCACCCAGTGCTGCCTTTTTCTTTGCCTTCACCCCCAGCGAAGGGCATTTTGGAGAGGTGAAACAACACCCGAAGGGCCGCGCGATGCGCAGCATCCCATCTCACGCTGCTCCTTTCCCTCCATCCCTTGTGCAAGGCTGCCCTCCCCACCCCTCCCCAAGGGCTGAGACCCCACCATCGCATCCCCCACCCCCTTTTAAAACGATTCTTTTCCTTTTTTTTTCAGCTGATTCATGAAATCTCGGCGCTGGCAGCGCTGCGTGGCTTTAAGCTGTTTACGCGAGCTCAGGAGGCGACAGCGAGGGGTATTTTTAGCTCGCCGGGTAGCAGAGCAGGATTAAAATGCAGTCAGTGTTACAGACGCTGGGGCTGAATCAGTATTCCTGCACAAACCTCTCCGTGCCAGCATCTTCCATTGAGTGTCTGAAAAAGCCGAGTTTCCATGGAGACCCGGCTCCAGGGCAACCCGATTCCTCGTTAAAAAGCAGCAGGTAGGAGCGGTGCGAGGCACAGCCGCGCTCCAGCTGCGGGAGGAGAGAGCTGGCGCAGCCCCGTCCTCGTATGGGATGCAGAGGGGAGGGCGCCGGGCTGCAGAGCGATGTCAGATGGGGGTCGGGAGCAAATCGTCCCCTCCTGCTCCATGCCATCCATCCCTGTGGGCTGCTGGTTTTTGGGTTGCTGGAGGACGGCTGTTGGTGTGGGGAAACGAAGCGATGCGATGAATTTGGGTTTGCGCTGCTGTGATGGTGGGAATTTGCCCCCCAGCTCCAGCAGTTCGATGAGCAGATCCTATGCTGGGGTCGGTGTCCTCCCCTCGAGGGGCTTCGTCCCCTGGTTGTCTCCAGCCCTGTGTGGGAGCAGAAATGCTCTGTGAGGATGAAGGTGGATGCTTGGGGCTGCACCGCTTCTCCCCTCTGGGTTTACCTGTTGGCCACGTGGAGAAATCAGCCACAGGAGTCTCCCATAGAGATGAGACCAAACGTCACTGATTTCCTTCTCCTGCTATCTGAAGTAAAAGAAAGCGGTGAATTCTTGCTGGACATTTGCTAAGGTTATCCTGCTTGAGCTCTGTGGTCCGGGCTCAGCTCAGAGGAATGGTGACAGTGCTGGGAAAGGAGCACAGAACTGCCAGTGTGGCACTAGGGAGGGTTTGGTGAGACGCTCAGTGCTGGGCAATGAGGGCATCAGCTGCTCATCCCTGGGCCAGTTGGTCTGCAGCCTCACTGAAGGGGTTTTAATGGGTCAGGGAGATGGGTCATATGGGGAACATCAGGACCTGATTTCTTCTTTTATGACCCCAGCAGTGGGGTCCTGCCTCAGACTTGGGTTTTCCAAGCAATCCTCATTTCTGGATCTGCTGAGATCCAAGCTGGAGCTGCAGGGCTTCCTTCTGGTTGCTTTGCCTGTATTGCGATGGGACTTTTCCCTTGTGGCGTGCAGCTTCTGGGCAGGGATAGGATGGAGCATCTCCAGAGGAAACAGTGCCAGTGCATCTGACAGGGGTCCCTAAGGGCTTCCAGACCCAGAGTGAGGTCCCACAGCAGGACTTGAGGGCAGCAAGGCTGCATGGAGAGGTGGGACGTGAATGGAGGAGGGATGGAGCACCCATCAATCTCACAGCAAGGCCGCGGATCCAAGGCAGCAAACCCCAGATGCCATCAGGTGCCTCCAAGCCACCTCCTCTGCACTGTGGTTCAACATTTTCATTTTCCAAACCATTCCAGAGCAGCCGTGGTGGAACAAATCTGCTCAATTCTCAAAGCGGGGGTTTGTGATTTTCCCATCCTTCACATAAGGGGGAAAAAAATAATAATAAATAAATAAAAAATGAAAACCTGTCCGCAGGAAAAGCTTCTTTGGTTTCTCAAAGGCTTTTTCAATAAGAGAGAAATGGCTGTTTAACACCCCGTGTCCTCGGAGCAAAATCTGAGTTGAGGACCCGTGTAGAACAAAATGATTTTTGCAGCAGCTTTTCTCAGCCTGATGCATTCACACTTCAGCCCAACCAGAATGCTTTCAGTGGAAAGGTTCCTTTTGATCTAGAAACTGTTGTCTTTGGCTTTTCTTAATTGAAAACCGCTTCTATTTTCACTTAGAGCTGCTCTGCCATCCCCAGCCTGCATGGAACCACTCGCATCCCCTGCCTTGTTATCCAGGACTGGGAGCAGCCGCTGTGAGGGGCTTTGAGCACAGGGTGTTGCTGAGGCACAGCTGCAGCATTGAGACAACAGTTGGTTTGTCCTGTTCTGGGTATTAAAAGGGGGAAAAAACCACCTGTATTTCAACCCAGCTCCTTGATTTTTGGCTGTGGTGCCCGTGGGGTTGTGGGGATGCTGCTGGAGGGACTTCAGCACATGAGGTTCTCTGCTGAACTGATGATGGCTTTCTTGCAGCCACGGGTCAACACAGCACCCTGTGATGCTGCTGGGGTTGGCACCCACTGGGTGCCAGGGTTGGGTGTCCCTGGGGCTGGGGATTGAGCTGAGTGCTTCCCTAACCACGGCCTCTTTGGTGCACACATCTGCAGGAGGCTGCAGGGAACACGTGTGCGCGCCTTGCCTCTTATCACCACCGCCTGCCCCGGCTGCTCCATCATTTCCTTGTTGTTTCCTCCCAGGGTGAGCTGCTCTGCATCTTTGCTTTCTGCTCACACAAAACGATGGTTGCAGAACTGTCTGCAGCGAAATAATAAAATAATAATAATAATAATAGAACAAAGCAACAACTGCAACAACAACAAAACCCGACAAACTGCAGCACTCCAGGCATCCATTGACACAAATATCATTCAAACACCCCTAAAGTCTCCACCATGCAGAGCTTCTCTTGGTCAGGGGGGGCTTTGCTGCTCTGCTGCCAGCACTGCAGCCATGGGGGTGGGTGTATCATACCTCTGGTGGGGAATGCTGCTTGCTTGAGCACTGCAGTGCCCTCAATCTTGCGTTAGGATCCCTCATAGGAAGGAAGGAGAAGCCCAAAGAGCAGACTGTTGTAAGGATGCTCTGGTTGCTGCCTGCTGGGCTAAGCACTGCATACCACACTGGTTTGCAAGCAACTCTGCAAGGCTGTTGCAGCACGCTGCAGGGCCAGGGGAGCATCGTGCCCTGCAAACCTCACTGTGTGCTCCTCACTGCAGCCCCCTGCTCCTCTGCACTGCACTTCTAGCTGCCATTCGCAGCTCTTTGTTATTTTCTGCTGTTCGTTTTTAAAGACAAAAAGAAAAAAATAGCTGACAGCATCCCGCTGCTCATGGAAGGAAACTATTTAGGGACACAACCAGTGGGTTTTGGAAAACGTACCACAAGAGGAGAGCTGTGCTTCCTTCCAGGCTCTCTCCCTGCGATGCAGCGGCCGCTTTGCTGCCAGCTCAGCCGGGCTCCTCCAATTTCCAAGTGGAATAATTGGGAGTCAGCTGGAGCCGGGGGCTCTTTGTGCTTCCCGAGCCTTTGTCCCTCTTGGAGAAGGACGTCACCCTCCTGGAACTGGTTTGAACACGTCTTCGGAGCTGGCTGATGGGTTTGGCAGGGCTGGGTTTGGGGGAAGAAATGGGTTTTTGAGAGGTTGGGCTGGAAATCGGTGGTCTTTGAGATCACCTCCAAGCCAAACCGTTCTGTGATTCCATGAACGCCTCCAGAGCCGAGCTGGGAAGCGATCAGAGAGGAGACGAGGAGATGGGCAGCTCTTGGCCGGTGCTGTCCTGCAGGGGGTGGACAGAGAGGACCCTGCTTGGTGCCCCCCATCCTCTGCTAAAGCCTTCAGAGATGTGGGCTGAAGGTGGCTGTGGGGCTGTGCTCTGCTTGCTGGCAGTGCTGCCATCCCATGCTGGCAATTCACGGTTTGGAACTTCTAAATTTGGCTCTTTTGGGGTGAATGGTGGGGAAGGAGGAGCACAGCTCTTCTCTCTCTCTCTCGCTCCATTGTCGGATCAAAGTCATCCCGGCTTTAAAGGCTTCCCATTCAGCGCGGGGCCAACAGGGAGCAGGATCGTTAAAACGTCCGAGCACCGCCTTTCCGTGCTTTGAAATCACTCGGGATCGCTCCAGCTCTGCACAACCACCCTGAGCAGCTCCTGGGCCCGGCCACGTGTCCCAAAATGCAGCTGTCACCGGGCTGCAGCCTGCAAGCTCACCCCAGTGAGCCTTCTGGGGGCAAAGCAGCTCCCTTCGCTCCTGAGGATGCTTTGTTTATCTCTCCGTGCACAGGAAAACAGCTCTGCCTTGCCAAGGCAGCAGCACGAGCATCTGCACAACGTCCATGGGCCCAGTTTTGCACCATCTGGCAGAGCCAGGATGCTGCTGAACCACCCTGATGGCAAAGGGGGGCAGCAGCCGAGGGGCAACGGGAGCTGCTCAGGGAAGAGCCCGCACTGAGGACGCTGCTCCGGGCAGATCGATGCTAATCCCATTGTGTGCACTGCAGAGCTGGCAGCAGAGCAGGAGGGCAGCAGGGACAGCCCATCCCCAGCCCTGATTGTGCCACTGGTGAGCTCAGGATGCAGCACTTCACCCCCAGGCTCAGCTTCTCCATCCCAAATCCTCCTTTCTGTGCCACCTCCAGAAGGCAGCTCCGCTTTCCCTCCTGATTATTATTATTTTTTATGTGGCTAGGAGAGACCATTGTGTTCGACCACTCTGACTTCCTGCATTAGGCAGGCCGTGAAGCTCCACGTGGCACTGAGCCTCATCATTAGCATTTATTACTGCGGAGGGAACGAGCACAGAAAGCACAGCTCCACGGGTGGGGAGCTTTTTAAAGCAATCACCTACGGCCACGCAACCTGTTATGAAAACTCTCTGCATAACCGAGCTGGATTTGTTACGTGACACGTGGGTAATTAGAGGGAAATCAACGTCTCTTGATGAGATGAGAGCCCACCGTGTTTGTTCTGGAAACGAGGGGTGTCAGTGGTGTTGTTGGGGGTGTTTCCCCCCCCTGGGGGCTGTGCAGGAGAGGATGAGGGTGGTAGCAATGCTGCCTGATTCCCAGGTAGGAAGCAGCAGTGCTAACACTGGCTGCTCAGTGGTAGATTTGCCCAATCATCCTCCATGCTCAGTGCTTTGATTCCAGTTTTTCTCCTCCTGCATCCCAACCCCACTGAGGTCCAGCCCAGGTAGGAGCTCTCTGGACACAAAGCAGCTGTTTGATTTGGGAGGAAGAGGGATAGAAGACCCCAAATTGTTGAGGACACAGTGAAGCTTTGGGCAGCTCGGAGTGGGGTTTAAGAGGTGATCAATGGGTGTGCGATGAGACAAACCTGGGGAGCAGAGCAGGAGGGAGGGATTGAGCTTGGTGCAACGTATGAGCTGCAGTCCATCTCCTCCCCATCCCTCCCTCCCCTCAAACAAGCACCTGGCTTAGCCTTAACTCTGCCCACCTCTCCTTCTCCCTCCCCATCACTGCAGGATGGCTCCTCTCCCCATTCACCCTGCTGCACCCAAAGCCACCTGCTGACCCAGGTAAGACCTCCAGAACTTCTGCAAGCCAAACTGAGCTGCTAAAAGGTCTGGGTGAAGTTGGCATCTGGGTTCTCTTTCTCCCTTCTGCACAATGAGGGAGGATGAGAGAACTCAAGGAGCCAGCAGGGCAGGGTCCAGCCCTAATGCTGTGCCCCAGGTGGTGGCATGGGGAGAAGGAGGGAAGAGACAAGAGGCTGGACTCATCGAGGCATTCACAGCCTGGCTTCCCTCCTCTCTGATTTTGTTTAAATTAAGCCATCTGCCCACATTAAATGGTAAATTATCTCAGCTGCTGCCTGTCTCCCTGTGGGGAAAGCAGCTAGAGGAGGGAGGAAAGGGGGGCAAAGGCTGCAGAGCTGCCTCTGGCTGGGACCTACGATGCTCTCGTAGAGGTGCTGCCTCTGATGTATGCCAGAAGTCAGACCCAGGTAAACCAGATTCGCTCCTTTGTCCTTGGCACAGGGCTGAGGGCTGTCCCTGATCCACCTGATGATGAGCAGCAAGTCACAGCGAGAGTCAGCTCGTGTCCTTGGGCGTCCTCTGGGCACAGCACTCAGTGGAGCGGGGAGATGGGAGCCCATATGAATCTTCAGCTCAGAGCAATGAAGGAATCCAGTGTACCGGGACGGCAGCACCAGAGCTGCCATGAGGAATGGGCAAGGCAGGACCTGGGTTAGGTCAAGGGAGGCTTGTGCCTGATTATTATTATTATTTTTAATTATTATTTTGCAAGTGGCATCAGCAAAAGGATGGCTTGTCATCATGTTCACTGAGCAAGAGCCTTCTGGTCCTCTCTGAGCGCTGGGGGGCTCTCTGGTGGATGTCTGTCCCCAGGGAGCCCCATGCCCTGTGCAGGGTCAGACCTGGTGTGCCTCTTCTCACTTGGTATAACATCAGGTGAAGCTGTAGGGTCGCCTCTGCTGCCATCCCCAGAGGCATTTCGGGGCACCTCACCTCAGCCTCTGGGCTGTGATGTGTGGGTGCTGATGGGCTCCCAAGAGGAAGCTCCTGGATCCATCCCACACTGAAATAGGGATGCAGCAGTCAGTGGAGCATCCCCAGGGCAGGGCGAGAAACGAGGCTTTGAAATCTTGGGATTAAAAGCAAGCTGTGCATTTTCCCCTGTCCACACCTCCTCTCTCCCACCTTCCAGCCATTATTTGTGAGTTATTTTCCAATCAGCAGGCTAATATTCACAGCAGCTTGAGTCTGAGGTGTGAGAAACAACGGCAGTGCCAAAGCTCTGAATGTGCAGCAGGCACCCAGGGTGGGATGGGTGGAATGCAGCAAGAGTGTCAGCAGCAGTTGTTGCATCTCCTTGGAGTGATGGTGACCTGATTGCTGGCAGCCTTTAGCCTGGGCTCATTAAACACCAGCAACTTGGGTCTCATAAAGGTTTCTGGAGAGATCCGGAGGAAAATCTCAGCTCTGAGCATCCTTGGGCTGTGAGATGTGTGCTCTTGCATCCCTGCTTCTCCATCTGCCCTGTTGGATGGTTTGGAGGAGGCTGAATGGGAAACGCAGGCTGGATCCCAGTGGTGGAATGCAGGGGTCAGGATGGGGCTGTTCTGCTGGGGTGATGCAGATGGGGGGTTAAATCCTGCCCTGGGCTGGGGGGGCTCTGGTGCGGTGTGCCTGCCATCATAAAGGCCAGCAGAGCTCAAGCAGGGGGGAAGTGCTGGATAAAAGGTAATGGTGGGTTGCAGGTTGGGGAATTCAGGTAGGAAGAGGTAGAAAACCACAGAGAGAGAACAGAGGAGAGGGAAAGAGATTTTCCCCCCTTTTTTCCTGCTGGAAGACAGCGGGAGATGCTTCACTTTTCCAGCAAAGCCACCGAAAAGATCCAGGCAAAAACCGAAGTGCCCAAAACAAAGCAGTTGGAGGCGAGGGGAGGGAGAAAGGGATGGGATGGATGGAGCTCAGAGCCCAGCAGTTAATGGCCTGTGAGCAGGATGGATGGCGAGGGTGGGGGGCAGAGCCTGAAGGGCAAATCCAACTGCAGGAAAGATGAATGAGGGCACCCAGGATGAGCACTGCAGCTTCCCAAGGGCACAGCAGGAGGATGGGGCTGTGATGAAAGGGTTAAACAAACAAAGCGCTCTCTCCTCATTTTCCAGCAAACATTTGGGCTTTCTGCTCCTTTGTGTGCCTCTCCTGGCAGTGTTTAGGTGCAATAAACCCACATGTGTGCAGTCAGTGCCCTTCCCTGAGGGCTGCCGGGGGAAATAAACCCCCTCCATCTGCAGGGCCTCTGAG
Organism: Lagopus muta; assembly: GCF_023343835.1. Lineage (NCBI taxonomy): Eukaryota > Metazoa > Chordata > Aves > Galliformes > Phasianidae > Lagopus > Lagopus muta. The sequence goes on from NC_064456.1 coordinate 1,397,192, forward strand.
CCGCGGGATGGGTGATTATCCACAGGTGTCAGGCGGGGAAACTGAGATGCAAAGCAGTGGGATGGATTGGAGCAAGGTGGGAGGAGAGCCGGCAGCGGGGCTGCAGTGTTTGCTTTGAGGGTCGCCTCGAACCATGACGATCAGGGCAGAGTCTGTGCTGAACTGTGCTGAAGTCTCCCCTGGAGCTGCTTTCAGCCCGGGTTCTCTGTGCTCTCCATCAGCTCTGCTCTTTTTTTGGATGGCTTTTTTTTTTCTCTGCACCCAGCCGGGCATCCGTCTGCAGACAGGAGAGATGAAAATGAGCTCTCATCTTCTGCGGAGGAGAAGTTCATGGAGAGAGATGGAGGAAAAGCGAAGGGAAATTAAGCAGAAATAGCTTCGGGGTCATTTAAAAATATCCCCACGGCTCCCTGAAATATAGACTGAGCAAGAATTCATAGTCCATGGCTGAGGGAGCTCCAGGCACCGAATGTACAGAACGGTCCTTGATGAAGACCCATGGGATGGGCTGGAAGGGAGAGGTTGTGGGGATGGAGGGGGCAGGTGAGGGCTGCAGGCAGCTCCCAGCCCCCCCTCTCCCCATGCCCACCCGTGTGATGATGCACTGGGGGATGAAGCTGCCATGGGGTGATGTTCAGGGGGTGCCAAGCACTGGGATGGCAGCAGCGTGGTGCTCCTTGCATCGTCCAGCCTGTTGGTTTTGAGATCCTGCTTTCCATCTTGCTGTGCTTCAGGAGTAAGGAGCCCCCCCTTGTTTCTAACAGCATCCTGGACTGAAGGAAGGCTAAAAAGACAGGTCTGGATCAGCCAAAGCCCATGAATTATTCACTGCTTCTCCGAGTTGCAGAGGATCCCATTACAAGGTGCAGAAGGGTCTCCTTCAGCAGCACAGCCTCACCCAGAGCTGTCAGCTCAGAAACCCAAGAGCCGGAGGGATCTCAGCTCACACCTTCCTTCCCCAGGGCCAGCGCTGCTCCCATAGCGAAGGCAGGCAGGCTTTGACTTTGGGGCTCTGCCCGAAGGTTGGTGGGTGTCTCCTTACAGACCCGATTATTGATTGTCTGCTGCCTGAATTCCCACCCTGTCCAGATTGTAACTGCTGCCCTCGAGATGACGGATGGAGCTGCCAGCCTCTGATTTATTTTAATTGCCATCTTCCCTTCCCTCTGGCGATGGAGAGGCACCGTGCTGGGGTGCTTGAGCTGGAGGCTCTGGGGGCATCTGGGTGTTATTATTATTATTGTTTTGAGGTTGTCTGGGTTGGAGCATCCTCTTTTCCTGTCTGTCTGGTAAAGGAAAAAGTCCCTCTGAAAATACACGGTCTGGGCACATGGGGGCCATCTCCTCGGTCCCCATGTGAGGGTGCTGAGCTCTGCAAGCTGCTGATCAGCTCATCCCTTTGTGGTTGCTTGTGCAAAAGGCTGAGAAGCACCGTTTGCTGCAGGCTGCACCCTTGCTTCCCTCCCCACCAGGACAGTGGGGAAAGGGCCTGAGATTGTGCTGGGAGCTGGGCTGGCTTTGCACAGCATCTCTTAGCGTTGCCTCTCCCTCTCACAGCAAGCAGCACTCATCCTGCAAGCACGTCATGCTTGGCAGTGACCACAGCTTGCAGCAGAGATGGAGGCCTCCCCTGTATGTCCCCTCTGTCCCTATCCAAGGAGAGTTCTCTGCCCAGGATCCCTTGCTGGGGCTGAGCCCTATATCAGACATTTGGGGGGCTATGTGAGGTTCCCTTGTCCAGAGCTGCCACCTGTTTGCAGGTCATGCAAGGCTGCTGCAGAGCTCACTCATCACATCATGGCGCAGCAGCGTGTTGCCGTGCAGTGACATGGCAAAGCATGGAGCAGAAATTCCAGTGCTTAAAGGCACCGGGCTGAAACTCGTCTGCTGAGCGTGAGGACTTCGCCATCCTTCTGCAACGGGTACCCAAAATCTTCTGCCTCCATCCCAATAGATATCACTGGATGGGGATGGGGAATGGCAGGAGGGATCCCTGATGGATCCTGGGCTGCAGTGCAGGATGTGGCCCTGCTCTGTGCTCCTCATGCTGCCTTAATTCTTTCCCCTCTTTGGGGCTTATTCTCCCCTTTCTATTCATCTCCGAATGCTAGGTGGAAAGTGAACAATTACTGCTCTAACGGCTCCGCGAATTCCTTTGTGACTTATCAAAGCCGAGAGATATGGGCAGAGGAGGAAGGGCGATGAAACGCAGAGAGAAGCGAGAGGGAGCGATCTGCCCAGGGCTGGGATGGGGTACAGCGGAGTCGGATCCAGGTCCGGCAATTCCTGGGCTGTCGCTGCCCTCTGCCGGCTGCGGGGGCCGGGGAGCAGCGGGGTGCCGGGATGCTCACAGAGGATGCTGCCAGGTCCTTGCTGCTGTGCAGTTCGTGGGATTGGTGCTGAGCTGGGCTGGATGTTGGAGGAATGGAGGTTGGCTTCGGCTGTGCAATTAGCTGATTGACTTCAGAGCGTGGGGAGGAGAGCAAAGGGAGGAAAGGCGGGCGGTGGGGCGAGCTGTTCTCACTGGGCACGTTCAGGTGTGGAAGCACAGAGCCGACCTCAGACTCTGCTATTCGGGCTGCAGGATGCAGCCTGCTCCTCCTGGCTTTCCTCGAGGTGCTGTGAGCTGTCTCGTGGTTTGCTGCCAAGCCTCACCAGGAGCCCATGGGGTGGATGTTCTCCAGCTATTCCTTCTGCTGGCCAAGGCAGACAGCGTCACATGAATTGCAGTGAGCGTGTGGGGGAAGCTGAGGTCGGAGTGCACGCCTGCTCACTCTTGCACTGCAGAGAGGCTCCCAGGAGGGCTCTTGTGGCTTTGCCTAAGTGAAGCTAACACATTTCGACATCTCTAATGGCCAGCTGGGATGCGAGTGGATCTCCAGGAAGAATGGAGGCTCGTCTGGATGCAAACCTGCCAACGGGCCAACGCCTCCCCAGCGGAGATGCTCAGAAGCCATCAATGCAGGGGGCTCGGCACCCCTTTGCCTCTCCTCCTCTGAGACCATTTCTGCCCTGGCTTTGAGGAGAAGATGCTCAGTTAAAGCCTAGAGAAGGGTTTCTGCAGAAAACAGCACGTTTCACTGCTCCTGCAGCACCCAAGAGTCCCCCAGGATGAGTGTGGCTCTGCAGAGGGACCCGGAGGGCCGACTCCCACTGACTCCAAATGTAATTAGACATCTACATCTAGGCCAGGGGCTCAAGGGCCATCTGGCACTTTAATTATTCATGCACGTAAGTAAACACAGACAGAGCGCTCGTTATCTAGCTTGGGCCTGGGGAGCCATTCCTGCTTATGCAGAATCATTTCTCATGGTCTGACACAGCATGCGCTTCTCCAGGGCTTACTTTGGGTGCTGCATTATCTTTCCCTACCCCCAAACTCCCCCCTTCCAAAGGTACCAGTGCCTCCAAACCACCCATTACACAAATCCACATCTGCCGTTGGCTGATGAAGGGGTGGATAAACTTCAGAGGAGAAGTCCCTGCTTGGAAGGAGCGGATCTGGAGGAGGGAAATGAGCTGAAGTGCCTGCCAGGAGAGCCGTCCCTCTGGCGATGCGGCCCAGTGCTCCCCCAAGGTGTCTTTTAAGCTGTGACTCATCAGCTGTGGAATTTTAATTTCTGGGTTTCACTCCCAACCTGAGGACCTTGGCAGTTAGAAATCTCCAGCATTCGAAGCCTTTCCTCTCGAGGCCGTGGAGCTGTGCCACGTCCGACCAGATGTAGCCTCCAACGCAAAGCTGCAATGTGGCAATGGAGGATTCCCCCCCACGTTTCGATCTCACCTGGCCAAGGAGCAACTCCTCAGCCATGGGACACCCATGGAGGGCTGATGAAGGGGGTTAGGGTTATCCGTTCTAAACCAAAATGTTGGGGTTTTGTTTTCAACTCTGGAATGTTCTGCTCCCCAAAGCACGCTGTGGGTTGGATCTCCTTCCTGAAGCTCAGGGTGCAGAATCCTTCCTAGCAGCACAGGTCCTGGAAGGGAGGCATACAATGCTGACAGGGCAGTGATTTTCCTCTGGGGGAAAGAAGAGGCCAGGCTCTCTCCTCCTGTCGTGTCTCCCCAGGAGAGCAGCGATAGGAGCTCATTTTCCGAAGCCCAGCTTATTTCAAGCAATTCCCATGGCTCCTAGCCCTATATTTAGACACCAGCTATTTACCCACAGCTCAAACCCACTCAGTTTTGCGAGGCTCGCTGAACCGCGCCTGTCAGATGGAGGAGATGCGACAGGGCGACACAAACCCTAACGGGCTGCTATTAAAAACCCCGACTCACTTCTCCGTTGGACGCAAACGTCCCGGGGGAGTGATCCCGTTACTGCCCACCTCCCCGAGAAGACCAATCAAGATCAGAGCGCTCCTGACTGACGACCGCGTTAGCCAATCCGCGTGCTCCAGGCCGCATCCAATCAGATGCCTGGGGAGATTTTCTCTTCCAATGGTAAACGAAGAGCGGAGCGTGAGCAGCTGCCCGCGCTTCTTTAAGAGTGGCGTTGGCTTCAGCCAGTCAGAGCTGGGCAGGCCGGGTTAGCAGTGGCCAATGGAGAAAGGGGGCGGGTAAAGTGCTGCTCGCGAGAATTTGAGAGGGACGACGGGAACCTGCGGACCAATGGAGAGCGGTGGGGCGGCAGGGCCGCGACAACTGGCAGGTGAGAGAGCCAATCGGAAGGAGGAGAGGATTTGGCCCAATGACCAATGAGTAAAAGAGGTCCCTCGCCGCCGAGCCGCTCCTAGTGACAGGAGAGCACGACCAATCAGAAGGCCGCGCCCTTTCTAACTATCCAATGAGATAGCGGGGCGGGGCGGACGGGGGGCGGCTCTTCCCGGCGCGCGAGGCCGGCCCGTAGACGGACATCTCCCTGAGTCAATGGGAACGAGCATCGAGAGGGCGGCCGGGCGGGCCTTCCGCCCGGCGGGAGAGAGGGGGTGGGGGCGAGGCGCCAAACGGCCAATGGGCGCCGAGGGGGCGGGGCCGGCGGCCGCCGCGGCTTCCAAGATGGCGGCGGATGCGTGAGCGCGGCGGTCAGTCCGTCGGTGAGGCCGCCGGGGCGCAGGGCCGGGCGGGAGGCGGCCCCGCCGGCCGCCGCCATGAAAGGCAAGGAGCGCTCCCCGGCCAAAGCCAAGCGGTCGCGGGGCGGAGGGGGCGGCGAGGACTCGGCCTCCTCCTCCTCCTCTGCGCGCGGCGAGCGGAGCAGCAAGAAGCCGAGCGGTTCCGGCGGCGGTTCCAACGGCGGCAAAGCGGCGGCGGCGGCGGCTTCCAACGACAGCAACAGCGGCAGCGGCCGGCGCGGCCCGCACACGGACAAGGCCGCCCGCGCCGGCAGCCGGGAGTACGAGAGCGGGGCGGCGGCGGCGGCGGCGGCGGGCGGCGGGGGCGGGCGGCACAGCTACGGCGGTAAAAGCGCGGAGCCGTCGCGGAGCGGCAGCGGCCGCGGAGCTGAGTCCAGAGCGGCGGTTGCAGCCCAGTCGTCCTCCTCGTCCGAGACGGGCGGCGGCGGGGAGTACAAGACGCTGAAGATCAGCGAGCTGGGCTCGGCTTTGAGCGACGAGGCGGTGGAGGACGGGCTGTTCCACGAATTCAAACGTTTCGGCGACGTGAGCGTTAAAATCAGCCGCCTCCCGCCCGGCACCGGCGCTGCTGATGAACGCGTGGCTTTTGTCAACTTCCGCCGGCCCGAGGATGCCCGAGCTGCCAAACACGCCCGCGGCCGCCTTGTGCTGTATGACCGCCCGCTGAAAATCGAGGCCGTCTACGTTGGGAGCAGCGGTGGGAGCAGCCGGAGGCGGAGCAGCCGTTCGCCGGCACTGCTGGATAAGGAATCTCCCTATGGAACGACCGCTGTGGGGCTGGCGGCAGCGGCGGCTGCTGTAAGGCATCCTGCAGCTGGGGCGACGCAGCGGGCTTTGTCCCCCGCCGGCAGCGGTGGGGCTTTGGGTTATCGGGACTACAGGCTGCAGCAGCTCGCTTTGGGCCGCCTGCCACCTCCGCCCCCTCTGCCCAGGGAGTTGGAGAGGGAGAGGGACTATGGGGGTTTTTATGAAGCGCGAGTGCGGCCGGCCTACGGGCTGGAACGGGTGGCCAGCGTGGCGGCTGCTGGGGGATTCCGTGGAGGAGGAGGCGGTGCTGGAGCTGCTGGCGAGGAGGAGATCAGCCCTGAGGATGACCAGAGGGCCAACCGCACGTTGTTCCTGGGCAACCTGGACATCACCGTGAGCGAGACAGATTTACGCCGAGCTTTTGACCGTTTTGGGGTCATTACTGAGGTGGACATCAAAAGGCCGGGGCGCGGGCAGACCAGCACTTATGGTTTTCTTAAATTTGAAAATCTGGACATGGCGCACCGGGCCAAGCTGGCCATGTCAGGAAAGGTGCTCCTGCGCAACCCTATCAAGATCGGGTATGGTAAAGCCACTCCAACTACCAGGCTCTGGGTGGGTGGTCTCGGGCCCTGGGTGCCCCTTGCCGCCTTGGCCAGGGAATTTGATCGTTTTGGCACCATTCGTACCATTGATTACCGCAAAGGTGATTCGTGGGCTTACATCCAATACGAGAGCCTGGACGCGGCGCAGGCGGCCTGCACCCACATGCGTGGCTTTCCCTTGGGTGGGCCGGACCGCCGCCTCCGCGTAGACTTTGCGGATACCGAGCATCGGTACCAGCAGCCCTACCTGCAGCCCCTGCCTTTGCCACCTCCTGCTCATTACGAGCTCGTGGCAGAGGCGGCTGCTTTTGGGGCTCACCGGGGAGCCCCTCCCGATCCGCTTCGGGGGGCCCGGGACAGGACGCCACCGTTACTCTATAGAGACCGTGACAGAGACCTTTATCCCGAGACAGAGTGGGTGCCACCCCCACCCCCTGTACGGGACAGGAGTAACCGAGCAGCTGCCTATGACCCACTGGAAAGCCTAGAACGCCGTCGGGATGGTTGGTCCTTGGAGCGGGACCGAGGGGAGCGGGAGTTGGGCAGTAGTAGGGATCAGCCTAGGAAAAGGAGGCTGGCCGAGGACGGAGGCCGGCACTTGGACCGCTCTCCGGACAGCGAGCGCTCCTCTTCCTCTCGGAAGCGGCACTGCTTGACCACGACCACACCGCCAGACCGCAGCCCTGAGCTCGTCGGAGGGAGGGAGCGTTACAGCAGCGATCCGGAGCGCTCGTCGTCCCGTTTGCTCCTCTTGGAGCGGCCCTCTCCCATCCGGGAGTCGCGGAGGGGCAGCTTGGAGAGGGGTCAGAATGAAAAGCGTGACCGAAAGAATTCCGCTGAAAGGGAGCGGAAACATCGCACTTCTGCAGCAGCTGCTGCACAGGAGTGCAAAAGCCCGGCCAAAAAGGATGAACGTGCTGCAGAGGGAGGCGGTGGAGGCTCTCGCCTCAAACCTCCGCCTCAGAAACAGCAGCAGGACGGAGCTTCGCAGGCTGGGGGAGCCCCCAAGCTGTGCTTGGCGTGGCAGGGGATGCTTCTGCTGAAGAACAGCAATTTCCCGTCCAATATGCATCTGCTTCAGGGGGACCTCGGAGTTGCCAGCAGTCTCCTTGTGGAGGGAGCGACTGGTGGGAAAGTAGCTCAGCTCAAGATCACCCAACGTCTTCGTCTGGACCAGCCCAAGCTGGACGAGGTGAACCGGCGCATCAAGGTGGCTGGTCCCAATGGCTATGCCATCCTTTTGGCCGTGCCTGGCACATCAGACAACCGCTCCGCAGCCGGGGCTGGCGAGGCCACCACCTCCACCCAGAGGCCGCTCAGGAATCTGGTCTCTTACCTAAAGCAAAAGCAGGCTGCTGGGGTGATCAGCCTCCCTGTGGGGGGCAACAAAGACAAGGAGAACAGCGGGGTCCTGCACGCCTTTCCGCCCTGCGACTTCTCCCAGCAGTTCCTGGACTCCACGGCCAAGGCTCTGGCCAAATCAGAGGACGACTATCTGGTCATGATCATCGTCCGTGGGGCATCCTAAGGCCCTCGTGTGCTCTGTACCCAACCCTGCCTACTCCTCCACACAGCCCCTCCAGCGTGTGCCAGGTGCTATGGGATACAGCCTTAGCCAGCCCCGTCGTTCTTTTAAATTAGATCTTTGTAGGTGATTTTCCTTGCCCGTTTTTTTTGTTGTTGTTTCGTTGGTTTTTTTCTTTGTTGGTTTTTTTTTTCTTTTTTTTTTTTCTGTTACTGCATTTTTCTATAAAAGTTAGAAGCCAGAAAAGGTTGGTTAGCCATTAGCGTGAGTAGGATGTTTGGAGCATCCCTTATCCGTGGGGATAGCAGGGAGGCTCGGCCTGCTTCGGTTTATGAGAGAAAAAAAAGAAAAAAGAAAAAAAGAAACAAAAAACCCCACAGCAAAAGACTGGGGAAGGGGGTGGGGGGGGGGGGGGGGGGGGGGGGGAGGGAAGAACAAACTCCCATCTTCCTCGTTTCGATTCGTGTCCTTTTCTCATTTCATGTATTTTTAAAGCAAGTCGGACAGCTCATCCTCTATTATAGAGTTCTGAACCGAAAAAGACCAGATTTAAAGCACTCAGTAGTTTGAATGGAAAAAAAAACAACCAACCCCACATCCCTGCTAAATGCAGCCTGGTGTCAGCTGTTGTTTTGAGTCGTGGTTGTGCTGTGATGGCCTCAGGCCCACATCGTCCCCTTCCTCAGGAGCCTGAAGGGTTTCCCTTTGAGTCCTATGGCTCGAGGTCGATGTCCTTCAGGTGAGCAGCACCTGCTCTTGGGTTCACTGCAGAACATGAGTTTCCTCTATTGGGTGTTTGATTCATCCGGCCCCCACAGAATGCATGCACTGAAAAGTATGCTTTGTTTGGGTTGGTTTTCTGAAAGCAACAAAAGCAAAACAGCAGGTGTATTTCTCCTCTTGCTCTCAGTTCTGTTGTATCCCATATATGCACTTTGGGTTTGTAGCAGTGACAATGTTTGGTAAATAGCTGAGGACTTTGTTACAAACCATGAATGTCTTGTGCTTACTCTGGTATGCAAGAAAACAAGGAGGTGCTTTAAGAATATATTGTGTTTTTTTGTTTTTACTGCCTTTCTCAAAGAGTTGCAGGTACAGTGGGGTCTGCTTCCACAGTGCAAACTCTGAGCAAGTGTGCTTCTCTCCAGAGATGCTTTTAATTCTGTGATAATTTAATTACCTAAAAGTTCTCGTTATCCTTTTACCTCTTTGTTAATAGCAAGGAACTGCTGTCTGCTAGGAGCTTTTCAGGTACAGTACAGTGGGCATTACATGAGGTTTATCATTCTGTAGGCATAAAGCGTTCTTAGCATCTTGGAGAAGCGCTCCAGGGTGCTGAGGTGGGAGGAAACAGTTTGCCTTGATTTTTCCAAAGAACTTTGCTCGTTTTCTCATTGGTTTTCCCCTCACTGGGCACTTTCCTCCAGCTGCCACACTTTGCTAATGCAGCATCAATGAGGGGGGAAAAGGCATCCGAACCCCTGTTGTTTCAGTTAACAGCTGGAGGGATGTTGTCTCTGGCTTCTGAGCTGAAGGGTGACTCTGACTGTATTGATACACGGGCCCTGAAATGTAATCTTGCACTTAAACCCAGAATGTAGTCTTGCACTTAGCCCCATTTTCAGAGACGGGCAATGTAAACGCAGCACTGCTCCTCTCGGTTGCCCTCCAATGATTGGTGCAGGTTGGTCTCCCCATCGACTTCCACCACACACACACAAAAAAGCCCCATTCCAAGAGTGGGGATGGGTTGCCAGTTGTACCTGTGAAGGAGGAGATGTGTTGAATGTATTGTATGGACACGGCAGCTGTGTGGTGCACTGGGGATTCGCTGTCGCAGAGGTGCATTTCTGTAGGACCTCTTGATGGAGCAGCTTTCATTGGGGCTGGGTTTCCCATTGGTGGCCTGAAGGAGCAGTGCTGCGTCCTGAGCATCGCTGGCAGCTGAGAACTTGAATGTGGCAGCGTAACTTGAAAGCAAATTTTGGTTTTAGAGCCACTTTTCTTTCTAAAAGCCTCATTTAATGCTCTTAAGTGTTTGAGGGCGAAATCCGGGCTTCCTGGGTTCCTGTCCTTCAATGTGAATGTAACAGATGGCAGAAATCAGCCGTTCGTCTTACTATTAACAAGGAGAACTCCTCAGAATGGCACCAACAGTGCAGATAACGACGTGTTAGGAGATGATCTGGTGTGTTCACCACTTCCTGCACTGAATGTCTGTTTGAATTCTCGCAGGTGTCTGTTGTGTGTCGGCCTGCAATCAGCGCCGCTGCTGACTTGCTTTCAGTGCTCCTTGCATTTGGGCTGAGTTTTCCCCTGAATCCGAAGCGGGGAGCAGAGTTTGAAGGGAAAGAAACTTGAACTGCTGGCAATTCCAATCTGCCCAAAGCCCCAGAGAAGCACTGATGTTACTGACGTCCAACGCTGACGCTTGCTGAGCACGCTGCTTGTTCATGCTGACACCCAACGGATGGCTGCGGTCGTTTTAAAGCCTGTAAAACTTGGGGTCAACACAGCTTGTCCACGCATCAGAGCAAACTGTGGGTGAGCAGCTGGGGCAGCATGGGCTGCCTTTCTCCTTGTTCAATAGCAGTGGTTGTGCTTTTATGGGTCGAAGCCGCGCTGCGCCGGAGGGCAGCAGGGAGCGTGGCAGGCTGTGTTTGACTCCAGGTTTTCTGCTTTCTTGTGGGACGGAGTACCTGCTTCTTTAAATCTGGTTTCTTTGTGGTTGCTGCTCTGTTTTGTAAGCAAGGATTTTTAACACCCTTTGAGGGTAATTAACGTCAATTCATTGACTGGCAACATTTGTTTTGCCGGCTCTTAGTCGCGTGCTGCCATTGAGTCTGGCACGGCGTTGGCTGTGCTTTCCCTTGGGCCCCAAAGTGTGCACCATTGGAGTAACTGTCCTCTGAAAGTCATCTTGGCCAGGGCTGACCGCGTGTACAGGTCCGTATGTGACACCACTTCTGCCTAGAGCAGAACAGATGTAGCAGACTTCAGCTCTCTAATCATATTTGGCATTATGTTGCTCAGGCAGGAGCTCAGTATTCCTTCTGACGTCGCGCGCAGCCAGCGTTCCTTGTTGAATTACTGTGGAGAAAGGATGTCCTTTTTCCTGAATCATTTTGTATAGCTGTGCTTTTATGCTTTGGGGAAAGAACCTCAAATGACTCAGACTTTTGTTTAAGATTTTAGTAGGGTTGCTTTTTTTTTTTTGTTGTTGTTGTTTTTTTAATTGGAAACTTTACGCAACTTCCTTGGCTGCTGGCCAGTGGCTTTGTTTGCTCCAGCCTGGTGCTCGGTCTGCTGCTGCCTGTTACCATCAGCTCTGCGGGTGGAGGCTTCTGGGTTACAAGTCCCAGGGGATCCTTTAAAGCATTGCAGAGGGAGAAGGGATTTTTATGTGCCGGGCAAACCTTAACCTTCTCCGTTGAAGTGTATGGATGTTGAAGGAATGATTTGGTGACCCTACGGAGGAGAGCTTGGGGTGTCTCGCATCGTTGCAGAGCCATCGAGCTGATGGTAACCGAGGTGAAAGGCCTTAAGTATTAACGTGGAGGAGGAGTGAATGAAAATTGTGAAGACAGGTTCAAAAACTCTGAGGACTCAGGGAAAATGGCTTGGAAATACTCAGTTCCGGGCTTTATGTAAACAGTGGTGAGGGCAGTGCTCCTGTGGAGCCTCTTGCACGCCTGTTGAACAGAAACAAGAGTGGAGAAAATTGCTGCCATGCATAATACAGAGTTTTTGGGGTTCTTTCCCCCTTGTCTGCCCATTTTCTATGGACTTTCTGAAGATTGTGCTGAAGGACAGGTATTCCAATGAATTCTAACCTGAATGCTGGGATGGTTTTTGCGTTATTGGGCTGAAAGCAGAGCGTGTTGTTCAGAGAATGGTTAACCAAGCCCACGCCTGCAGTTCTGCCTGTGTGCAAATGATGGGTGAGAAACACAACTTGAACAGCATCGGCTGCCAATCCTATGGGGTGCATCTTTGCTTTGCCCTCTCCTTTAATGTCGTTAGAATGACAGGGGAGAGCTGAGAGCACAAGAGAGCCTTGTGAGCACCAAATGTGGTGCTTCTGTTGATCTGTTGCCTTCAGGAGATGCTCTCTGAGGAAAGCCAACCCCATTGGCATCGCTTGGGTTGGTTTTTCTCGTGGGTGCTCCTTCTGATTTGTCACGCTGGCTGTTAATGGATTCAGTCTGGTGACCATTGATGCTGTAAGCCTGCTTTAACCTCGGTCCAAAACCAAACGCCGTGCTGCTCGTTGTGCTTCTGTACATGGAAGGTGGCTTCGTTGGAGGTTTCGTGCCCTTGGGTGGTGTTGGTGCTCTTTGAAGTCTGGGTAGAATATTCAGGAAGGCTTTGTCATTCTGTATAATGCAAGGAGGGGGAAATCTGTTGTATGCAATTGTATGGAATAACGTTTTCTTTCCTCCTGCAAGCAAAGCTGGCGGACTGCAGAGGACAACAGCATGGGATACCGAGCTCTAATGGACCTTTGGGAAGAGAAGCTGTGGCTTGAGTGGAATTTACACGGGCCTCTTGATGGAAGAAAGCTTATCTGTTTAGTATTTGTGCATTTTACTAAAAATGGCAGCTTTAAAAAAAAAAAAAAAAAAAAAAAAAAAAGTTGTGTATCTGCTATTGTGATGCCAATGGCCGTGTTTTAAGTGGAAAAAAAAAAAAATGACCTCTTTGCTTTGTGCTGTGTACACAAGATTGCTGGAAAAGTAAAGGAATACCCTTTTGATGGCTCACACAGCTTCCCGTAGCTGTCACTCAAACATGCGCTCACAGTTGAGCTGATTTTGTTTCATTCTAAATAAATTGTTTCTTTTGAGGAAAATGGTTTTTCTGCCTGGGAGTGAATTGACAACAAACGTTTGACCCCTTTGTTTGCAGCTGAGGGGTTCTTTGCTGCTGCTGCTGCTCGGTGGCTGAGCCGACGCTTGCGGCTCTTGCGCAGAGAAGCGGGGAGAACGGAGCTTTTGCATTGACCGGCGTGTTTTACCTGCTTGGAAGAACCCAGCATCACCCTTTGGTTTGGCAGCACCGGGCTTCCTTTGCTGCTTCAGTCCTCATCCGTACGAGGAAGCGGTGCTGATGCTGGCATGCAAGGAGCAGGGAAGCGGCGCCCTGCAGCACAACGGTGCCCGAGGCTTCGAAGAGCCGGAGTTTGCTGAATGTTGTGTTTCTGAGCGGTTTTGGTTCACCTCGCTTGTTTTGGGCTTTTAGTTTTCATTGTGATTTTCATTTTTTTATTTTTTAAATCGTTTTTTTTTATTATTATTATTATTTTTTAAGTTCGAAGAGAGAGAGAAAAAAAAAAAGCTCGAGAGCGCGTTGAAATCTTGCACGTAAAACCTTTACAGCAGGAAAAAAAAAAAACCAAACCTAAAAACCTGACAGGAGGCGTTAAAAGCGTGTTTAGATGCCGTTAATAAAGCCTGTCCTCCACACGTGGAGCTGCTCCTCCACCTCCGGGCCCTTTGCAGCCGTCCCTTTGCAGCAGTTGCCTCCCTTTGCAGCGGTTGTGCGGTGCTGGGTGTAGTTCAGGACGGACGACGAGTCGGTGTTGGTTAATGTAAAACCTTTGCGTTGGTGTTCAGTGCTGGTTTTGGAGCCCACCCCACCTGCCTCGGATGTGCATGCGCCCTGATCGCGTCCCAGGTACGGCTGCACGTTTGCTTGCGGCCGAGCACGCTGTGCAGTGCAATGGTGACAGGAGGACGGAGGCGGCCCGCCGCGTTTGGCTGCTGTTGTTCTGCCTTCCCCTGGCCGAGGCTCTGCGGTGACTTCGGGGCGCAGTTTGACCGTCGTCGGGATGAAGAGGAAGCTGGCTCTGCTGCGTCGTCGCCTTCAGAAACCTCTGGTGCGGTGTTAGGATGAACGTGGCTCGCAGATGGAGACGCCTTGAAACGCAAGCTTGCCCTCATTTGCTTTGACATCCTTTCGCCTGCCGTGGATAAACAACCTGGTGCTGGCCTGTGGCCGTACAGGAGGGCTGCAGGGCCTCCCAGCTGAAGGATGCTGCTCCCGGGGCACGGAGCTGTGTAGATCCCCAAAAACAGGTAAGGGGGTCGAGAGCTTGGACTGAACTGTGATGTAAAAAGAGGTGGTTTTGTTGTTTGCCTGTTGGTTTTTTGCTTCTCCAGCCTCGGGTGCCTGCTCACTTGTACTAATGGGCTTTGCTCGGTGCTGGGATGAGCCCCGTGTTTGCTTTGGGGGTTCTCCTATTTGATGCCACGAGGTTTCCATGCCCAAAGGATGGGTTTTCGGTGTGGGAAAGCAGAGCTGATGTTTTGGCTTTGTGGGCTGACTCACCCAGGGCACAGCCTTTAATCGGGCTAATTGCAGTATGGAGCTGTGCGTGCTGATGGGATGCTGGAATGGGTGTCTAAATGAATCTGTTGTCAACGAGAGCATTTTTAGGTATCACCAACGAGGTTTCCAGTCTTGCTGACGTGGGGAGAGCCCTGAGCTGAGGTTTTCTTCCCGCAGTTGGTGTTTGTAGTTCAAATTCATGCTTTGAAAATGCCTGTGCATGCATGTGCCGTTGGGCTGTGAGCTGTGCTGCGACCCAAAGCGTTGCACACCTCCAGCTGTGCCCGTCCTGCTGTTCTGCTGCTGGTTGTTGTGGTCCTTTTCACAGGTCTGGAGGTCCTATGGGGCGGCTCTGTAACGAGACATTGGTTGCTTACAGAGGGGTGCTGCAGCTGCCAGGTTGGACCCCGGCTTTCATTAAATGCTCTGTGTGCATCGTGTTAATTTGGCTAATGAGACTTCGGGCAGGCAATCAGGGGAAAGTGGATTTGTAAAGAGAACCGTTTAATGAAGTGCACTGCAGCAGGAAGAGATGGGAGCAGAGGAGAAGGGGCAGCAGCTCCTTGGATTCACACCTCCTTTTTTTTTCCCCCCCAAATTGTGCTTTTCCCAGCCGCAGCTCAATTAATCACTTTAAAACATCAGATGGCCCAGCTCCTGCTCTGGGCTGATAACGAGCTGGCTCTGCAGTGAAATGGCAAATGCTCTCTGAGGATCTGCTCTCGCCACGTGTCTGCCCTCGCAGAAGGGAAAGGAGTGGGAAGCGTTGTGGTTCCGTGTTGGCTGCAGGGCTGTGCTTCCCTACAGCTGCCTTGGGGATGGGGAGATGGAGCTGTGGAGGGTGAGGATGGTCAGCTGTGCTTTGCTGTGGGCAGTGCTGGCAGCAGAGGGTGAGGGTGAGATGGCAAAACCCTCTCTGAGTTTGCAAATCCTTCGTATCCAGTTCCGGCATGGCGTTAATTGCAGTAGGGCTGTGCGGGTGCTGAGCTCCAGGTTAATTGTGGCTGATGGATATTTCATCTACTCGTTTCCCTGCCTTGACCTTCATACCTAGCTCTGCAATCGGATCTGAAGATCAGCCCGTAGCTTTTCAGCTGGCTCCAGTATTTCCTGTCCCCAGACACGGGGGAAGGATCGGGCTGACTGTCAGCACCGCGTCCTGCCCTGTGCTGGCACCTTTCCCTGCAGTGCGATGGGTTTGGTGAGGAGCAGCTCCTCCTGCACGGCACTGCTGTGTTTTGAGTACTGCAGAGCTAAGAGCCCTGGGGGCGCAGGCAGGGAGCTGCTGTTCCTGCAGCCATGCAGCCCCATTGCCATGTGTGACCACTGCCCTGCAGCGCTTGGGCTCATCCCTCGTTGCTGCTCCTCTCCCTGCTCCCTATCTCTCTTCCTAAGGCAATAAAAGCAGTGCAGACACGTTCCCAGCTGTCACGGGGCTGGTGACAAATACCTCTGCTCTTCCTCATGGCCTTTGCTTCGTCCTCTAGGGTTTCCTTCCCCTGCTTGAATGAAGGCTCGAGGGCTCAGGATGGGTCCTATGGAGTGCTGGGTGTGTGGGCACCTCCCAGCCCTATCTCACCCATGTGAGAGTTATCTGCAGGGGAGAGTGCTCAGAAGCTCAGGAGCCAAAGTCTGCATCACTCCAGAGTGGGGACTTTGGTCCATTAATGACTTGTGAAATTGCTGGTGGGCATGGATGTGAGTTTGTGGTTTTTGAGGTTACTGCAGGCTGGAAGGCCTTTTCAGTGAGCATTGGGCTCTGTAAGCTTAACCCAAAGCTAGAACTTACTTTATCAAACACGTCCTTTTTTTTTTCTCCTTCTCTTTGGTTTCCATTAGGGCAGCTGATGAATTCCCATCACCCTCAGTGAAAGCAGCTCTCCTAAACTTAAGGGCAGCTTTCCCAGGTGTGAGAGAGGAACTGAAGCAGCGGGAGGCTTGGTTTGTTCTGGCTGTGAAAGCGTGCTGTGTTGGATGCGGATCTGGGGGGGGAGAGTTGCACGATGCTCTTTGAAAACAGCAGCATTTGAGGTGTTGAATATCAGAGGATCACAGCACGGGGGAGGGTGGGATGGAAGGAGCCCACGGCCCCCGGCCACTTTCGCATGGACCAATTCCCATGTGCAGCAGGGATTCATGCAGAGTGCTTTCTGATGCCGGCTGCAGCTGCATCCCAGCAGCTTTCCTTCTCCCATCTCCTGCAGAGCCCTCAGGGCAGGATCAGGTCTGTGGGAGCTGCTGCTCTCTGGGAGCAGCTCACTGATGGCAGTGCAGCAGTTTCCCCTCGTGCTCCCTGGAGGTGGTTTCACTGATGACCTTTGCTGCACCTTTTTGCGAAGGTTTTCAGCTTCCTCAGCTCTGGTGGGGATTTTACAGCTAGATTTCTATGGCAATTGCTTTGCCAAAGCAAAACCCACCGTGCAGGGCTGCCTTTAGGAAGCTCTTTGTAAGAGGGCTTCATTGGGATAGAGGATGTTCCTCTGGGCAGATGTTCCTGTGGTCACTGTGATGTGTGCGTTGTGCGTGAATGGATCAATGAATGGCTCTGCTCCTCAGCCATGCGAGGAAAAACTAAAGCATCTGTTCTGTGCTTGCCTCCTCAGCAAAAGGTTTGAGAGGAGAGGAGTGGATCTGCACAGGTTGTCCTGAGCTGCAGCGAGGAAGGTTTGGAGCTGTGTGTCAGCTGGGACAGCGTGGGGCTCCTGAGCTTTTTGGATGGAGATGAGGAGGTGATCAGGGCACAGGAAAGGTGCCCTGCCTATGCTGAGTCATTTCTGGGCTGCTGGTGTCAGGCTGTGGGTTGGGTGCTGCAGGAAATGGGGGATTCAGAGCTGTTTGCAGAAGGGGGTGGGGGTGCAAGCATGATGGAGACCCTCAGTTTTCCTAAATAAGAGTAAGGAAGCAGTGGTGTGGGTCACTGCGTTGGAGAGCATCTCTGCTCCCACGTCGCTCTGATGGTTGGGTCTTGCACCGCTGGGCAGCGGGAAGCAAAGCGCACGTGTTAGAGGTGCAGAATGAGACTGAAGGGTTGTTGGGTTTTGTTTTAGTTTTTAAGCTCTTGGATTGGAAAGAGCACAAGGGGAGAGTATGGGAGAGGAAACCCAGGAGGTGGGGGCTGCAAAGCAATGCACCCTGTCCTGCTGCAGGTCGGTTCTCAATGGGGAAGAAGGTGAGAATGCAGCAGTGCTTGCTTGGGAGAGGTTAGAGCATGCAGTAAGTGGGTGCTGCAAAGCAGGCAGAGAGGTCAGTGCAGTGGACTGAGGCTGTGGATCAGCTCTGTTCCCTGCATTTCATGATGCTGGGTAGCAGGAAGCACAGCACGTGTGTTTGAGGTGAAAAATGAGAGGGTTGTGGCTTTGTCTGAAGCTCTTGATTTGGAGAATCTGAAGCCAAGTGTAGAGCAGCACAGCCCAGGCGGTTCCTATTGCAGCAGCAAACGTGGCAGTCTTAATTTGTTCAGCAGGAACGTGAGTAGGAGCTTGAATATTGCAAGAGGTGAAAACTTAAATTTGCCAATGAAAGCTTAATCTCTGCTGCAGCTGTCAGCCCAATGCTCAGTGCAGGACTGGCTCACAACCAATCACAGTGGTCCCGCTCACCCCTCTTTATCCCCTGGTGCCTCATCTGGTCTGCTTCAGCCTGACAGCCCTGTTGCTCAGAAGCTGACCCACTGCAGATCCTCCCCTGGCCCCAAGGATGAGCTGGCACAGCTGAATCACGTGCTATAAAGGTGCAAAGGACAATTGCTGAAGCAGGTGCTGCCTGTGCGTTTCTGCAGGAGATGGGCAGGTCTATGAAAAGGAAGGCATTTGTACCACTGATACTCCCCCATTGACTGCAGATTCAAAGCTCTCATGTTTCCCTCTTAAGCATGCACGATTTCTTTGGCATCACTTAGTTGTGTGCCCACTGAATTTGGCCCATTACCTGCGAGCCAATGTTCCTCCCTGCAGCTCCTCGACACCACTGCAGCTTTTTGTGCCCTACAGATCACTTCATCTGTGCTTGGAATCGCCCTGCAGTTTGAAGTAATGTTCCTACAGGGGAGCAACACCCCTCATCCATCCAAATGGAAGCGTGGGGCCAACATGTGGGGCTGGGGCTTTGTGGGTTCTGCTGCTTTGGGGGCAGAATCCTGATGGGTGGGTGTGATTCTGCCCTACTGTGCTCCTGGCTTTAAGGAGAGCAGGTTCAGCTCTGAGCCCTCTGCTGTGATCATTCATGCAATGCCCAGCTGTTACTGCATCCCATTGGAAGTTCAAATCTTCTCTCTGCTACCTATCCCTATTCCTGCCTCCTTCCCTGCTGCTAATTAGCAGTATCTGAGTTAATAAGCTAAAGCTCCTGCTGTGCTTCGGCTCTTGGTGGATCCCAGCAGCGGGGTGGGGGTGTAGGGCAGGAGCTCAGGGGTAGCCCATATCCCCAGCCCTGCCACAGAACGCTTCACACTGCATGTTTTGGTGGCTTTAATGACACATCTGGACGCGCTAGCTGTGCGTGCAACATCTAACAATTCTTGCTTTGACATTGCAGGTCTGTGCTGGCAGGCGTCTGGCTGTGGCTGCAACCAAAGCCAGTCCTTCCCGAGCTGCCCTGCAGGATGGCTTCACTCTGCATGGGAACGTTGGCTTTCTGCAGCTTCCACCTCTGGGCCAGCGGCTCCAAGAAGAAGGAGACAGGAGAGAGCAGAGCACAGGCACCAGCAAAGAGGAACGAGCAGGCGTAAGTCTGCGTGTAGTCATACAGCCACCCTGCAGGAGAGGAGATGGTTATTGAGGCTGTTGGGTTGAAAAACGCTTTGGGGAGATGTGTGGGAAGCAAGGGATGTGTGCTGTCCTTTAAGAATGCCTCAGGTATTTTCTGCAGGTTGCCTTAACCCTTTGTGGCTGTGTGGCTGGCCGGCAGGCAAGGTGTTCTTGGCACCGACATTGCCAGCCCCTTGTAGGGGATGTGAGTTTGCATTGGATTACGTTTAATCCCCAACATTTTGCTTTTTCCTTTTTAACCACAAGGGCCAGAAGTAGCTGCTGCAGCAGATGTGAGGTCCTGCTGGATAATGAGCTGCTTTGCACGTGTTGGGCTTTGCAACATCTGCGCCGCAATCTCCGCGTTCCCCCAGGCATTTTGAGCAGACCCAGTGCAGCAACCTGTCCAAAGTGAGAGATCCCAGACGAGGGGCTGCGAGCAAACTTGCTTAATAGTAGCTTTGCTGGCACTTGAAAGGAAAACCTGAATTCCACAGAGACTCAGGAATCTGCAGAGGGGCAGGTCGCCTTTTAAAGTGACCTTGAAGTGTTTTGTTTGGTTACATCTAGTTTCTGGACCTTCAGATTTGAGTGTGTGTATCATCTATTATCTGGGTCTCTCACTTAATTCTTCCTGCTTGAATCTAAAATATGCAAAGCAATTGGAGCTGCTGCTGCCTGTCATAAACCCTGCAGTATAATCCCAAATCTGGCATCCGGATGTGTGGGGTGGGTGAGCAGCACAGTGACCAGCAGAGCTCAGAGCTGCTGCTCATGTGGAGCAAAATTCCTTGTGTGACATCCATGGATTTACACCACTGACAGCAGCAGCTTGGGATCCAGATAGACCAGAAAACAGCAGCAGCAGAGCCTTGTTCCCAGCATTACCTGTGCAATTGTGGGGAAGGAAGCAGTGCTGCTCAGTATGGGGTGACCAAAGGGGACAGATGCCAACGCTTTCCTTGCTGGCATTTGCAGAGCCATGGAGGGCTTTGGGGAAAGGAGGTCTTGCACAGTGCCCTGTGGGCTCACCAGCTTTCAGTTTCACTTATCCCATGCCTTTGCCAGATCTCAGCTCTGTTGTTTTTGCTTTTTCTCAGGGATACTGCTTGAGCCCAGGAGTGCCTTTCCAGAGGGCAGAGACCAGGGAAGTGCAGTGGGGAGGATGTTCCACGTGCTCCCTGTGTGTTGTGCAGGATGGGCTGTCATCAGAAGTGGGGTCAGCTTCTGCTCTTTGAAGATCTATGGGATGCAGACCAGGGATGCTGACGTTGTCAACCGTACAACGCAGACATCCAGAGCAGAGCATTCCAGCTGTGATAAGCTCTGAATCTTTTTATTATTACTTTTAAAATCTTTGTGATCTTTCTAAATGTGGGATTTCTCTGGTTGTTTTTTAATATACAGAAGCTCTGCTGAAGCCTCAGTGTCCCCTCCTGGCTGGCAGTGCCATGCAGGTGATGCTCTGAGCACAGCACGTCCTCCAGAACCTGTGTGCCTCTCCCTGAGCAAGAAGGGCCAAATCCTGCTGCAGGGAGCTGAGTGCCTGCAACACACAGCAGAGTGGTGGTTCTGCAAGCTGGTTGGGTTGTTGGAATTGCAGAGCTGCTCTGTGAGAGGCCTGGCGCCTCTGGGTTTTGTTTGCTGCACATTTCCTAACAGCAACGCCTAGCACAAAGGCAGCCATGCTGGAGGTGAGAGCATTTCAATCCCTGTGCCAATGCTGCTTTCAGATGACTCCTTCCTCTCCTCCTTTACCTCCCACATATGTTGGAGCTGGAGTTGCTGTGTGCTGCCTGCTGGAATCAGTTTTGTGGTCTTGAATTACATCGTTTGTTTGGTGATGGTTTGTTTTTTTCCCCTTTTGCAGTTTGTTACTGATTTCTCCTCCTCAGGAAATAGGTTGTGCCTTCTCCTTGGCTCTCTTGTAGCTTGCCAAAATGATGTTTGTTCTGCCTTGTTCTGCTGTTCAGGAGTGCAGGAGCACCCAGCTATGAGGAGCCTCAGCCCTGGCTTAAGGGCTTGCAGTTAAACAGATTTGCACGTAAGTCACCTCTTCATTGCACTGTGATCAGGCTTTGCTCTGCTGTGCACAATAAGCATTTATAACCTGTGTCTCCCTCATGTTGTGGCTTCCACTGCAAAAACGATGCAAGCTGGGCTTTTGGGGTCAGCATTTCAGGGAGGTCAGCAGCAGTGGGATGCACTGAAACCCCCAAGGTCTTTCTTAGCACTTCAGTCCTGTTGTGTGTTCTGCAAGGAGCAGCTGCTGTTGGAAACAGGGAGTTAGCAGGTAGTCCCAACTGGTTTTCATGTTTCCTATGGCAGTGTCAGAGCATTGCAGTAGAAAGCATAGGAAGAGAAAACTACAGCAAAAGGAAAACTGTGGTGTGCCACAAACCTGGATCCGAGCTGTGACTCATTTCCCTCTCGCCCTCCTTGCAGTGAGGTGGATCAGTGCGACTCCTTGGCTTTGTTGGGCCTCGATTTATCCCATCTGGATGGAGAAGGCTGATCTCTGTATGGGGCTTCTCACCGAAAGCCTGCTTGCTTTACAAAACCCAGACCCATCCTCGCATCGTCAGGAAGCAGAAGGCTTCCAATTAGCGAAAATAGATTGGAAGCAGAGGGAAAGCATAACCACTGCATGATGCATGGGTGAAGGAGAGCCAACTTACTTAGCTCTTTTCACACCGTATGTTATTCTGTCAGGAAATTTCCTGCGCTGGTTTTGCAGGTATTGCTTTCTGCTGGACGTACATCTTGTATCAGCAGAAGAGATCTTCTCCAGCTTGGGCTATGGATCACTGTGACAGAGTAAAGCATGCTGTCAATGAAACGCTTTAGCCGCTCCAAATTGCATCCATACCCAGAGTTTGGCCAACCTAGAGATACTGATTAGAGAAATCAATCTTTCTCGTGCCTGCAGCATGGCAGGGCTGCTGGAGCTCTGCAGCACGGAGGTGGTGTCACGGAGCACTGATGCAGGGCTGTCTTCCTTCAGTCCCTCTGTATCTGGTTCAGTATTAACAGTGCCCTGATCGTGGTCAAACCCAACGGTAGTGAGGTCGGTGCTGCTGTGCTGTGGGTGCTGAGCTCCTTTCCCATGCAGCTGTCACACTGTACATTCATGAGCAAAACTGTTTCCTGTGCACAAAGCTGACGGTTCTCAAACGTGTTGTGTTTTATCTGCTTGGACAGAAAAGCCATCCGTGGATGTGTACGGGTAGGAGGCTGATCCAGAAGAAGGTTTTACTACTGGATGCTGGTGGTGGGTATGTGAGATGTGAAAGGTTTACATTACCTGCGAGAGGAGGTCCGCCAACAGCTGCTATCCCAGCAAAGAAGGAAGCAAAGCCCAAATAGCTGTGGAGTTTTTGCACGCCGACCAGGTCGACCTGTTGGTGTAAATGCAGGTAAATAGCGGGAGGGTCGCTGGGAAGCACTGCAGACCTTTTGTGGAGAAGTTCATCTCTGGATGCTGTGGGGTTTGGGGAGGACTTTGCACCTCCGGCTCTGACTCAGCCTGGAATCTGCTCGCCTCCCGAAGGTCAGAGCTGAAATTGCAGCGTGCAAAGTGCACTTCTGTCTTCCCACCGTTTGGGTGCATCCTGGGAGTGCAGCCAAGCTGCGAGGATGTTTCCCTATCCAGATCCCACTGTGGCCGTTCTGTGAGTGTCACAGACAGCCCAAGGGTTGGGACCACGTTTACAGCCCTTTGGCTTTGCATTACAGGGTAGTCAGTGAACGGATTCGTTCTGCTTCCTATCAGCTTTTAGAAAGGAGGATGCTGAAGGCAATTCGAGAGGCTCCCAGTGCTGCTGCTGCTTCCCATTGCCAGGGCTGGGCAGACTGGAGCCCTGCCATAGGGATTTGGGGGCAGGTCCCTGTCATTGCAGCCCAAAAGAGCACACTGGGGCTCTTCAGCCTCACAAAAATGTTGTTATGTGTTTTGGAATGCTGTTAGAAATACCATACGTTTCTATTTTGTTCCGTATTATATTCCATTATATATACATATATGTAATTTAAAACTGAAATATCCTCACCAGCACAGGGAGCACCAGAGCCAGGAATCCACCGCAGAAGATGGCGAAGGCCACAGCGTAGGTCATGAGCAGAGGGAAGGTGGTGGCCAGGGGGCAGAGCAGGTTGGTGACACCACAGAGCACCAGGTAAGCTGCGTGGTAATGGTACTTCTTGGTCCAGTTCTGGTCTGCAATCCAGCCTGACAGCAGCTGGCTGCCTGTCTCGGTGATGCCTGCAGGAAGAGCTCACTGAGCCTCAGGGAAAGGTTTCTTACATAGATATCGATCTTTTTCCCAACTTTTGGTGCTTGTTTCCACATTTTTGGATGTGTTTGTTAAAAGATCAGAGCAGTGGGGGCTGTCAGCTCTCAATTAGGGGCGTCAGATTAATTGCTGTGCGCTCCTCCTCGATTCCTTCACAACATTACCTCAATTCTACGCGCTGCACAGCGCGGTGGAAGGAAGATTTATTTTTATACAATAAAATGTTTTATGATGACTGAGGCTGGGGCCGTTTTCTTGCCATGATGTGACTGAGGTGTTTGTGTCGTGTTCTTGGGGGGGTGGAGGGCAGCTTTTTCTTACCTCCCCCCAAGAAGCGAATGTGCCAAATGCCGATGCTCAGATCCAAATTAGTGGTGGCTTCCTTCCCTTCCCTTCCCTTCCCTTCCCTTCCCTTCCCTTCCCTTCCCTTCCCTTCCCTTCCCTTCCCTTCCCTTCCCTTCCCTTCCCTTCCCTTCCCTTCCCTTCCCTTCCCTTCCCTTCCCTTCCCTTCCCTTCCCTTCCCTTCCCTTCCCTTCCCTTCCCTTCCCTTCCCTTCCCTTCCCTTCCCTTCCCTTCCCTTCCCTTCCCTTCCCTTCCCTTCCCTTCCCTCCTCTTATATCCCCTCTCTGTACACTCCGTGGTCAGACTGGAGGTCTTTGAATGCAGAATGCATTTCTGTGGTTTTTGTGGGTCTGAGCAGAGCAGGGACAGCTGGGAGGACAGGGCCCACACCTAGCAGCCTGAAACCTGCATTTGTTCCCTGCAGAAGGGGTGGCTGAGAGAACCACCCACCATCTGAGAGCAGCTCTATCCATGTGCAGCAAGCAATGCTATATATACAGAAGGGAATAAGGGCTGTGAGCTCAGGCTCTTCCGTGAGGATTTATTTTAGAACACATCTTGGGAGCGTTTCTTGGCAAGATGTGTGTTGCATTGCTTGCCTATTTTGCAATTATAAAGGTGGTTAAAAGATTCTCTTGCCTACCGGCCACTGAGATGAAGTAGGAGGCATCCATGCTGCTTATGCCCAACGTCCTGGCTCTGGCTACCAGGTGGATGGTGGGCACGAAGTAGGCCAGGTGGCTGAACAAGAAGGACCAGGTGAAAATGAAGAAGAGGGGATCCTTTAGGGGGGAGAAGTCAATGAGAGGCTGTGGTTTCTCCTCTTTGAGCGCCGGGAGGGAGCTGCAGCTCTTTGTGGCCTCGCTGATGGTTTCAGAGCAGCAGCTGGCAGTGGGGGCTTTCCCTGGTGCTGCTGTGGTTACTGCACCAGTGCTGCAGGGCTCTGTGCTGGGAAGGTCCTGAGTACTGCATGGCTGTGCTGCTCCATCAGTGGCTTCCTCAAGGGCTCCTGCTTCTCCTTTGGGCACTGAGCTCCCGTCCTCATTGCTGGCTGGGGGGCAGGGAGGCAGCTGGGTGGGGACGGGGCGCAGCAGCATGCTGGAAGGCACGAGGTTCAGCATGATGCCACTGAAAACCAGGAGAGTACCTGCAGCGAGGCAAAAGGGGCTTTTTAAAATGCATTTTGCTGGGAGAAAACGGGGGAGAAGGAAGAAAGGATGTAATTTGTTGTGAGTGTGAAGAAGGAGGTAGGGGTGTCGTGCAGGAGCCTTTATTTGGGCTTTTCTAACTGGAAATCCCTTTATAACACGTGCAACAAGTTCAGAGCTTTGCTTGCATTCATTAGAAGTGCTGGACTTAAGGTGATGGAGCACAAGTCGGGCTTTCTGTGTTGACTCTGACATATTTAATGACTTTACTAAGCGTTTAATCATAGAATAACAACAGCTGGAAAAGACCTCCAAGATTATTTAGTCCAACCATCAACCCATCACCACAGGGATGCTCCCAGAGAGGCAACGCCGCTCCTCCTGCCCTCCCACTGAGCTGCATGCAGGGCAGGAGTTGTGCTCACCCTGCCAGCCATAGGTATCGATGAGCAGCTGCGTGAAGGGTGCAGTCAGGAAGGTGAGGCCCATCCCTGAGCGTGCAATGGCATTGGAGAAAGCCAGCCGGGTCCTGCAGCGCTTGGCCGTCATCACTGCTGCTGCCTGGTATAGGCAGCAGAACCCCATGCCTGGGAGCAAACACAAGGGGTCAGTGGCAAGGCTGGGCCATCCTGTGCTTATTTTCTCTATGATGGAGATGAAAGCAGGGTTCTTCTTGCTGGCTGAGAATAGGATTTCATGCACAGTGCGGGTTTTTGACACTGGGTGCTTTTGCTACGAGTTAAATAGGGGAGGGATCACAACGTGTGTTGGATGCAGGGAGGAAAGCAAGGTTGCTTTGATCTGGCTTGTGTTGGATGTGGGATTTTGTGCTCCTGGGTGTGAACATTTGGGGTTTCACGC
Organism: Lagopus muta; assembly: GCF_023343835.1. NCBI lineage: Eukaryota > Metazoa > Chordata > Aves > Galliformes > Phasianidae > Lagopus > Lagopus muta. The sequence goes on from NC_064456.1 coordinate 1,422,859, forward strand.
AGCGTCTTGTAGAAAGGGGCTGGGGATGGCCAAGGGGCAGGGATAGTGGGGACACAGCCTGGGTTAAGGGAGCTGCCACTCACCCAGCAGGAGTCCCATGGAGACACAAAGGAAGGGGACACTGGTGGCCTGTGTGCTGAGCAGGCAGCCCCCACTGACCAGCCCAGCCCCGAGGATGGAGGTCGGCCGCTCACCGATCCGCCTGCAGACCACGGCCACCAGTGGGGCTGCATGGGAAAAGAGGCAGAGCTTGGAGCCCAAAGAGCCCAGATCCCCCTTGACCCCCACCCTTCAGATACTGATCAGATCCCCCTCAGCTTTCTCTTCCCCTGGTGAACAGCCCCAGAGCTTTTCCACATCAGGAGTTGCTCCAGGCCCCACCATCTCTGCAGCCCGGTGCTGGGCTTTTTCCAGCAGTTCTCTGGAGCTGGGGAGCCCAGCACTGCATGCAGCCCTGCAGATGGGAGCCTCTCCAGGGCACAACACAGGGGAGAAGCACCTCACTGCCACTGCTGGCCAGTTGTACCCCAGGGAACCATTGGCTCTGGCCTCATGGGCACGCTGCAGGCTCGTGGTCAACTGTTGACCAACCGTTGGTCAACCAGGACCTCCAGGTCCTTCTCTGCAGAGCTCCTTTCCAGCAGCTCAGCCCCAGCCTGCGCTGATGGATGTGATGTAAAGCAGCTGTAGGTGAGGGACCTGAACCTGCAGCACCCTCAGGTCCCTCTCCTGCAGTGCAGTGCTCACCTCCTAGGAAGCGCAGTGAGGACATGATGGAGCCGATCCAGCTGATCTGCTCTGAGGAGCCCCCCACATCCTCCTGGAAAGCCACGAAGAAAATGCCAAAGGTTTTGAGCATTCCCATCACGAACACATTGACCTGTGTCAGAGCAGGACAGGTGAGGTGCTGCAGGGGATGGATGAGCTCCCTCCTTCTGGGTAATTGCCTTTGGGACAAGTTAAGGAGTGCTGGGGAAATACCAGTGAGGTTCCTGTGACTTGGGGTTGAACCTCACTTGACCCCGTGCAAAACTGGCTTTTCCAGAGCAGCAGAACAAAATGACATCAGAGCTTTGCTTTGCTCTCTGATGAATTAATTTCCGAGCGGGTCTCAGTGGTTGCTCCCTTCCCAAAGGACAAAGGCCAGCTGGTGCCTCCTGGCCCAGGGCTGGGGTTAACCATTGCCAGCTATGGAAGGCAGCATCATGCTCTTTGCTCTGCCTGTCCTCCTGTGGCAAAGCATTCGCTGCCTCTGAGCCTTCCCCTAAATTTTTGCCATTAGTTGGATGGGATCAGGCCATCCTGAAGCTTCCCACATACCCCAAAATTCCAAAGGTGTGGGGTGAATTTGTGCCCTGCTTACCAGGAAGAAGTGCAGCACCGCTGCCCATGCCCACCTTCGGTCCGTGCCTTGGCTCCCATCTGCCTTCACTGCTGGTGGCTCTGGCTTTCCTTCTTTCCTTTCCCCTGGGAGTGAAATTTGGGGTCCATTAACTCCATGCTATTGTGGTTATCTATGAAGCTTCTCCCAGGAGAACCCTTCTGGTCCTTCTATGTGAGGAGATGGGGAGCAGCATGTTGTGCTCCTCTACAGCACGTTTTTAAGGACCGAAAATGCTACCAATCTTTTTGTTCGCTCTCACAGTATCACTGCTTGCACGCAGCTCAGCTTCTTTTCTCCTCCCTAAATTGCTGAAGGCACAGTAATTAAGCACTTTCCCTGCTGCTTTAGAGCACGGGGTTGGGTTGGTTTGTGCTAAAAGCCGGGGGCTCTGTTTGCCCCATCTTTGAGCCCCTGGGGAGGCTTTCCCTGCGCACTTTCTTCCCATCCACCCATCTATCTGTCCCATACATCCAGCAGCAGCAGAGCCAACAAACCCGACCCCTTCCTTACCGCCTTGCTGCTGCATGCTGGCAAACCTTCCCCGAAGCTGCAGAAAGCACACAGGAATCTTCTCGTCATTTGCTCCAGAAATGAAGCCCCCCCTGCTCTGGTTGCCACCCTCTGCCCCCAGCCTGGCCCTGTGTCCGTCTCCGGCAGAGATGACGATCAACACAGAACCGAGGCAGAACTTCTGCTGTGAGCCTTCCTCCTCCCTGCTGCTCCAGGCCTGGAGTCCCTCCCCTTCCCCGTCCGGGGCGATGGCAGAGCAAAATTCCTGCCTGGAGGAAACGGAGCCGCCTGCAGGGATCCGACCGAGTCTCCGTGTCCGGTTGCTGGCACTGATGGATGGAAGCCAAAGCTGTTGGCCCAGCCCAGCCCTGTGGCCCCAGGAGGAGGAGGTGAGCCAGCAGTGCTGAGATGGGGTAATGCTGCGGGGTTGGGGTGGCTGTCTGTCCCCATCCCTGCTTTACTCCCTCTTGCTGTGGGATCCTGGGGCAGAGCTCTGGAATAAACAGGGATTATCATCCTGGGGTAAACAGGACGGCGTGGAGAATCTCCCCCTATGGTTGGGCTTTCAGCACATAAATTGAGCTTTTATGTATGTGGGACAGTGTTTGCAATGTGTGCTACGGGGGCTTGGGGTGCCTGGGGTGCAGGGTGGGAGCATCTGAGGCCAAACCTGTGTTCCAGGTACCCAGCAGCCCTGCTAATGAGGTCCCAGGGCTCGTTAAAGGAGAGCTGAGTGCCCACTTCTGTGCTCACACCCCTTTAACTTTTGCTTTTTGAGGAGCCTGGGGCTCTGTAGGTTCGGGGCTATTTAAAATGGGCATCTGCAAGCTGTTTTGAGATGAGCTTGGAAACTGAGCATTAAAGAAAAGAAAAGGGAGGTAAATAATGGGCACTGTGCAGCAGCGCTCACCTCCCAGAGCAGCCAGGCTGGAGGGAGAGCAGAGCCCCATCCCTGCTGCTGCAGGAGGCATCAGCACCAACCTCACCAGCACTGTGCAGAGCAGCCAGAGCCTGCATCATACAAAACAGTGATGGTGAGACTGGGAACGTCAGCAATGAGTGCAGCAGTAAAGCCTAAGTGTTGTGAATGCAGTTTTACCTCCAACCCTGCCCTAGTTGTTGGCATATGCTCTACTGCATGCCAGCTCCTTCCTGCTCCCTTGTGTTGAAGAAGCATTTGAGCAAAACAGATGCAGGGGAAAAGCCTTTCTATGGGAATGACCCCCTGCCCAATTCCAAATGCTTGAATCTCTAACATGAAGAGAGGATTTGTGAGGATGCATTCAGCATGTTTACAGGTCACAGAAGGAACAGGCAGGGCCACCACATTTAGGTTTGAACTTCAATCCAAAGCATAACAATATGCAAGGACTCTCACAGAAAGCATAACTAGAGGAGGCTAAACATTTCCTAGGAGAAATTCCTAGTGAACTATTCGCACCTCTTCTACCAGAGGAACCTCCAAGTCTTGGTGCACTGTTCCCTTTCTCTACAGCAATGCTAATGAAGAACAGAGTGGGAGAAGTCACCTCATTTGGCTTCAGGGAAAGCAATAGGCAACATTTTTTGCATTGGAATCAAGGAGAAGCAAAGGTTTTCACAGGTCATTTATTGATTTCTCCAACAAATAAGGCCACATGCACGCACACACACACACACCTTGTAGTATCTATCATTACACGAGCTTGGTGAGTGACTCACATTTCATCTTTAACAGCACGACTGCTAAAATGTGAGCTGGAAACCCTGATAGATGCATAGGAGCTGGTAAGTAGAGAGGGAGAGCCTTCAGCCCAGATTTGGTACTAGAAGCATGTTCTGCATTGGAACAGCCGAGGACAGAGGTTGTCCAGTGAGGAGGAGCTGGTCTGGAGCAGAGAGTGGAGCAGCAGGATGCCAGGGTCAGGATGCCAGCTTGTGCACTGCTACGGTGATGCTGTCATGCTTCTGGATCATGATATTCCTAGAAGGAAAGTGCTGTTTGAGGCAGGTGAGAAGCCAGCTGGGAAAGCAGGAGCTGACTTGGCTGGGAAACCAGATGGACAGCTCTGTGCCAGACCTGTCAGTTCTTAGATCTCTTCACCATACCCACAAAGGGGTCTGAAGAAGCCCTGCTAACCACAATGACACTGCAGCATGGGCTAAATAATGCACATGGATCCCAAAAGCAAAAGAAATATAGTGCTGCAGCAACCACCAACCCCTAAAAGGCTTCCAGCTGCTTCTGCACTTCCCACAACCCAAAGCCCCATGAATCTGACTGCTTTCCATACCCCATTAGTGACCGCCCTCCCAGCACAGCTTCAGCAATGGGGCTTCCTCCTTAAATAGAATAGAACAGCTGCTCTGGAGATTTAGGGTGGGGAGGAAAGGAGAGCACAGGGAAGAGCAGCACCCTTGGGCTGGATGCTCACCCGCTATCTGACTCCAGGCACACCACAGGCGTGTCGGTTGGGTCGGAGGTGAGCTTGGCTGCCTGCTGGGCGAGCACAGAGATGACTCCAGCATGTTCATCTGAGAGCGTTCCTCGGCCTGCAAGAGGGGAGATGTGAGCTGAACCCATGCATACTGTGATGAGAGGCAGCTCCCCATCCCTGTTTCCTCAGGGCTGTGAGCTGACATAGTGATCCCCAGATCAAAGAATCATTCGAGTCAGAAGTGAGATGTAAAGGCCATCAGTCCAACCCCCCTGCAATGAACAGGGACACCCACAGCTCCATCAGCTGCTCAGAGCCCCATCCCCCTGACTTCCAGTGTTTCCAGGGACAGGGCACCCACATCTCTGGGCAACTTATGCCAGTGCTTCACTTCTCTGATTTTTATTGTAAAAATCTTGTACCTTATACCCAACCTAGATCTTCCTCCTTTTAGTCTGAAACCAACTCCCCTTGTCACAGATACAGTTAAAAAGCCTTTCTCCTTCTTTCTCATAGCCCCCCTTTAGTCACTTTCTGGGCTATGAGAGCACACAACTGGCTCATGTCCAGCTGCCACCCACCACTGCCCCCAGGTCCCCATCAGCAGGGCTGTGCTCAACCTCAAATCCCCCACCTTGTACTGATAGCAGGGCTTGCCACGACCCAGCTGCAGAGCTGCTGCTTGGAGTTGTCACCTCTCATGAGGTTCTCCTGGGCCCACTGTTCAGCCTGCCCAGGTCTCTCTGGAAGGCATCTCAGCCCATAGGTGTATAAACTACAGCCCTCAAACCACCACCAAAACAAACCAAAAAACAAACAACCAAACCTCATTTAAAGCAATAGGAAAAGCAGGCTGGAGTTTAGAACCATACAATATCCCAAGCTGGAAGGGGGCCACGAGGATTATCCAGGTCAAACTCCCGGCTCCACCCGGCACCACCTGAACACGGTGTCTGACAGCGGTGTAACCCGTGGGACTGACCAGAGGCGCGGGGGGTCCCTGGGGGCAATGTGAAGGACCCTGGGGGCAACGTGGGGGTCCCTGGGGGCTCTGTAGGAATCTCCAGGCCCATCCCCGAGCGCAGGCCCGGCCCTGCGGCGTTCCGGTACTCACATCCCAGGTTGAGGCCCTGCGAGTCGGTGCAGAGGACGCCCACCACGGCCGGGCTCTTCATGCTGCGGGAGAAGCGGCAGTGAGAGGCGGTCAGCCCCGCACTCCGCCCGGCCCCTCCCAACCCCCGGCCCGCCCTAGGCCGCGGCTCGCTCGCTCTCCCGCTCTCCCTCCTCTCGACCCCCCTCGGCCCAGCCGTCCCCATCTCCCCCATACGTGTCCTCCAGGTGCTGCTCCAGGGTCCCCTCCATGCCGCCGTTCCCCGCACCCCCACTTCCGCCCTTTTAGGAGGCTCCTGGCAGCTGCGTCGGTCACGTGACTCGCGCGTACGGCGGCTCCGCGGGGCCAAAAAGCGAATCCCGCGCACGGGAACCTCCCCGCTCAGCACCGTTTTGTTGCTCCCTCAGCCTTCTCTTGTTCAGGCGAACAGCCCCACTGCTTTCTGCCTTTCCCCATCAGGCGATGATCCAGGCCCCACCATCTCTGCAGCCCACCCCGTCTCCTTTGAACTGGGGAACCCAGCACTGGGCGCAGTGCTCCAGATGGAGCCCCTCCAGGGCAGGGTGCAAGAGAGGAGCACCTCTCTCATCCCATTGGCCATGCTTTTTGTAACACACCTCAGGGTACCATTGGCCTTCTTGGTCACAGAGGCACGACTGGCTTATGGTCAACTGTTGGTCAAGAGTTGGTCAACCATTGGTCAACCATTAGCCAACCACTTAGTCAGCTGTTGGTCAACCATTAGTCAACCATTAGTCAACATTGGTCAACCATTAGTCAACCAGTGGTCAACTAGGACCTACAGGTACTTCTATTCGGAGCTCCTTTCCAGTAGGACCACTAAGTCCAACCCACTCCACCCAACCCCTATGGTTTTGGGTGCCCCTGCAGCTCAGGGCTGTGCCCACTGCCCTGGGGAACTGTGCCATGCTCACCACCCTAACATCTTTTCCTAACACGCAGCCTGTCCTTCCCTTGACATAGCTCCGTACCTTTCCTTGTCCCCATCGAGTTGTGAGGGCCCCACACCCACTCCCACAGAGGACATGGGGCTGTAGTGGGGTGTCACAGCCATTCTTGCCCTGCTCTCCACGTGCAGGAGGTGATTGATGGCAGAGCCTGGCGACGCGGCACTGAGCTGGCTGAAACGCATCCAGCTCACGCCTGGCAATGGATCTCAGCATGTCAGGCTGGAAAATTAAAATATTATTGATGGGGAAAGTGAAGTGCAGTGGTGATTTTTCTTAGTTTTATTTATCTTTTAATTTTTTCCCTCCTTGATTGAGCTGGGAGTCGTCACTAGTCAGTCCAATCCCACTGCATCCCCCTGTGCTGGGTGTCCTGCCCGGCCCAGAGCCCTATTTTTGGGTTATTTTCACACTCCTAGGGGAGAGACACAGGATAAAAGGTACAGCTGTGCCCTTCCCCACAGGGACCCCCAAAATCACAGCTCATTGTCCATTCCCTGCAGCAAAGCTTTAGAACTTCTGGAGGAGGAATTTCTGAGGACTGGGAGAAATTAATTCAAGACCAGGTGGAGACTTCAGCAAAGCAGGAGAACAGCTGCCACTTCAAAAGGAATGCTGGTCTTTGGAGGGGGAAATGGCCAGGCTATTTATAGGCAATTAACTAGACAATTTAACGCTGGACTGATGCTATGCAAGAGAAATTCTGCTGGCAGTGACAGCAGGGAGCAAAGCTGTACTGCTGTTTGGCAGCCTGGACTCCAGGGGAATGGTACCTCAAAGTCCAGGGCTGGAGAAATTCCACTCACCGGGTCAAAATCATGAATACTCCATCAATTAGGGAGAAAATAAAATAGAGATTTCCTTGCAGGCGTTGTGTAAAGGAGCATCGCCACCTCCTGGGCACGCATGGCTCTGGGCAGTGGGAATGAGTTGGTCCTGGCCAAACCCAAGCCATGGGAGCCCAGGGCAAGCAACGGCCATGGCTGTGCATTTACATGGATTCACAAAGCTTCCTCTGTCCCTCACACCCTCCCACGATGTATAAATAAAAGCAGATGCTGACGGTTCATCCTTTCCTGTTTTTAAGCCTCTCCAGCAATCCCTGCTCTTGTTTCCATGTGTTCCCCACAGATGCTGCAGGTCGGACCTATGGGGGCACACCTTCAGGATGTCCCACATCCTATGAACCCCAAATCAGGACATTTACACACTGTGTTCACATACAAACGTGCTCTCATTCCCAAACAATATATTTGCTCCTTATTTCATTCTCCACAACCCAGTTTGTCTTTCTATGGGAGGGGCCACGCCATTGCATTTTGTGCTTTACCATCCAGGACGGACCTTTCTTTCCATTTTCTTTTAGCTCCATAACTGCAAATTCTTGAGTTGATTCTCAGCTCCACCTGTCAGGGATAAATATGCACATGCCTGGGAAATCCAGCTGTGTTAGCTGAGCTGAGCAATAACCCAGGGAAATGGATGGGGGCGGGATGGCTGCTCTGTGAGCATTCCACCCCCCTTCCTCGGTGGGAAAAGAATATTTCTTGCCTACTATTAGCGATGCAGGTCTCATCTGCTTGCTCTGAGCTCGTCGGGAGGGGAAAAAAACCCAACAAGCCAGCCAGGCTGGAGGGGAGGGCAGGGGGTATATATATATATAGGTATATAGGGGCGCGGGCAATGCGGGCAGACGGCACCATGCGACGGCTGCTGCAGACCCTCTGCCTGCTGCTGCTGCTGCCCTCACACCATGGAGCTGTCATCACAGGGGTAAGTGCAGCCTCAGCACACTGGCACTCAGCATTTTGGGTCATTTTATGGGTTTTTTTCAGGGGGGAAATAGGGCACCAGTGGTGCTCAGCTGCTTCTCTTGCTCTCTGGAGTGCGTTGGTGTTTGATTTGTGTTGGGTACCGCTGTGTTTTGCTTCATCTGTGCAAAGGGGGGGCTGAATTTGCTGCCCTGAGCTCAGCATGCTTTGAACTTGCCCTACAATCTCCCACCTGCACGGTGCAAAGTCACGTTTGGTGCGAACCCAACTGCCTGCCTCTCCCACCCTCCCTGTTTGCGCTGAGAAGACAAACACGAGGTGCTTGAACTCCTTTCCCTGTTTGCTTTGGGTCATTTTCTGCTTGGTTTTGCAATGTGTTGGTGCTGTTCCCTATCAATCCTGTTCCTTCTTCTCGTGCTGCTCTGAGCACACGTGAGTGTGAAGTCATCCCACAGGAGTGCAGCTTCTCCCTCTGTTTCACCTCTAAGCATTGGACCCATGCAGGGAAATGGGTTTTTTTTTCCAACTGGGGAGAAAGAAAGCTTGATGGGGAGAATGATCCTGAATTAGGCTGGGAGCAGGGCAAGGGCAGCCAAGCTGTGGTCTGTCATTCGTTTTTAGCATTATTTGGGGGCTAAGAGGGTTTTTGGGTGCTTGGGGAGAACTGGGTTGCTTTTGGGGTTTGAGCTGCAAGCTTCTCCCCTACGCATCGCTCCTTTTCTGCAAGCACGCTGGACCTTCATCCTGCAAACCACCCCAAATCCAGGCTGTGCCACAAACCTCCCATCCCACCCCAGAAAGGATGAGCTGTGAGCATCCCTTACCTTCCTTGGCTGCTCCCTCTGGCCTAGAGGGGGTGAACAGGGCTGTGTGGGGCAGGCAGGTTGACCCCATTGCCTTTCCCCAGGCCTGCGAGCGAGACCCACAGTGCGGCAGTGGGACGTGCTGTGCTGTCAGCCTCTGGCTGCGGGGTCTGAGGATGTGCACCCCGCTGGGGCAGGAGGGGGACGAGTGCCATCCCTTCAGCCACAAGGTACCTGGGGGTCCCGAGGGTGGGGGTCCAAGCACTGGGTGGGAAAATGAGCTCAGTGCATAGGAGGGAATCTCAGTGCATCCTGTGGCGTGGAGAGGGGATGGGACAGGTTTGGGATGAAGCTGTGGGCATCGCTATGGGGGTCTGCAGGGAGGCACGCTGTCATTTCATCCCTGTTCATGCCTGTCCCCACCGCCCTAAACCCGTACGGTGCCTTGGGAGCAGGGGCTGAGCAGCCCGACACATTCATTTAAAGCAAACTGCTCCGAATTGATTTGTAAATGCGCTGCCAAGCGGGGAGACGCCTCGTTAATACCTCAGAGCCGCCTGAGCGCTGCGCTCTCCATCCGACGAGAAGCCCCGACGTGTTCGGATTATCCCAAACTGCCATCCCTCTTCCAACTGCAGACACCCGGCCCCCGGGGGGCTCCTTCTCTGTGCCCACAGATCGATTGTGCGCGGTGGGGACAAAGATTTAATGATCCCATTCCTTCTTCTGAGGAGGGAACAAAAGCGGAGGGATCAGAAATTCATTTCAGAGGTATTGCCACGAAACAGCTGAGAAGAAGCAGAGGCAAATTCCCAGGGCTTTGGTCCTGCCTGATTGTTTTTCACTCGCTTGCAGCCCGAGGGCTGGCGCGGGGTCAGGGTTGGGTCAGGGTGTAGGTTTGGATTAGGCTTAGGGTTCAGTCGGGGTTGCGTTCAGGATTTGGGTTAAGGTTAAGGTTGGGTTGGGGTTTCTGCATTCTGTCTCGCGTTTCTCTCTGCAGGTCCCATTCCTGGGGAAGCGCCAGCATCACACCTGCCCCTGTTTGCCCAACTTCAGCTGCTCCAGGTTCCTCGATGGCCGCTATCGCTGCTCGCTCAACTTCAAGAACTTCGACTTCTAGGTGATGGAGCTGCGAGTTTCATCCCAGCCTGCAGCTCCCAGCGCCCATTTCTCACCCCTCTCTTTGCTCAGTGCACTGTATCCCCCCCCCCCCCCCCCCCCCCCCCAGACAACCCTACAAGCACTTTTCCGAGCATTGCTACAAGCCATGTGCATGGGGAAACTGAGGCACGGCCAAGCAAAGCTGCTCTGGCACATTGCTTAGCAAAGCTGTGCCCCCAGGGCAGATGGAGAACAGCAAATCTCTTTGACCTCCAAAATCCCTTTCATGGAGCATAGCCTGCATGCAGTGGATGCTGTCAGCCAGATTTCCTCCATCCTTTCTTTTCCTGATGAAATTTGGGAGGAGTGAACTTTCTCATCCAACCTGCAATGAAGAGAAACATCTACCAATTAGCTCGGCTAATTAGGGGTTGGGTTTTCCCAGGTGTTCAAGCTCTGGTGCAAAGCATCATGCGATGCCATGTGTTTATTTGGAGGGGGGGGTGGATCTGCTGCCCAATGGGGGTCTATGGGATGTGAGGAGTTTTCTACGTCAGCTTCTATTTCTGGTGGTCAAATTTGAGAGGACAACGCATCCCTTAAAGCAGCAGCAGTGCTTGAAGGCAAAGCTGGTCGTGGGGCATGGAAGTGCTCTGCCCCCCCCCCCCCCCCCCCTCTTCTTTTAGGTGCATTATTACCAGGTTTGGTGCTATTCTAGTAACTGTTTCTGTTTCTAAGGATGCCCATTGGATGGCTGTGGCAGACGCTGTGTTGATGGAGAATGTAAAATCAACAAGACTGGGAGAAAGCTTCCCCACCCTTTTGTCTCCCCCAGTGAAATGTTGTATTTGGGGTGAAAATAAAACATTGCAATGCCTGGGTTGATTTTATTTCGTTGTGTGGTTTGTTGTTGTTGTTTTTAATCTGCATCAAAATAAATCCTTATCTCCATGAGCAGCTTGGCTAAGAAACAAACCTCGTGTATCTCGTTGGTTTGGAGGGGATCAGATATAAGGAGAAAGTCCTTCACTCGGGGGGTGATGACGGGGATGGGAAGATGGGAATGGGCCTTCCTTTGTCCTGGTGGGACTGAGCAGATGGGAATGGGCTTTCCTGGAGGTGTCCATGGCTGGGTTGGATTGGGCCCCGGGCAACCTGTTCTAATGCCTGGTTTACTGGTTGGCAGCTCTTTCAATGGCTGGTGCTTGGAACTAGAAGGTCTTTGAAGTCCCTTCCAGCCCTACTATTATATGATTCTGTGATTCCTTGTGTCCTGGTGGGTCTGATCTGATGGGAATGGGCATTGCTTGTGTTGGAGGGGGATGCTGGATGCAACCCTGCATCATGCACATGTTGCTGGTTCATCCAGCCCTGCCTGTTCCCACCTCTGTCCAAATCAACAGAAAAATTCCAGCTGCTTCCCATTACGCAGGTGAAGAAATCATCATGAATCCCTGCTTTACCCAATGCCAAGATTGGGGCCCATTGCAGAAAGCTGCTCACCTTGCAGCGGGGGGGACGTGCAGCATCACTTCAAGGCCAAACAGTGGAAACTGCGATAGGGGACTCAAACAACAGAGACAAAAGGGGTCTGTCAGCTTTGCTCCGCTATCATCAGAGAAACCCAACCCCTACTGTGATGCTGGTGGCTGCCTCTGGCTTTTGGGACCTGGGGGGGCTCAAACAGGAGCTGATAGGGGGCTCCTTACATCCCCCTGCCCCAGCCAAGCCCCCAGTGAGCAGTGCAAGCTGATGCCTGTTGCAATTAGCAGCGCTGCTGATAGCAAGGTGCTCATTAAGGTGTTTAATCTTGGGTTAATGGTCTCCATATCGCTGGGCACACAGCGCATGGAGAGGGGTCGGCATGCTGCGGGGGTCACCTTCCCCATGGGCTGTTTGCATCCCACTTAACTAATTGGTTTTGCAGATAACGGCAGGCCAGGACGTGCAGGCAGCCCTCAGACCCATGTCCCCACACTGAGGGGCCCCCTTCCCCATTCCAACCTGGGACAGACCCTCTGTAGTTGGGGGGGGGGGGAGTTTGCACAAAGCTGGGGTCCCAGTGCTGCGTGTGCTTCAGATACCCAAATGGAAAGCGACTCCAAAATTTGGTGCCCACAGTCTGGTGGGGATGAAGGATTTGGGGTGTTAAAGGATGGGGGCAGAGCGGGAGCACCTTGCTGTCCCCACGCCCCTGGTGACGTGTGGAAGTAGGGTGTTGTTTGCCATGGGTGCCAGCACCTGGGTGTCACCGGGGTACCTTGGCCGGGTGCCCACAGGTGGGGACGGCTCCGAGCCTGCCCTTGGCCCCACAGCTGGGGAGGACTGGGGTTATTTAAGCCACGGGGCATTTCTCCTCGCAACCCTGCATCCTTGGCACAATGCAATTCCTGGTGCTCCTGTGTGTGGTCCTTGCTCTCTCCGACGGCATCACCAGGTGAGTCCCTGCAGCATCGCTCTGCACTGATACCGGCACTGCTGGATGCTGCTGCAAGCAGCCAGCTCCTGGCTCACTCTGTTTTTCTTTTTCCAGGCTGCCCTTGGAGAGGGGGAAGAAGCTGAGAGAGATCCTTCGGGAGAAGGGTTTGCTGCACCGCTTCCTCCAGCATCACCACTACGACGTCGGCACCAAATTCCCACATGCTTTTCCTGATGTTCTCACTGTGGTCACCGAGCCCCTGCTGAACACCCTGGACGTGAGTGCTGGCTTTGACCCACGGCAGGGAAGCCCAGGGGTGGTTTGTGGCACGCTCATCCCTGTGACTGTGCCATGCATGGACCAAATCCTGAAGGGTTTCTCCCAAAAGTTGATGTCTTTCACCTCTTCCCATCCAGCAGCTGTGCTGCAAGCTGAGTGTTCCCATGCATGCACAGAAGGCTGCGAGCCTGGGGCAGATCCATGGCCAATTTATGCCCTAAAAGCATCTCTTGATCCTGTCCCATAGATGGAATACTATGGGACCATCTCCATTGGCACCCCACCGCAGGACTTCACTGTGGTCTTCGACACCGGCTCCTCCAACCTCTGGGTTCCCTCTGTCTCCTGCACCAGCCCAGCTTGCCGTAAGTAACAGTGGGCAGGACTCCCTATTTTGGCAGGGCAACACGTCCTGGGCTTACAGCTGCAGGATCAACCCAGATTTTTGGGGTGATGCTGCTCACAGATTGGAGGGCAGCAGAGTGAGACTCTGGGTCCCGTTGGATCGACCCAACATGCTGACGGGATGTTTGGGGTGTAGGAGCTGCTGCTCCATGGGGTTCTACTCCATAGGGCTGTGTGTGTTGCCTCAGTTTCCCTATCTACCTCAAAGGAGTGATGGGTTATCCTACAGATCCCTGGCATTAGGATGCTGTAGGGATGTATAGCAAATGTTCACAGCTAAATTGTTCCTGCAGCAGGGTAATAAATGGCAGGTCTAAACAGCAATTCAGCAGGGTTCCGACTCCCACGCTATCCTTATGGCTCAGCCTTGCTGAAAATCTTCATTTGTGGTTTCCCACTTACCTTCTAGAAAGCCATCAGATGTTTAACCCATCGCAGTCCTCCACCTACAAAAGCACGGGGCAGAACCTGTCCATTCACTATGGCACTGGTGACATGGAGGGCACCGTGGGCTGCGACACCGTCACTGTGAGTGTCACGATGGCATCTCAGTGGCTTCTTCTGTGCCTTCTGCACCCAATTCCCACCTGCGTTGCAATGTCCCAGAGCTAACAGTGTTGTCCCCGTCCCTAGGTTGCATCACTGATGGACACCAACCAGCTCTTTGGCTTGAGTACCTCCGAGCCTGGCCAATTCTTTCTCCATGTCAAATTTGATGGGATCTTGGGCTTGGGCTACCCAAGTTTAGCTGCTGATGGGATCACTCCAGTCTTTGATAACATGGTGAATGAGAGCTTGCTGGAGCAGAACCTCTTCTCAGTCTATCTATCCCGGTAAGAAGCGTCAGTCCTGAGGGCTGGGGGAGGCAGTGAGTGGGTTTGGTTCAGATCATTGCACTTGCTGGGCATCCCAGCTCCTCCACTGCCACTGATGCTGTCTGGCTGCTGTCTGTGTGTTGTGATGGATGGGGACAGGGGAGCACGCTGCTGTTGTGCCACGGCCCTGCTGGTGCCCAGCAATGAGAATGTGATCGTGGTGTCACAGACAGCATCTGATCCACGGCACTCACAGCCCCTTGTTTTAAGGTGGCAGCCCTGGCAAACCCTTTGGTGTTTTTCTTTCATGTGTCATCCAGCGAGACAATGGGGAGCATGGTCATCTTTGGGGGAATTGATGATTCCTATTTCACTGGCTCCATCAACTGGATTCCTGTCTCTTACCAAGGTTACTGGCAGATCTCCATGGACAGGTAATGAAATGACTGCTGATTTATGTTCATTTCTAACCGTTGTTTCTCAAGAGAGCCATGAACCTCGTAGGCTTTCTGCTGGCTTAACACATCACGGTGCAGGAGGCCAAGGGACCAAACCCCAACATGATTTGGTGATTCCCTGATGTGGGGATGCTTCTCCTCCACTGGTTCTTCTCTTGCACTAAGCCCGTTCCCTTGGGGCTGTGTTTGAAAGCATCACCAGGATGCAAGGCCTTGCCTCTTCTTCCTTCCCTCCTGCCAGCATCATCGTGAACAAGCAGGAGATTGCGTGCAGCAGTGGCTGCCAAGCCATCATTGACACTGGCACATCCCTTGTGGCTGGGCCGGCCTCAGACATTGATGACATCCAAAGTGCAGTCGGGGCCAATCAGAACTTGTATGGAGAGGTAAGAATCTCCACGTCCTCCTCTGTTAGTGCTCCATGCAGCCTGGCACACACCTGGCTTCATGCCTGCTTCCACACACAGATGCACCATATCTGCAGCAAACCATCCCTGCTGCCCCAGTCCTCCCCAGGACTCTCCCAGTCTCCAGTTTACACCAACCAAATCAAATCCCCCCCCATTTTGCCCCATCAACGTGTTGCCTCTCACCTAAAAGCCTCTTTGCTCTGCCCTCCGCAGTACAGCGTGAACTGCAGCCATGTCCTTGCCATGCCTGATGTTGTCTTTGTCATCGGTGGCATTCAGTATCCTGTGCCTGCCTTGGCTTACACTGAGCAGGTAAGGAGGAACCATGGCAACAAAGCCAGTCTCCATGTCCTTTTGCTTTCTCCAGTGGCTCTCACGGCTTTGGCTTCTCCATGAGAGATGGTCATGAGCCTGGAGAGCAACCCAACAAAAAAGCTGCTAACCCACCTTTTCCCCATTTGCCTCCTCTGTCTCAAATGCAGAATGACCAAGGAACCTGCATGAGCAGCTTCCAGAATAGCTCTGCAGACCTCTGGATCTTGGGAGATGTCTTCATCAGAGTGTACTACAGCATCTTTGACCGGGCCAACAACCGCGTCGGACTGGCCAAGGCTATTTAGATCTACTGAGATGACAGCACTCAACCAGACCATGACTGTGTTTTTAGTGCAGCATGAGGTCTCGTGTAAGGTGTCCTTGCTTGCATGCAAATAAAATGTTGATGACGTGGAGTTGGTGGCTGCACATTTATTGGTGATAAAAGGGCAGGATTTAGGGAGGAGGTGTCGTATACTTGCAGCTTCGTGGCAGTGGCAGAATTTTGGGACAGCTGAACAAGACTGGGGCTGCTGGGAGCTGAGGCTTTGTACTGGGAATGTGTCAGACAAGCAATACTGGAAGCTCTCAGTTTCCATCCAGGGAAAGTGAATTCCCCACCCCAGACCCACAGACCCCCATTGCAAACCTTCTGCACACAGCTGTGCATGCGTAGAGAGGAAGTCTTGCTTCAATTTCTACAGCGTAGGGCACTCCATTGATAATTGCTCTACCACTGTTATGAGCCCAATGCAGCAGGGCTCAGCAGCCCTGGTGGGACCAAGACCCCAGGGATCATCAAGCACGAATGAGAGTGGGGAGCACACACACACTGGGACTGCTGTCGTACTTTTATGTCTAAGAAATGTCTGTCCTGGAGTGCCATCTCGTGGCTGTGGTTCCAAAAATGTATTTCTGTGCATAGGGGAAGGGTGGAAATAAGCGGTGCCAAAAGGATGCCCCAAGGCTTGCTAGGAAATTTTGCATGGAAGGAAGGAGGAGATGGTCCTAGCTGAAAAATATGTCAACCCTCCCTATGAGCATTGAAAGCTCAACGCTTTCTGCTATGAAATAAAAAGAGAAATGTGGTAAAACTGCTGGAAAGGAGCTGGGGGTTTCTCAGAGTGCTGCTGCCCCTGCAGATGCCTGGTGTGAAGAAGATGTGGTTGTAGGAAGTCCACCCGTCCGACCAGAAGCTCTGCAGCAGAGCAGAATCTGGGTTGGTTGGGTGTAGAATCTCAGCTAGGGGGAAAATCCCAGCACGTTTTACATCAGACTGGGAATGAGAATAAATAAAGAAATAATCTTTCAGCACTCCTTTCTGAATGAAACTGCAAACCAGAGATTGCTGGCACGTTGCACAGTGATGACGCCGACCCTTTAGGAGATGAGACACCGAGTAGAACAGATGTGGGATACAAAGCGGATGCGTCGACACTGCATGAGAAGCTGCGATTTTAATGTAGGCAGAAACATCAAAAAGAGCCAACCGAAACAGAGAAGTTGGAACAAAATGTTTTTGTCAGAAGAAAACCTGCTGGCATTAGAGAGAACAGCATAATGATCTGTTTCTGTTTCTCCCCTTCAGAAGTGCCTATGGAAATCTGCACGTTTTCGAAAGCCAGAAGTGCCTTTTACAATGCAGAGCCAAGCTGTCAGGAAACGTCAGCCCTCATTACTCTGTGCTCCATTTGCAGCAACATAAGTGACAATAAAAGCTACAAGGTCACGGAGATTGGTCCCGAAGGGCGTTCGTGCACCAGATAACCCACAAGTCGAATGTTTGTTTGCATTAAAAGTCCCCCCTGCCCTTCTCAGAGCTCAGCTGGTCCACCAGAACCCCTATGGGCACTGAGCCATGGCCCTTCCTTGGCAGCTGTACAGCTGCATCCCAGCCTCATCCCTCTCCTTCTAAATCCCTGCACCCACTGGCTCGGTCCCATCCATCATCGTCCACCCTGCTGTGCCACCAGCACAGACCAGGGAACTGAATCTGCAGAGGGAACATTGATAATGCGCTGAGAAGAGCAGGGAGATGAGGCTAGCTCTGCCCCTGGGAAGCTGGGTGGCACCAGAGAAAGCATTTCTTGTATTTTTTCCCCTTTTTGCCTCTCAGCAAATGGGGAAAATCTCCATGCATGGGGGAACTGTGCTCTGATGCTGTGGTCAGGAAAGATGAATGTCAAACAGATGAGCATCAAGTAATAAAAAGCAGACCGAGGGGCAGGGAAGAGAGATAAGAAAGATGGTATTTATTTGAACAGCCACGGGAAATCAAAGATTGAAAAACGTCTAGAAAAAAAAATAATAAATAAAAGCAGCAGCACATTTGGTTTAAAATGAAATAAAATAAAAACAACAACAAAACAGCTTGCAGATGTTGCATGCCTTATCCAGCCCACCCCACCTGACAGCGCTCAGCTCTGCCATGGAAACAAGCATCACTTTTTGGCCTTGTCTCGAGGGTAACCCCCATTGGTCTTATTGAGAGACTCCATGCTGTCGTTGCCTGTCACCACACTGTTGAGTATCCTCTCCACCTCCCCGGGCAGAATTTGCTTCTCTTCATTCTCTGTCTCCCTGTGGTAGAAATAGTTAAAGTTTGAGACGATGACGGGGACGGGCAGGGCGATGGTCAGCACACCTGCAATAGCACACAGGGTGCCCACGATCTTCCCACCCAAGGTGGTGGGGCACATGTCTCCATAGCCAACGGTCGTCATCGTGACCACAGCCCACCAGAAGCCGTCGGGGATGCTGGAGAAATGGGACTGCGGCTCGTCCACTTCTGCAAAATAGATGGCGCTGGAGAAGAGGATGACGCCGATGAAGAGGAAGAAGATGAGCAAGCCCAGCTCCCGCATGCTGGCCTTGAGGGTCTGCCCCAGGATCTGCAGCCCCTTGGAGTGCCGGGACAGCTTGAAGATCCGGAAGACCCGCACCAAGCGGATGATCCGTAGGATGGCCAAGGACATGTTCTGCTGCCCGTTGAGTTCGCTCTGCTGGATCAGCTCAGTGGTGAGCGTCACGAAGTAGGGGATGATGGACACGATGTCAATGATGTTCATGATGTTCTTGAAGAACTCGGTCTTGCTCGGGCAAACGATGAATCGGACGAACAGCTCGAAGGAGAACCAGATGATGCAGGCAGTCTCTATGACAAAGAAAGGGTCTGTGAAGGTGCTGTGGGCCAGCAAGGTGTCCGTCGTATTCTTAGAAAGCTCCTGGGTGGACTTATACTCCCTTTCCTCTCTGAACTCTGGCAAGGTCTCCATGCAGAAGATGATGATGGAGATGACAATGACCAGGACAGAGACCAAAGCTACACCTCTGGCCGCGCTGGAGCTTTCGGGGTACTCAAAGAGCAGCCAGAATTGCCTATGAAAGTCATTGGTTGGTAAGAGGGTCTCAGGGTCCTTGATAAACCCTTCATCCTCCCTGAACTGGTCCATGGCTTCGTCACCCAGCTCATAGAAGGTGATTTCATCAGCAAAGACATCTATGGGTACGTTGGCCGGACGCCGGATTTTCCCACCGGATTGGTAATAGTACAGGATCCCATCAAAACTGGGCCTGTTCCTATCGAAGAAATATTCATTCCTCATGGAGTCAAAGTACCGCATCCTCTTCTCTGGGTCACCGAGCAAGGTCTCCGGGAACTGGTTGAGGGTCTTGAGCCGTGTCTCAAACCTCAGCCCAGCGATGTTGATGATGACTCGCTGGTCCCCCTCCTCCATCCCCACCCGCTCCCCCACCAGGTGCTCGCTGAACTCAGCAGAGAACCTGGAGAAAATGGTCTCATTGTTGGCGTTTTCACTGTTGATGAGGATTCTCCAGTTGGAGAGGAGGTTGGCGCAGCTGGGATGGCCTTTCCGCGACTGGCTGGCAGGGCTGAGGTCGTTTGAATAACAGGGATCCTCCACGATCTGATCAGCGTTGTCAAAACTGACTAGTGCCACCTCCATCTCCTTCCAACTGGACACGTCCATCATACACTAATCAGATTAGCAGCATAAATCCCCGGGTCGAATGCCGGCAGCTTGCTTCTTTCCCACGCTATGAGAATCTGCAAGCAAACAGGGAGACAGATGAACTGTGCATGTGGCTCACTTTGCTTGACCGAAGGGAATGAAACAAACCTGAGGTCAGAAAGCCCTTGAGTGTCTTAAAACACTCCTTAATTTCATCTGCATTGTAGTTCCAGTGTATTTTATCAGATCCTGTGGGCCCTGTCGGCACAGCTTCATTGTCATCACTAAACCTCTCAATTTCTATAGCACTCAAGGACAGAAGGTCAAGCAGCAGCATCAGGTGGGGAAGGATCCAGGTTTTGCCCATCCATCCCAAGCTTTGTTTGTTACAGCCTTGCTCCAGCTGGGAGTAAGACTGGTCAAACTGGAGGTGCTGGCTGACCTGGCATATGGGAATCAGTTCCCAAAGCAGAGGTCAGGAGAGGTTCTGAGCAGTGCCAACCATGAGGAAGGCAGGATGGGAGGAGAAGGAAGCATCTGTGAGCCTCGGAGAACTCCTCTGTTCTGCATGAGGAGGGGCATGAACTGGGACTCCTTGTATCGATCCAGCACTCGGGTGGGTGGTGACCCAACTTGAGGTTAACAGAGAGAAATCCTGGGAATATTTACACCCAAAATGCATTCATCCTGGCCCCTCCACCCATTTATTTTCCCCTCCTTCCCTCCTTCAGCTCTCTCCCCTCCAAATGTGTTTTCCAGTCATACAGACGAGAGGTGCTGCTCCATTTTCCACACGCTCACTAATCACCAAGGACACACTGGCTTTCTTACCCAGCAAAGTTCAGCAAGAGGGACTGAAAAGCCCAAATGCCCTCAATTGCCAGGAATAGCAGTGCAATCCAGGCCACGTCCGCATGGGGACCAGTCCTGCACTGGGGCTGTGAGCACACAGTTGTGCCTGAACCACCTGACCGAGCCTGAGCCACTGGGGCTCCAAATTGTTCCCCACGCTTCCCTTAGGACAGGACTCATCTGCCCAGGCTGGGACAAGCTGGAAAAACAAATCTGCTGGAGGAGATGTTAGCATTCTAGTTAGCTACCAATCCTCCTTCTGAGCATTGCAAGCTCAAAAGCAGAGCTTCGTACAGGAGCCGGTGGTGTCCAGCTCTCTTTGCTTGAATGAAAAACACAGAGCAGGGCTGCTGGTAGGTATCTCCCTGCAGCTTTGCTTTTGTACCCATTTTCTTACATGGAGACACTGAGAGAGGAGCATTCGGGGCAAGGCAGCTGAAAATAGAGCTAGGAGAAGCAGCAATGTGTTTCAGACCTGGGGCAAAGATGAGCAGCCCCAGAACTGAGTCCTTGAGCCCAGGGATGGAGTTGGCCAGGGTTAAGGTGAACCCAAGGTGCTGCAGCTCTCCATGGGTTCAGCTCACACCCGAGGTTTCAGCAGCTCAAAGCTGCTGTGAGCGAGGCAAGATGCAGCTTTGGGGCAGCCCACATCTCTGTGTCCACACAGCATCAGCAGCCAGGCTGGGAGGAAGGATGCTGAGAGCAACCCAGCCTGAACAAGGCTCATTTGGAGGGAGAAAAAGGCACAGAGAAGACGAGGAGAGCTGATCTCACATTCATGGCACCTCACCCCTGCTGCAGGCTAGGAGGGAACCTGTGCCCTGGAGCCTCACTCAGCATCCAAGAAACCTTAGGGCAGCTTAAGCTGATTGTGAAACTGCATCTGAAGTCAATACCGTGAGATGATCTTGGCTTTAGAAAGCATTAAGGGTGTTTAACTCCTAACAGCGTGCAAGAAGACTTCCAAGCCCTTGCTTCTTCAGCCTAAGACTTTGAGGAGGTTGTGATACTTCAGGATCTGGCTCTGCTCTGGAGCCCATGTGCAGATCACACTGAGCCCTGGCACCATCTCTCAGGGCAAAACAAAGGCAAAGAGCAGGAATGGCACTTCTTAGCTCCCTTCCATGCATTTTAGCCCCATCTGCAGCCATCAGGGACCTGGACAGGCAAAGCAGGGCTGTGACCCTCATCTCAATGCCTTCAGACCCCCAAAGCATGCTGACATCTGCCTGTCCCCACACCCAGAGACCACTGTCCCACCTGTCCCAGAGCCCAGAACACCTTTTCTGTCTCATTTTAAATTTAGACCAAATTAATGGCACTTCCCAAAGGCACAAAGCAATCTCTCCAAGCAAGAACAGAGCCACATGCTTTGCAACACGCGCTCCAGGCTCCAACGAGAAAGTCGTCTCGTTTTTTCCTCCTAAATCACCTAACATCTGCTTCTCAGAATCTGATTAACTAATACGCTTCATCCAAAATCCCTGGCTGGGAAGGGGAAAAAAAAAAGCAGAAAAAAACCCACCAAGACAGAGAAACTGCAAAAGACAAAGGTCATTTGAGAGAGAGCTTGCGTTTTCCCCATCAAACCCTGATGGCAAGTGAGGAAATGGGGCGCGTTGTGTCCACCATCCCCTCTGCAACCACACACCAACATCCCCATCCACGCACATCCCCCAGCTCTGCTCCCATCCCTACTCAGACCTCACACACGTGGGCAAGTGACAGTGTTCTCTGAGGTCCCCATAGAGAAGCAGAGGTGCTGAACTGCCTCCCCCCGCCCCCTCCCCATCACCCCTCTGCTCCATGAGATGTGCAGTGATTTCTCCCATAGCCCCCCCCGCAGCATCACCTACAACTTACCCACGCAGGGCATGGAGGTGCCAGCGCTCTCTGCATCTGGAAGGAGAGTCGTTAAACACACATAGGGACGTGTAGAGGGAAAAAAAAAAGAAAGAAAGAAAAAGGAAAAAAAAAAAAAACCAAAAACCAAACACCAGCCATACCCTTGAAAGGTCCCGTTGGGATAAAGCAGGCAATGTCATTTAGAAGTCTCTCCTCTATTTGGTTCACTGTATAATTGGCAGCCCAGCACGCCAGGGATGGGCTTTGGCAGCATCCGATGTGGTTTGGAGCCTCGGCCCCACCGTTGCCTCGGGGAAAGGCACCTGCTCTGCCCTACAAAGCGCCGGGGGTCCATCAGGAAGGGGGAACAGGGGGCACCCAGGCCCCCCACCTCCTTCCCCCAGCTGCTCGCCGGGGGAGGGACGGTCCCTTCTGCCGGATGCCACCTTTAATCCCCAATAATGCTCCGGATGGTCCAGCGGGGACAGGTCTGGTCGGTGACGTGGTGAGGTCTGAGCCGGTGCCCAGGAGGGAGGCAGAGAGGGGGACGGTGACCGAGCACCGCTGGCACCAGGACAGAGATTTAGAGCAGGTGGTTGGGCTTGTTTAGCATTAATATACACCAACAGCATTAACAAGAAGAGAGGGGGAAAGCCCGAGGGCTGGAGCATCCCCATGTGCCCACCTACCTCTTGCCTGCAGCCATGGATGCAGTGGGCTCCTTTACAGGAGGGCTGCAGTGCCACCACCATGTGGGACACCCCGACCCCCCCCGACGTGACAAGGAGCAGCCTGCACAACCCCACAAGGCACTGACAGGGACAACGCAGGGAAGGGACAAGGAGAGCCATCAAATTGTCACCCCAAGAAGTGAGAAAGGAACGACCCCATGGGATGTCACTGTGAGTCACCAAAAGGAACTGAGATTTTTCTTCTCTTCTCCTGACCCCACCTCATCCTTGCTGGGTGACTCTGCGCAGGGCCACCTTCACACCAGTGATCCCACATCTTCCTCTTCCCCAGACCTCTGTGTTTGGACACATTCCTGCCCGTGTGCCACAGCCTCAGCTCCTGCACAGCACTGCTCCCTTGTTCCCGTGGGACCTGATCACCTCCACCTCCCCCACCTCTCTGCTCTGTCCTCAAAGCCATTTTCCACTTGTGATGTTAATGAGCACATTAAAACACAGCATCCCATAGAAGAGCTCAGCACCCAGGGGTTGGGGCATCTTCAGCTGAAATCTGGGCATCTGCACCTACAGCCAGCGATGGAAACGGGCCATAGCATCTCGCAGACTTCAGGGTCGGTTTGTCATGTTCCACATCCCCTTCTGCACCCCTAAAGTCCCTCCACACTGGGGATCCATCAGCAGAAAGGAGTTTAACCAAACTGTGCTCAGTTGAGGGGACTTGGGTTGTGTCAGGATTTCCCCACCCCCAGCCAGGTGCCCCCATCCTCCTCCCACGCCTCCGGCCCACTAATCCCACCAGCAGCAGCTCCTGGCATCTGCTGGGATTTATCCTTTAGGACAGTGTTGCTTCTGAGGGCGTCCTGCAGCCAGGGCAGGCGTCCAGAGAGCGTGGCTGCAGAGCTCTGCACACGCAGCTCTGCTGCAGGAGGGCAGGACAGACCTGCAGGGGGACTTTGCTGGACTGTTCCCAGCTTTTGAACAAAGTGATGCTTGCACAGACCTCTGCAAGCTGCTGTGCTCCGCTCTGCACCAGCCAGACCCAAGCTCCAGCTCACAGACCAAATTAGTGCAGTAATTAGCCCCTGCTAGTTTTCCTCATTTTTAGCGGAACTAATTAGCTGGGGTGCAGCGCTAATTGCAGCTCCTGGGTTGGGCTGGGCTGACTCTGTGGCATCTTCAGGACATATCAGGGTGACTTTTCCATATACCTCAGCACTGTGTGATGTGCCCCTAAATCAGAAGTGCCCCCAAACCAGCACCAGGGCAAAATGTGGGGAAGGGAAGAACATGGGAGGCTTGGAATTGAGAACATGGAATTCACAGAGAGCACAACACAAACCTTCACTCCTTGATGTTCTGACTCCAGCACTGAGGCTAATGAACCAATGATACTTAAAGGAGCTACAGAACACCCTGGCACCAGTGAACATAAAGTCCCACCTGTGACACCCACATGCACAGAGAAACCTTTGCTTTTGAAAGGAGAGGTTAAGATGAGCCCTGACATTTAAACCCTTTAATTAATTGCACCATCAAAGAAATGCTTGGGCTGAACTTGCAGCCACCAAATTCTGAGCCCCAGCCTCCTCTGTGCCTCAGTTTCCCCACCCACAACAGCACCACATGCTGCATAGCAGCCCCACATTGAAGGATGCACAGGAGGAAACTTGCAGGCTGGATTCCTGGTGCAGGATGCAAGCGTCCCTCACTGCCAGCATGCCCAGCCAGCCTCCCTCTGTACATCCCCCCCTTCTGATTTTTCCATATATATATATATATAGGATATATATATGGAATATATATATATATAAACCAGATTACCAGAAGGCCCAGAACGTACAGTCCACACCATGAGACAGATGAAACCTTTCTGATACCCAGCCCAAATTAATCAGCTACGGATTAACCGGGTCAGGAAGCAATTTAATAACGAGTGGGGCTGAGCACAGCCATCCCTGCACGGAGGGAACCAAGTGCTCCCCATCACAGGTGCTCAATTCAAAGCTGCTGCAAAGCCAGCCCGACAGCAGGAAAAGACAGATGGGGCAAAAATGAGCTCTGCAGCAAGGCAGGCTGCAATCACCTGGGTCTGATCCAAGCCCTCCCCACCTTCCCCACACCCAGCATGGGAGTTTTTAGCCTGATTCAGAAGAACAGAAAAGGGTTTAAACGGGCGTTCAGCAGGAGGCACGCCTCGGCGCCTCGCGGCGCTGCTGAATGGGCTGATGGAGGTAACGCGATCGAGGAGAGTCGATGGCGAATCGATGGCAAAGTTTCCCCCATCTGCCCCAAAGTGCTGTGGGTTTGGCCAAGCCTGGGGTGCAGCACTGCGACCTCCTCCTGTTCTTAGGGATGAGCAGCGTCCTGAGCCCACTGCCATCAGCACTAACCCTCCTGGGAGGCTGCGGCCGAAGCCAAAAGTGGATGGATGGTATAAATGGAAAGCAATAGGAAGCCACTAAGTGGGTCACGCTGATACCTGCATCGATCCCGAGCTTTGCAGCAGTGGCAGCAGGAGGAGGAGGGGCAGGGGTTGGGGTCGTTTGGGTTGGCAGCACCGCATGCTTTGCCGGAGAGCAGCGCAGCTGACCCAGGGCGGTCATCCCAGTCCTGCAGCCCCATCCAGGGAAGGACATTGTAATTTGGATGCAGCAAGAACAGAATTAAGGTTTAAAGGGACTGAGATCGTCAATGGGACCCTGTGGCTCCTGACGCTCCCAGCACACCCTCAGCATCCCAGAGCAACCCTCAGATTCTCCAGCTTTTCTCCAAGGACAAACTCAACTTGATCACCATCACCCCAAAACCACCCAAAAGGAGAACAGCGAACCCCCCAGACCCACCTAATAACCCCTCCTCCTCCCTCCCTCCCCACCCCAGCCTTTTAACCCACTGCAAAGAGGAAGGGAGCAACAAACCCAGCTTCTGCATCATCTTCATCCTGCCCCAGGCTCCTGGTCCTACTGCCTCCTCTGCCTCTCCCAGCTCCTGGCTGTGGGATGCTCATACCCGTCCTGCACTGGGCAGAAAGGCGATGCCAGTGCCCACGTGAGCCCGGTGGGACTCCTTGCCCTCATTCTCCTTGTGCCTGAAATGGGATTTTGCTCCCTTGCTGGGTTCTGCTTACTCCCAGCCTGCCATCTCTGTGGCTGCCAATGCGTGCCTTTGCTTTCCGAGCAAGGGTGAGGAAGGAGCAGCACTAAGAAGAACATGGGGGGAAGCCCAAATGTGCCCCTTTCTGCCCCCCCCTCCCCCCCCCCCCCTTTCCCCCCAGTGCTGCTCAGGGGGCTGTTTTGCCAAATGCAGCTGGGGCAGTGCTGCTTTGACATAGGCTGAATCCATTTACCCCTGCTTGGACCCTCCCATGCTCCTACCACCAGCACAGCTCTGGTTTGGCATCCCTCAGCCATGGGTACCATTGAGCACTTCCTCATACACAGCAGAGCCCTGACTCTGCCCCAGTGCAAGAAAAACCCCTCCATTACTGGGAACCCACATTTGCTTTTGGCTCCTAATCTGCTGAAGCTCTGTATCCATTTGTGCTTTTCAATTGGATTTCTTGCTGTTTGTTTTACCCACTCCCCCATGGGTCAGGCAGTGGGGTCACCTTGCCTGTATCTGGACATGGACAAAAACAGCCCCATCCCAGTGCAGAACAGAGGCTGTAGGATGTGGCTCCTGGGTCCATACCAAGGACGGTGAGCATCCCCTATTGCCTTCTATGCAGACTTCTGAGCTGCTGCTGCCCCAGACCCCTGCCTGCATTGCCTGCAGACACAACCACTATTTGGGGGGTTTTGGAAAACCAGCCCTGGAAAATCTCCCTTCAGTTTGTAGGGAAAAGGGGATGTCAGAGTGATAAGCAGCCTTTGGGATCCTGTGCCAAATCAGAGCTGGCTTTTGCCTCAGAGCAATTTCTCAATCTCCTCCCCATGACCTTTGGAAAAGCAAACAGCCAAACCCAGCACTGTTCCCTGACGTGGCCACCAAGTCCTGGGAGCTGGGAGCCCATCACAGTGAGGGCTGAACTCCATCTCCCACGTGGAGTGGGAATCACCCACTGGACACAGACTGCAGCAGTTCACTTTGATTTTTGGCAGTCTGACATAGGAAGGAGATCAGATCTTAGGGAGATTTTTGTTGAGAAAGCCAAGAAGAAAAACAGACACAAAGTGTAGGAAAGCCCCCACATCTGACATGTCAGGAGATGCCCAAAGAAAAATACATCCCTGCAAGCTGGGGTGATGCTCCATCCCACCAACCTGAGACCACATCCACCAGAATCAGAAGTGCTATCGACTCAGAATTACACAAATCCTTCCCAAATTCTCTGCATCACTGGGTAAACGCTGTACAACCCCACGTGGCTCACTGGAATCCTCATGCTTGGTCACTCAGAGTCTTCTAAAGCATCCCTTTATTTCTAGGCGAGATCAAGCCAAGATAAAAACATCCCATTCTCTCTCTTTCTCCTTACTGCAGAGTGAATCTGATGTAATCTGCTCCGCATTTAATCCATCCTGCCCCTTTTTCAGGTTAAACCAACTGCCTGGCAGCAATAGAGCTCAGCCTGCCAGAAATGCCAGTGAATTATTTTGCCCCACTCCTTACGGTTTAGCGCGAGCAAACTGCATGCAACGAATATTTCCTCATGCCTTCAGTGCTTCTTTCTGCAATAAAGCAGATTGCAACAGCCGATCATTTTCTAATGGAAGACCTGCAAAGCATTCAAAGCCATTAAAAAGATCACAGCCAAGAGTAACTACTTTATTTAAGTCCTGGAAAAGGAGCAAAGGCTGTAAATGCAGAAAGCACAGAGCGTATCTGCTTGGCTCAGGCAGGAACCCAAGAGCATCCAGAACTCCTGTATCAGCACAGCTGGTGAACAGCCATGAGCCAAGCACCATTTTAACAGGAGATAAACGGGAACCTTGTCAACCAGGTGGTTCCTCCCCACCCTACTGGGGATGAAATGACATTAAGAGTGGCTTAATAGAAGTGGGAACATCCCACAGGTGTTGGGCTCTGGTGTATTTTCACGGTATCGTTAACACCACACAAAATTTTACCGGTGCAATAAAGGTAATTAACAGCACTCACTCACCTGCAGCCAGGATCAGGCAGCCGAAATGACAGCTCTTCTTCCAGCAGTAGGAGATCCTTTGGGTGGGTACGGATGTGTTGGTGTCTGCGCGGCTCTGACAAGCAGGTAAGGATTAGAAAGAGTTTGTCTCAGGAAAGACTCAGATTCAGAAATCCTATACCCTCGTGAAACCTTATCTTGCCTTGCTGTCCTTGGTTTTAAAGGAAACATAGGGAAGAAACACGGCGCTGCAAGCAGAGCTGTGCTGACTGCACTGACGCAACTCCAGGGTGCAAAGAAACCAAAACTCTTCTGCAACCAACCCTGAGAGGGGAGCAGCCCTGAAAGGAGAGCACCCATGAGCTCAGCACCCAAAGGACAGCTTCAGAATGCGAGAGCAGAGCTGCCCCCATCACCACTCCATGGACATCAAACACACAGCATAAGGGAATCCCCTCACCTCTTCCCAAGGGATGCCAGGTGAATATACTGAGGACCAGTCGACTTGTGGCACTTCCACATCTGGGGGCCTTTCGGAGGGGTTCCCAGGAGGTGTTGAACATTTCTCAATGCAAGAAAACACAAAAATCAGTCACACACTGAGCTCTGAGTGGCAGCATCCAGCAGTAGTGGGGAGGAGGTGAGGCAACCCAGGGTCACAGAAGGGTGTCCCCATTAGGAAGAGCCCACCTTGTTCCCTGAACCACCAAGGAAGACCAAGGAAATAGGAGCTGCTCAGATGGGGTCCTTTCAACACTGCTGCATGGTGTCTTGGTCACTACCCTAAAAATATGCCTCCAAGTGCTTCTGACTCCCTAGAATACATGGGATGGGTTGTGCCTCTCTCTTGTACAACATGCGGAGAGGAGGATGGGAGGAAGGCACACATTGGATTCCCAGCAGGATAACCATGACTTTGCTGAGATGAATTGGGTCTTCTCCACCTCCCCTTGCTGCATTCAGCTGATGTGCTTCCTGTTATCAAACATCACCCCCAGTCCTGCAGTAACCACGACTGGCAAGAGGTGGAAGGGAAGCTCCATTGCTCACCCAAGTCATCAGCTTGGCCGTTCCCCTTTCACCAGGCAGACCCAAAGCATTTAGGCACCATCCAAAGCAAAGCATGCCTGGTGCCCCTAGGAGGCATTCCCACCTCACAGGTACTTCCCAGAGGTTATAATTACAGCGCAGTAATGGGGGGGAATCACATTAATTACTTGCTCAGCTGAATGGTGATAACGAAGGCACGGTGCCGGGTGAGGGACATATCAAGAATCATGTTAGCATGGCAAGTGGCACAGGAACACCCAGAAAGGGTGATGCTCTGCAGAAAGGCCTGAAGTTGTTACAAGAACGTTGGGAGACTTGATACAAAAGGCCAGCTTATTAATAGCTAATAGGCAAATAAATTATGTACCCACTCGGGTGGATTGTGTTTCTCCCTCCTTCCTGCACTCTGCTGTCTCCATCACCACCTTGGTCTCTGTCCCACATGGTTCTTTCTTCTTTATTTTCATGCTTTGTATGACACAAGGACTGACTCGTATTTGCTCAAAACTTCAAAGCTCATTCCAGCTTCTCCCAAGGTTTTGGTCGCCTGCACCTTTCCAGACCACAACAGGTATCACCAACCCTGCTGACATCCCCTGTATCAGACATCCCCAACACCCCAGGGCTGCTCCTGCTCATGGGGACCCACTGAGGCCCTGGAAACACCAAGCCTGAAAGAAGAGCTCTGGGCAGCAAAACAAAAGCTTTCTTTGGACCTGTTTTCAGAATGCAGCCCAGCCTGCTTGCCATCTGCCCAGCACCAGCAGGAGCAGCCTGAGTCCATCCATGCCTGCAGCCAAGTGCCAACAGCTCTGCACCCTGCACGCTCCAATGGGCCCCTGGCAGGCAGTAAGGTGAGGGCAAGGCTAGGCCATGGTGCAGGGGAAGAAAAGGGGCATGCACCTTTGTCACAGATCCTAGCATCCCCAGAACCCCAAGCAGGATGTTGGAAAGCTTAGCCAAAAGTAGTTAAAGCAGGTTTGCTTTGTGTTGCCTGCTTTAGTCCACCGCATTTCCCTTCTGGTTTGTGTGCAGCGTGCTGTTGCCTGTCTGATGGTGCAATTACTATCATTCCTCCTCCCTTCTTGAGCTGGGAACATAATATCATAGAATCACAGATCATCCCCAGTTGGAATGGACCCACACAGATCACTGAGTTCAACCCCCAGCTCCACACAGCACCATCCAGCCCCAAACCCTATGGCTCAGAGTGATGTCAAAACACTCCTTGAGCTCTGGGAGTTCATTGCTGTGCCCACTGCCCTCAGGCAAGATGGATGCTCCTATAGAAGAACCTTTCACTAGAGGATCGAGCTCCCCCAACACATCACTGTGCATTGCAGCTTTCCTGGTGGCAACACAAAGCCACGTTCCCTGGGTAAGGCGAGGATCTGGGCCACATCCATAGCAAATTCCATCCCCAGTCTGGGGTGAGGAGCATTCAGAGCAGAGCTGGGAGCAGAGCACAGTCCCTGTCCCAGCTCCTCACCCCCAGGACAGCATCACCCAGCACTGAGCCCAATGCTGTCCCTTCTCTAATATTTCCTGATCGCTTTCTCTGCCTGCTCTGATCTCAGAGGCCACGCTATGCTATCCCTCTGCCTGGGCAGCATTTGGCAATCTGATCACCGCCTCCTCCTCACTAATCACCCCGGATCCCGCTCTGACCCCGATGATGTTCCACCCTCTGGTTCTTCATTGCCCAATTTGACACTGCTCCATCCACAGCCAAGCTCCTGTTCGCCGCCTGTTACCTTCCCCTTGTGTTTGCATAACCCCAACTCACGTCACAGCAGCTCCCAGCCACCAAAATCCAGCTATTCTGTATCAGTAATGGGAAACTCTCAGCACTGCCTCTGACCTGAGCACACATCTCTTCCTCCCTGGGGAGAGAGCATCTTCTCACTGCCACCCACGAAGGAGGAGGACATGGCAGCATCCATCTTCAGCCCTCAGCAAACCCCCACATCTCCCTTCCCCATGGAGGCACCGTTGCTGGACTGTTTTGTGCTGAACAAAGGCCAAGGAATCAGCAGCAAAGGGAGAAGTTTCACTTACTTTGTTTCTACTGCTGGACCAGAGCAGGGATGTTGATGTGATCGTCTCATCCATGGGAAATTTTAGAACCTCATAAGCAAAGGAGAAGGAAGTAGTTTCTTTTCAGAAAATCAGGAGACCCAGCTGGAAAAATCAAAGGCAATGGTGGTGAAAAGGGAGGTGGTAAAGCAATCGGTGGCCCTGCAAACAAAGGAGAGATGGAGGAGCATGGGGAAAAGTCTGGACTGGAGTTGCCTTGTGTAGCCTCAAAACACCATCCAAGGAAAACTTATAAATGGGGAAACTGAGCCACAGAGCTGCAAAATCAGCACTTTGCAGAGAGCAAGAGAGGTGCAGGCCTGCTCCCTCCATCCCTCTGCCAACACACAGACAGCAAACTGGGGGAGCAGTTCCCCATTGGAGTCACTGCTGCAGTCAGCTCCCAGAAGCAGAAAAGGCAACAAATACATCCTACCACCTCCCAGTGCTGGAGAAGTGACATAAAAATATGCATTCATATCTGTATCTGTTTTGCAAGGGGAAAAGCAAGGAACTTCAGCAAAGCCCGCCTTCAGACCCCAAAAGCCAAAGCAGCACAGGGGCTTGGGCATCGATGGGTCATTCATTGGAGATCTATACCTGCCTGGCTTGCCCTCTTCAGTTTGGATAGTTACCGGCTTTGCACTCTTGTTAGGGAAGGACTCATTCAGTGCTGAGTGCTGCTGGCACTTTGCATGGCTTTATCCCCCCCTTAAAGGGGAATTCGCGCCCCTCCTGGAGGAGCTTTAGCAAAAAGCAAAGAGAAACAGATCAATCTCTCTTACATCCAGAATGAAATCCAACAGCGCCCCTCTCTGGGGGATGGAAATACAGCAGCTTAGCCCAAAACGGTTCATTTTCACAGCGTTGCTTCTCTAAGGGAAAGCAGAACACATTTTCTCTACCTGCACATACATAGAGAGATGAAAGGAAATGCAAACGCATGCATCTCCTATAGGTGAAAGCACAGAGGGACAGGTATTGAAGCTGTTTGCTATAGCTCACCACACAGCCTGAGAACTCCCTTATGTGCCAGGCTTGTTTCTTGCTTGTGAATGAGATGCTGAGGATGTGGGCTAAATGCAGAGCTCAGAACACAGCAGGCCATGCCATACACCTGGATCCTTGCCGTGGGGAGGAAGAGAAGGGTGGAAATACAGGAAAGGAGCCCTCCTCTACCAAACCTGTTGGATTCAAACCACTGAGGGAATCGAGCACCAGCTCTCATGAGAGCTGTTTCGTGTTCTGGACACCAAATCTGTATACATTCTACTGAAAGTCATTCATCCTAATGGAGGGCAGCCAGGTGGTACCATACCTGTGGTGCTGCTGACACTGGGAAGCCCCATTCCCCCTCTCCCAGCCCATCCCTCTCACCTGATGCAGAAGCACTCACAGAACTGCTGCCTTCAGAATGGAACAGGCTCAGCAGAGGGCTCCCACAGCCCAAAACCTGCTTACAAGGCATCCACAAGATATCCTCCCTACAGCAGATGGATGGATGACCTGCCACACCATGCATCAGCTTCCTCCAGTGCCTCATGCAGCCAAGAAGTGATGGGAGAAGACCCATCAGGCAAAGCAATGGCATCTTTGCTCTCATTCATCTGATTCTCTGCCTCTTATCCTCTAAACTCGAATTTAAAAAGCTGCCGTGGATCAGCAGCAAGGATAAACCTCAGACCAGGGGTGCTCCTGGAAGTTGAGAGGTGCAAGCGCCTTCTGCAAAACTCACTTTCCCTAGGGCTTAAAAGAAACTGCTACAAAACAACTCTGCAAAACTGGCTGCTGGGAAGCAGAACAAGCCCCAAACCCCCACCTCCAACCCAGATAATTCAGCCCCTCTCTGCTGGCCTCACCACAGAGCACCTGGAGCTGTAACCGCCAGCCCCAGAGCTGACCCCAAGCTGCTTTCCTTCTTCTCAAGCCTCTTTTCAAACCTCAGGCAGGTGGAGCTGCTCACCAGATTATTGGCCTCGTTTCTCGTGTGCCTGAATAACCCACAGCCTTCAAACCACGTGAAGCCCCTGTTTTCCTGCCGACTGGGAGCAGATGTGCTGGCTAGGCTGAAAATCTGGGTGAAAATCTAGGAAATGGGCAGGGGATGGGGAGGAAGAAGTGTTAATGTGGAGCACCTGTGGTGCTGGGTGTTCTGTTAGAGCCCAGCTCTGATGCTGGTTGCAGCATCTTCCCTCCCCTTCCCCTACTAAGGGTGAAAGTGTGCAGTGATGGTAGCAGAGCATCACTGCTTTGTCCCCATCCCTGTGTTCTTCTATGGGCAGCCAAGGTTGGCAATGGAACCTGGGGCAGCTGAGCCCCATCAGGATGCAAGATGTGCTTCCCCTGTACACATCCCAGCTGGCAGTTGGCACCTGGCACACTGAGAGCCTAAGCAGGGGTTGATGTGGGGTTTCCAGAGCCTGGTCTGGGGGTGTTGGAGCCCATTGAAATCCCACATTGGTTTGCAGCTGCCTCCAGTTTGGACACATGGGCAGGGATGGGCCTCAGTGCAGTGAGAAAGGCAAAGTAACAACTGCTGTTCTGGGCCCAGCAATGACTAATTCTCCTCAGGGAGCAAGGAGATAATTATGGGTCTTTCCTAAGGAAAGGATAGCCCTTAATTACGAGGCTGGGTAAGCCCTCAGTGTAACCTGAATTTCTCTCCTGCTCCCATCATCTCCTCATATCCCCAGCTGTTAAATAGGAACGGTCTCTCACTCACACCCCACGATCCTGCCCTCGCTGGGATGACTCTGTGAGATTCATTATGTAAAATCACTTTAGCACTTTTCTGATTATGGCTGAATAACAGCATAGAGGATCCCTGGTGCTGGTTTGTGGCCACTCATCCACAAGCAAGGAAGCACAGCCTTTCTCACCTGCAAAACCCTGAAGCTTCCTCTGTTTGCAGACTGATAACACAGAGCATCAGGCTGGGTGTGCAACTGCTGCTGCTCCAACACGGGGCACCCAAGGGTTCACTGCTCATTTCCCCCTGAGGAAAATGCAAGGAAACCCCCTCCCAGGAAAGGCTGAAAGCAACTGATGGCGATGCAGAGCAAGGCTGATCCCTAGAACACTGCAGAGTGGCTGTGGCAGGCTTGGGGAAACTGAGGCACAGAGGCACTGCTGCTGAGCCCAGTGCCAAAAGGATGGGAACGCAGCAGATAGGAGGAATCCCACACTCTGCATCTCCTTGGCTGCCCGTTCCCCTCGTGCTGCTCTGCCAAAGGACCTGGGGAGATGGAAGCTGTGGAACCCAAGTTTAATTTTGCTCTCACTGGGGATGCAGAAGGCAGCAGAGCCACAAATCAAACGGCCCAGAGGCAGCTGTGGAGCACTGCACGCCTCCCACTGCGAGCAGATAAAATGCAACAGCCTGGAAAGCCAGAGAGGGCTGCATCCTCCTGCAGTGCAAATCAGCATTGCCAAGAGCCAGGGATGTCCTGCCCTTTGCAAGCTGCTGCAGCCTGCATGGCTCACTGGCCAAGCATGCTCCTGCCTTGCTTGGTTATCAGCTTTGCAAATTATGATGTTTTGCAAATACAACTCCTTTCAGAGCAGACAAGGAGATTGGCATCGTCTGCCCCATTGCCATCTGTAGCCCTGTGTGGGTTATTCCCTTCTGGGAGGCATCCAGATCAAGTAGCTCTGGGTGTTGGGGGAAATCCTGCCAGGGACAGGCGGGCCAAAGGGGATTTTCCAACTGCATTTCACAATTGAGATTTTTCAGCTCTCTTATTTTTGCCTCAAATTAATCCTTTGAGCCCTCAGGAAAAGTGTCTTGCAGGAGGTTGAGTTTTGCTTTCTGTGAGTATCTTTGGGGCTGCACCACCCCAATAAATCACTCACGACAAACAACAAGAATACGGAGGGATTCTCAGTGTATCCCCCATTTGCTGGAAACCATGGATGTGTGGAAAAACACTGCCTTGCAAGCCATGCAAGCTGGGCTACACGATGGCCCAGTGCCAGGCATGCCCAAAGCAGTGGCAGCTCAGGTGAATCCCAAAGCAGTGGCAGCTCAGGTGAATCCCAAAGCAGTGACAGCTCAGGGGGATGCAGAGCCTCCTAAATGTTCCTCCTTCCCCTAGGAAGAGGCTCGGTGCTGAGCCTGGAGCTGTGCCTTACACCATACTTGGTGTCCTGCAGCACCAGTGCACCTGGAAAACTCCAACATGCCCATGGGAGCACCCAAATCCAGGGGCATTTGCTGCTGGCCAGCTGTGCCAAGCAAGACCTGTAAGAAGAAAGAAGCATCTTGCACCAATGCTGGCTCCCTCTCACCATGCCCCACACATGGGCTCAACCCCAAGACCCCCTTTTCCCTCCCCACATCCTCCAGCACTTTGCTCAGCACATCCTCTTCCAACCGGAGGAATCCTCTCTGCAACACCCGAAATGCGCGGCCAAGATAAAAGCGAGGCTGTGAATAATTCATGCCTCAATCTTTTTTACCACCGTCTGCTGTAAATATTTAAAGAGCACCAAGATGTCTAGAGCTGAACTTCGGGAGGGTGAAGGGGAGCCTGCAGAGCGCTGCTGCGTGGTTTGCCAGGAGGAGGTGGGAAGGGGACAGAGGGGACGTTTCCTTGGCTTGGTGTGCAGCAGGCACAAGGGAGCCCCAGGGGGAAAAAATGGATTTACATCAGATAGCAAATATCCAAGCCTTTCTGTGCAACCACAAAAGGGCAGTTTGGAAAAGATGATAGGAAATAGGGGATTTTTTTGGATAAACGTTCAGCTTTCAGCGCTTTCCCCCCTTCTTCTCCCCTGCTGCCCCCTGGCTCAAAACCTCCGATTTTTACATGAATTTATAATGGCCACAAAATCAACAAGCAAATCTCCTCTTGCAGCTTGCAGCTCCCTGCACTGCACCTGGAAAAACAAGAAAACAACCTCTGGCATTGAAATAACACACAGCCCTGTGCCATCTGCAGGCTTCCCATGCAGCGCTCAGCCTGTAAGTGAAGCAAAGCCTTCTGGGGGTATTTAGGGTGAGGGTCCACATGTCCACCTGGGAGCACTGCACGAAGTGGGGATGCTCTCAACAACCCAAACCCCACTCAGTTTATTTCATTTGCAGGGCAGTGGTTCCCTGGGAAGCGTCCATGTGCCCAAACACTTCTTCTTGCTTTGGTAATTTGCAGCTTTGCAAGGGTGGTTTTAAATGGCCTGGGTACCTTTTGTTCTTGCATATCTCCCTGCACGTATGAGGATGTGCACTGCAAAGCTCTGATCTGGCCACAGATCCCCATCATCCTTCTTCTAAGACAACTTCAGGGCTGGAAGCAGCTCTCCTCTCTTTGGGTGCAATTTGGGGGTTGTTTTAGAATCAGAGTTTGGGACAGCAGAAAAAAATGCAATTTGGAGGTTGGAACAAGTGCTGCTCTGAGCCGAGTGGTTCCCTTCATTGCAGCCTTTTATGAGACTTATCCTGACCAATTTAACATCTGGAGACTTTTTTTTTCCCTAGAAAAAGTGACATTTTGTTTCACAAATTCCCGATGGGATGCTTAGAAAACTTCACGTCTTTTTCCTCATCCCCATTCCCAAGCCAAGATATTAATCAAAACGTCGTGTTTTCCACAACAACAAAAACAGAAAAGGAAAAAAGAAGAGGCATTCAGTAAATGAGTCATTGTTTTTCAGTGAGAGAAAAAAAAAAACAAAGCCATTTCCCCAGGCTCCACGCTCAGGAATGGCTCTTATCTCTACACCATCCTCTGTGGCCACAGCAGCTGCCTGGTCCTGGCCTGATGCTGGGGCTGTCTGGGTGTAGGAGCACACGGATGTTATCTAGGTATGGTTTCCTCTTTCCTCTGAGGTTGGGATTCAGATCTGCAGCTTCTTGGCATCTCTGGTTTCATGTGTTTGGTTTATTCCAGCCATACCCACTGATTTTGGAGCCTGCGGAGGGCAAGGAGAACATGCAGATGAACTGACGGCCAGCCTTCAGGTCAGCTCTTGGTCACTTCCCCCTCCTCTGGAACTCAAGTGAGAGGTAAGTATCCCAAAACCTCAGGGCTGATGGGGGACACCACCAGGCTTGGGATAAGGGCATGAGATGGAGCAGGATGGGGCCCACAGGGTGCTGAGTGCTGCCAATGGGACAGTCCCAGGTGGCTTCAGAAAAAAGAGAAAAGGGGGCAAAAAGAAGGGCAGGATCCGGCCCTGATCAATTCGCTGCAGAAGGCCGCGGGAAGGCTGGCAGGTTCTCTCTGTACTGAGTGGTTTATAGATTTTCTCTAAATAGGAATCTGCAGCTGCACGGCAGCAAGGAGGGTGCAAACGTGGCGTGGGGGGGATGGGGGCAGCGGTGGGGGCTGCAGGCTGGGAGCTCTCCCTGCTTGTGAGCAGGTAGGGATTGATGGGAGCACAGCCCAGCATCCCCCCTTACCACCTGCAATAGAATCCGATGGTGCATGGCCACAAAGCAGGGATCCACTGCAGGGTGATCCCCAGTGGGTCGCTCGCCCCACCACTGCCTCCTCTTCATCCCTCCCCAGGGATCTGCGTACACCATAAGAGACCCCATGGGGAAGCAGGGAAACAAGATAAAACCCAGCCCTCTACCCAAGCTAGGAGGGGCAAAAGTTGAAGAGGAGGTTTTTCTGATGCTTAAACACTCGTCTTCATCCCATGGGGAGCTGCACGCTGGTCCTATCTTGAAGGCATGGGCAAGGATTCCATTTAAGCCAATAAATGGTTGAGGGTGAGAGGCCTGGAGTCGGAGGGAAGTGACTAATCAATCTGCTCATCATTTATTTATACACATGGCAGTTGCAAGCGTGAGCTGAAGCGCTGAAGGCAGCAGGCAGCTGCAGGCTTTGCAGGAAGGCTTTGGAGGAAAGATGGGCAACCGAGGCAACAGCCTTCAGAAGAAAGTCTTATTTGGAAGGTCTGATCAATAGGGAGAAGGACCGTGCGAGACTTCTTGTCTCTCCCGAGGCCACTGAAAATCTCCCCATCCTTCCCAATGCATTTATGAAATAAGCAGGAGGTCACTAAAAAGGAGTGGCTTTGCTCCAGGGTGGAAACATCCCCAGGACATGCTGAGAAGGACATTTCTTGCTCTGAGATGCTTGGCTTCAGCCTGATCTCCCTGCAGATGCCTCATCAACACCTAGGCAGTCTCTTTTGATCCACTGTTGGGCATGGAAATCCTCTTGCAGGCAGAAATGGTGGAGAGGACAAAGTATCTTGGCTTGGGTGTGTGTAGCCATGAGGCCGTGCCTATAGGAACAGTCTTCACCCAAAAGTAGGGGAACTCCTATGAGACTCGAGCACCTTCAGCCACACCATCAGCAGCAAAACGTCACCTTCCACAAAGCCAGGAAAGCAGGACCAGGATGAGGGCCAGGATCTCCAGGCATTTTAAGGTCCATTAACTGGCAACGTAAGGTTTGAGCCTCATCAGGCATAAAATTGGAGTAAATCCAGGGACATGAGCTTGGTCAGGGCACTGGAACAGTGGCAGATGGGTGCCGTGGGCTGCAGGTACAGCTGGAGCAGCTGAGCAGCACAGGGAGCAACACAGCTCTGTTGGCCCCTGCGTGGCCATGGGACCCCGGGGATCCTCTCACATTGCCAGAAATCAGTGCTGCGAGGGAGAGGATGGCTCCTATCTGGTGGGGAGAGGTGGCACCTATGGGATCCTGCACCCCACCACCTTGTCTCCCGAGGGGATTTATGGGGTCATGTCCAGGAGGATCTCATGGGGTTTGGTTTCCAAGGGCACCACCATGTTCAGCAGAGAGGGCCTCTTCTCCAGCATTCCTTCAGGCCAGAAGAGGCATGCCTTACCTGAGCACGTTTCTCTGCATAAGTTAAAGCCATTCCATCTCATGCAACTCCTCACTGTCAGGTTTTACTGAGGGGAATTCAGGCACCGGTGCCCTGTAAATCCAAGCCCCGTCCCTTATATCAACAGCAGCTATCTGCATCCACCTCAGCTTGTTTCCCTGGCTCCTTTCATCACCAATGCAGAAAAATGGCTTCTTCTAAGGCATGCCTTTTCTGGCCCCGAGGCACATGGCTAAATTAAGCCGAATGAATCACGAGGAGGAGTTTCTTTTTCTCTCCGATGACCGTAACGGGGCTCCTGACACTGAGAGCAAACAGAGATGCCCTCCTGGGGATGCCTGCATAGGATGAGAGCGCTGGCAGGGAGCAGCACAGCAGGGCAGGGGCCGATGCCGGGATTCGTGGCTCCTGAGTCCCAACACAGTGACAAATCCCAGCTCCTGGTCATAGGATCACAGCCTCTGGTTGTCACAGAGTGAGGGTCATCCAAGCTGGTGGGAGGGAGGGAGCAGGATGAGGACAGGGATCGATAGGGCGGTCATGTTCCTGCGCATCAGCAGCCGCTCTCTATACATTTAATGCGCTAAAACACATTCCCCCAATTTTCTATTTATGGCAAATGAATGTCTAATCCTTGAGCTGCGATGCCGCAGCTTTGTGCTGAGCCGGCGGTTCTGCTGCTGCTGCTGCTGGGGAGGAGAGGACGGAGCAGTGGGAGCTGTGCCCACACAGCAGAGCCCCTCAGACCCACAGAAATCCAGGGAGGAGCCGGGCAGAAAACCCTCCTCCTCCAGCAGAGCATCCCAGTGCCACCCTGTTCATCCCACACAGCACCAAAGCAGTCAAAGATGCCTTTGCTTCTCTTCCTGGAGCTGCTGGGGGCCTCTTTTCTTCCAGGGACGGCTCCCACCATGGCCAGCATGGCAAAATCCCACCTGGGAGCCACTGGAACCTTTGGGTTGTTTTCTGCTGCAGCATCGTCACTGAGGCTGAACCAAGGCAAGGAGGATGGGATTTAATGGACGTGTTTGCACGTGGTTTTCCCATAGAGAGCATCCTTGTGTATGTCCAGTGATGGAGGAGCCCACAATAGAGGTCCACGCTTGCCAACAACCGTGGATGTTTCCCAGTGCTAAAGGAACCAAATGGCAAAAGGCAGCCTCCCATGGCCTGACCCCCCAACGCTGCAGGAGGCAGAAGAACGAGCTCCAAGTGCAGACAGCAGCGCTGGCACTGAAGGAAATGCACAAATGGACAAAAAGCTTTGGGTTTCCCATCAGCCTGTTGCATTTATTGCAGGTGGAATGAGACTGCTGGGGGGTTCCCAGAGGAGTTATTTATGGAAAAGGATTCCAGCTTGGGGCTGTGCTGTGCAGGAAGGCTCCCAGAGGCTGAGCAATAAATAAATGCCATGAGGGTGGTTGGGAGCTGAGCAGAGATCCCTGCCCTGCAACCAGAACTGAGCTAAGAGCTTCTGCACGAGCCCAGGCTCCTCCACTGAAATCACTGCAGACAGTTTGAGACATCTGAATCTCTTCTTTCGCAAAGCACTTTAGAGCTACTAATGAAAAGCACTCTGTAAGAGCCACATAATGTCATCATCAGAATAAGAATAGTTGCTATCAATGCCTGCCTCTTGCCAGCCTTACTGGATGCCACGAAATGATGCTCTGCTGTACCAAACACCCGATGCTGCATTTCATCTCTGAGGTTGTCAGGGCATTTCAGTAACTGAAAACACACAAAAACATTTGTGAATAAAGTTCTTTGGGCTGCCTGGGGGTGAGCAGCCATTCCCTGCAGCATCCATGCGGGATAAGGAGACTTTGGGGACCTCAGCATCACCCCAAGGTCCTGCCCAGTGATGACTTAGGAATTAAGTCTGTCCATTTGGCTGATCCTTTTGTAAACTCAAGCCATATGGGGCTGGATCTGCTGTTGCCTCCTTCTAAACCTCAGAAGTTTATTATCCCCGGAGCCAAAGCTGTGAGATAAAAATGCTATTTCTGCCCAGGATTTCCGCAGCAGCCTCAGAGCATTCGCAGCCACTTTCTAGTTATTAACGCTCACATGTGAAGAAGTGTGTTCCTTCTGCAGAGATTTGCCTTTAATTAGCCAAGGATAAAAGGACAGTGGAAGATAACCCAGCGCCAGGTCGGGAAAGGCTACGCTTTCAAACAGTGCTCGGTTGGCAGTTTTTGCCAGGCAGGGAGCAGATGCCTGGCAGAAGATGTTTGTGCTGTTTCCTTTGCCTGCCCCCACCTCCGTCTCTCACTGGATAAAACGTGCCCTTGGGTCTGATCCTGCCCACAGAGGATCGTGGCATCACAGGGTGTGATGGCAGCAGATGTGGGGGCTGCAGGGCGCTGGCTGACCTTGGCTCTCCTGCTCCTCCAACCAGTTCTGCTCTGTCCAGGAGCTGTGTTAAAGCAGCAGCAAAGCAAACCCACCAAGCTGCTGCCGGCCCTGGGGTCTCACTGCAAGCCATGCAGCTGTGCCTGGGGTCACAGAACTTGGTAAGTCACAAACCAACAGCTGCCCAAAGACTCACAGCACAGCACTGTGTGATTGGGGCCCATCTCTTGTGCTCCTTGGGGCTGGGGAGAGCTCTCGTTCTGCTTTGCCCCAGTGGCAGCAATGCACAACCTGCTGCTGAGCCTTTAGTCCATCTTCCAAGAACCTCAGACCCTCCCTTCTCCCACCCTTACACTTTAGGATTAAAAGCACAGCCACTACAGCTCTTTTTGCACCTCCCCAGCTCAGAGGGGTCCATGGCAATGTGACATCCTCAGCACCTTGGGCTCAGAACTGCAGCTGGGTGCTGCCTTCCACATGAAACCAAGGCATCCTAGGAGCAAGGGGCAAATATTCGGGCAGCCCTGGTTTCAGGTCTGTTGTTCCTTGCATCACTCCTCATTATCTTGTCTGTCCTCATGCACTGTAGACCCAGGGCCCCACCAGTCTCAGCTGTGATTGTGCAGAAGGGGAGATTTGTGGTTCTTTAGCACACCCAGATATTGCTCTCATGGAGACAGCAGCCCTGCAGGCACCGCCTGCAGCTCCCCTTCTCCTGCCCT
The DNA here is from genome assembly GCF_023343835.1 of Lagopus muta. Taxonomy (NCBI): domain Eukaryota; kingdom Metazoa; phylum Chordata; class Aves; order Galliformes; family Phasianidae; genus Lagopus; species Lagopus muta. The sequence goes on from NC_064456.1 coordinate 1,464,478, forward strand.
GTACCTCATGCTGGGGTGTGGATGAGCAGTGCTCCCAGGAATAGGCTTTTCAACACCCAGCACAAATGCAAAGGAGGGAGATGAAGGAACAAGAAAAAGTGGGAAGAAGAGGGACCTGGCCTGATTTCCAGAGCTGCAGGATAAATGTGCATCTCAAGCTCCAAACCTTTGCCTGGAGGTTAATTAAAGATAGGCTGCGGGGGCTCCTCTTCGCACACCCACACTTGCAGATTTTGCACCCAGCAGCTCAGCAAAGGTCACCCAGAACCCGAGGCACTGCAGCAGTGATGGTGTCATCCTGCACCAACTCGATGCACACCCAGCAATTCCTGGTGGGCATTGCCAGGAGGGTGCCACAGTCCCGTGTTCCCTTCCCCTCTTTCCAACTTCTCCCCATCTGTCAGCGTTTTGTTGATGGGTTTCTGCAGCCCCACTCCAGAAGCTGCTCTCAGGATCCCAGTGCCTGCTTGGCCAAATGGAAGTAGGTTTGGTAATAGGGCAGCTAAAAATCCCTGCTCGTCCCTGGGGTGCGTGCAATGGGCTTTAATGGGGTTTAGCAACCTGAGCTTCCCAGGGCAAGCAGCAGTGGAAGAGCTTCCTTGGCACCTGGGTCCCTTCCTCGATGTCACTAAGCAGGATTTCAAGGGCTTGACACTCCAAAGGGGAGAAAGCAAACACGCACGGTGGGGTCCTCCCCAGGATGAAGAGCAACGCCGTGCTGCTGCCTCAAAGACCTCTTTAATTCAGAGCAGGTCCATGAGGTGGAGAAGCAATGCTCAGCAAAAGGAGTGCAAGAATGTAGGTCGGGCAGCATCAGGGAGATCGGTTCCACCGTACGTGTGGGTCTTCCACCCCACCCTTTGCTCTTTGGAAGGCTGTAAAAGCCCAAGCATGACAGTGCATGCCCTGACATCATCAGCATCCTCCATGCATGGGCACGGTGCTGCAGCATTGCTGGCAGAGCAGCAGTTTAAAATAATTGCTGCATCCGCCTCACCGCCTCCTCCTGCCATCCCTGCGGAGTGCTGTGCAGAGCAGACTCTGCTGCAACCCCCTCACACCAAAAAAGAGCTGTTTGGATATTTATGAGCCCAGAATCAGCTGGATTGAGATAGGAATGGAGGGCTGGGGTTTGTTTGTTGGGCTCAGAAATGGGGTTGAGGAGCGTGGAGTGGCCCAAATGGGGCAGCCACCAACACGACAGTGAGCAATGAGGATGCTGCCAATTTCACTTATAAATTGTTGTCTCACCTTTTCACATTCCATTTTTTTTTCCTTTTAAATGCCTTCCTTTCCTACTTCAATGGTCCAACCATGGATTCCTCCATCCAGTGATGCATTCCCTCTGCCCCAGCTTTGCAATTTGCAGGTCCTGAGCTGTGTTATAGGTGGGGAAACTGAGGCACAGAGCAGGACAAGATGTCCCCTGTGTGGCAGAAAAGATTGCAGCTGTGAGACCAGCTCTGTACCATCAGAATGGGGACCTGAGGGTCTTGGAGCCTGCAAGGAGCTGCCTCAGGAAGGCTGCAAGGGTTAAAAACAGCTCCAGTGCCACTGGTACGTGCGTCTGGCCAGTGTGGATAAATGTAAGCACTGCACCTGAGGTTGCCTTTGGGTTATTGCTCCTCTCTGGGTACATCCAAGACCACAGAAGCTGCTTGAGGTGGGAAGCAGCGTGGGAAAGCCAAAGTCCTGAGCTCCAACTTGTTGCTGGCTCTGCTGGGTTTGCTGCCAAATCCTTCTCAGCTCTCTGGTGAGCGATGCCATGAGCAGTGCTGATCCATGGCAGGGGCTCCAGCCGTGTCACTGACCTGAGTCACGTCTCCGTGGAGAAGAAATTGGATTTTCTAGCTAAGAAAACAAGTCATGCTGTGGGTAGGATGCAGTTTAGAGACTGGGTTGTCACCATGGCAAGAAAAAAATATGTTTCCCCAATACGTAGAAGTGAAAAACAGCAAATCTCTGCTTGCAGATCCCACAGTGTCAGCAGTGGAGCTCAGAGAGTCCCAGTGAGATGTGAGAGGAAGGAGAGCACAGACCTGGAAGCAGGCTGGTTTGGGGCTGCATAGGAATGTCTGAGCCCAGCCTGGGGACCTGCCTACGAGAACTGATCCCAAACCCTTCAGGGAGAGAACCTGCAGGTTTGGGATGAAGGATTTGCATTTCAGCCCCCACTGCGGTCTCCCTTTGCTGGAGGTTTGCTAAAAGCCCAAAGCACAGCACCAACCCACAGCTCAGCCCCTTCCATGGGTCTTTACTCCATAGTGATTTTTCCATCACAGAATATCCCGAGTTGGAAGGGACCCATAAGGACCATCCTGTTCAACTCCTGGCTCCACACAAAAGGGAATTCCCTTCATTTCTCAAGGTTTAGATCCACACAATAACCCAGCCTACCCGAAATACTTTTGCTTGTCTTCCCCCCCCCCCCCCCCCCACCCTCCACAGAACGGATACCAAAATAGCTCCTCAATAATATACATATTTATTTCCTCTTAATTAGTGTCGATATTTACAAAATCTGTGATGCTCTGTGAAGAATAAATTATATACACTCATGATAAACCAGACAGCAAACGCTCATTTGGGATATGTATGTACACAGATCTGTATACCTATATACAATGGTCGGCCCTATTGACGTGGGTGTCCCACCCCATGGATGTGCCCGACCCCAGGGACACCCCTGTGCCGTCAATGAGAGCAGGAACGTCTATACACACTGTGCAATTCAGATACAGCTGGTGTCTACGTTTTTGTCTAGCAAACGCATGGTTAAATGACTTGAAATTCCCACGAGTCCTCCTCTACCAGTTTATAGGCCTCTCTCCATTCCTGGTCCCGTTCCTCCCGTAACCACGGCAACACAAGGTTCGGCTCCAGCATCGGTAGGATGAGTCCTTCTTGGATTTCCTCTTCCTATCGATTCACTTGAGTGAGGCACCACGCACAGCTTTGATCCAATGCCTGTTTTTCCCTTGTGCTTCCAGCAACCATTAGTGGGTGACATTGGAGGACAAGAGTGCAGTCTCAAGCAATGAGGGAGCAAGTGCAAACGGATAATTGCAGTCTTATACACGACAGGAGGATGATCAAATAAAACCAAAAACCAACCGACCCATGCCCAGAGCAACCAGGCAGGGTGTCTGACACACGCATGGCCCCTGGGACAGGGCTGTGGTCAACTGATGTCCAGCAGCTCCTCCAAGCCAACCATCCCACCAACAAGGAATGAAGGTGAGGGGTTTTCCTCTCTCCGTGCACGGTGTGGAATAAGGGCAGCCAGACCCGTCATTTCATGGAGAGACCAAGACCAAGGGGGTAGGGATGACTACAAGGACCCTCATTGCCAGACCCTGATGGCAGGGACAAGGCGATGTGCTGGGCGCTGCCATGGGCATGAAGAGGGAGCTGTGGACTTTTTTTGGTTGCAAACCCAAGTGATTTGGAGCTGGATCCTCCTCTCTTCACCCCCAGCCCTGCAGTGTGCTGGCCAAAGAAAACACTGATTGCTGATCCACACAAACCACTGAGATTCCCCCATGAACACAAAACCCAAGAGAAGCACACCTCAGCCCTGGGACGAAAATCCCAGCGTGGTTCAAAGGAACCAAAACCCAACCATTACTGACAAACCCAGCAAAGCCACCCAGCACAGCCCACCAAACCCCTTCGACTTCTGGTTGGCTTTGCCTGCACCACCACAAACATGCCAGCAATGGGCCCAAGGTGAGGATTTTGGGTTCCAGAGAAGAGATACTGAAAAGCTGCTGGAATGCATGCAGGGATGCTCAGAGCTGATGCCACCTCTGAGGCTGAATCCAGATCTCCTTCCCTTGGGCCCCTCCTTAGGGATGCTGTGAACCCAGAGAGTTCACAAGCTTTTGGCAGCAATTTCAACGCTGACCCGGGAGTTATGTGATAACAAAGCAAGGCCATTCCTGAAATACCTCCTCCTCCTCTGTCTTTTTCTCTCCTTCTGTGTATTTATGCACAAATATGCCCGTATTTATACACCCACATGCTACAGTCACATAACACCAATCTAGAGATCCTTTTCTTGGTATAGCTCAGTATCCAGATTTATAGGACTTCGACACAACACGAAGATGCAGAGATTGGTTTTTCCTGACAAAAACTCATCAGCCCATATTGCTGATTTTCTCCCATCATTCCTAAAGCACCCAGCTAAGACAAGAGCCTCCCCTCACTGCCCTAAGCAGATATTGCAGAGGATGCTGAAGGGTTGATTGGTTGCTCACAGAGTTAGACGTGCACCGGCTGTTAGAAATCACCACTTCCCATCTACAAAACCATGGCACAAAGGGCAAAACTTAGAATACAGGTCCTACCTCCTCTGGGTACCACCGTAGGACCAGACACAGAGTGAAGAGCCTTGGTTCTCCATCCCACCCATGGCCAATGGCTCCATGAGACGATGGAAGGGAGACCCAACCACTGTGTTATGGCATCCTCCATCTGAGCCACTTCACATCCCAATTTTGTACCCACTGAAGCAGAGCTTGGGATGCTCAGCATCTCCGTGGGGGGCTGGAGGCTCTCAAACCAAATTCCTCAAGAAAAAAAGAAAGAAAGAAAGAAAAAAAAATCACAGTCTCCTCCTGAAAACTGGTTCAAGATCACATCAGTGAGTCAGAAGCAAAGCTCAAAATAGCACTAGAGCTCCGACCTGCAGGCACAAATCCCATTAAAAGCTATAGGGAAACCATTTCTCTGTATGCGGGAGAAAGCCAGATTTCTGCTTCATGCAGCCTGATGGGTGGCTTCTGACCCCCACAGACCTTTCCTGCCCTGAGAAACCTATCTGAGCACACATCTGGGTCCTTTCTGCTCTGCAAACAAGCTGCAAGGGCCACCATAGAGATGCCCTCCTTCCAGGGCTGGTTTTCCCCATTAGAATCTGCCTGAGTGAGCGCACAAGGTGTAGGATCCATCTATGGCCAGAGATGCCAGGAGGTGAATGGCCTGGAGCTCGCAGGATATGAGCAACCAGGCACTTTGCAAAGTCAGCATCCTCCCAAATCGCCCGTAGCAGCCCACCCTGAGCACTGGTGCTTTCCTGCACAGCAAATTTGGGATCATCCCAGTGCTCAGGCACCTGTGGCAGGGCAGTCACATCCCCATAGACATGCAGCAAGCTGGATCAATGGAGGCTGAGCAGCTGCCCCCTGGGAATCACACCTCTGCCATCCCATTCAAGCTTCAGAAAGAGATTTATTGCTTTCAGTTGCGTTGATTCTCGTTGTGTGTGTTGCAGGTGTTGGTGAGCTTCAGAGATGCCCATTCCAGAGCTGTAGCAGCAAAGAGGAGGAGAGGATTCCCAATGCAACAAGATGCGATTTCGGGCAGGCACCCAACCCTGCGTGGTGCTCAGCACCCTGGGTGATTAGAGCCTGAATCAATCACTTATTAACGACGAGAGATCCCAGCTGGCTGAGCGGGGTCAACACGAGGGACGGATCCAGCCCCGAGCAGCATTTTGAACCATTGCTGTAGAATACGCTAGCACCGTTTGTTGTATTGTTGTGAGTATTGTTTTCCCATGGGAGGCCAGGAAGGTCCGGCTGACCTCACTCCCATGATCTGCCACGGGTTTCCCTCCCACACCTGCACTCAGCGGCAGCAAAGCACTGATCGAGCCCAAATTCAGCCCCAATTCACCCCAACTGGAGGAGCTGCTAAATGCCTTCAGCTGGGGGCTTTGACCGTTGACCTCACAGGGGTCCCCTGGCCCGGCCCATTGCGGGCTTTGATAGCAATTTGGGAAAGAAGGAAATCCAAGTGGGATGGGCAAAGCAGATGAAACCCCAGAACAGACAGCTCCGACTCTCCCCAGATTACACCAGAAATGGAGAAGAAATGGGGATGATCCTGAGGTGTCTGCATCCCAACACTCAAATAGACCCTGGGAGAAGGCAAAGCAAAAGCAACGGCTTGGAAGCACGAGCATGGATCCAGTCCACCATACAGGAAAAACCAACAGCCCTAGGGCTCGACATGACTGAAATCAGGATTTTCCAGCCCAAAACACACCCCAGGACAGCTCATGTCTGTGGCCCCTGAGCCAGGAGGCTCCAAGAGCTCACATTAGCTGCGAATTCGGCCCTATAGTCGTTCTCTAAATATCTATACACACACACAATAATCGTATGGGAAATGGCTGAAAACTGCTGACCAAACAAGTCCAGAGAGCCCATACCTGCCATTCCACCTGCTCCTCCAGCCCTGCCCAATCAGCTGTGCTTTCTGCTCCTGACACCGAGATTAATGACTAATTACTCGCCCCATAATGAGCGCAGGTGTTTAACTTTCAGCTCACCTTCCATGGAGCCAGCTCCTGGGGCTGGGTGCTGGGGCACTCAGGCTTTGCCTTGTTATCTATCAGGCTGTTGTCAGCACATGCCATCCCCATCCCATTTCTAAACACATTAGAGATATTTCAGCTCCCACAAATCTCCTCCGAGCCACTGGAGAATCTATAAACACTATAAACATAAATACTGTATAGTCTACTAAGAAAATATATATTTGTGTGTGTATTAAATATTCAGATTCATGCAACAGATACCCATGCAGCTGTACTGTATTACTGGTTAAATTTCACTGCAGTATAAATATATTGTAGGCCACAGCATAGTTGCTCCAGTTTTATATATAGATATATATATAAAAAAAAGATGGTTTTTTTCCCAACTCGTTTTCAATGTGTCAGTGGAGGTGTCTTTGGTGATCCTGGAAATAGTGGTGGATGGAAGAATCATCTGAATGAATCAATAAAATCCAAGCGTTTGATTTGTTGACTCGTCCCTCCCGGTGCCTAGCATAGAAAACTTAAGACTTAATAAATAATGTGCCGCCAGACTAATTATCCCTCCCCTGGGCCTCTCACTGGCATACTGCAGTGGCTCAAACTATTGCAGCATGCAGCATTTTCCGTTATGAAACGCGAGCCGGGGCGATGCGTTCAGCTCGGCACTGCCAAGGTGGAAACCTGAGCCCTCCAACAAGCCAACCAGCCCTGCCTGACCTTCCCCAGCCCCAGGCTGGTGGCCCGGCTCTGGGGACGGGGCCGTGCCAGGGAGCATCCCTGCATCCCTGCTACGGCCCGGTGCTCGGACCGCTCCGCACCTCTGGGAACCAGCGAGCCTGGGATGGCAGAAGGGAAACAAAATGGTTCGGTTTTGTTTGCTTGCACGTTATTCAGTGTGGAAATCAAAGGTTAAAAGTCACTTACACAGCTATTGCTTCCCATGCAGAACCAAATATACACCGTAGAAAATACTGTGTTAACTACAATGCAGAGCAGCACTCAATATCTGCGATTGTTCCACTTCAGCTTTAAATACGGTACTAGGTTTTAGCGACTAGACATCGGTTAGCATTTTGGTGATATTCACATAGTTTGTGTTAGCTAGGGTGCAATTGGCTGTCTTCAAGTTCTCCTCCCTAAAATCCTCATTGCTATTGTTTACACCTTCCTGAATCTCCATATAATCAGACTTACTAATGGTAGAGGCACTTCTGCTTTTCTTTAGGTCAGGGGAAGAGGGGATCTTTGGGCAGCTGGTTACTTGCAAATATTGAGCCTGCTCCTCTCCTTCCGTCTCCCGGTGGTAGAAGTAGTTGAAGTTAGACACTATGACGGGCACGGGTAAGGCAATGGTTAATACGCCAGCGATGGCACACAGAGACCCCACGATTTTCCCCCCGATGGTGGTGGGGACCATGTCTCCATAGCCAACAGTCGTCATGGAAACCACGGCCCACCAGAAGGCGTCGGGGATGCTCGGGAATTGGGACTCGCTCTCGTCGGCCTCGGCGAAGTAGACGGCGCTGGAGAAGAGGATGACGCCGATGAAGAGGAAGAAGATGAGCAAGCCCAGCTCCCGCATGCTGGCCTTGAGGGTCTGCCCCAGGATCTGCAGCCCCTTGGAGTGCCGGGACAGCTTGAAGATCCGGAAGACCCGCACCAAGCGGATGACTCGGAGGATGGCCAAGGACATGGCTTGCTGGCCTTGCTGGCCGTCCTCCGGCTTCTCGGCCAGCTCTGTCCCTAAGGTGATGAAGTAGGGGATGATGGCTACAATGTCTATAATGTTCATGATGTTGGTAAAAAATCCAGCCTTGCTGGGACAGGCGAAAAACCTCACCAAGAACTCGAAGGAGAACCAGATGATGCAAAGGGTCTCCACGATGAAGAAGGGATCTGTGAAAGAGGTGGACTGCTGGTACCCCATGCTGCTGTTGGAGTAGGGAGGGTGGCTCAGCCCGCTGCCGTGCATGTCTTCATTCTCATCCCGAAAAATGGGCAACGTTTCCAGGCAAAAGCTCACGATGGAGATCAAAATCACCATGACAGAGACAATAGCTATAATCCTGGCAGGGCCCGAGCTCTCGGGGTACTCAAAGAGCAACCAGACCTGTCTCTGAAACTCATTCTCCGGCAGCGGTCTCTCTTCTTCTTTGATGTAGCCTTCGTCCTCCCGAAACATCTCCATGGCTTCTTCCCCCAGTTCATAGAAACGGATCTCCTCTGAGAAGATGTCCAAGGGCACATTAACCGGCCTCCGCAACCTCCCTCCGGATTGGTAATAGTACAAAATCGCATCGAAGCTGGGTCTGTTCCGATCAAAGAAATACTCATTCCGGAGAGGGTCGAAATACCTCATTCTCTTTTTAGGATCTCCTAGCAAAGTCTCCGGAAATTGAGCTAACGTCTTGAGCTGAGTCTCAAAGCGCAGCCCCGAGATGTTGATGACCACCCTCTCGCAGCATTCATGGTCGGTCTCGGGGTTGTACGTGTCCTGTGGGTGACCTGGAAGAGCTGCAGCTTCGTCTGCAGGATCTCCGGTAGCAACTGTCATATTGGGGTTGAAAGGAAATCCTTATGCTAAACTCTTCCGAGTGCCCGGTGGTGGGATCGGACTCAGGGCAAGGCTACTATCCTGCAGAAGGACAGGTACGTAGGTGTGGAAGTGTCTCATGAAAAGGCGAAGGGATGATAAAATAGGAGAAAACAAAAAAGGAAAGAAAATTGCCCCTGCTGAGAAAGAGAGAGATGAAGTAAAGTTGGGGGGAGGAGAGCGGCTCCCTGCGCTACCATTGCCTACCGCCGTCCTCGGGGGGTTAATCTGAGTTAATCAGAGTTCAAAACTCCCATCTAAACCCATTAGGCAGAAGGGAGAAAACACCTGAGGAACCCTCAGACCCTCATCTATTCACAACCGGCGTTGGCCAAACGGAACATTTTGGGCTTTACGGCTAAAAAGAAAAATTCCAGAGAGTGGGGAAAAAACCAGGAGGGGGAAGGGAAGAGGATGGAAGCAAAACCCGATCCAGCCCTACAGCGGGGAGGGGACCCGCGGGGCAGCGCGGGCTCGGCTCATTTCCAGGCATGCATTTAAGGGTTAACATTCAACCGTGCATAGATTATTCTACGGTTCTGCGGCAGGCAATCCGGCACGACCCTCCAGGTAACCCTAACGGCTCCGCTTTAACTTCGGCACCGTCCCCATCCTCCTGCCCCGGCCATAGGGCTGCGGGTGCTGCTCTGCCCGCCCCGAGCTGGGCTCTGCTGCCTGAATTTGGGTGCAAGCTGCCCGCGGACCACTGCAGTCCCCCTCCTCGACCGCTGGTGTCCCGGCTGCTCTCATTCTCTGCAAAGCGCCATGGCACACAGAAAACAAATCACATTACCTGGAGAAGCCAAATCTTAGTGTCTCTTAGTAAGACCGATTATCTGACCCTGGGGAAATCCTAGAGAGGAATACAGGCTTCCAAGATCCCCATAATTTCCTCTCTCTTCAAAGTTAAAAATAATGGTGAGTCATCGTAGAAAAGGAGAAGGGACATAAAAGGGGTGAGATTTCCAGATGGTGGAAGTCGGGTCTTGGAATGGTTTGGACTGGAGAGAAAGAGAGAGAGAAAGAGACAGAGGGACAGAAGTCCTCCCGGAGCTGTTGCAGGTCCGCACTTCAGGGCAGAGCAGCGTCTGTCTGATGCCTCCGGTACGGCGGGGGGGAGATGCTAAGCTCAGCAAAACCCGATGTCCCCGGTGTCCTCGGGAGGTGTGGCATCGCCTGGAAAAAACAGCGAGAAGGTAAAAAGCCGCCGGGGGGTTTGGAGGCAGCGTCCGCAAAGCCCCGCTTCCTCCGGGCAGCTCCGCTTCCTCCCCGCCGGCTGTTATCCCGACGCTTCGCTAACCTGCACCGCAACACGAGCCGAAGGGAGAGCGGAAAAAAACAGAACCGCGTCCCTCTCCGCTCCTCTCCGCTCCGGGCGGTGGGGCCGGGCAGCCCGATGGCAGCGAGGGGAGGAGGCGGCGGGCGGAGGGGGAGCGCCGCAACCCCCGGCACAGCGATGCTCTGCGGCGCCGCGCCGAACGCCCCGGGGACGGCGGTCCCTACGGCACCGCGCTGCCTCCGCGGATGGCACGGGGGGCTCCGTTTTCATCGGTGAGACGAAGCTCTGGTCGGCGTCCCCTCCTCCGTGCTCCTCCTTGAGCGTCCCCGGCCGTGAGACCCGCGCGACCCGCACCCACCCTCCCCATCCTCCCCAAAGCCAACCCCCGGCCGACCCACCCCCCCGTGGGAATTCCGCTCTGGTGGGGCTGCACTTCTCAGGGGGACGCTGGGGGGGCTCGGATCCCTGCATCAGCCTCTGCTCCTCCATCAGGTCGCCCCGCTCCACCCCACGGATGCTCGAACCGGAGCGGTCCATCCAAACTCTCCTTTTCCCCCCCTTTCTTTTTTGGTTTTTTTTTTTCTTTTCTTTTCTTTTTTTTTTTTTTTTTTTGCCCTCCCGAAGGAAAAAATAATAATAATAATAATAATTCCTCTAACCTCCCTTCTTCGGCTGCAACTCGACTTGTCTACTTTGAGCCAGGATTACAGAACCGGGGAGGGGAGGCAGGTGGAAAATAACCCCGCGGTCTGAGCCTCCTCGGTAAAGATTTCAGCCTCCTGCAGGCCATATATGCCCGTTGGTTTCTCTCTTCATCACCTCGGGTGCGGATATTGCTGCAGATCCCTCTTTTCTTGGAAATTTCCCCTTCCCGTGCAACCCTCCTCTCCCTTCTCCTTATGCACTAGAAAAAATAGTACAACCCTGACAAGGCTTGCAGCATCCAACGGCTTCGCTTAACCCTTTTCTACCAGGCCCAGAGGAGAGGAGGTCGCATTTGTCCCAGTTTTTCTCCTTTTCCTGCCTTTTCTCCCTGCAGCCCCGCTCCAGAGCTCTGCTGGGTTTAACCTTCTTTGGCTCCTGTGAGCATCACAGCAGAACACCACGACCACCAGCTATCTGCTGCAGCCACAACGCGAGCCCCCATTTCCCCCTAAATCAACCAACCTTGATGGTTTTTTCAAACATGCCTTTCTTCTCCTGACCCTAAACTCCCTCCTCCCCTCCCTCCCTGCCCCAAACACCCCACGTTTGCTCAGCAGTGCGGACATTTGCTCATTATTTAACACGTTGATTATCATTTAGCATGAAGTCTTGGCTCTTTGAGCCCAGACCAGAGCGGCGATGCTGGTGCTGATTTGAGACGGTTATGGCATCATCTGAGTTGACATCACAGATTCCAGCACTTGTTTGCTGCTACTTTCTCCCCACCGCACGCTGTCCTGCTCAGATGACCCCCTCCCACCCCCTTCCCATCTTTGGGTTCCGTTCATGCAAATCTGGGGGCTGCAGGGGCAGGAAGGAGGCGGAGGAGATCAGCCACAAGAGCCCGGTTTGTCGCTGCATGCACAAGGCAGGCTCGCTGCAGGCACGAGCCATGGCCGTCTGTCAGAGCGCTGAGATTTCGGGCAGCAGAGAGCCTCGAGGACAAGGTCGAGGCGTTTGCTTTCCCTTTCGCAACCGAAAAAACAAAGCACCAAAAAACAAAAACCAAAAAAAACCCCACGCCAAGCCTCCATTTCACAGCTTGTGGCAAGCCGCTATTTCAGCAGAGACAGCGGGGAGGAAGCGGGGAGGGGGAAGGGGGGAGAAAAAGGCACCAACTTACAATTGGCTCTGCAGTCAGGCATGCAGCGAATGCACAAACAGCCGCGCTCCGCTCTGCTGGCAGCACCCTCACCTGCGCTGCTGGCCCCGAAACTCGCCCCGGGCTCCTGGGAGCAAAGCTCCGAAGGCAACAGAGCTTCTCAATGAATATTCATAAGATTAATATGAGCATCTCCCCCCCCCTCCCCCCTTCCTCCTAAGCAAGAGACCTAGATTTCAACCACTGGGAAATAATCATATCCCTGGATGCGCGATGCTGCTGCTTTAGCGGGCGGCTCTGAGTGTAGCAGGTTTGTGTTGGAGCCTGGATCTGCATGGGGAGATGTGGGGTCGCAGCAGCTCTGCATGGCTTTGGGGGAGGCAATGGCGCAGGATCAGGCTCCTGTGGGCCACCACGCCAATGGTTGGGGTGAGGATGCTGTGCTGCCCCATAGGCTCCAACCCAGCTGGACACAACGTGGGGTGAGCAATGCATCCACACCAGGAAAACTCATCCCTCTTCTTTTCTCCATCACGCTTAGAGCAGTCATTTTATATCAGCTGGCATTTGCAGACCTCCTCCCTGCATGTGGAGGCATCTCCTCATCCCAAAGGGGGGGCACACGACAAAGCTGGCACACAAGGCTTTGGCTCAGTCTTGGACTGCTCTGCTATGACCATCCAAGGAGTGCACGGGGGCAGCCATGAGGACTGCAGGGCACCCAGCATCCAACAAACACAAACACTGGAGGAGGTGATGGAAGCGTTTCAGCTCCCATATGCAGCAGTCAGACTGTGAGGTGCTGCTGCTGCTGGAGGTGATTGCGTGGCTCACCCTGGAAGCCCAATAAAATCAGTGCTGAGGGTGATGCCCTGGGAGGTGTGGGGGCATGGAGGGGTTAACCCATATTTCCCTGAGCCTCAGCTGCATCCTAAAGCTGAACATGAATTTCCATGGCAAAGTGGGGCTCACACACGCGGGGGTTTCCTTATTGCATGCATTCCTCTGGGTGTGAGGCTACACGGGAGGAAGGGTTTTAATTTTTGCCCGTGTTCTTTCAGCCTTTTCTGAGACAGATCTGTCATAGCAGGGTGGGCAGAATCCAGACCACAAGATGCCTAAGGCTGATACTTATGCAATGTGTAGAAACTGAGGCTGGGCGATTCAAGTGCAGCCGAATTTCTAAGCTGCTCTTCCCACTGCTGCCTTGCCAAGGCTTTACACAACCAGTGGGGTTTTTCGCATCAGCAGCACCATCTCCTTACAAAGAGCTCCAATCCTGCCTGTAGCAAACGGAGGAAACCTCTCTGAATTGAGTGATGCTCTTTGATTTACTACCCTAATTGTGGAGCTATTATTACAATGTGTACGTCTGCACCCGCCTCCCTCTGCCACGCTGACAACTCGAGATGTAACTCAGCGCTTCGGAGGACGCAGCAAGTCAATACACTGCACCTACTTGTCTGATTTACATGTGTTTCAATGGCTGACACCTTTGCATTAATATTGTCATTAAAATATATACATGTTCCCACTGGATTCTTTCTGTTACCCGAACGGAATCGATACCTTTCTTAATTGGAAAACTTACCCCGTCCTTTCTTCTGAGCTGAACCATTCCTGTGTTGGGTGTGGGGATGCCCAGTGATCTGGTGCTCAGTTCCCAGCAGAAACAGAGCTGCTCCGTGTTCAGACAACACTCTCAGACATAGGGACTGCATTTTGGGTGTGGAGGCAGGAGTTGGACCTTTGTCCCCCCCCAATTTGGGATATTCTATGATGCTATGGTATACGAAGCAATAAAATATCCATCCTCCGACAGCCCCCCCTCCAAAACCAGAAACACCATCAGCATGTTGCAGCGTGACAATGGCATTTCTCCATGGTGACCTTCCTGGGGACGCCTCCTGCAAGGCCAGTGGGGCTCTGAGGGATGCCTGCAGTCATGCAATGAGGAAGAATCAAGACCATGGCTTGGATGCATGCATGAGCATTGCTGCACTCCCAGGATCCTGAGCAAACTGTGCTCCTGCCTCCATCCGAGCCTCCATCGGAAGGAACCTGTGACATTTTAGGAGCTGTGACAACGACAAGTGGCCTCCCCGGGCTGTGAGTCACCCTCCAGAGAAAGCATCCCACCTCCTGCCTGCTGCATGCATCAACAGAGGGTGCAAGCACGGCTGCATGGCCGGGCATTGGTGCGCAGTGGCAAAAGGACACACTGAGAGATGGTGGTGACCACACTGTGATGGAACAGGGTCTGAAAATGGAGGCAGCCAGAGAACAAGGTGACTTTTGCTCTTGGCATGCCTTGTGCTGCTGGTGAATCCCAAAATACAACAGTGACATGGTGACACGGGAAAGGAGGAGCAGATCTTGTGGTCATGGGGCCATGTCCTGAGGCAGCTGGGTCCATGGGAAGGTCTCCTGATCCTGCAAAGTGCTCCTGATCCTTGGGAAGATCCATTGGCCCTTGGCAAAGCAACGCAGCTGATATTACCTACCTGCAAAGATAAAATTACGTTCATTCTCCCTCTGTGATGTTTCCCATATTAAAAATATGTGATTAGTTAAAGAAAAGAACTCCGGGTTCCACCCTGAATGTTTGTTTGATGAAGGCTGTTGCGTTGCAGCATCGCTGTGTCCCAAATGCTCGCTCAGCCCGGAGCGGAACCAGCAAACATCTCATTGCCTGGGAGCTGTTCATTGAAAACAAAAAGTCATTTCGCCCAACCGAAACACGGCGTAGAACTTCAGTTCTTGAGGTCTTTGGAGCCCATTGAGGTTGTGAATATTTCATGGCAGTCTGCTGCAGGATTGCTAATGGAGCCGCGGCGCGGGGCGAGCGGCAGCTCCGGCCGCTCCAACTAAAAGGCTCTCACAGCATCTTTCTTTGACTTGCACAAACAAAAAGGACAGGACAAGCCAAATTAGTGAGCAGAAAGGAAATCAATAGCCTCCTTCGAGCCAGGCGCGAGTGCTTTCAGCTCTGGGAAGGAATCTGTCCTGCTCCCAAGCCTGCTTTGTGCTCCCCACACTTGTCTGTGTATAACCCCCAAGTCCCTCCCCAGGTCTGGGCCCTTACCAAGCCATCAGCTGAGCCACTGCATCCCCCTGAGCTGGCAGAGGGGACACAGCTGCGTCCCTGCATCCTTAAGTCCTTCCAAACACGAGACTGAGCTGCTGCAGGGCTCCAAAAGTGCTTTTCTGCGATGCCGATGGAAAGCTGGATTTGCTGAGCACCAGAGCTCCCCGTGTGACTCCAGGGGAGATGCAAGAGAAGTGATGAGCTTTCCCACATGCTTCATTTTCCTCCAATGATTTGGTTTCCTCGGGTCTGAACCAGACCTTTCCCATGTGCTCAATGGAGCATCGCTTCTCCTCCAGCTCTAGGAAGGGCGATGCTCACCAAAACAGCAGGGGCATAGAACTAACGTTGAAAACTTCTGAGCTTAGGGATGAGAACAGTAAGGGGAGATGGGAGATGCCTGCAGTGGAGATAGCAAAAACCTGCAGGCAGGTTGCCTCTGCCTTGGGGCAGTGGGCGGACACCTCAGGATCTCATCTCCTGGACTCTATGTTCTTTGTGGTCTCTTCTAACTTGGAACATTCCATTCCATTCCATTCCATTCCATTCCATTCCATTCCATTCCATTCCATTCCATTCCATTCCATTCCATTCCATTCCATTCCATTCCATTCTTCTTCTTTCCTCATCCCATCCCATCCACAAGTGCTGTATAACATCTGTGTACTTCCCTGTCTATCTGTCCCTGCTGTATGGTGGGTGCTTGGAGACCCAGTGGTGATGTTTTCTACCGGCACAGCCACAAACAATGCTCCATGGGAAGGAAAAAACAAGGCAGGAGGAAAAGGGCTCTGCAGGGACCATTTCCATCCTCTTGTCCTCCCACACATGAATGCTGCAGGGAGAGATGCAGGCTGGGGCTGCTGAGCTGAGGAGCGCCTTCCACTTTGGTTCCTTCATCTTCCAGCCAGGCCAATGCCACCAGTGTAGCTCCATCACTACAAAGTCCCTCCTGGAGATGGCTTTGCTAGGGTGGAAAATTCCTACAAGACGCTGTGGGATGAGGTAGGAATTCATTGTGTTATCACTTCCCAAGGGGGTTCTCCATCACTGTGACCTTGCAAGATCATCCCTGGTCCAGGTCCTGGTGGCGTGGGGAGGTGACAGGCAATGATGCTGGGCAGGACACGAGGTGCCATGCCCACAGTGGGTGGTGGCAGAGCTCTGCCTGCTGCCCTGCAGCATCCTCTCTGTCACCTCATTGCTGTATTTACTATTTCTTCCTCTCCCACCCCCTCTTTTGGGACGAGACAGACTTCCCTGTTTCTATGGTAACCCTCCCCCTCTCCTCTCATTTCTTCAAAGAGGTTTTCATCTGCTTCTTTAGAAAGCTGCTATTTTTAGCCTTGGCATCCCCTGCTCCCCCTCCCCACCCTCTGCTCTCAGCACAAGCTTTCCTGAATGAGCAGAACCCACCCAGGCTATCCCCAAGCTCCCATGAAGGCTGCATGGCTGGAGTAGGAGCTGTTCAGAACCGTGGTCCAAATCATGGCACCTCCCTTCATTTGTGCTTAATTCCTTTGGGGAGTGTGAGGAAAAAGAAGGAAAGCTTTTGTTCTGCAGAAAGACCCCAGGAACATCTGCAGTCCCCATCGCTCTGAGCTGAAGCACGAGCAGAAGGAATCCAAGAGTCAATTGAATCCAAGAGTCAATCGAATAACAGGGCCAGGTGGTGTTTAGTAAATGATAACCTTAGCAATCCCATGGGTATGGGCAGTGCTTCTGGCAGGAGGAAACCCCATCTCACCATGTGGAAGAGAATCCTTCCAGTTCCCAGCATCTGTTTGAAAGATGAGAATTGATGCGTTAAATCTGAGGTCTCCTTAGGAAGGGGTGGTTTGGGGAGAGGGGAAATTCCCTATGGAAGTCTGCAGCATTCTGGAGAAGTCACAGATGGGAAGGCTGGAGAGGAAGAGCAGGAGGGACCCATGGGTCTGAGTCCTGTCGTGGGTTTGGTGTGAGCACATCACCCCCTGCCCATCAGGGATCTTGTACTGCTTTTCATGCGAAAGCCTGTTTGGGCTGATGCCATCCGTGCCACCTTCTGCATCTCAGCCTTCGAGACATCCTGTTTTTCAAGGTTGCTGAAGTACCAGACCAGTTAACCACACAGCAACCGAAACTGACAGCTGGGAGCACTGCAGCCCTCAGGGGAACCAATGCAGAAAGGAACAAAACGAGGTCAGGGCAGCCAGGGCCACCAAACCGGCCACCGGAGCTCTGAGCATCCCATGTGGGATCTCCTCCTGCTGCTGGCTCTGGCCAGGATCTGGTTTGCTCCCTGAGCAGCCACTGGGAGACAATTAGGAAACAGAGACACTGAAGATGGTGCAAAGGGATTTTGCTCACCAGCTCCGCTCATCCCCCACTGTGCACCAGCAGCCTCGGTGCTGGCAGCAAACCGAGAGAGAGAAAAAAGCCAAAACAGCACAAAAGCAAGAAGCTGAATGCTGCTTTCCCAGGAACCTGCCCAAATGCAGACATCAGAGGCAGGGGCAGAGCTCAGGCCCCCAAGGAGAGCCCTGTGCTGCTCTGTGCACACAGAGAGGCCAGTGGGGTCAGAGCAGATGATTTGTAGAACTCAAGGCTTCAAGTTTCTCCGTCATTGCTAAATTCCCAGTCTGAGCCTACCAGGAGCAGGCATGGGCCACTGCTCTGCTGCCAGCCTCGGCCCTCAGAGTCTTGCACAGGGCTTGGGGATGCATTCTCAGGAATAGGATTTGCAAATCCACCCAGCTCAAGAGCTCGGTCTGCGGTGCAGTAAAACAATACCTCACTTGCAGGGGCCGTTGGGTCATGGGATGCAATAGAACAGCACTTTTGCAATGCAATGTGAGCCACCCCAGCAATGGGTGCCCCTCCGGCAACAGATGCTGCGCCAAACCCAGCCTTCCCCACATTGCCTTGGCTTACATCACCCATCTTAAACTCTGGGTTTCAGCCGCACCACGGCTCTGCTCACTTTATGGCCCCCAGCTGTGTTCCCCAGAGCAGGAATGTGCAGGTGATTGAAAAGCAAAAGAAACCAGGAAATCCTGCAGGTCTGCACTGCTCTCCAATTGCTCTCAGGCTGCCCAAGTGCAGACCGGTCCCAGCTGCTGCAGATTAAATGCAGCTTGTACAGTCGTCATTTATTTTTCCATTCTCTCTCACTCTTCAATATTTTTTAGACAAGCCATAACCTAAAAAAGCTCTGAGATTATTTGGCCAAGCTTGCTTTTGGGTGAAGCCCAAAGATGTGGTACAAAGCCAAGGGCAAGGTTTTCAGATGAACTTCAAGCCTCGTTTCTCAAGCTCTCCGCCTGCAATGAGGATGAATGGTTCAGTGCCTCCACTTACATTGGCTTTGCCAAAGTATCACTGGTGACATCCCTTCTTGTGACGCTCACAGTGAGAATTTCTAGGCTTTGCTCAGAGCGACTTTGGTCTAAAAAGCGAGTGCAGCTCTCCAGGTTGGTGGGGTGGATGGAAATGTGCAAATTTTACCCCATGATTTTGCTGCTCAGTTTTGTTCCTGAGAAATGCATCACATTCCACGTTCTTTCACACAGAAAAATGAGCAGTGAGTTCGTAGAATCATAGGATGGCCTGGGTTGCAAAGGCTCACAACATTCATCCAGTTCCAACCCCCTGCTGTGTGCAGGGTCACCAACCAGCAGCCCAGGCTGCCCAGAGCCACATCCAGCCTGGCCTTGAATGCCTGCAGGGATGGGGCATCCACAGCCTCCTTGGGCAACCTGTGCCAGAGGTATCTCATACCCCATCCCTGTTACATCCTTGGGCCCCCAGCATCCCTCCTCTCCCATCTCACCACCCATCCCCATCACTGTGGCACCACCAGAGATGTGTTTCAGCCGTTTTATTGAACTTTGCGTATGAAAGAACAGTTTTGAGTCCTAATGAAAAAAAACAAAACAAAACAAAAAAAACCATTAAAAAAAATAAGTTTGACATCAGGTAAAAAAAATCCACACGACCAGAAAATAAAAACCCAGAAACCCACCTGTGTGGAGCTGAATATGCAGCCCACAGCACAGTGGGGTCTCCAGGACAACAGGATGTTTGTTTGAGCATCAGATCAGCACCGATGGAATAAATTGAAACGTGGGCCACACAGCTCACTGGGCAAACCAAAACGAAAAGGAAAGCAGAGCAACGAGGCTGAGCTTTGCATCTCCAGCCACAAATGGTGTCGTTTCTGCAAAGCCTGGCTGCTCTGGGTTTGGCCTTCGTGCAGAGAAAGCCACTGGGTTGTCAGGGGGGTGTGTTGGGTTTCAGGAGGCAGGATGTCACTGCTGGAATATCTCCATGTGTGTTGATGCTGAGATAGTCCTAAGGACTCCTCATCACCAGCCAAAGCGCTGCCTGATGACATGGAAAGCAACGTCAACGTTATACCCAGCCAGGAAGGAATCATGGAAACGAATTGCATAGTAAATGATGGGGAATGAAGAAATCAAGACCTCCTGCGTGAGAGGTGGGTGCTTGGTCAGGTTCCCCTCTTGCAAAGCTTTGGGACCTCAGGTCCTATAGGAAGAGCCTATTCTCCATGGGAGGAGCTCAGTTTGGCCATGGGAACACTCCTCCCTCTACAACAACAGCTCTCCTCCCTACACACCAGGTCGGGTGCGACTTTCAGACATCACTCTGTTGGCACCCAAACGAATGACTAAATCCCATTTCTCATACACCAGTGGCAGGTGGATGGTAGCAAACACCATTTTGACTAAAACTGCCCCATTTCAGGTACTGGGCCACAACTCCACGCCATTGCTACTTCTCTTCTTAATAGCACAAAGGCTCAGATGTGTCAACGGCTTTTCTAGAGCCAGGAAAGTCGTCCTGCCCCCAAACATTCTCTGAAATGGCTCTGCTGCTGGCCTGGCCTTGCTGTCATCAGAGACAAAGATCTGGAAAACAGCAGAGAAGGACAGCAGATCTCAGCCCATTCCTTTGGAAGATGCACTGATGATGTCATGCTTGAAAAGAGAAAGAAATCAACGCAGGGTGATTTCCCCGTGTCAGAGGTGAGCAAAGGCACTGCATTACAGAGCAGTGCAACAGGAGAAGCAAGAGGAGGAGCCATGCAGACTTCCAAGGCTGTACAGAGGAGAAAGACCCTGTTCTTCAATTGTAGAAGAATTCAGTGGCCACAGCAGCACTTAAACACCTTTTGGATAACATCTGTGCCTCTTCCAGCTGTTATCCATGAACGTCACCCCAGTGCCTACAGCACCCTGGGGCCCTGCCCTACAAATCCACCAGGAGGGGGCCTGTGGCAAAGCTCCCTTGCCATCGAGCACACTGACACGGGGAGAGAGAAGGGCTGCAGACAGCAGGAGGAGCTCAGACGTGTTTGGCGTCTCAAGCGCCGCACGAGCATGGCTTTGAAGGGCTATGAATAAAGATGAGCAGCCTGCAGTCGGATGATTATGGGAATAAATACATGCTATTTTTTGGGGGGCCTTCTCTTGCTGTCAGCCATCATTAAATCTCTCCCTTTTTTTTTTTTTAAATACATTTTTAATTTCTCTTCCCTTGCCAAATCTGGCTCTGCCTTCAAAATGACATTTCTGCATGGCTGTCCTGCTATGGTGGTTGTCTATAGAACACACAGGGTTATCTTTGGAGTCATGACAATGCAGACAATACACCGGACCAACAATTAAAGACTATCAAACTCTCGCTTATTTGGAGAAAGCACATTAACAATTAGCCAGGTCAGCAATCAAGCAAAAGAAATCCAACAGCATGGAGAACACGTGGGCTGAAGGGCAGTTTTGTTGCCGGAGCTGATACGTACAACACTGAGCACGGGTTGAAATTTGGTGATTTCCAGATTTGGAGATGTCACAGAGTCACGGAATTGAGTTGGAAGGGAGCCTTAAAGGCCATCTGGTCCAACTGCCTGCAGTGGATGGGGACACTCAGGGCGTCCGTGGGGAAGGTGAGGTGTGGGGAGCAGAGCTGCTGGCACCCATTGGGGCGTCACTGCTTCAAAGCCCAGCAGGAGGGCTCTGCTCTTCCCATCCCATCCAACCCCAAGCAGAGAGATGCTTTAACACAGAGCTCATTGAAAACGGACGAGGCACAACCACGGCGCACACACAGCTCGTAAAAAAACCTCTGGGTAACACACCAGTGAGAAAGAAAAAATAACTTCTGTACTGATACATTCCATCCCCACTTTTAAGGGCTACTGTTTAATGTTCCAAAAGAAACTAAATTCAACACCTCTGGGACCAGGGCTTCCCGAGAGGAAATCAGCTCTCCTCCTGCCCACAGGGTCCCATTTCATGGGGTGCTGGGCTGTCTGCAGCCCCCACCCCCCCCACAGGCTGCTCTCCCCTATGGGATCACTGCAGATTTGTTCGTTTGATCCCTTTTGCACCCTCAGGACCAGGCTAGGTGCTGCAGGACGGCTGCAAACCCATCGTTTCACAGCTGTTTTGCAGGGCTGGATGTGACGCAGGGCCCTCCCATCCATCACAATGGAAAGAGAGCACCGCTGGGTTATTTGGGGCTCACAGGGATGGAAATGAGCTCAGCCCTCGCCCCCAGACACTGGACAGCTTTTGGCATTCATTGCAGTGCTGGGGAGCTGCAGCCTGGTGGGAGGACACGGCTCCCATCGCAGGAGGCAGGGAGGGATGCCTTTGGTGCAGCACGAACCTATTTATAAGGAGCACATACAGGAAAGCCAGAAAAAATAGAACAGAGCTTGTTCACTTCCTATGGCCAAAACCAGCCCGTGTCACTGGGAGCACAGAGAGCAACCCACGTGCCCCATTTTGCTCCCACCCCAAGCAGAACACTTGCACAGCCCACCGGCGGCTCTGCTCAGCATTTCCCTTCCGATTGCTCAACCTTCCAAGAGTTTTTTGTTCTTCTTTTTTTTTATAACAAGAAAGAAAAAAAAAAAAAAACAAAACCAAACACAAAATCCCAAACCCTGCAATAACATCCAACCCATTTCCACCACCGTCTTTCTTTGTTTTTGTTTTTCTCTTTCCTGGCTTGGCGCCGTCTCATCACATTGCATGAAGAATCTCCCATCCATAATGCACTTGTGAGTCGAGGTGAGGAGCAGGTCGGGGCAGGGAGCTCCATCCATCAGTGAGCGCCATCTCCTGCAGAGGTGTCTCATCCCCAGGCACGGTCCTGAAGCTCTCACACTGAAGCTTTTCTGCTCTCTGTTGGGCAAAGAAAAAGCAGCGTTGGTGCACAGCCTGGCTTTGAAAAGGAGCAGCACGTCGTTGTGGTTTCAGCGCAGAGCGGGGTGGATGGCACACATTGGTCCCCTCGGACGACTTCAATCCCCGTTCCCCAGAAATGAAAAGCAAAATTTTGCTAATTAAAATCGTTTAACGGACTGAATGCAACGCAGCTGAAAGAGAGCTAAAGCTAGGAAAAGATTCATTAAGCGCATTCTGGCTCTTAACTATTCGCTCACGTTAACGGCAAGTTGCAAATCCAATCCAAAATAATTACCACGAAGTGAGTCTTCCTCATCACATTTTTCTCTTAATCAAGCTGAGCTCCTGAAGACCTGATATGGTATTAAGCAACTGGCTGAGCTGATAGCTGAGAGCAGGGGCTGATTGCTGAGACCCAGCCTGAGATTCACCCTCTGTCCCACCCCCTCCATCACTCCCATTTCCCCCCAAGAATGAACACCTCCCTCCATCCCACAGCTGGGAAATGGAGCGCTGCTCTGCCCACCCCCAGTGGGGCTCAGCCCTGAGCTGGGGGGACGTGGCACTGAGCGCTGAATGGATCCCAAGCGCTGGATCTTGGTGCTGATGTTTGAGAATTAGTAATGCTTCTGATGGAGAGGTTCGTTAACTATATTAAAACCAGCCTGATGAGTGCTAATGAGCGCTGCCACCAGATCGGGTGATGAGAGCTGGGTGCTTTGTTAGCGGGAAGGATCTGTGTTAACAAACTAAGTACTAACGAACCTGGATCCACTTCTCCCAGCCTGGCCATGAAGCCCTACCCTACAATAAGCCAATTTTCCCCACATGAGCCTGTTTTATCCAAATGGCTGAGCCTGGAGCCATCCCATACACCCGGATGGGAACCTCAGCACAGCATGGGCTTAACGGATGCAGAGCAATGGGCAGAAATGCAGACACAGCTCAGGTTTCCCAGCTCTTCTGGGTACCCCAATGCCTCCCCAGGACGTATCCCTGTCCTCATAGACAGAACCTCCAAACCCTCAATCTAATGATGTCATTATTCCACTGAATTCAGCCAGAACAGTAGTGGGAGTGAGGTCAGAAGCATGTAGGAGATGTTGCTGCTCCGGCTCCTGAAGGGATGCAGATGTATTCCCAGCACACAAGAATGATGAAATCCTCCCCCCCCTCCAACAGAAGCAGAGGATGTGAAGCAGAAGCTACAGAAATCAGAGGTTGTTCAGTTGGTGGAGCCAAAGGATTTGGGGCCAAGAGGTGGGAGTTGGAGCAGCTCGAGAGACTGCGTGCACCGCATCTTCCTTGAGCCCTGGACCCGGGGGAAATGTGGGACTGGAAAACAGCTCCTGCTGAGCCAAATCCTTAAGGGATAAACAAAAAGGATGGGTCTGTCCGCCTTCCTCTCATCCCAGAAAATACGTTGGAATGGCTGAGATTTTGAACACAGAATGAAAGTGCGGCTTATAATTGATGACAAACAATGCAGCTCTGGGGGAAATTGGTTTTATCGCATTAACTTGATGAGCTCTTCTTACTGAGCTCCAGGTATGGCTGACAGAGGTGTGTGCTGTTGTAATGCACTCCTGCAAACGAGCTGCACAGCACCTTGGTTATGAAAACGGAGCAACAAATGCACAGAGATCTCAGGAGAAATGAGGCATGAGGGTGGAAATGCAAGTGCAAAGATGCACATCCCCCATGTCTGCAGCACAGGGAATCCCATTTCGTGGACTGCAACCTGCACAGCATCCCCAGCCACACCGCAGTGCTCTCAGCTCCTTTTTTTGCTACCACAGGGGCAAACAGCAAAACACATCCTTTCTGCAGGCACAAAAATGCTTTGCAATGCGTGCTTTCATCTTTTCCATGCTTCACTGCAGCCTTTGGGTTCTCATAAGAGCAAAACCCAGAGCAAAGGCGCTGCTGCAGGAGCCCCACTGCACCCCAGCCACCACTGATCAAACCATGACACAACCCAAAAGGATTTTCCATATCTGCTATGCAAGAGGCGAGCAAACAGCTGGTGCTGGTCAGCATCAACACAACTCCGAGTGCACTTTGCTGCCTGGAGAGCAAGAGCAGAGATAGCCAGTGGCTGATGCAGTCATGCACATCCGCACCAAGTCTTCCCACACACTACGTGTAAGGATGCTAAAAATGAAGTGCAACAAATGTGGAAGAGCAACAGACGTGACGGAGCTTCAGAAAAGCATCCGAATTACGAGTGGTGAGGAAATGAATCACTGCAGAACCAACACAGCACCGCTGATCCGGGGGGCTTGGTGTACAGAGATGGTTCCCTCTGCGCAGAGGTGAAGAGCAGCCAGAGGGAAGTATTTGAGCAGAGTGACAAGCTGAATGAGATAGGAGACAGGTTTTAATTTACTGGAGCATGTCCTGCTTCATAAGAAGGAGAAAAGTGATGGTGCCCTGTGGGCACATCCGTGTGTGAAGGTTTCCCCGTCCTCCTGCAGAGCATCCTCAGCGCTCTGCCAGTAATGAGACACGGATGGGCCCCTGAAACGTGGGGATCTCAAGAAGCAGCTCCTTGTTCACAGAGGAAAGGCAAGCAGGGGCTCGTGGGGGATTTTCTCAGAGCATTTTTGGCTATTTTGAATAGCCAAAAATTCTCCAGCTGAAAGGGCAGCGTGGGACCCCGCTCCCATCCTTCTTCCGCACGGAGAATGGTTCTCATGAGCAAAAAATGCTGTTTGCTCTCTGCTGCTGACAAACAGCAGGAGCACAGCAGCCCTGACGCCTTCCAGCACAGAGCAGCAAACACGCGTCCCATCAGGAGGGATGAATATCGCACTGACGGAGGCACCATTACTCATTTTCCGGCTCAGAAAGCCAAGTTTGGGAGAAAAAGCTCTCGGCTGTGCCTGGGGCTCTGTCCTACGAGCTGCAGAGCCCTCACTGGGGCTGCTCTGCTGGGCTCCCCCCAGGAGCAAACGTTCCCCATGCAATGCAAGGGCAGGGCAGCTCCATGCCGTACCCTAAGAAAATCCTCCATCAGTGCCCACCCAAATGCTGTTGACCCCCTACTATCAGGGGAGGGATTCCCAGCACTGTGAGACACACAGATGTCCCCAGATCCACAACACCCAAATGTTCCCAGCTGCACATCGCTGCCCAAAGCCATGAACTGGGGGAAGACCCAGAGCAGAGAAAGGTGCGGATGGGCAGCACCAGCTCCGTGGCAGTGAAGGAACGCACAGGATTCGCTCTCCCCATGGCATCCCACGATGTCCTCAAAACACCCATTTCCCTGCACCCGTTGCCCACATCATGCCTTTGGCACAGGGGTGCCATTGCTGAGCTTTCCTTCCCCTATGCAAAGTGCATGAGACTGAAAGGCAGAGAGCTGCCAGGTGCGATCCTACACCCTATTGCTTGCACCCTATTGCTTTGCACCACAGGTTTGCAGCCTGTTAAAGCATTCAAATATGGAGAAAGGCACTGCCTTGCGTCGGGCTGGGCTGTGCTTGCACATAGATATGCATATTTTAAAAGCTTGGCAGGAAGAGGGCTCCAAACTACACAATTGAACAGATTTCATGCCGAATGCCCTCCACACACACAAACCACCACCAGCACCCCATGCTCTGCTCTGCCAGGACACCCCTTGGCAATGGGTGAGGGCTCCTTCCCTTCTGCTGGGGAAGCCGCTGATCTGCCCTTTGTCCCCACTAAACTGTTCCTAAATTGGGGATGAAAAACAACCAGCAGCTTCCTTTGTCCCTTTGTCAAAGGACAGAACGGCAACAATTGCCCAAAGAAATCCAACCCTGCAGGAGGAAAGGGACACCCCAGCCCTGCTCTGTGACCCCGGAGTGGGACAGATCCCATCCACCTGAAGGGCATCTGCTGTGCTGGGAAGCAGTGAACCTTATTGGAGGATTCCAGGCCACAAAAGTGTAAATAAGCAGGAGAAAAAAGTGAGAAAAGCATCAAGCAGAAAGGCCAGGATGGGGGGAGGGGGGTTCCTGTACCAAAGCTGATGCACCCATAGGGAGGCAGAGACCCTATGGTCCCCTAAATGCCACCAGCAGCCCAGGGTAACACCTGTTTTGAGGCAAGCTTCACAGCCCAGTGTGCTCTGCTGTGCCTGGAGCAACGGTTGCAGCAGCACTAACACACAGCGGATGCATGCAGAGAGGCAGCAAGGGCGCATGAAGTGGATGCACGCTGCAAGGCAGCAAAGGAACACACGCGGATGGAAGCTGCAAGGCAGCACAGGGCTCTCCATCCCCACAGGCTGCCACGGAGCAGTCTGGCAGCACTTTGCAGCTCCTGGCAGGACGCACTCGGTGGAGCTGTCAGACCGCGCGCACCGAATGGCACCCAGCAAGACTGACAGCACCGAGGGAAGGAGCAGACAGAAATGGGGCAGAGCACAGCAGGGATATCCCCGTTTTGCTGCTTGCTGCTCCCTCTCCCATTTCTGTGCGTGCCTTCAGCGCTTTGACGTTTTTCAGCAGTGCCATTCAAGTGCTTGAAAAACTACGGCGGATGATCCGGCTTCCTTAGCGCCTCTGTGATAAACCTCTTTTTGCTGACAGTAAAATGTGTTTGAAGCTGTTCTGCCCCCACTGAATGAGGCAGGGAGCAGCCAGGAAAGCAAACTAACGACCGGTGAGGTTTCTGCTTATTTAAGTGGCACGGAAACTGAGAACTGCGTGTTGCTGTTTCCAGGCACACATGCGGTTTCCGTGCTGGTGCTATCCGTGCAACTGCCACAGCAAAAATATCACAATGAAACTCAGCAAGGAGGGGGGAGAGCTCCCACTGCCCTGAGCTCCAACCTCCTTTTAGGACGGGGCACGCAGAAAAGCTTTGATAGCCATCAGAAGGGAAAGCTCGCAGCTGGCTGTGACAGCTCAGCCTGCTGGCAAAGGTGCCTGGGGGTTCCCTGCTGCCCCGTGCCCTGGGATGCTGTCAGGGTGAGGGCTGTCAGCTCTGTGTGGCTGCAGAGCATCGCCCTCGCCGTGGTCACAGCAGATCCTCTGCTGGGGAAACTGCTGCAGCTCCAATAAAGCCGTCAGATGCCATTAGTGAAGAAGCTGCTCAGATGTTTCCCGTTGGTGCTGAGGGTTTTACTCACTGGTTGGGGTGCTGGGGCTGAGGGGCAGTGTGAGGTGGCGCAAACCATCCCAAATGCTCTTAAAGTCTGGAGGAACTCCCAGCAAAATTTCCAGTTTCAACAAGGTGAAAATCCTCCTTTCCATCCCCTCAGGAAACTCATGGCTCAGCCAGGTTGGGCTCCAGGTGTCTTTTGTCTTTGCTGGCGTTCCTGTGCACTCCCCACCTGACAAACCTCTTTGTTCTTACCCCAAAACCAACTGGGACAGAGCAGGGCCCCACCAGCCCCACCTGCGACCAACCCAGAGCACCAAAACACTGCCACAACTCTTCTCTTTCTGCACAGTTTTGGACAGATCCCTGCACAGAGCAGCACAGCTTTCCCCCAGCATTGCTCACCCAGAGCTCAGTGTTCAACACCAGAAAGCAAAGTGAGAAGCACACAGAACTGGAGGAACCTTAGGATGCTGCCATCCCATTACACCCAAAGTGCACGAAGACACACGAGGGCAGCAGGGGAAGCTGGAAACCAACACCACGCAGAAGGAAACACGAGGTTTGTTCCGAAAAGCAATGATGCAAACAAAAACCTCTCCCCCCTTGCAAAGCTCACCTGATCCCATCAGATGTCCTGCAGCCCCCGATGTGCACGGAAGGATGAAGGAGGCACATTTTCCCTGGCGGCTTTGGGCTTACATTGCAATCTTGCTCTTTCTAGCTCTGCATTTGTCCCCCTGGTTTCCGAAGGTTGCCGAGCTTTCCCTGCTGAGCTTTCATTTCTGCCCTTGGAGGACAATTTGGGGTTTTGCTCCGGGGTGAGGTGAGCGCGGTCCTTTCTCCACTCGTGTCTGCAGGCTCCCAAATCTCACTGCCAAGGTTTGAACTCCTTTGAGAGGGAGAGGAGGACCTGGGGAGTGCTTATTGCCTACGAGCGGGTGTTGGGGTGCAGGGATGGGCTGTAGGATGGGCTGTGGATGGGGGTGCAGGATGGGATCCCAGTGCAGTGCAGAGCCATGGGATGGTGGGGCTGGAACCATCTGGAAGGGCTTTGGAGGGAAGGGTGAGGGCCGAGGGGGGGGGATGGGAGAAGGGATGCCATGACAACCTTTTGGGGTTTCCCAGGAAACCAGGGTCGCCATAGCAACTGCATCACTCCGGTCCGAATTAGTGACTTCCGCTGGAAGGCGTGCTCACCACTTTAATCTCCTCGCCATAAGCAGCTGCATCTCTCCCAGACGCGGTGCAAAAGGTGGAAACATCCCTTTGTTTGCAGCTCGGCGGCTCAGCCCTCGTGCATCCACCCCATCCCGCTCCTCCCGCCGCAGCACACGGACCCACGGATCGTGAGCTGGGTGAAATCACGCCCAGAGCTCCAGGGGAAGGGAATTAAGGGTAGAAAATAAGGGGGTCGGTTTTTAGTCTGAACCGATTGCGCTCGGTCTGTGATCGGATGAGAATGTCATAAACGATCTATCGGGGGAAAAAAGGGGATCCGCGGCGCGTCCCTAAGGGCGCACCGCCTCCCAGCATTAAGCACCGTTTAACAACCTGCTAACGGAGACCGTGCGAAATTAAAGGCTTGTTTCCTCCCAGCCCCCTTCCAGAGCTCGGCAACATGTTTTCCTCGTCTCCCCACCCAATCCGGGGCCGCTAATCCAACAAGTGAGCTTATGTGATGGAAGGGAAATGGGCTCCGCACCGCCTGCAGGGAAGGGGGAGCAAACCAGGAGCAAAGCGAGACGTCCCCAAAAGCCAGGAAACAAAGGCAGCCCTGCAACACGTTGCAGAACAGACACCCGCTCCAGCGGTGCCATTTGTCTTCATTCTCCTTCTCCGGACCCATCGGCCGTCCTCTTTTCTTTGGAGAATTTTAAATCCTTTTCGGATCTTTAGAAAGGAAAAAAAAAACCAGCAACAAAAATCCTACAAAAATAAATGTATAAAACCAAGGGCGCACACAGACGGACGATGGTGCATGTTCCACACAACACCAAGTACACACGGTCACTTTTGCATCGTTATTGTTATTAATTATTATTATTATTATTATTATTTTACCACATCCTCGGGTTTCACTGCCGCTCTGTGTTTATTAAACATCCGTAAAGATCTTTTTGATGTTCACACAGTTGGGATTGTTTGTGGTTGTGCAGTTGCCTGTCTTAAAGGCAGCCTGTTTGAATGCACTGTGGTTGATTCCCCCCTCCTCTATCACCATGTACTCGGATTTGCTGAGGGTGGAATTGCTGCGTGCCTTCCTCATCTCTTCGGTAGATGAGAGGTGCTGGCAGCTTCCAACGTGCATGTACTGGGCTTGCTCCTCACCTTCTGTTTCCCGGTGGTAGAAATAGTTGAAATTGGAGACTATGACGGGCACGGGCAGGGCGATGGTCAGCACCCCCGCGATGGCACACAGAGAGCCCACGATCTTGCCCCCGATGGTGATGGGGTGCATGTCCCCATAGCCCACTGTGGTCATGGTCACCACGGCCCACCAGAAGGCGTCAGGGATGCTGCTGAAACCCGAACTGGGGTCATCGGCCTCGGCGAAGTAGACAGCGCTGGAGAAGAGGATGACGCCGATGAAGAGGAAGAAGATGAGCAAGCCCAGCTCCCGCATGCTGGCCTTGAGGGTCTGCCCCAGGATCTGCAGCCCCTTGGAGTGCCGGGACAGCTTGAAGATCCGGAAGACCCGCACCAAGCGGATGACTCGGAGGATGGCCAAGGACATGGCTTGCTGGCCATTGCCTTGCCTCTCTGCCAGCTCGGTGCCCAGCGTGATGAAGTAAGGAATGATGGCCACAATGTCAATGATGTTCATGATGTTCTTGGAGAAGGTGGCCTTGCTGGGGCAGGCAAAGAAGCGCACCAGCAGCTCAAAGGAGAACCAGATGATGCACAAAGTCTCCACCACAAAGAAAGGGTCGGTGAAGGACGACACCATGGAAACGGCCGAGGATGAGGAATTGGTGAAGACATCGGGTGGGAGAGGGCCACCACCCGTCCCAAATGTCCCCCCGGTTCCTTCGTAGTCATGGTCATCCCTGAACTCAGGCAGGGTCTCCAGGCAGAAGATGACAATAGAGATGAGGATGACCAGGACGGAGACGATGGCGATGCCTCGGGCCGGCCCGGAGCTCTCAGGGTACTCAAAGAGCAGCCAGACCTGGCGCTGGAACTCCTTCTCGGGGAGCGGCCGCTGCTCCTCCCGAATGAAACCCTCGTCCTCCCGGAACTTCTCCATGGCCTCCTCCCCCAGCTGGTAGAAACGAATCTCCTCGGAGAAGATATCAATGGGGACGTTGACGGGTCGTCGGATGCGCCCGCCCGACTGGTAGTAATAGAGGATGGCGTCGAAGCTGGGCCGGTTCCGGTCGAAGAAATACTCGTTGCGCAGGGGGTCGAAGTAACGCATCCTTTTACGGGGGTCCCCCAGCAGCGTCTCGGGGAACTGCGCCAACGTTTTCAGCTGAGTCTCGAAGCGCAGCCCCGAGATGTTGATCACCACCCGCTCGCAGCACTCGTGCTCTCCGCTGACCTCCGCGGGATGCCCTGCGGGGCCGGCGGCGGGCGGCGCGGGGTGTTCGTAGCGTTCCCCTCCCAGCAACGGGTGCGGATGCTGCGGTTCCTCCGGCAAAGGGTCCCCGGCGCCCCCCACCACCGTCATGCTGCCTTCCTCCGCCTCCTCGCCCTCTTCTTCCTCGTGGCCGGGGGGCGGCTGCGGGGCGCCGGGGGGAGGCTGTTCGGTGTAGCCCAGGTTGTGGTGGCTGCTGTTGGGGGGCCGGCCGGCGGAGGAGGCGGCCGGAGAGTGCAGCAAGCTCCGGCGCTCGTCCATAAAGGTGTGGGGAGGAAGGGGGAAAGGGCGAGAGGAACGGCGAGGCGGCGGTCGGAGCCTCTTCTTCCTCTTCTTCCTCCTCCTCGGGGCGGAGAGGGAGAAGCAGCCGCCCCGCTCTCGGCTGCCGCGGCTCTGAGCGGCGCCGGGCTGCGCTCAAAAAGTCCGCCCCCAGCGCTGGCACCGCCTCGCCCCGCCGCTCCCCGAACCCCCCCCGGCACCGCCCGGTTCGGGGACCCCCGGAGCCCCGCGGAGCCGCTCGCACCGTGCCCGGGGTGCGGTGGGGCTGCGGCGGGGAACTGCCGGAGGATCTGGGAGCTGGGAGCAGCGGGGGGAGTCCTGAACGGCAGGGCGTGTGTGTGTGTGAGCATGTATCCGTGTGTGTGCCTGTGTATGTGCACGTATGTAGGTGGGTGTGCATGCCTATGTGCGTGCATGTGTGCATGTGTGTCTGCGTGTATGTGTGTGTGCCCGCGTCTGTGCACATGTATGTGTATATGTGTGCATGCAGGCGTGCATGTGTGGATGCTTGTGTGCATACATGTGCATACATGTTCACATGGGTGTGTGCATGAATGCCCATGCGTGTGTGAGTGCATGTGAGTGCATGTGAGTGCATGTGTGTGCATGTGTGTGCATGCGTGCACATGTTCATGTGTGTGTCTGAGTGTGCGTGTGCAACCCCACAGCAAACTCAATGCAGAAGTGAAGCTGGCTCAGCCCTCCGTAAAGGCAGTTGCAGTCTTTCCTGCAAGGAAGCTGGAAGGCTTTTCTCAATCAATCTTTTCAGACAAATAGTTCACTTTTGGTCAAATGGGATTTTTTTTTCTTGCAGAAAGCCTTTCCTGCAGAATCCCAGTGCTGGCAAACGCTCCATCCCCACAAGGCTTACACAGAGGGGTAACTCGAGGCCAATCCCCCCACTGGTCCCTGTGCTCCCAAACCCCATTGATCGCCCTCCAGGAGCGCTCCTATCCTCAGCCCTGTGCCAAGAGAGGCTCTGGGAATTCAGAGGGTTCCTGGCTGGGGAAGGAGCCTGACCACATGGGTCAGGGATGTGTTAAGGGCATCCCAATCCCATCCCACCCCAAAAGCCCCACTGCAGAGAACGTGAAATCCTCACCACCAGCCCAGCTGCAGCTCCTTGCTGCTGTTATTTTTAACCAGCACAGCCTCCAGAAGGTAGGGAGAAAAAAAAAACCCCACAGATGAAAAGATCAAACTTATTTATACTTTAAATTAGAAACAAGCTGTACAAAATATACAAACCCATGGGGGAAAACAGCAATAAATATTGCTGTAGGAGCTGAGCCCAAAGCATAAATGCGAACAGATCCGAGCAAACCCAGCTTCCCTTCCTCATCTTGCTGATAGATTTGATAGGGTGCAAAATAACCCCAAACTTTCTGCTTCAATAAGTGGTGGAGGTGCCTCAGGAGGAGGCGTCCAGCTGGGAACTGCTCTGGGCTGTGGCCTCAGCCCCAGCTGCACTCATTGCTGCAGCAGCAATAGGGGACACTCATGTGCAGGCCATGGAACCTTGCCCTGTGTGGATTTGGGTTCTTATGGTCTCCTCCATCCTTGGCTTCATGTCCTGCTCATGGCTGCACATCACCCAGGATGAGGGAATTGGGGCAACAGGCATCCAGCCTTACTCGTTCATCATTCCTATGGCAGCTAACAGGAGGAGAACCCAACACACAGCATCTCCCACCCATCCCAACCTGGACAGAGTGAAAACCAAGCATCTTTCACCCTAGGGTTGCTCATAAGCTGCAAAAACATTCCTGCAAACAATGTTCACATCCAAAATCTGAGCTCTGCTCTCTGCAGGTTTCGTGATCGTGCAACAGCCATCGTCTGCTCCCTCCATACGTGTGCGTAGCATTTACTTAAGGACTTGTCTGGCTCATCTCTTTCCACTGCTAGGATTTCTGCCAGCAAATCACTGTCATCTGGTCGAAGGCAAACAAACAAGGCTGCTTCATACCGTAAACATTTATTGATGACAAAAGGCTCGAGGCAACAAGGCGGAACTTCCGTAATTGCAACAGTTTACTCGGGCTCTCAGTCTGGGGGTAAACCCACTGCAAATCAGCACAGCTCTGCAGAGAGCCACGTACCTTTGGGATGCATTGAGGAAAATCCCTTCCCTTGCAACCAGGATCGAGCTGTCCCCATCAGCTCAGCACAGCAGCTGGAATTAACCCCTCAGCTGCCGCCTGCTTGAAAGCAGCCTGAAGGATTGCAGCTCCAGCCCAGCAGCCCCAGGCACGGCGTGGCCTCCTGGCCCTGTTTTCCCCTCCGCTGCTTCCACCTAATCCCATCAAATCTAATTAAGCTCTGCCAGGCCAGCAGCTCGCTGCAGGCAGAGCGGCTGCGGGGCCATTGCTGCCGGCCCCAGCTGGTCAAGCAGGCCGGGTTGTGCCCCGAATCAGCAGGCATGAACACGATCACAGGGGGAGATTGAGAACAGTGACACCAGTGCTGATAGGAGCCCATGGGAAGGGACACCTCTGCAGTGCCCCCAGCATTTTCCTGCAAAGCACAGCACCAAATGTGCTCCTCCAGGCTGTGGCTGTTCTGTTTAATGCAGGATGTCCACCTCTCCACCTCCTCCCCCTGCGAGATCCTCTCTGCTCATCCGTCCAATTCTAATCTTGAATCTGGACTCGACAAATTCAATTTAATTCCTAACAGCCATTTAGGAAACTCCCCTGTGCAATGATCTACAGGCTGACCTGCAGCATCAACTGCAGCTTCCACAAAGCAGCAGAGCCAGCACTGCTCCTTTCTTCCTTTAGTGGCCTTCCTGGGGCAGATTAACAAGCAGAGGGGGCACGCAGCTTCACCTCTCCCACAGCCATAGGGGAATCCTCCCATACATGGAACCTTCATTCCAACCCCCTGCTGCTCCCAGGCTTTGGTTCCCTGCCTTGAAGCCTTGCCCATCTCAAGCATCCTCTTGTGCTTGCCCTGCCCCATTCAGAGCTGCGCATCCTGCAGCCTCGCTGCCCGCACGTGTTGGAGCCCTGCCCTCCCTCATGTCTGAATGGGAACCCTGCCTCCATTGATAAATCTGGGACAAATCTGCTACTCTTTATTTCTGAGGATCAGAAACCTTTCAGCGCTAACGCTGTTACAATAATACCTTAATGCACCATAAATGTATTGTCTCTCCTCTCACAGCAGGGAACACACAAAGCTCCAGCTGCTCCATGGGGACACGATTAACTCACTCGTGTGGCTCCTCCTGTCGTTCCGGAACCACGAGCTCACCTTGCCCTACCTTTGCTTCTCACATCCATAGGAACCCTATTTCCCTGCCAACATTAGAGGCTGAGAGTGCCATTCGGGTCACTCCCCACTGCTGGGGCAGAGCTGAAACTTGTAAATAGGGCTTCAGCATCAACCCAGCTTCTCGTGATTAAGTCCCAGTAACACAAAGCCACAGCAAACAAATGGGCAGCTGGCACTCTGCTCCTCTCTCTGCAGCCACGTTTAGTCGCTTGCTCTCCCCGTAACCTTCAGCTGGTTCTTCCCTGCAAACTCAGCTCCGATTTAATTACGGTTATTGGCTCTGCAATTAGGGATGAAGCAGCACAAAGCTGCCTTTGGTCCAGGAGTGACCACCCTGCAGCCTTCGGGCTCACAGCCACCCCACAGAGAAGCACCGCAGCCCTGAGATGCGCCCACAGCCGTCTGGCTGCGTAGGAGCAGAGCCTCGAGTCTCTCCGTGCCTCAGTTTCTCCTCTGTACATTAGGAGGACGCTTCTCGCCTCCCACCTGCAGTCTATTTAAATCCCTCGCCAGCCTTTCGCCCAGCTCGTGGTTGCAAAAAATGAGAAACAGAAACTCGAGATAGGAAATAAAATTCAGCGCTTT
Organism: Lagopus muta; assembly: GCF_023343835.1. Classification (NCBI taxonomy): domain Eukaryota; kingdom Metazoa; phylum Chordata; class Aves; order Galliformes; family Phasianidae; genus Lagopus; species Lagopus muta. The sequence goes on from NC_064456.1 coordinate 1,499,574, forward strand.
CTGACTGCTGAGGTTTGCTTCGCAGTCAGCACACGGGCAGAGCTCAGTGCTGCAAGCTCCGTGGGGATGGCAAACCTTTAACAGGGCACTGAGCACAAACACAACAGGCAGCAGGCACATGGGGACGTCTCTGTTGCAGTAGAGTGAGTGGAGGTGGTCTCCATAGAGAGGTCATTGCTCTCAATAGGTGGGGGAAGTGAAAATCGAATCGCTGACCCCATGTAGTTGTGCATGGATAGGATCTATGGATGTAGCAAGAGAAGTAGGCAACTCTGCCATCAGTGGGGAAGATCTGGGGGGTAGAAGATCCCCCAAATTCCTCTTTGTTGCTTGCTGCCTTCACACAGGGGCTCCATTGGCTGTGATGGATCTGCTGGAGCTCAATCCCATCCAAGCCTCTGGGGACCAAGGGGTTACAACTCAGGCTAGAGTCAGGCCTATTTTAATATCCTAAAAATGTGATTACAGGGCGGGATTATGTTGGCCAAACAATGTTAATGCAAATTCCCCCTTTAATGGGGATCACATTCCAAGGCCTTCACAATGACAGCAAAATGATATCCAGAGGCTTCTTACGCAGCTCCTGTTGCACGCCATTATTTGGTCATTAGGCGATAAGATTACATCCACAAAGCAACTTAACCACAAATCCATGGAGACGGCGTGGCAGCGGCGCTGCCTTTTCATTACGGATGGGCAGATGTCCATGGGATGCGGGGTGGGTGCTTAAGGGATGCGGGATGAGCATCGTTGCCCAGTTGGATGAGAGCTCAGCAGCCCCCGTTTGGGGCAGTAGAAGTCACTCCTTGCGCTTCACTGAATAATTTATTCCAGGAATGTCACTTCTGCTTGGCTTTGGTGGCACTCGTCCCCATCCGAGTTGGCACACGGCAGCATTTCAGCCTACTTATGCCAAGCGAAGCCAACAGCTGCAAAAATTCTACTAGCAGCCCCTCTGACAGCCAAGCCCAACCACTGCCCTCCATCCAAACACAGCTGGAGCAATCTGCCCTAAAATACGGGATGGGCCTCTTCACAACAATATTTCAAGTGGATTTTTCAAGGGGAAACTCAGGATATTTGGGTGAATTGGTGCCCAGCCCCGCTCAGCTGCACAAACAGTTCTGTTCTTAAATAGCTCCACTTGGTTTGCACAGAAATACTGGAGAATCTACAAGTCGCTGCTGCACCACAAAGCGCCCTTGTAAAGGCTCCAGTGTTTATTTTCAGAACGTGTGCTCTTCACCTTTCTCCCATTGCTCAGCCAGTCGTGCTCAGAAAAATAAATTGTGTCATGGAAATTGCCTGGTTTTCCTTGGTATGTGTGCTGGGGAGCTGGGGTGGGAGGGATGGGATGGGTGGAAGGGATGGGAGGGATGGGAGGGATTGGAGCAATGGAAGGGGTGGAAGGGATGGGAGGGAAAGGAGGGGTGGAAGGGATTGGAGCAATGGAAGGGATGGGAAGGGTAGGAGGGGTGGAAGGGATGAGAGGGATGGTAGGGATGGGAGCCCATCCCGTCCCTCCAGCCTCAACTCTGAGCTTGTTGGAATGCCATCATGACAGCCCAGGAGCAATTAACAGGGAATGATGTGTTGTGTTATGTTCAGAGGAGTGGGATTTATGTCAAACGTCTTGAATGAAGAGCAACAGTTGAGGAAAATTGGGGTCAGGATGGAGGCTGCTTGAGGAGCTCAGCTCCATGCTAGCACAGCTCTGGGAGAACCATGGCATCCCAGTCCCTATGCCCAGCAGGACTTGGGAGCCTGGATCCAACCAGACCCAGCTAACTGATAATATTATCATTGTTCCTGGGGAAATTCACTTCTGCCCTAAGGCTGTTCTGCATTTCCAGCAGGGAAACCCAAACCAACAGAAATTTGGGCCAGAGGAGCCTGTGCAGCATCATGGAGAAGCTGCAGGAGGGCTCGATGACCCAAGCTCTGGTGCTGAGCTCTGCACTTTATTTCTATATGATTCCTGTTTTGTAGCTGCACGAGCCTGGGATCCCCCTTCTTTCAGAGCCCATTTCTGAGAAATTCTTGCAACTCACTCTGAAATTTCCTCTGCATCACGGGGTGTTTGCAATGAGGAAGACAGCAGAAATAGGGGTGCTGATGAGTGACTGTGTATAAACTGGGAGCAAAATGAGCAAAACCCCTCACTGGGGTCCAGCGGTGCGATGCTGGGTGATGGGGTGACACTGCAGGGCAATGGGGTGACACCATCCTGCCCCATGGGTGCCGTAGTGACCCTCCTTGTGTTGGCCAATGACATTTGGACAAGGCATGAGCAGATGGAGAAATAACGAAAGGGAGCTGCTGGCAATAAACACATGAATTCTCCGAAATCATCCCCTTCCAAAGCAAAAGCAAAAGCGATTGCTTCTTCTTTCCCCATTTCTAAACCCCAAATGACAAAACAGCCACAGTGGTGGGGGGGGGGGGGGGGGGGGGGGGGGGAGAAGGAGTTCCTTTGCAAAAGGGCTTTTCAGAGTTTTGCCACTTCCTTTCATTTCTTTGGTGCATTGGGGGAAGCCGGGGCCGCGCTCAGCCTGGGGACAGCAGCAGGGCTGATCGCTGCCACCTGCGCCAGTAACCCCAGCAACAGCTCCGTGCCGACACAGGCAGCAGAGGATGCTGACTCACTGCCCGCCTCGACTTCGCAGCTCACCCTTAATGAAAAGCATCGCCGGAAGAGTCTTGCTATTCCTTTCCACTCTGCATCCCCCCAGCTCCCTCCTCCCCCCCCCATACAAACGGAAGAAACCACAATTATAAATGAACACGTGAACAAATAATAAAAGAAATACCCGTGCGCACCAGGGTGAGTTTAATTGCATGAACGAACTCGTTCCAGTTCAAAAAGCAGCACCCTCTGTTCATTCGCTGAGGTCATTGCAAAGAGAAACGAGTCCCGAGATGGAAGGTTTTGCTGCAAATATAAAGCACTGAATTATTAACGGCCTGGGTCTGCGGAGAAAGGAGGGGGGAGTTTGAGAAGACCATCTTAAAGGAGGAATTCACCCAGAAATGACTGCAAACCTCTCGCTTCCCTCCTTGCCTTTGACCTCATTGCTTTGTCTGCCACTCGCTTTGCTTTTTAATGCAAATCTCGCTCTTTGCTGCTTTGTTCCCCTTTTTCTTATGGGGAAGTGTGAAATGAGATCCAGAACAGCCAGGAGAGAGGAAGTCTGAGTTGAGGTCGTTTCTCGTGGCTTTTCCTCCCGGTGGAGACATTTTGGACAGAGAGCAACGGGAGCTCAGCACATCCCAGGTGAGATGTCAAAGCTCAGAGACGCCCTTTGAGGCCCATCTCACATCGTGGTGACGGGTTTGGAACGGGCAGCATTCATTTCTGCTTTGGTTTCATCCATTCAGTCCACCACAAGGAGTTTGTCGAGCTGTTCCCAACATGTGGGAGTTTCCTGCGTGCTCCTGTGCTCATGGCCTCCCCTGTAGTGATGACCATAGGATTAACACCCATAGGGTCCCCTGTGGAACACCAGCTGTCCCACACTCACAGACACCCATTCTTTCTCCCCATCTCTCCATCAGCTACAGGCAAACATCCATAGGATCTTCCCTTCCATGGGAGCAGCACCTCCTGCCCTGAGCACACAGATGGGCTGAAGGCACACGCTGGCCCTCCCCACGCCCTGTGCAGTGGGGCTCCAGGCTGTACCTGTGCACATCTATTGTCTGCCACCTGCCTGACACGGGAGCTTTTAATAGCTCCATTATGCCAGCGAAGACAGTGCGAGGCCTCTCTGCAAAGCTGAATTGTAACTGCTTTTTAATGAGGATGATTCATGGCAGCTCCTGGTTCTGCTGCCAGCGCTTGTGCTGGCGGCTCATCATGAGGGAGCTGGGAAGGAAAGCTGACGGCTCCCCAGCACAGAGGGGAGGCTGAGCAATGCTTTGAGTTGCACCTGAAGCTCTTCTGAATCTCCAAAGCCATCAAGCGAATGAGTTTGGGGGCTCTGGAGTTTGTAAGAGTGCCCCAAAAGGTGATGTGCAGCCATCCTCTCCATCAGTTAACATTAAACAAGCAGATATCCACAGAGCAGAGGCAGGAGGAGTGCCCAGACCTGTGCTTTGGAGGCTGCTTTGACACTTATAGGGACCTAAACCCCAAATGATTGCCTGTGCTCTGCTCCCAGGGTCAGGGAAAAGCTGCAGGGCTCAACCGAGTGCAAACATCTGGATTGGGCTCAGTCCATTGAACACAAGACTTCAGGACTATTCCCAAAGGTGATATGCAAAACCTCTGGAAATAAGGACTAAGCCCCCATCGTTCCCTTCTCTCCCTGCCACCGAGGGGCTGCAGGGACTTGGGCAAGTGGTGCCTCAGTCTCTCCATCCATAAAATGGGCTGCAGGTACAGACAGAACTTTGTGGAGTGCCTTGAAACCCAGGGAAGGATTCTGACATCCCCTCATCTTCCCCCTTCTTTCCCCTAACACGACCCACATGGAATGGGGCACCCCTTTGGTTAGGGTTCAGCTCTCTGGGCTGTGCCCCCAGCCCCTCACTGGCACAAGAAGCAGAAAAATCCTTGCCTCTGTGAGCACTGCTCAGCAGTGACCAAAACACGGCTCTATTATCACCACTACTTTCATCTGAAATCCAAACGACTGCACCATACAAACCTCCACACAGAAAATCAGCTCCATCCCAGAGGATACCAGGACACCACAAGCACCCTGACTTTGCTTCAGATCCCATCTTGTGAATGGATGGATTTCAATACCTATTAGTAACGTGAAAAGCTGTAGGATGCAGGGTGCAGTGCCCTGCACTCACGTGTGAGGAAGCTGAGAATAGCAATGCTTATCATAATAATAATAATAGTAATAATAAATAAAGGGGTGGGTGCTTGAAGCCCCCAAGTGCCTCTGACAGATTTGGTGTGTGTGTGAAGCTCCCAAAACACAAGTGACAGCAGCAACCGGGGCTTTTGTTGGAGTGAGAGTGCTAGCAATAATTAAATCACTGCCTCGTTATGTGCAGACCAATTTAGCCCCTCCTGATGCATTTGGCAAATAGCATAACGAATCCATCTGAAACAGCACCTGAGACTGAAGTAACTCACAATGAAGCTCCATGTTGAGATTAGGAAGGCGGGATGGAGAGGCAGCCTGCTATGGGTGAGCTGGGGGGCAGAGGACGGTGCAAACTTCAGTGCTTCTACCTTTACCTCCTGCATGGCCTTGGGGGGCAGTGGGATCCTTCTGGAGCTCCAGAGCTCGGGACCCTGCACCCAAATGGCACGGGTGGCATCTGTGATCCAGGAGGTACCTCATGTCCAGCTCTGAGGTCGGCCTGCAGTCCCTGCTTGTGGTTCTGCCTGCACTGCATCTCCTTCTCTCTTGCTATTGAAGAAACAGCCCCAGTTCTAACCCAGTTTCTTCTCTTGCAGGGGAGGAACCAGCAGCATGCTCGCCAAGTGGCCGCCCATGAAGGCTTTACCTCCCTGCATTTTAGGAACTGTACAGCCACAATTAAAAACTACTCCCATCCCTTCATATTTAAATATAGGTTTCCAGGCTAACAGCAAAAATAAAATAAAATAAAGGCAGAGACAAGGCTTTGCTCAACAAGAGCTGAATAACTCAGGATGACTAATATGATGTACTGTGGGAATGTGCTCAAGAGGCTCCTGCCAGGATGCAGGCCCTTGCTGATCAAGCTTACTGCATCCCCAGGATACATCACTGGGGATTTCTGGGGTGCTGCAGTTTCCAGCTTTCAGCCTTTCCTGTTTCTCAGTCTCCAAACAGGCAGCTTCACCTTCAAATTGGGGGTAAATCATCCAGTTGTTGAGGCTGGAAAAGACCTCTGAAATCACTGAGCCCAATCCTTAGCCCATCCCCACCAGCAATTCCCAGTGACATAGGGCTGCTGTTAGAGGACAAGGAAGGGAAGTTAGCTGCTGGGCTCCTGAAAGGCTGGCACAGCCCTTTGCCCCTCTATCACAGTGTAAATCACACTTGGAAAAATATCTCATGTTCCTACTGCTCCTGAAGCTGACATAGTGCTACCCAAACAGACAGCAGAAGCACACAGGAGCAGCACCAATGCTCTTCCGTTGCACTGTGCACACAAACCAAATGAGGTTTAAGGCAGCAGCATCGTTTGGATGGGGGTAATTGGGGTTGAAATCCATCTCTGGAGGGATGTACAGGAGCACCAGTGCATGGGAACTCAGAGCAGTTGAGCGTTGTGCAAAAAATACTTATGGAAAGTTGTGGTGTGTTGTAAGCAATCGAGTTGCTACTTTCGCCTTAAGGACATCTTTACATATGTATATTGTTAATTAATGCTTCAGCCCTTAGAGGTTCAGAATTTATCCTACAAAGGACAGGGATAAGGCAAAATTAAGGTTCCTGTTTGCTCTTATCTCCCCCTGGGTCAGGTGAATCCATAGAGGTCCGTGCTTTAAACGTGCAAAATGCACAAGCACAGCTCACAGGAGATCTCCAGCACATCTCTGGGAGGGTGGGGGAGTTTGGCTGGAAAGCTGTGAGCTGGGTTATCCAAGGCAGAGAGGGAGCCGTGTGTGCATAGTGTGCCCACAGAGCACCAAACCCTCCCTGGTAAATGGGGCAAGAAAGAGCAAGAGAGTAATTAATGCACTCCAGTGGCATTTCTCCATCAGGATTTTGCTGCTCTCTGGAGCTCTGCCTTCTCCAGCACCAAGCACTGGGTGCCATGAGGTGACACCGGTTGGAGGCCATCCCATGCTGAGGATGGATGCTCCTGAGCTCATCCTGAAGCTGCCACGTCCCCTCCTGCCATGCTGTGCCTATGTAGGACATGCAGCCCCCAGGGGCTCCCCTGCTGACGCAGCGTTCCTATGGCAGAGGGCACCATGTTGGTGGGCAGATGGGTTATCTGGGCCAAACCCAACACGCAGGGACACCCAGCCTGTCTCTCACTGGCTTCATTAAGCCTCCTGTCCCAGGTGTCCCCAGCCAGCTGTCCTGACACAACCACCTCTATGGGATGTCCCTCTCAGCAGCTGGGAAAGGCAGGAGGGGAAGGACGGATTGCAGCGCTGCACACCAGCTCCCCAAAATGCAGGTTGTTTGGCTTTTCTTTTAATTTACTGGATGATCAGGACAGATTTTGTCTCTTGCATTTACCCTGAATTATCCCCGGATCCCAAATGCTGGGAGAAGTCAGGTCAGAGCTGCACACGTGAGAGCAATAATTACCAACACTTCTCAGCACCTTCCCACCCCCATCACCCCAGATCGATGCGCTCTGCCATTGCTGACCTGGTTTCCAACTGTCCCCCTCTGGAGCAACGCAGGGAGGTGACACTGTTTGGAGACCCAGCTGTGGCACAGAGCCATACTGGGATCCAGGAGGGGTGAAAATGACAGCACCAACCACTGCAGTGAGCTCTCCTAAAACACTGACTCGCTATTAAAGCATCCCCAGAGAGCTTTGCCTTGCTAACGATTCCTGGCTCTGGGAAAGGATTGCTCTGCAATGCCAAGAGTTTCAGTGCAGCCGTTTCTTGGGAAACATCCCCCAGGCTGCATCCCCAGAGCTCAGGCTGAATCCATTCTTATGTGACAATGATTTTAAGGGACCGAGCTGGGCTTTCCCACATCTGGTTTGATGTTAGGGCAGAACAGATTTCATTCCAGCAGGAAGGCTTCTTGCATCTCTCCATGTCCAACTTGGCCTGTAATTCCCAAATCAGTCCTGACTCGTGGAGGAGAGCTGGGGATTAACAGCACAGCACATCTCAGTGCAAAACTTCCCCTGTTTTTCCCATTTCCTCCTTATCCCACAGCTGAATCCCCACATTCCTTAGTGGCATCCTACAGGCATAGGGAGCTCCTTAATGGCTGCAGAGCACAGGTTTTGAGTTGTGGACCCTAAGGTTCCAGCTCAGACCTTCACAGAAATGGAGCCATCATTTAAAAGAAGAAAAGAGGAGGGACATCTCTCTGCCATGTATCACAGGGTGAGCCCACCAGACACAGCCTCAGGCACACAGCTTGGCCCAGCTTCGCATTCATTCTTCTCCAGGTGCAGAGTTTGAATGGAAGACGTAATTTTGCTGAGGAGGAAAACTGTGCAAGATGCAACAAAGCCATGACACAACAGCGTGAGCCTGAGTTTGCTTCTTGTCCTATTTTAGCACCAGCTGGAAAGACAGAACCAATGCAGCTGGCCAAAGCTACTGATTTAATTTCTGCACTATTGCTTTTGAAACGTCCCATGAAGATGCAGCACAGCTCTTGCCAGGAAGTGCTTCCGTGCATTGCAGAAGCAGAGCAAGCTCAGCAGTGTTCAAATCCTCTCTGGTTCTTGCATTAATCCCCGCTCTCTCCATTTTACCTAATAATCTCTGTGTTGCTCCATTTATCCTGCTCTGCTGACCTCCAGCTACACAGGCACTCCTATACTCCCCATCTAGGAAAGCCAGGGATTAGGCTTGTAAATTGTTCAGCCATGTGAGCATACACCCAGGTGATGCGTTACAAATTTGGCTTCAGACTCACAATCTCATCTGCTCCTTTTTCCCTCCCTGTTTTCCCAGACACCGAGGGCTTGGGGCACCTCCTCAGCCCTCCCCACTCACACCAGCCCTCATTCCCAGCCCATCCATCACAGAGGGCATCCCCAGCCTTCCCCGACCCCTCCAGCTCCCACGAAGGCTCCTCCAGAGCCTTACACCTTAAATTCAGATGCAAATCTCCCCACCAGGGAAACATCCAACTGATACAAGCCTTTGTTCCATCCCAGGCATAATTGCAATTTAAGGAATGCTTTTCTTTAAGAGAAATGCCTGTTTAACCTCTGTGCTATCTGGAGGTGGTCGAACCCCAAGTGTCCATCTGCAGCAGCTGATAGGGAAGCACTGAAGGAAGCAGATAGAATCTTTCATTTCTCATCAGTAACCCCACGGCCAGCCTGCTGCCAGCCTGCTCATTTTCCATTGTGCAAGTTGCCAGCTGCATCCTTCCAAGCCCTAACAGCTCCTTTTCAGATCTATTCCGAGTCTGTCATTTCTCCCAGCATCATTAATGAGAAGATTCGGGACAAAATGTTTTGCACCTTGCTTCTTGTTCGTTTTTGAGTCACAGCTGGGAGAAGGCAGCTTGTTTTTCACTTTGCAAAGGAAGCTGCTGGAGAATGACAAGCTTTTGTTCTACATGGGATGCTCAGAGAATAGGCACTTCCAGCATTCAAGTCCTTAGGAGGCTGTTCAGACACAAGGCTGTTAGAAAATGAATTACAAATTCCATTCAGCAAGTCAAGATGAAGCGAAGCTGGCACTGCTGACTGCCAGCCCCAGTGCCCTCGAGCTCCCAGAGCCTGGGAAAGCCAAGCACTGGCTTGGAGAGACATCACTTCTGCAAAGATCAGCAGCCCAGATGGAGAGCCCCAACTCAGAAGCCTGGGACGGAGCCGTAGGTCCAGCGCTGCATCACCAGCAATACCCAACAGGGCAGCTAAAAGCATTTCTTCGCCTTTCCACAGTCCTACAAGCAGTGGGACAATGTCCTCTCATGTGGGGTGCTGCTGGTGGCCCCACCACAGCAAGAGTGGAGTGCACCCACCTTCACCCAGTACCAAAAGCCCTCTGCCATGCTCTGCCATGCACTGTGTCAATCTTGCCTACACACAACTGAAACACCATCTTTGTTCTGGAAAGCCACAGTCAACAGCAATCACCCTATTCTAGACAGAGGAAACTGGGGCACAAGCTTTCCTCCCACAGCTTCATCTGCAGAACAACCAGCAGATCTCTTGCCTTGCACCCCAGCATCCCTGCCACCAAAACTCAGGCAGCTCCAGGCCTGGTGAGGCACACACAGCTGCTCGTTTTGTTGCCTTTGCCCAAGGATGGCTGAATCCTGCCCAGTTCCACCAGTTGCACTGCAGCAGAATCTGCTCCCACCCCAGCCTCCTGGCCACCAGCATCTCCCCAGGAGGGATGTGATGGGGGATGTGTGACACACCAGCACACCTCTATTTTCAGGTGCTGCTGTGTGACAGTTGCAGAGGTGTTTTTCTTGTCCCAAAAACCTTCAGCACCAGGAGAAGGTGGAAGGTGTGCTCTTCAGAGCACAGCCAGGTGCTCAGCTGCTTCTTTAACTCCTATCCTAGAGATCACTGCCTTCAGCCTCTTCTATCCAGGGGAGATCAGCCCCAAGGGTTGGATCCTGCACTGGCAATGCTGCAACCCCAGGTGCACACACAGCATGGGGGATGTGAGCCACACAGAGAGGGAGCTGTGATCCTTGTGATCCTTTCCAACTCGAGATTATTGTACGAACCCAAACTGCAGGAGCAGCTCTCAGTGCCCAGCTCTGAGGTGTCCCCCACCCCATTCCAGACCCATCAGTTTTCTTCCTGCCCACCCCAACTCACACCCAGCACAGGGCTGAGCTCACAGCCCACCAGCCCTGCACTGAGAAGGTTCATTGTGCTGAGCTTCTTCCTGCCCAGCAGTTATTTGTCTACAGGAATTTGGAAAGGTTGGTAAAGCAGAAGCAAAAATAAGCAGACAATAAACCCACAGTGCTACAGTCACAGCACATGTTGGTTCAGGAAACTTAGAAATCCTTCTTCCCAACCATCCTGGGACTTCAGCCCAGTCTCGGTTAAGCCTGCTCTGTTTAACATGGGTTGTGTTTACTTTAATATTAATTCTTCCATTAAATTTGCACTGACTGGGGGCTGAGAAAGCAGGAAAGTTAAAAAAGGGGACATTGAACCTTGGAGCCCAGGCAGGGAGCTCTGCTGTTTTCCTTCTCCTGATCAACATAATCCCAGACACAAGGAGAAGCTTGTCTCCCCAGCATCCTGCCCTTTCATTTGCAGGGTGATCCACAAACCCTCTTGCAGACCCAGTACAGCTAAGGAGAAAGCCCTGTATGCTGCATCTGATAATGAAGTAAAAGCACATTTATGGGTTTAGCTCAGCTAATCCCTGGTAAATGCAGTTTTATTGCACCGTGCTTGGATTCAGAAAACAACCAGGCATAAAAAACAGGACAAAAACTGGAGGTGCAGATACAGGGAGAAGCCAGGAGAGGTGGTGGTAATAAACACTAAGATCTGGCATCCAACTCAAAATTGAGAGGTAGATGGAGGCAGCTTTCAGGGTTGCATTACACCCAATCGTGTGTCTAACACTCTGCAATCATAAAACAAGAGAAATGGGTTGGAGGGCTTCACTTGCAGTTCACTGGCCCCATAGGCCACCAGAAATGTGTTCAGGTGGGGCTGCAGCACAGACACAGCCAACGAGGCACTTCCCCAAAACTACATGGCACGTTTCAATGGGGAACAACAGCAATGCCCAGAGCTCCTGGTGTGGCAGGGAGCTGATGGACGACGCCAGGGACGTCCCTGATCCCCACGATGGGCTCCAGCACACCCTGCTCTCTGCTGTACCCCATCCTGTGCCACCCCTAATTAAAGCCATAGCCAGAAACACCCCTTCTCCATCCCAGCACTGGGGCTCTCAAAGCTCTGTGAGCCCTGTGTTACTGTGGCCACACCACCAATACAAATCCCCTCTACAGGCATGGCTGGCTGCATTTCAAAGCCCAGACAGCGCTTTCCATTCAAGCCTTGAGCAAACAATTCTCTCACTTTAACGTGACTTGACGTGATTTTTTCCCAGGTACACTGTCTGTCTGCTCCTCTCTCTTTCCTGCTCCTTGAGTGCTGCCAAGCTGTCAGCCTCATCCTGCGCCGCAGCAGGGCCATCACAACTGCTTGCAGAGGTCAGCGATGCACGGGGGCATGCAGGGAGGATGTGAGAGGAAGATCTATAAGATGCCCTTTTCTTTCTCTTTAATTGCAATTGGAGGGTTGGCACCTGATCCCATCCTGTCTCTGAGGACACTGACCACAAATGCCAGTTCCACCTCCCATCCCCTTCACCATGCCCCCTCTCAGCAATAAGCCCAGGCTCGGTGTGCCAGATGGAGACCTCCAGGCAAGTCAGCACGGTTAGGTTTAATGCACTGAGCAATCCCACAGAAATCCTGGACCCAGATCCTCCATCTGCTCTGGTAGCCCACTGGCATCTGCAGCCAGCCTCCGCAGGGCTCCCTGCACGCAGGGAATCCCAGCGTGACACCAACACCCGGATGGTGAGGGAAAAAGAGGGCTTGGGCAAGGAAATCCACTATTCCCAGAAAAGCACCCTGAGGACGTGCTGTGGCAGCTGAGTCAGTGACACCTGGGGCCACCAGCCAGCACTACAGCCATACCAGAGGGCTGGGCTGCTCTCCTCCAGCAAAGGCTGCATCCAGTACTGGGATACACAGCTGGACAGGGATGTCACAGTACTGTTCTCTACAGCAGAGAGCTGCAGAGCCCAAACCATACCTGCAGCACGGGCTGCCACCTCCACCTGCAATGGAATGCTCTGTGTATACGTTTTCTAGTACACTGCAGCAGGGCACAGCAGTCCCAGGCTGGCCACGTCTGCTGCCCTCCCAGCGCGCCCAGAGCCGTCATGGATGGAGGGAGATGGAGATGTTGTGGATGCCGAGTGTGGAGACATCCTTGATGTGAGCCCCAGCGTGCTATCTTTAGAAGGAACACATGCTATGCTCAATTCCTTCTGCTCTATTTCCTCTGTGAAACACTTTCCCATGCACGCTTGCAGGGGCGCGGATGGAGGAAGGAGGTCCCAAGGTCCCACACCAGCGCTCACAAGACCAGTCAACAAGCACCAAGCATCCTGGTGAGTGAAAACCACCACGCATCTCCTCCCACTGAGGATTTTGTTGTTGCTGCACCACAAGCCATGGGGACACATGGCTCCAGCAAGGCACAGGGCAGAGTCACCCTCTATACAGCCACTCCATGCTCAGGAGGGCTGATGTAAGTGCAAGGTGCAAGGATTACACAGGATCCACCTCCAGACTCACCATCCAGCATCCAAATTCACCAGCAGTCTGGGAGCTAGTGGCTTCTATCTCTTTATCCACTCACCAATGCCAACCTTTCAGTAGCAGCTATACAAGCATGCCCTATCAAAATCCATAGGCCAGCAGGATGAAAGAATCAAGTAGGAAACCACATCATCTCCTTCAGCAGAGTGCTGTTACGTGGGGCAAGCTTCTACATCCTCAGTAGAGATTAATATCAAAGCCCTTGGCTAGGGAAAAGGCCTGCACCCCAATCTCTGTTTCCCAGCAGGGGATTTGCTTTGCCAGATCCTGCTAGAAATGTATACTGCCCATCTTGCAGTCAAAAAAAGTGCTGATGGTTTCTGTGGGATTTGGGTGCAACCTCAGCCTTCCAGCTCATGACCTCCCAGTCATACAGTGCCACAGCCTGCAAACCTCAAAGAGTTCAATACAATGGAGAAGCTCTGAGCTCCAAGCAACCAAGGCAGTTTCCCCATTTCCCCTGGATTTTTAAGGCTACCAGGGTTCATGAGAATTTGACCCCAAACCCAACATCAGGAGTAAGTGGCAAGCATTTTCACCACCTGCAGTGGGGTCAGGAGAAGAAAATCCCCATCAGGAGGACAAATGATACCCATGTGCTGACACAAAAGCAAGAGGAGACACACAAACCAACCCGACTCACATACTCCCACTTCCTGCAGTGTTCTGTCTGCCCCCACCTCTAGGGGCTACAATCCAGTCAAACTGCATGGAGTAGAAAGAAAACATTTGGAAAGGAGACAGAGGCCGCTGTTCTGGGCTGCCAAAGTCCATCAGAGCTGCCCACAGGCAGAGCAGGGCTCTGCCATCCTGCTGCAGGTGGCACACAGCCACCCACCAGCCCCACCACTGCTCTGTGTGCTGCCAGCCCAGGCAAGGATCTGAGCCCAAACGGCCCCAAAATGGGGTTTTAAACACAAAAGTATTTTCTCTGTTAAAAAAAAAACCAAACACTAAGTAGAGAGATGGCTCATTTACTGTCTTCTGTGCATTTAAGCACGACCGATACCACGCTGGTGTGTGATTTATCAGAGGGGTGACAAGGCTGTCACCCATGATAACCCTGCCTGCTGTGTGTGACAGCCACCCAAGGCGAGCATGCAGCCCTGCAGAGGCGGACAGGAGGCAGCTCCGGTGATTTCTGAGCTGCAGCATCAGCAGAGGGCTGTGAGCACACACAGGCTGCAGGCAGAGCTGCTCAGCAGGCTTCAAATCCCCCTTCTGCAAGGTGCTGCTCCTGTTCATCGGCAGGGGTTAAGAGAAGGGGAAAGAGGGAATCCCGCAAAGGGATCCCAGGTATGGGGAGGGAGCAGCATTCATCCTCAGCTGTGGCCAAGGGGGAATTGGCCTCCTCATTTTATTTGCACATGAAATGGATGCAAAGGACTCAGTAGTTCACATTAAAGCATCTGAAGCACGAGTCTGACATGCGCCATGTTTCACTGACCCCAGGAGAGATGGGGAAGAACACAAGGTGCCTTGCAGATATTTATTTCTCTTTTTTAATAGGAACAGAAAACAAAACAAAGTCCCTGCAGTTTTCTGCAGCAAGCAGCACAGCAGACCTGCTGGCCAGGCAAGCAATTAACACATTGTCAAGGAAGCAGGAGAACAGCCTTAATGACTGCAACTGCAGAGCAGCCTCCGGTTTCTCCCCTTCTGCTTCAGAGCCAAAGGAAAACAGAGGCAGGAGCTGCTCACCCCTCTGGCCATGGATCCCAGCGAGGTGGTGGCGCACACAGAACAAGCAGCCTGATGTGCTCTGAACATCAAGCAGATGTGGATGCCAGGTGGCTGTGGCCAGGCAGCCAGAGCCTTGCTGACAAGCTCTCCTCCGCTAGGGAGGAAATATTACAAAGGCCATTTGGTCATTCCAAGATGTTCTGCTACCCTGTCCAGCCAAGCTGGGCTGCCCTGGCTTTTCTTGCAGCTTTTTCTACACACCAGCAGAACTCCAAAGAGATAAAGGCTGGAAGTAGAGGCAAGGAATCGTTTCATGAGGCACTGCAGCTGAAAATGACTGAGGGAGTTCAGGTTTGAGGTCCCTCCATCACTGAGGAAACAGCCCCCAGACCTGTTGCGGGGGTTACCCAGGGTCAGCTGAAGCCAGCATTGCTGGCTTTAATGCTGAGGTGTTGCCCCATCTGATCCAGGATCCACGCTGAGAGCAGGATTTCAGATTCATGTCCACCTCTGGAGGAGTAAAGAGGCTCTGGACAGCCTCAGGGGCCAGCAGCAGTGCATGCAGACAGAGCAGCTGCCCTCTGGGAGAGGAGAGGCAGCACCCACCTCCAAAGTCCTTTCAGCCTCCATGAACCGCAGGAACAAAAGCAAAGGAATGATGGAACCACAGAGGTTCCATCCTCAGAGGGAAGATCGCAACGCAGCAATGCTTTTGGTTCCTTCTACCTAGAAATGGTCATGAACTCAAGAAGTAACACAGGTATATTTGAGTGACTTTCCCAGTTTAACCCTCAAAACCACATCCAAAGAACGAGGCACAAGCCTCATCACTACAGACAGCAATGCTCAGGACACCACAGTGCCATAGAAATCAAGACTGCACAAATGAACACAGCAAGAACACTCACTGATTGCACACAGGTTCTGCTTAGGAGGACCTGGAATGGATGGAGCCCAAATTCTTCACTTCCAGCAAAACCTCTGCTTGAGAGCACGCGATGTTACAGAGAGCCAAGAGCAACGCTTCTAATCCTGCATTAACAAACATGACTCACCCATTTATTTTCACTGGTATGTTCACGGTTATTTTAAGCTTTGTCTAAAGAATGCCAGCTACTGTATAATAACTGGAATGAAAGATGGCACTGTTTTTATTTTGCTTTACAACTAAAGATTTATTTTTAGTTCCTTTATAAAAAAAAAAAAGAAAAGAAAGCTGAAAAGTGAAACTAGCCTGAATGTTATTGTAAATGCTCTGGCACTGATTTGCTAAAACAGAAGCAGATGAGTATGTCCCATCTCCAGACTAGAAAACTGGAAGGGAAAATTGGAGGCCCAGCTGCCATCAGCCCCAGCTCTGGCTTTGCATCCCCCTGGGAGTCAGCCTGGCTGCCAGCACACCCAGGAAAACCCCATCTCATAAATAGGGCTTCCAAGAGCAGGCTTTGTCTTGCAGGATACGTAGCTGCCACCTGGCCCTACAACACAGAACCTGCTGGTTACACCAAAGAACATTGACTGCATGGAGACTTCTGGGTTTTAATACCATGCAAGGAATCAAAACCACCCTGTGCAAGCTATCCTTTTTTCTCCAGAGCCAACCCAAGCTACAAAACCCATCTTTGCACAAGCCCTCCTGCTGCAGCACAGATGATGCTGACCCCAAGCCCAGCTGATGCACCCACCCCTTCTCCAGCATCCCACAATCTCAATCAAGTGCCCTTCCATCTCCTTCCACAGCTTCATTTCTCCTTCTCCTCCCTCCTCAACTTATATCTAGAATAAATCCCCACTCGTGAGGATGGATCCCAGTGTTCTTCCCAGGAAATAGAAAAACGAGTGCAGCAGCTCCTCTGCTCCTACAAAACACACAACCTTCCATACTGGGATGCCCACAGGACTGCTGCTCATTTTTGCTCCCTGCTGCATACTTACACCAGCTCTCCTAGCAAATCCATACTGTGCCTCAAAGCAGAGCAAAAAGTCCCCAAGAGTTTCCCATCAAAGTCACTGTCAGGCTCCCAGAGCTGCACGCATTTCTGCAGCTGTTTTCTGCCCTCTTGTGAAGGTCTGCAGAAATCCAGGCCTAGAGCAGAACTTGCAGCTCCTGCAAACCCACGCTGGCTTGTTTGCAGGGCCGAGATCTGAGTCTGGCTCTGTCCCTAACCCACATCCGTCAACACTTTCTGAGCACGAGGCTTCAAGGACCAACATCCCTCCTAAAAAAGGGAGACCAGATCCCCTGCAACAGCCTGCACTGGGCTCAACCCTATTTTATCCCACCAACGATCACTTTTTAAAGCCCCAAGCCAGAAGATTAATTCCCCCTTGCATTGCTGGCCTTGGTGGGACAAATTCTTATCCTCTCCATCCAGCCTAGCTCAGAACCTTTTGAGTTGGAAGGGACCCTTAAAGGTTATCTAGTCCAACTCCCCTGCAGCAAACAGACCTAGTAACACACCTAGCATTGCATTGCCCTTGGTGGGGCTGCCTATCTCTTGGCTCAGGCAGTTCTCTTTGACACATCCTAGCAGCCTTTTGGAACACCTACAGCTTTCTAGGCTCGCTGGCTGGCACACTGTGGGGTTCTCCCCTTCCTCCCCTATTTATGGCCCTATTTTGGGTATCGCCTCCACAGGGCTCTAATATTTGGCGGTTTAACTCCAGGTTTAACCTGAGAAACAAAGATGCAGTAAGCAGCCTGAGCTCTGCAGATTCCTGCTTGCTGAAGACAAAACACTTCTTTGTCCAGAAGGAGCAGGGAAACATTGGCTCTAATCCACCATTTGTGCCAGGATGGGCCACACCAGCAGGGCCATATTTCCACTTCAAACTCTTATCTCTCCCATTGGCAGCATTTATGAACAGAAGGGACATGACTCATCCAGGAATCGAGACAGACTATGGAGAAAAGCAGGGGCCTGCTGCCCTGCTGCTCACACTAAGCACACCCCCTTCCATCCACCCAAAAACCCCACCGCCCCACCATCTGATCTGCAAGTCATTTTCTTGGTCAGAGAAAATGCTTTCTTGCACCAACCCAGTGTAAACCTGAATCCGCAGCTCCTCCCATGCCTGCAGCCTGCACTGTCCCTGCTTTACAACAAGGGAAACTGAGGCACAGAAAGGGCTGTGACTTCAAAATACCCACCCCCATTACAGACCACAACATTTATCCACACACTCTGGCTATGAAAGCCACTCTGAGGCAAACAGCAGAGCAATTTGTATTCTCCTCCTTCCCAAATGTGTCAGTGACAGATGCCAACAGCTCCCCGGGGCTCCTTTCATCTTCCCGAGACATTTAATGTTCTCATAGACTGTTACTGGTCCCATCAATTACTTGACTTTGGCACAATGACGCAATATATGACACGGCACAACCCATTGGCTTTTAAATGCCACAGATGTAAAAGGAACAAACTATTTGGTCTCCTCCAGTTATTTGTCACAGCCACAATGTTCCTTCAGACGTAGTTTAATTCTGGACTGTGCGATTGCACCACGCAAGTCTTCCTCCTCCCGAGAGCCACACTTCATTGGTTGGGCTCTGAACCACAGGTGCTGCTCATATCGATGCCGGCTTCATCCCAAAAGATGAGGATCAGTGCAATTCAATGCAGCCAGAGCTACAAGCCAGATGGCACTGCCACCCTGCTCCGCTCCCAGACAAACACTCAGCTCCTCACAGCCCAACCCACTCCAACAGGCAAGGCAGGAGGAAGGTCAAACCATCTGCTTGCTCTGAGCTCAATGCCATATTTAAGTGCAAAGCATTTAAAGAATGGAAAGCTGATCTTAGGCTTCCCTATTATGTAATTACTTTAGTCTTGCTTCTTCCCAGACAGTCACTGTGAGTGAGCAGCTTTGGCTGGAGAGCCAAAACTGAAATAGGAAAGCACCAAACGCCCACAAGCATCAGCAGGGCTGCTGTCCTTCCTGCGCTGCTACTTTAAGGCACCGTGCTACAAGACACAGCCAGAACAGCCTGGAACAGGCAAAATGCTTGGTTTTTATTATTTAGGTTTCTGAAGACCCTATTGCTACAATATTTTGAGTTCTCCCTACTGTTTCCATCCCCTCCCCGTGTAAAGCAGCTGCTGCCTCTCCTCACAGCTGTTATACCATAACACCTCGATTGCTGCCAAGTGTTTGGGGGAGCCCTGAGACACACAGGCCCACTGACTGATGTTTATCAACCCCTTCTGCCAAGCAAGCTTTATTTCAAAAGCCCAGCTTCCCCACACAGCCAAACCCCATCTCAAGCCCCTTGGCTGCCAGAGAGCAACTGGACACTGCCTCCCAACCTCCCTCCAACAACCTGGGTTTTCTTCCCATAGGAATAACCCCGAAAACCTGACTTAGGCCTGCAAGCCTGCCCTACCCTCATGGACAACCACCACCACACACAGAAAGCAGCCACGCACAGAGCAGCAAACCCTTCCCCCACCCCCTCAGCGCACCTGGGAGCCCCGAGTCCAAACTGACCCCCCCAAATCGCAGCAGGCCGTTTTACTTCCCCCGTTTCCACATCAGAAGGCCAGATTCTGATTCATCTGCAACACGTACAGGCACAAAGCCGCAGAAGCGCTACATTTAACGCGCAGCATAAAGCACAAACGCAACTCAATCCGCCCCACCCACGCCGCGCAGCACACTGAGCATTCACTTCCTGCCCGGCCCTTTTATAGCTTCCGGGGGTGGGCGTGGCCATGTGCCCTCACTTTTGCCCTTTTCAAACGTGGCGGGCACAAGGACAAGCCATCTCTGCGCATGCGCATGTCGGGCAGAGGGGAGGGCGGGAAAACGGAAAGAGAGAGCGGGTGGGCGAGTGACGTCATCACGAGGCGGGGCGTGAGAAGATGGCGGCTTCCGGTCCGCCTGGGCCCGGGGTGCGGCCTGGTCTGTGCTGGGCCCGTCCCGTGCTGGGCCTGTCCTGCCCGCAGCGCTGAGCGGCGGCTTTCTTCCTCAGTCCCGTTGTGCTGCCGGCTCATGCGCTGCGGGTCTAGGTCACGCTGGGGTCCTCATCCCTTGGGCCTGCCTCTGAGGTGCCCTCAGGGCTGCGGGCCACAGTGAGAGGCCAGGTTTTGGTCACTTGGATCACAGGGAGCTGCGGTGTCCACGACTTTTGGCTTCTTCAGTCGTAAAATAACGCCGTGTGCCCCAGTAAGATGAGAGCACCTGCGCAGGGGAGGCCTTGCCACAACAGAAGCCTGTTGCCTGCGTGCACTGCGCCCTTTGCCCGCTGTGGGGCACGTGGAAAGGCTGTGGCTTTCAGTACTGTGGTTCACCTGGCCCAGCTGGTGACATCATACATGGTGACGTCATACATGGTGACATCATGCCACGTGCCTGGATGAGTGCTTGTCACATGAGCAGGGCAAGGGTTTCTGTGGCTGATGCTAAATACAGCACAGGCTGCGATTTTGTGCGTCGTGTTCCTGTTATAAGAAAAAAAAAGACAGTGTGACATGGCACCTTCAGGGAGCTGCTGAAGTCACAGGAATTGCAATTTGTGAGGCGAGGTTCTAGGGTGGGTTATGAATCTCTTTTATTCCTTTCTGCTGGCTGAATGTGAGCCAGCAGTGTGCCCAGGCAGCCAAGAAAGCCAAGGCGTCCTGGTTGTATCAGCAGAATTGCACCCAGCAGCAGCAGGAGGTGATCATCCCTCTGTACTCAGCCCTGGTGAGGCCACAGGTGGAGTGCTGCGTTCATTTTGGGCCCTTCACTACAAGAAA
This sequence comes from Lagopus muta, assembly GCF_023343835.1. Lineage (NCBI taxonomy): Eukaryota > Metazoa > Chordata > Aves > Galliformes > Phasianidae > Lagopus > Lagopus muta. The sequence goes on from NC_064456.1 coordinate 1,519,939, forward strand.
GACACAGAGGACCTGAAGCATGTCCAGACACGGAGCTGCAAGGGTCTGTGAAAGGTGGTTGTGTGCTGATGCAACACGAGCTGACTGAGAGGCAGACAAGGTGCATGAGGTGAGCATGGCACATATCACCACAGTGGGAGAAACTGCCTTTCCCCCACACAAGCAGGCACAGACCACCATCCCTACTTTTCAACTCCAAGCACTGTTTACTTCTTTCTACAAGACTGGATGAGAAGCTGAAACAAATGGATTTACAAACTTCCTCAGTAATGCAGAAATGCAATTGAGCAAAAGATGGCCTGGGGTAGCCTGATCTGTGCTTTTGGTTTGTGATTGGAGCAGTGTATGGAAAGTAGTGCAGTAATAGGGCTGAACCAGGTGCTTGAAGCAATAGCAATTTTGTTGCTTCTGCAAAACAAGAGTTATTTTTCCCCTTTGTCCTAGAGTTACAAATCACTTTTTCTTAATCTCGGGAGCTTTCTTCATGTGGTTGACCAGTGGATTGCAAACTCTAAATCCCTCTTCCATCTAGTAAACAGCAGCATTGGGAATAGACTCTTCTTATTGCAGTTAACTTGTAGGACAACACTTAAAGGTAGATGGAAAATTATTTCCCTTGTATCTGTTCTCTTGACTATTCCAGGAATGTGTGTATTCCTATCATCCCAAGTTTTCCATTTTTCTTTGCTCTTTCCTCTTTGCAGCTCAGCAATATGATCTGAAGCTCACGCAAGGTGTGTGCAAGGTGCTTAGTGGCTTGGCTGCTGGGTGGAGCTGGTCGGTGATGCTGATCCCATGTAAGCTTGGGGTTGGATTAGGAGTGTGAGTGGTGCTCAGGCAGGAGTTCAGGGTTTAGTGGAGACAGCAGCCTTTAGCACCACATGTGCAGCACAGCTGCCATGCTGACATGAGAGTACTTTGCAGCCCCTTTGTGTAGATCCAGACCCCCAAACTCACCTGGTTTTGTGAGCAAACTCAAAACCCTGAAATTGTGAAACCGAGTGAACAACCTGGATTTTGATTTCTTCAATAGTCCAAATACCTTCTGCAGGTTCTCCACTCCCTAGGTCAGGGTTTGGTAACCTCTGACAAATGAGACAAACCAGTTGTAAACAGCATCTTGCAGGACACTGGTGTACCAGGGAGTATTGCTGCTTCTTACCTTCCAATGGTCTGGAAAGAAGTGGAACCCTGTGGTAGTGCTCACGCTGTTCATCAGCTCAGGGAAGCAACTTTTCTCTCTGTTGTAATAGGGGCTGCTCCCCCAATATCAGTGAGACATGCAGCCCTCCACACAGCCTGGGGCTTTCACCCAGCTGCTAAGTGCAAACCTTAGGAATGTATTGCAGTGTAGTCCATTTGTTTTCACAAGTAGCCTTAGGTATTAAAAGGATCACACATCACATGCTCCTGCCATTGCTTTATTTTCATTGGACATTCGGGTTTGAGATCTGTGTCAAACAGAGAGATAAAATGCAGTGAGAGAGGCTACAAACAGGAGCAGATTGGGAACAGCTACGTGTTGCCTTGCTTTAGAAGAGACCTCCAAACCTGTCCTGTGCAGCTCCTTTCTTGTGCTTTGAGCTCTTGGTTTTAGCAGAAGTTATGGACATAAAGGGAGATGAGCGACCTTTCTCTTTAATGTTCAGAGGCTGCAGTTTCCTGCAGGTATATGAAGCTGGAGTGGTAAAGGCTTTGCAGGACTTGGCACCTGAGATACTGAAATCTGCATCCAAGATCTACGGGATATCTTCAGGATCAATTGTGGCTGCATTTGCAGCATGCGAGTGTGATATAGGTAAGGGTGTTCTGTGCATGGAAAGATCAAGCATCTAAGGGTGCCAGAGCTGCAAAAGATCTTTTTAAACTATTGCCCTTAATCAGTGGTTAATTCCTCTGAATTTTATTTTGTTGACTTCTTTAAGAGTGGAAAATGTGGATAAACTAACTGTACAGGTGTAGTTATGGAATAAGTCTCCATGTCTTATCAATTTAAATTAATGTATCTCTACCTAATGTAAGAAACAGAAGTGCCTTAGGAGACATTTTGGGGTTTTTATAGATTCCTAAAGCATGTAGGAAATAAAATACTGAATACGGTCATTGAGAATCTAGATCTGCCCTTGAGAGCTTCAGCCCTGCTGAAAATGGTGGCTCTTTACCAGCCTTTACCTGCTAAAACGTCCCTCTACCAGACAGAAATGCAGCTAAGAAAGTACATAACTAATAATTGCTTTGCCTTGCCTTTAGGTGAGATGCAGCAGTACCTCCATAGTGCTGGGAAACTCTTTTTCACCACGCTCCTTACAGCTCGGGGGAAAGTCCTGCTTGTTGTAAAGGAAGCCTTAAGTAAATTTCTGCCTGCCAATGCCCACCAGCTGGCATCTGGGAAGCTGCACATCATCCTCACCCGCCTGCGTGACTGGAATTGCGTGACAGTTTCAGAGTTTGCTTCAAAGGAGGACATCATTCAGGTGAGAGCCTTCCAGCTGTGGGTCCCACCTCAGCAGCCACAGATGAGTCAGCACTCACAAAGGCAAGAGATTTTTTGCAACTTTGCCCTCCAGGTCATTTGCTGTCTTTCCCACAGGCCGTGTTATGCAGCTGCTTCATCCCTCTGTGTTTTGGCTTTATCCCTCCTCTGTACCATGGGGTGGTGAGTATTCCTGTGGTCAGGAGAGCACACTGTGGCTCAGGGTAAGGGCTCATCTCAGTGGCACTAGGTGTTTTTGTACCCCAGGTTGCTTGTGCTGTGTGGCACAGTGTCTGCAGAGGGAGGAACTGAACCTAGGTGCCCCACAGCCACAATGGGGAGGGAGGAGTTGGTGGGTGTAGACCTTGACTGCATGGGGCGCTGCTCAGGGCTGCTGCCTGAAAGATTTCCCCAGCCCCAACCCTTCAGGCCCGTTTGGGACTGAGTTGGGAGGAAATTCCATATGCATGCATATGACACAGCTCACTGTGAGAAGAAGGCTCAGGGTTCCTTGTTTTCTCTTCTAGCGTTATATCGATGGGGAATTCGGCATGTGGAAGACCAACCTCGTGTCCCAGACCACCATCACCGTGTCTGCTTTAGCTGGTGAATTTGACATCTGTCCCAGAGATTGCCCAGTTCCCTTCTTCGTTTTCCAAATAGTTGACTGGATTTTACATGTATCAGAACAAAACCTGTATCGTGTGCAGTGTCTTTTCCAGTGTCCTTCAGCAAAAGTGAGCTGCTTCCCCTCAGGTACCCAGAGCCACGAGGCCCCTACTGCTGGCCCACCTCTCCTGACTGCCATCTCCCTCCTGCAGGTTTGTGAACAGCTTTATCACGATGGCTACCAGGATGCAGTCTCCTTCTTACACAGATTGAGTAAGTGGTTGGGAACAAGGAGCAGGTAGGTCAGGTAATTCTCATTCCTGTTTTCTCTGTGGCCAGCACTGGAGCTCCCTGTTCATCCCTTGCCCTCTAAGGAAGGGCTTGCTGGGAATGTCAGAGCTTTCCAGGGAAAGTATGTCTCAATGACCCGGACAACAGTGTAGCCTTGGTGCCTTGTGTAATGTTTGATGTGTTATCCACAAAGCTGTGATATTTGGCAGCCCCTGACCCTAAAAACCCAATTAGGATGAGCTACAAACTGTGGTCCTCGGTGCCTTTATCTTCCAGTTCACCCTGCACATGCCTTACATTGCCGGGAACCTGGTAGTTGATCCACAGACTGTGAGAATTGCCTTCTCTTCCCCCAGATGCATTTGGTATCAAATTCCTTCCTGAGAACTTTACACTTTTGTTGCACAAAGAATCATGTCAGAAAGGTGAAGGGACCCTGCACAGGAAGCCAGGAACAGGAGCACCTTGCTCCAGAGCAACAGACTCTCAGGACATCACCAAGGAGAATACAGCAAGCATTTGTTCAGCAGATGAACTGGAGGAAGAAGATATTTCCACCTCCTGCAACCCTCAGAAAGGTACAGAGCCAACACGTTTTTCATCCCATCAGTTCTCATTAACTGTGTGACCCTTGCCCAGTGCTCATAGGCTGTCGGGGTTTTTAAAGGCACCGGTAGGTGAAAATGTCAGGAAAGAGAAGGATTCCCCTCTTGAATGAGCTGAGCTTACTATTTATGGTGTTTGATGGCAGGAACACATTTCCCCTGCCTCTTCCTAGCAGATTTCTGATAAACACCACCTGAACTCCCAGCTACCCACATTATCATTTCCTCACAGATGAAGTCACATCAGAGAGGCCCTTTAGAAACACAGCTCTTATCAGGAAGTGACTTATGGTGCAAGGTAATGACAGGCTGTGCCCACACATTGTTTCCTTAAGGGTGAGGGAAGGAGCAGTGTGTCCCAATCTCTGAGGCTGGCTTTGCTGTGCGAGTCAAACCAAAGCTTCTACTTAGTAATTCCAGTATGCAACCACACATGAATGCTTAAGTGCAAGAGAAGCAAGTTGGAGCTGCAGATAAACCTCTGGCTGACTCAGTTTTAAGCAAAATAAGGTAGGCTTAAATCCCAACCTTCTAGCTTTCTTAAATCCTGTGCAAAATAATGCTGAAAACTGGTGAGCTGTCAGCATTTCAGATTCCAGTTTGGCTTTTTGTTACTAGCAGAATATGGTAAAGTATGTGCTGGACTGCAGTGTTGCTTTTGCTTTTATTGGTTCTTTTTCTGAGTTTTTCAACAATTCAAAACATGTCACTTAAGGAAAATTGCACAGCTTTTCCTGCGTCGTTGTGACTTAAAATGCTGCCACATACATTGAAGATGAAAAAAGACCCAAATGTGGTTCTTATGTATCTAGGAGGACCACAGCAAATCCTAAGCATGAAGGGAAAAGAGCAAAACTCTTACTATTTCAGATCTAAAACCAAAATGTTGGAATACCCAAAATGAAAGAAATCAAGACATTTCCATTGAAAACCACTGTGAAGCACTGACAGTTCTACCAACGGGAAGAGACCTACTGTGGAAATGCAGAGTAATTCATATTTGCTTGTGTAAAGGCCTCATCAATCTGAACTGCATGTAGCCTTTGAAAACAGCAGAGGAGGACCCAGGTTTCTCTGGAGGTTTGGCAGGATGTGGGCAGTCAGGAATCACTTGGTCTCTTGTTTGGAGGGAAGGAATGAAAATGAGCTTTTTCCAAGGCAGGAGCTGGGCTCTCACATTTTTCACTAACCTAAGATGGACCAGATGAGCTTCCGGGCTCCCTTCCAACTCAGAAGATTCTATGATTCTGTGATTCTAAGAAGACTTGTGGAAGGAATCAGACTTATTTGTTAGGCCAAGAGAGCAACCAAGAGGTTAAGCAGAGCTCTCAGTCTTTAGAGGAGAAGCACCTTTTTAATGTCTGGGAAGGAAAAGTGCTGATCTAGGTCAAGAAAAGGCTACTTCACAGTTTATCTGCACACTGATGGTACTAAATAAGCAAGAGTACAAACACACACACAACTCTCACATTTTCTTATTAAGCCAGAACATTTCTGAAAGGACTGTTGCATTGTTAGGGCTTGCACAGGAGCGAGGCTCAGGTGATGCTGGTGGACTAATCACAAACATTACCTCTTTATCCATCTGCCCAGCAAGACATTTTGCAAGTCCTCAGTATCTAGCCTATAAACAGAGTCAGTTCAAGATAAAACACCTGCATCAAAAAGCTGGAGACAAACAGGATAGAATGTGTTTGTTTTGTTTTGGCTTGGTTGCATGGGAGGGGAGAGTCTGGGGCCTGATCCACTGGGGGATGTAGCTTCAGAGCAAGCACCTACTGCTTGGGCTGTGTCCAGCCCTCCATCTCAGCCTCCTTAAGCTTCATGGCTCTGCAGGGTTCAGTGCAGACTGGGCCAAGCAGCAAGGCATTGGCATGGGAACATTATTTTAAGGATTTCAAAGCCTGTTTATTTTAATTACGCTGTAGATAACAGCAATGAAGAAAACAGCTCCGATCGGGTGCTTGAACCCAGTTTGTTACACAAGGATCAGCAGAGTCTATCAGATTGACCAACGTGGTTCTACTGCCTTTAGGGCCTTGCCAGCTACAGAAGAACATTTTTCACACAGCTGCTGCCTTTGGCCCCAGTTCATGTTTTAAAGAAAAAAAGAACAACTCAGAACACAGCCTGCAGACAGCCACTGAGATGCACTGAAGAGCACACTGACAGAACATCAGCAGCACAGGCAGAGCCACAACCCTCCTTATACTCCCAGAGGCCGCATATGAATCCCATCACCCACCTTTAATGGAGCTATTTCAGAAGTACAGGATCTACTGCAGCTGGTTTGGGTGCAGCTGAGTTTTCCAGGTTGTAAAAAGCTCCATGAGGTGATTCAAAGAAATGCCAGACTTTACCCATTGTCTCCTTTGTGCCATTAGCCCTAAGCTTGTGCAGAGGAGACAGCATCAGGTGCTTGCTTGAAAAGATGAGGGCTGAATAAAGTGTAAGGCAGCTGATACATGTGCTGAGTCATGAAATAATTACATCTTAGCATGTTTCTGCAGGCTTGGAGCAGGAGGAGGGATGATTCTTGTAATCAGCAAGTGGAGTGGCTGGGGAAAGCAGTGGTTGGGCTGTATGTGCATGCAAGATGCCTGATCCCTCCTGCACAGGCTGCAACTTGGCTGCAGATGCAGTGCTTTTCCTTGGCCATCATGTTAAAGCAGGTCAGGCCTGGGTGGGGAGACTGCTGCAGTAGCACAAAAAACAAAATCAGCCCATTTCTGCAAGTGAAAAAACCAGCCCCTGTAATAACTCCACGAGGACATCAGCCATGCAACCATGTGAAACGATCTCCATTGTTGTCCACTGCTTACTGGGATGGCAAAACTGTGTGGTGTTGGAGCACCCCAGGGCCCACCTGGGATGGTTACCTAAGGGAACAAGCAGGTGGGTCATTGAGTCAGGGAATCAGAAACCCCAGGGACGTTTGGACTTGCATAGGGATAGCTGCCTGTGGAATAAAATCATTATCTGCAAGTCCTGTTGCTAGTTGAGTGCAAGGTAATGGGCAGCAAGCTTTGGGCAGGCATGGCTGAGAACTCTGTCTAGCAGGGTAAGTGCCTTGAATGCTGAGAGTTTAGTGCCAAAACATCACTTGGTGGAGATTCCTTGTGTTCCACTAGGACAGAGGCCAGCATGTAATTGCTCTGGAATACACTGCTGTGGGGAGGTGGCACTAGGCTGGTTTGTAGCTTCTTGCAGATGTTACTGAATAAGTAGCAAAACATTCCAGGGGTGAAAAGAAAAATAGGCTCTTTAAAGGTGGAGTGTCACAGATTTGGAACTTTTAGCCAAGCTCAGTATCAGTGACTGATGGGTGAGAGCTCTCTCGGGGTTTCCCAGCTCTGTACCCTGACTCCCCTCTGCTCCATATCTCACCTCCTGGCCCCAGCTCTCTTAGGCAAACCAGGCACCACTGTTCGGAGGAGCTTCTGGAACCGTTTTGCCATGGAGCTGATGTCTTCCAGCAGCCCCCACAGCTGCTCCAGCCTGCAAATGCAAAGTAAACAGGTTGAAGGTCTGGTAACTGCAGCAAAAGGGGGAGAGTGTTAACAGCAGATGTACACTGTAATGCTCCTTTCCAGATTCAAGCAATCCTGTGCTAGTTTCACTTGCTCTCTAAGAGCTTGTCTTCAGGTCTGCAATGGAAGAGGCTGCTGCTAAGCTTATCTTGCAAAGGCAGTAGGTGTGCATCACCTTTTCCTGGCTCACAGTACAACAGGGACTCACAGCAACCTGCTCTGCCCCAGAGGCTGCTCTGGGTGTTTCCCATGAAGCTGCTGCCTGAAGGATGCTGCAGCCTGCTGCACCCCCCAGTGCTGCCTGTGGGATGCCAACCTGCCCATTGCCAACCTCACACTGCATCCCTTCAGCCTCTCACAGAAAGCACAAATGGATTATGCATCACTCTCAGCTTTGGTGCCTTTATCAAGATGTCCTTACCCCTTCCAGACGAACGCCGGCAGCTTGTATGGCTGCAGGAGGACCTTTGACAGCGGATCCTGCAGTTTAAACACCTGCTGCTTCTTCCACCGAGCCAGGTCTGCTCCCAAGAGGACAACACAAGAGTAAATAGAGACCCGTCATTAGAAATAACCCAATAAATGCAACACTTCTTCCTGTCCAGCTGCTCCTGCTGTAGCCCTCGGTAGCTTCAGCCACCCTAAAACCCACAGTGAGTGCCCCAAGTCCTCTACCTGGGAGGAAGCGCGGTGCCAGGTACTGTGGGACACGCTTGCCCAGACTGTTCAGCATCCTGTTGGGCTGTGGGAAGTCGTTCTTCCCACACATGCTGGCAAAGCGGAAATTGCCGTCGAAGTAGTTCACACCGAAGGCATCTGTGAGATAACAGCGAGGTTGGCCACACGTTGGGTCGTGTTTTTAGGCTGCTCTTTGGGTCTTGGGGTAACACTTACTGTTCCTGCACAGGAAAAGGGCAGTGTCCTGGTACCCTTGGGAAAAAATGTCGTTCAGGACCTGCAAAATGAAACACCAGAGGTCACCGCAGAGCTCTCCATGCAAGGGAGAGGCAGATCTGCCCCAGGCTGTTTGGATGTGTGGGTTGGGATGGATGGCCTGGGAGCACCGTCAACATCTGATGGTTTCCAGCTACAGAGGCATTGATCCCTTGTGGGTATTCAGGGCAGGGTGAGTTCTGTCCCAGATCGGCCACCCATCAGCACTGCCCACCAAAAAATCAGAGTGGGGGCAGCCCCGGAGTCTGAGCCTCCCCTTAGAACCTGGTGGATTAATGGTGGAGGTCAATATGAGCCCTGGGGAAGGCAGATCCAGCCCTAGTTTAGAATGGACTAAAATAGAATCATTAAGGCTGGAAAAGGCCTCTAAGATCCCCAAGTCCAACCTCACCCCACCATGCCCACTGAGCATTTCCCTCAGTGCCACGTCGCTTTTGAGCCCTTCCAGAGATGGTGACCCGCTCACCTCCCTGGGCAGCTCATGCCAATATATTATCAAAGCAAAAGGAAGAGGGACTGGCTGGCTTACCATGGTGCTGGGTGGAAACAGAGCATAGCTAATCCTGCACAGGTTTTCCACTGAAATCTGAATGCTGCCATTGAAGATCTGGAAGCAGTAGAAGATGGCAGGGCAGTCCCGTGGGCAGATGTCGAGCTCTCCCGTGAATGGGGACACAGTGATCACAGCTTCCTCCAGGCTGGAGACGGGCTGCAGGCCCGTGAATCCCCCATCAACGTAACGCTGAGAGGGAAGTGCAGACAAAATTGGGTTTATGCATGGGCAGCATCAGCAGGAGGTGAGCAAGAAGGTTGTGACAGCCCCACATGGCCGTGCTTCCCACCCCTCGCCTTTCTCCCAGTCTCAGCTGTGACACACCGTGGTTATTAAAACTGAAATATAATTAGCTCCATTCACAAGGCTTTGTAAAATTGTTCCAAGCAGTGTTGTATGAATTTCAAGTCCTGCGTTTCAGGCTGGGACTTGCTCTGCTCTTGGTGTGAGCTCCATCAGTAGGGTGCCCTCATCGGATGAGCATCGACAGAATCGCTCAGTGGGCAAGGAAAACACCAGTGGCTGTATTCTGAAAGGAAGCTGAATGTGCCACCCACCTTGGTGGGATTCGAGGTTGCAAGCACTGCAGCAGATGTGCATGAAATACTGGTGCATAGGAGCCTTGTGCAGCGCTGTCTCTGAGCCTTGGGACCTGTGGGCTGCAGGCTGTGCTCTGCACACTGAGTGCAGCCAGAGGGCTGACCTGGCACCTGAGGGCAGGACAAGCCCTGCTTGCAAACCAGCACCGATGGATCATGATGTCCTGCTCAGACTGCATATAAAATACAAGGTGCTGCTCTCCTCCTTCGCTCAGATGTAGCAAGCAGCCAGACTGCACACGTTGCCTTCAGTGCAGCGCTTTGCAGAGTGGCAATGCACACGTGGCTGGGGGAGGATCCTCCCACGAACTTTTAGTATTTCAGCTTTGCAAGCCTGCACCTGAGTGAATGAGGACATCGCCTGTGCTGCAGACAGATCCTGCCCAGATGATGGCTTGGAGATGGCTGTGGGAAGGCTCTGCCATGGGCAAAGCAGCAGAGGGCTCTCAGGGTGGCAGTTCACCCAGCTATAATGGGATGAAGAGGTGCTAAAAGCCTTTATCATCCTCCATTAACCAAAGAAGATGTCTGGACACCTATATCCCTCCATGCTCCTGGGGACATAGGAATTAAGCCCAGGAACCTGCTCTCCAAGGGTAGGTTTTATTGGGAGTATCACTCACCACACCTCGGTAGGACGGAGGGATGAACCCGCAGTAGATAGGAAGGAAGCAGCTGCAGAGGAGAGCCTGGGGAAGGAGAAGGCAGAAGTCAGTGTTCCTGTCAAGGCTGTGCTGAGCACAGGCTGCTCTGCAGGGTGCCTGAACCTTCAGGCATGACAGATGTGTGAGCCAGGCTCCATCCCTCCTGCTGCGTGTGGCTGCGTTGAGAAGAAAGGTTTCAAGAAGGACAAAACATCCCGTTTCAACAAAGCTTCTCTGGGCACAGCACAGCACTTCATTTCTGTTGTATGGCTGCCAGCGCTGTCAGAGCTGGACGTCCATATGTTGCTGTAAAACACAGCTGCTGCTAAAAGGTGAAACTTGGAGGTTATTTTTTAAAATACCAAGACATCCTCACGATGCATTTTCATTCTGTGGGGGTTTTGCAAAGGCAAAGCCACCCTGCTGGGCACAGAAATATTTCTCACCCATCTCATCAGCTGAGAATGAGCGTTCAAGGCTGTGGGTTCAGCCAGGGCAGCTTCGTGGGCTGAGCTCTGTGATGCTGGGATCCTGCCCCCAATTTGGGGGTTAAGCAGCAATCTGGGGTTTGGTAGCAAGGCTGCTTTGCCTGGGCCTTTCCTCCCAGAGAAGTGCTGAAGGGAATGAGGAAAAATTACTGCCAACAGTATTTGGCCAGGGAGAGACCTATCCAAGAAGCACAGAGGACTTGTTAGTATTGCCACCACTCTTTGCAAAGGGCCATTGCTTCTCACAGACAGCCAACACACCAACATTGGCTTCTTGAGCCTGGGAGCAAACCTGCTCTGCACCTCACAGCATCTCCCTTCCTCCTGGTGGAGCTGATGGTGGTGGGGCCACAGCTCCAAGAGACCTTCCTGATCCCCTCCCATCTTGGGGAGGAAATGGCACAGTTAAGGTTATAGAATCATAGAATGTTTTGAGTTGGAAGGGACCTTAAAGGCCATCCTGCCCCACTCCCTGCAGTGCACAGGGGCACCCACAGATCCAGCAGTGCTCAGAGCCCCTTCCCCTGACAGCAGGGGGTCAGCAGGGTTGGGACATCACCGCCTCTCTGGGCAATCCGTGCACTGCCTCACTGCCCCTGTTGTACAAAACTCCTTCCTTATGTCCAATTTAAATCTCCCCTCTTTTAGTTTGAAGCCATTTCCCTTCGTCCCATACAGCTGAACAATCTGTCCCCTTCTTTCTTACACCCCTCTTTAGAACATCATCAACGCTTCCGTGCCTCCACTCCAGTGGCTGGGTAGGAGTCTTCCTATGGACACCAAGGATGATCCTTTACCTGAATGAGCTCCTCGTTCGAGCTGAACTCAGACACCATGACGTTCTGGCCGTCCACCACCCGTGTCAGTGAGATGTGCAGCCGCCCCGATGCCACCTGGTAGGAATCCTCTGGGAGCCTGCGCTGCAGCACGGCCCTGAGGTTGGCCAGCAAGCTGCACTTGGGGGACAGGGGACCCAGCAGGGTTTTCCGGGCTTCCCTTGCATTTGCATAGAACACTTCTTTCAGGTCATCTGACAGGGGTGGGAAAAGAGACAGACATGGTCAACATCGCTGCTGCCCTACAAGTTGTATTTTCGGTCTTGTTAACATGCCCACAGTTCTTGTGGATCTGCACACAGTGCCATTCTAATGGGGAAAATAATCCCTATAACGTCTTCAAAGGCCTGGGGACTTCCCTGGGCTGAGGTCCCCTCTCGTCTGAACACACACTGACCTCCTGGCAGCATTAATGGGCATTATGGGCATCTGCACATCCTGGGAGCTGGATTTAAGGAGCAGAACTGCCCGGCCCCAGTGGGGATCATGGGCTTGAAATAACGGGGAACAGAGGATCAGTACAGCCCAGAGTCACGCTGTGTGCAGAAACAGAGAGGATGCATGGGGGAATAGCCATCCTCAGGCTGTTATAGCGTGGCCCTGGGAAGATTTTCCATCTCCCTCATTCTACAAAGAGCCCTCCTGGTCCCTGAGGGCTCCCAGAATCTCCACAGCAGCTTTTGTAGGGGCAGACAGGCTGTGTCCTGAGGGCAACCGGAGCAGCGTGGGTATTAAGAAGGGTTATCACTGTGTGAGCGGATGTTCGGCCACGTGGAGCGATGATTAATGCTTGGTGGGTTCATTCAGGGACCTCGGCCAAAAGAGCCACAGGCAGCCCAGACATTGCAGGGCTGGAGATGGGACAATGCCTGCACGTGAGGTCACTGCAGCATCCCTGCTTTGGGGATAGTGCAGCCATCCCGTGTCCCTTCTCCATCCCCTCCCACAGCCCCAGGAATCAGAGGGGAAAGCACTGAGCGCTGATTTTTGGCAAGCTCATCTGGGCAGAAAGGGCAGCACATCACCTATTGCTTTGTCTGAATGTATTTGCCAATGCTCTGAATTATTTTGCTAGAGCTGAATGGCTCCAGCATCCAATGGATGTTCCAAGTGCTGGGCTTTCCCTCCTTACTTTCTCCTTCAGTATTTTGACCCCGAAACAATCCTCCATCTGCATCACTTGGGTCGGTCTTCAAAGCCAAGCCTTGTGCACACTTGTTTGCACACAGTAGAATGCAGTTGTTCAGGCAGATCAGTGGCTCTGAATTGATTCTACATTATTGCTAAAGGGGTTTATTTCTGCAGCACCCACTCAGCTGCTGCTCACAGCCCCTTAGAGCTGCGGGTTCTGATCCATGGGGATGGAGGCTGTGCACCCTGCCCACCTCAGTGTGCTTTGTGCCGCATCTCAGCACTCCCCAGAGCTGGAAGCAGGGGGGAGGAGGTTCTCCTTCTGCAGGATGTGCCAATAGGACAGACAGGTACGTCCAGATTTGCCCACACGATATCGCCTGACCATCTGAGATAAGGCTCAGACAGCAATGACTGCCTTATTCAGGGGACACCACCCAAAATTGCACCAGAAGTGACATCACCTGCACATTTGTGTCTCATCAGGGGTACGAACTGCTCTGGTGACACATCCCACTGCCCCACCAGCACGAAGCCACTGCCACCCTCCAGCTCGTTGTCTCCCATCTCCTTACCCAGGCTGATGCCGCACACCACGGCGGCGGCGATGAGCGATCCTGCAGACGATCCGTACACTTTGCAGGCAGATTTGAGCAGCTCGGGGGCCAACTCCAGGAGGGACTGAACCACCCCGACCTGATACAGCGCGAGGAACCCACTGCCCGAAAAGGAGAGTGAGAAAGGGGTGCCTGGAGCACGCAGCTCCTCCGCAGCCATCTCCAGGGCAAGCGTCCACCTCAGTGCCTTCCTCACCTGGCGGAGCTCAGGCTCTCATCTCCGAGTGCATCCCTGCTGGTGGTGGAATCCAGAATTTTCTCCTTCTTTTTTATGGCTGGAGGTGTGGATGTTCTCCAGCTATTTTAATTGTTGCCCGTGCTAAGAACAGTTCTCCCTTTATCTAAACAGTCTGTGTAATCCTCCAGCACGGGCAGCTCGGCAGCTCAGGGCTGGATGGAGGATTCCCTTTCACATGCAGCGATCCCACAGCCGCACAGCACCTGGTGCAGATGGATCCCACACCGCTGTGCCCCCATCTTCAGTGCAGCCACACAACTCTTCCCCTTTGCTTCACGCTTCCTTCTTCAAGGGTGTTTTTCTAAATAGGATTCACCTTCAATCCTGGCTTAGGCACAGCTCAGCACTGGGTGAGTAAAGGCTTGTATAAGGCACTTAAAGCCAGAGGGCGTTACACAAGGGGTGGATGCGGGGCGTTGCGCAGAGCACCGCTCAGTTTGGAAATAGTGCTGGCAACTGCTCCCTGTTGGAGGCTTTGGATATTCTTTGGGGAAAAGCAACACAAGGGGATGGATCTGCTTTCCTCTCCCCTGGGCTCTGCTCTTTTCAGGGCTCTGCACTCCCTGCATCCCAATGCCCAGCAGTGCTGCTGCCTCTGGGCTGCTCATTACAACTCAGGATAGATGGAGCCCATTCTGAGTGTCCTTTCAGCCTTCATAACCTAACGCTGCTGCTCACACAGAGAATAAATAATGCCATTTTAAATGGGTTGATTAAATATTACTAACTACTGTGCTGCTTCTGTTGTCCAAATACATACAACATGCAGAGTTTATCTTGGATGTTGCAAGCCCTGCAGGAGGGCAGGCAAATGGTGACATGGGGAGATGCACGGTGAGTGCAAGAAGACTCACAGCATGGAAAAGAAGAACTCCTTGTTGAACCAGGACTGGACCAGGAGAGCCAAGGGACACAGGCAGGATGGACAAGAGGACAAGGGACATGAGGACGGGGAACACCCACCCCGGCAGGGCAGAGGCAGCACCCCAAAAGCCACCAGCTCAGACCTGCAGGGACGCAATGAATTACAGGGGGGGTCCTCAGTAGATGGGAGAAGGGTGAAGGCAAGCAACATCTGCCCTTGCCTGCTGCCATCCCCATGGACAGAATGCTCCTTGGCCAAGAGCCACGCTCCCGTGAGATGAAACCTTGTCATCATCCTCTTAGTGACAGCGAATTGGGCATTAATTGCCTCCTTAAGTGCTGGGCTGATTTTCTAAGCTGCCCTCCCCCTCCTGGCAGCCAGCAGAGCAGGATTAGCTGGGACTGATGAGTCGGACAGAGGTGTCCCAGGCGTGCAGATGGGAGAAGCCCCTCATGGCAGCGCTCACAGATCAGCGCCCATATGGCCCATGGCCGCGATCCCAGGGATTTTCGGGGGAGGAGATTGCCTGTTGGAAAGCACAGCGGGGACTTCAGGGCAGGATGAAGGTGATAGAGTTGGAAACCTCTCAAAATCCCCAGAGCTAATAGCTTGTCCTGTTTTAATGCCTCCTTTAATACCTTCTGTGACCACGGGCAAGGGAGGTCTTGGGTTTCTAACTGAGGGGTTTAGCCAAGATGCTGAGGTTGGTTGGGTGAAGGGATCTGGGCTGTAGGAGATGCTCCAATCCTCGTCCCCATTGGGGTTGGGTTATTTAGGACCTGAGGATGGTTGTGCACAGGCTTTGCTCCTTGTTCGCCATGGCACCAAGCGCAGGAGGAGGAGGTTTGGTTCAGCTGCCATCAGGAAAAGCACAGGAAAAGAGAATGGGAAATCAAACTCATTTTCCTCACTGGCGCTTTGCCTGGTGGGTGCATCCCATGTGCCAAAGCAATGTCCTCTGGGAAGACAGAGAGGAGACAAACCCCAAATCTGTTCCACACAGACCCTGATTGTGGATCGAGGATGCAAAGCACATGGGGTACATGGTTCCCATTGCCCCAGTACCACCCAGCTCCTCTCCCCGCCAGCACCGCCCCGGGCGCTGCATGCCAGGCAGGAGCTGCTCTGCAAACAGGACAGAGCAGTTTTGGTTTCTCCAGCAGTGAATATCACCACGGGCTGGGATCTGCCCAAAGGGAAACCTTTGGCACCGCCGGGCAGGAATGGGATTTACCAGCATTGGAAGCGTTTCCTTTATGGCTTTGTGAATGGGGAAATTGAGGGGTGCACATAGGGATGTTCCATCTGGCAATGGCTCTTTCCCTGGCTTGTTCTAATTGGGATTTTATAGGGGCAGAGATGAGGGTGAGGAGATGCCCATGCAGGACCATGTCTTGGCACGGCACTGACCCCAACCACAGCCATTCCCTTTACCCCCTGCCCCTCCACATGCTGATGACCCCAAATGTTGTCCCTTTTGCCCCAGGCTGGGGTTGAGCTCAGCAAGGAGCTGTGGCCACTCCGGCCCCAAGCCAAGCACACTGCTTTAATCCAGGGCCCTGCTTAGGGGTCTGGATAAAGATTAGCTGTGAACATTCCCCCCGATTAGGGTTTAATCCCTTTGACATTTCACATCTTCTTAGACCTCATAGGTGAGACCCTGGCAGCTCCAAATCCCCGAGTCCTGGAGGGAGCTGCAGTGAGTGCAGCTTCGGGGACACTCAGAACAAGCTTCCCCCAGCTCTAGCTTTCAGATCAAGCTGCTTTCATAAATAAATCTCCTTTTTCTGGAAAGGGAATGGCCATAAATAGACAAGAAGGGCAGGAGCTCGCCGTGTATCTGCTGTAAAACCTGCTTTGTGTCACTTTGAGTTGGCTTGAAAGGAGAAGCTCACAACAGCTGTAGCAAAGCAAACTTTATTCCATGTATAACATGCATCCACATTTCCTCTGCCTTCAGACAAGCCTGGATGTCACACAGGGACCCATTTATTTGAGTTTTAAGGGTTTTTCTGAACTGGACCCTTGACTGACAGCAGAAGCTGGAGAAATTATAGCCTGCATTCACAGATATGTAAGAAAAGTTGGTAAATAAATACATGCACACACACACAAATGAACCGTGAGGCTCCACACATGCATCTGGTGAGAGCCAAAATGGAAATTCAGGGCAGTCTCAGAAATGTGGGCTTTTCAGACCCTTTGCCCCCTGCCAGGTGGGGTTTCATCTCATCGTGCCACCACGGTGACTGCTGTGGGTTTCCCCTGTGGATTTTCAATCCACCAACCCGCAGGAGATCCAGGCCACCTTCAGAGGCTGCGTCCCAGTCATTGATGTCCATCACTGGGGTCACCATCAGTCCGGGCTCTCGCAGTTGTCTGTGCTGAACTTTGCTCTGTCCTGCTGACAGGAGAGGAAACAGCTGTGAGGCCCTTCCCAAACCAGATGGTGCTGTGGGTCTCCCCTACTGGTCAAGGAGGAACTTCATTCCTATATCTCAAGATGAAACTTCTCACAGTGTAGCTCGTATCCATCGCCTCTTCTTTTCTCCTTGCCAAGAGCCTTCATCCTCTTTGCAGCCACACTTTAAGTGCTGGCATGCTGTGACAACCCCTCTTGAGCTGATGCTGCCATGACCTGAGCTTTCTGCTCTTCAGAGTGAGAAGACTCACATCCTCCAGGTCCCCCTCGCAGCGCAGTGCTCCAGCCTTTGGCTCCTCTCTTACAGCCGCACTCCCATTGGAGAGCCCCTGTCCCACAGGTCTCCCGCTCTCCAGCATTGTGTCTCCATGCCCCATCACTCCCAGCATGATCCAACTGCCCACCCTGGCTGTCATCACACCCTGACCCCATCCTCTGCCCAAGCCCTCCTTACCTGGAGGACTTTGCTGTAGGACAAGGGCGCAAACGAGTCTTCCAAGTAGCGGGTGCCGAATCCCATGATCCTGTTCACAGCCTGGTTGCAGATGCCGGCCACTTTGGCAGTGAGGTGCACCGTGAAGGCAAACTGGATCTCCTGGGGGTTGACGTTGGGTCGGCTGGCCGTCATCTCCCGGCGGACGTAAGCATCAGCCAGGTTCTTGAAGGAGCTGTAGGACATGTCTCTGAAAAACGTCCGCAGCCGCACGTCTTCCCTCACCTGTTGGAGAAGCAAAAGAATCGGGTTCATTGAGGGCAAACAACGCGGTGCGTCAGCCTCGGGTTGACGCCTTTGCATCTCGTGAGGTTTGCAGATGGGAGAGGGCAGGCAGACAGGATCACACCCTGGTGGGGAATTCGAGGGCACCGTTTCCTTGATTTCACTCAGTTGTTGCACTGTGTCAGAGCGAAGGTTCCCCTGGCCCCATAGGCTCTCACCTGCCTGTCCAGCTCATCTCCAGCTTCCTGCAGCAGGGCCACAATTTCTCTGATGGCTTCATCTGCAGAGAGAGCACAGCCCCACGTCACCTCCAGCCCCACGTCACCTCCAGCCCCACGTCACCTCCAGCCCCACATCACATCCAGCCACATCCCCAAGCCCCATCCCCACGTGCTCTCAGGGCAGCACAGCTGCTTTGCCCCCCTAAGGATCCCCCAAGCAGCACACATCACCCCCCATTCCCATAAAAGCCATTCCAGCCTGTAGCCAAGTGCTTTGCCTGGAAGAACTGCCCTCTGCCTTTGGGTTTGTCCCTCCCCAAACCAAGCCCTGATGCCATAAATCCCCCCAGTGGTTCCCTATGGCTCTTTATGTTGCATCCTTGGCACGCAGAGACGAGTCCCACACAGGCTCTGCACGGGGACAAATCCCACTCCACAGTGTTTTCAATACCAAAGTGCAGCACTCACCGACCCCATCGGTGCAGGTCGGCCCTGGCAGCCGCTCAGCCCTGCGCTCCCCACTGCCCTGCACGATCAGCCCGACCTCCTCCGAGACTCGTGCATAGTAACCCTCCGGCTGCTCGGCCTCTGCAGGGAGAAGAGCACTGGTCAGAACCAGGGACTGATGGAAAGGCCGGTGCAGACCCCGTTGGCACGGTGCCTGCACCCACCCCAGGTTGTGGGATTGCCTCTCCTGTTGGCGTTTAGGAAGGGGTGAGGATGTAACACAGGCGCTGTTGCTGCGGTGGCTCCCACCCTTCCCTGCAGCAAAGCAAAAGCAGCAGGGGATGGCACTTGGGTGGTTCTGGATTCAGTGTCTGGTCTCAAATGCAGGTTGAAACTAAACTAGGGTGAACTGTTTTTGCTGCAGGTGCACATAAAATTCTGTGCATGGACAATTGCCTTGGAGCAGCGTGCAGTAACTTGCTGCATCACAAGTCACCATAACAATGCATAGTTGTGCTCCTCACCCAGGGGATCCAATCAGCTCAAGCAAAATTGACCCTTTCCTGGGGCAGCGAGTCAAGATTGGAGCTCCCAGAGGAACAAGAGGGTGATTCTTGGGTAGGGTCAGCACTCCCACACCCCAGGTCCTGTTGATGGAGGGCTCTCACCTGTAGGGCTGGATGCAAGGACGTGCCGCAGGGGCAGGCAGCTGGGGCGCTTGGCCCTGGCCCCCACCTCACCACGCTCCTCCTCCACGTTCTTCTTGAAGGAGAAGACCTTCTTGAGGCTGGGTCTCTTCCTGGAGGCTTTGCCCAGTGTAGGGGATGTGCTGGTGTCGGCTCTGGGTCTCCTGGGCCCTTCTGTTTTGCTGCTGTAAGGAGTCCTGACATCTTTTTCCTTCACTTTTTGCCCAGCGTTTTCCTTCTGCTCCTCAGGACTCCTTTTGAACAGCAGATTTAAGAAGCTCTTGAACCAGGTGCGCTGGGCCTTGCCCTGGGGGGAGCTCTTTGTGCTTTTCCTCTTAGGCTCCAGCTCCTCTTTGAGTTCCTCCCCAGGAGCCGACGCTTTGCTCTCCTCAACCACAGCCTCCTCCAGCCCCAGCTCCTTGGCTGCCTCCTCCTGCTCCTTCTTCAAGCTGTTCTTGGCATGCGAATACTTGCCAAAGTCGCTCTCTGACCTTTGCAGCAGAGCTGCTTTCCTCCCTCGTGCTTTGGCTCCCTCCTGAAGCCTTTCCTTGGCCGCCTGCGTGTTCTCACAGCAGCTCAATGAACGCCTGACGTAGATCTCCAGCACTTTCTTGGCCCCTCTCCTGTCCAGAGAAAGGATGGATCCCGATGGCTGCCATGCTGCGTCCCATCGCTGCTGTTCTGTGGGCACAACCCGCATTTTGCTGCAGAGGAAAACAACATTTTCAGCCCGGTGTTTGCTTTCCTGAGGACAGAGAGTGGGTGGGATGGCTATGATGGAAACTGCTACTGTTTTGACTGCAAGCTGAGGGTGTTTGAGGTGTCCAAGGGCGTATGTGCCCTTGGTAAATGATCAACCTCTTTTATAGTGTTTGTGGATGTAGGCTGCACGCTTAGGGTTTTACGATGGGGTAAAGACAGTGCTAATGGGAGAAGTGAAACTGCGCAGAGAGAATGAACTCATCTGGTGCCAGAGGGGCTGCTGGGTTTGCACAGGTGTAACAGGCATATTGCCCTGCTGTGTCTTCCCATCACAACACAGCCCCTAAGCCCAAATCTTCAAGCATCTCCCCTTGAAGCTGCTAAAAAAGCCAACCACAGCAAAAAAAAACAACAAACAAAACCAAACCAAACACAGCTGTGCACCTTCCAGAGAGACAGACCCAAACCAGTCTGCTTCCACTGCTGAGCAGAGCGCGGGAAGCCAACAGCAAAACCTGTGGGCTGAGCCATGCAGAGCGCGGAGCTGCTTGCAGGGCTGGGCACACAGAACACACATCTACCCCACACAGCTCGGCTGTTTTCCGGATCAAAAAGACAACCCCAAACCCACCCGTGTGAGCACCATTCGTAACTGCAATCACAGCAAAGCGAACCCCATCCTCCGATTGACTCCCACTGGGAGCATCGTTCTTGATTTGCTCCTTTGCTATTTACCTCTCCATTGGGATCGCTGCTCTTCTGGACGCGTGTGGAGGCCAAGTCCTCAGCACTGAGCAAGGGGAGCCCCGGCCCCTCCAGCTTTATACCCGCCTGCTTTATACCCTTTGGGGCCGCTGACTCAGCCCTATTTTTAGCTTTCAGGACGGCACTTCCGCATGGGAACCGCTGTGCGTGAGTTTCAGTAGAAAGGAGAACCATTTCCTTGTGATAACCGGCAGCAAAACAGAGCAAAGCATCCGTGTCACCTGATGCACCTTGGAACCGGCCATCCCAGCCCACCGGCTGGTGGTTTTTGTTTATTTATTTTTATCTCTTGTGGGCCGATGAGCCGTGGAGGCTTTGGTGTGCTGCTTCTGTAGGAAGAAACCGAAGTATCTCAGGGAAATGGGGCCTCAGAGCAGCGGCAGGATCTCCCCACTGCCACCCCAGCAACACTCAGGACATGGGGGCCACATAATGAACATGGCCGGGATGCAACATCCTTGAAACCCCCCCCTGGGGCCCTTCAGGCAGCCTGCTTGCCCACCCTCAAACATGAATTGGGACCTTAATCACAGAACCGTAGAATGGTTTGGGTTGGAAGGGACCAGAGAGATCACCTGGTTCCAGCCCCCCTGCCTCTCTCACACCTCATCCACCTGTGTCCATTGCCTCCTCCTGCCGGCTGCTGCCTGCCATCCCCATTGCTACTTTGCCATCTGATGGCAATATTTTGCACTGCACCTTGCACGGCGCTGGACACGGATGCATTTGCTGGGTGGTGATCTGTGCAATGACTGGCACGGTGATTTTGGAAAGTCCTATGGGGTTTCCATGCGAGCAAGTGCTTTGTTTTCTCCAGCTTTCAGCCTGGATGACGTGCTGCCCAGAACCATCCTGGATAGGAACAGTCTTTTCTTGATAACCGGTACAGCTCACAATTCAATGTGTCCACAGTTATTTCCTTTCAATCTCTTTCTACATTTTCTCTGGGCTGTCATTTCCTACTGCTTGAAGAGAAACAGCCCATTTCCCTCCACCTCTTCTGAACGCTGGTGCGTCAGTCTGCTATCGATTAGGAAATACCCAGTTCTGTTTTCCAGGATCCCCACCTGCTGCTGATAAACAACCCATCCAGCAGGAGCTCTAGGGCACCGAGTGGCACGTGACCACAGTGAGTGATAAGAACTTTCACAATCAACTTAGTCTGCTTTTCCCCTTCAACATCCAGCTAACAAACAGCCACATCACTCTGGGAATGGAGCACAGTTTGGCCACCTCTTGTTTGCAGGTCATCCAGGATGAGTCTGTAAACGATCCCTGTTGGTGGTGGAGCTCTCATGGCTGCACGGGGATCAGCACTGATCAGCATTGATTTAGGGCCTCTTCCAGGCTTTCTCTCTTTGTAGCTTCATTTCTGGATGTAGCCTGAAGATGCCCAAGGCAGTTTATTTAGAGATAACCAAATATAAAGCATATGATTGAGAGTATTGTCCAGTGCCTCTTGAACAACAAACATAGGGCTTCAGCCACCTCTATGGAGGCCTGCTCCATCCCTAGAGTAAGGGATTGTGTCCATTGTGAACCTTCTCTGGTGC
Organism: Lagopus muta; assembly: GCF_023343835.1. Lineage (NCBI taxonomy): Eukaryota > Metazoa > Chordata > Aves > Galliformes > Phasianidae > Lagopus > Lagopus muta. The sequence goes on from NC_064456.1 coordinate 1,541,886, forward strand.
ACAGGGTTTGATTTTGGGTGGCCTGGTGTGAAGCCAAGGGTTGGATACAATGATCCTTGTGGGTCTGTTCTACAGCTCTATGATATGACTGCATTCTGTGGTTTGCCCCAGTCACTGACCCTGGAGGTGATCCAGAACATGGAAACGTGGCACTGAGGGATGTGGTCAATGTGCACAGTGGGGATGGGTCAGTGCTTGGACTCAATGATCTTAATTGTCTTTTCCAACCTTAATGATTCTGTGTTTCTATTTGACTGACCCAAGCAGATGCTGTGTTTTAATTGTAAGGACACCGACCACAAAGATCCCTCTGAGCCCTGGGCACAAAAATATCTGCAGTTCAGACCTGAACCAAGACGCAGAGGATGGAGGCAGCCCAACATGGGCTGAAAAGAGAGCACAGCCAACTCACGGCACCTGCATGGCTTAATGAAACCTCTGCTCCAAGGTGCTGGTGGGCATGGGCACATGGGGGAAGCATGGGACCCCTCCCCACATGCTACCACATGGAGCACAGCCACAGCAGAAATCCCCAGCACTTCACTCCCTCTTCCCACGTGCACACATTGAATTCCCCAGTGCAGATGACATTTGCTGGGCTGTTTACTGAAAGGGATGGGTTGTGTTCCAGGAAAGCAGAGTGTTTATGGCTGTCTCACCTGCATACACTGTGGGAAGAGCAATGGCCGCATTGCCCTGGGACAGACAGACACGAGCTCATCCTAGAAGCTGGGAAGGATTTCTCATGGCACAGCCCATCCTTGCAAAAATGCCCTTTGCTTTTTTGCTTTCTGAGATCACTCCAGAGCACAGCGCAGCTCAAGGAGGGCTGAGTGCACCTGGCAGCTTCCCAAGCTCAGGAGGAAATCCCCGTCCAAGTCCAACGGGATCCTTAGTCATCGTTGGAGGAACAGATGGAAGGCAGCCACACGCACTGCCTGTGTGTGCTGGGGTCACCACCAGCTCCAACGAAGCCAGCTGTGCCAGCCTGGGGAGCCATGGGTTGCTCAGGAGTCACCAGGGCTGCTTCCATGGCAAGATGGGGATGGGAGAGCAGTCAGAATAAAGGCACCCATGAGTGTGTATCTATCATAGGAGTGGCACATGACCAGCATGGGAGCCCCCCTGAGCAGCTTGGCTGGTGCTGAGTGACCTCCAGCTTTTGCTCCTAGCAGAAATGTTGGCATCCCTCCCTGCCAGCACCTCACCAAGGCTGTGAGGCAGCACTCCTGTACCCCAACAGAGATCACATTCGCTGCTGACCTGTTTCGTGTCACATCATTTAGCAGTATGGTTACACAAAGCGTGATTAAAAGCAGTTAAAACAAGACCCAGTAGAACATCTGTACAGCCTGAAGCTCCAGCCAGGATTCAGACCATCTCTTCAGCACATTCCCACCCCTAATCGCAGCTCCACAGGAGACAGATCACAGTGCACAGCACATCTGCAGGGTGAGTCCTATAGCAGGTCAAGGCAACATCAGTGCACTGGTGACCCTGCACGTGTGTTCATCTCACTGCAACAACCAAGCAGCCTTTCCCAACAGCTTCGAGGCATCACAGCTTTGGCTCAAGGCAACTTTTGGAATCCAGGACCCCCTCTGCTGCCTTCTGTGCAGGGAGCAGGAGGTGCTGGCACTTCCCAGCAGAGCACAAGTCCCCCTGCACAGCACTGCACACACAGCCTTCCGTGGTGTCCTGCACTGAAACCTCCAGCAGCTCTTCCCTGAGCTCCTCGTGCTCCTCGTTCTCCAGCTGCTCCAGCCTGCTGGATTTCTCCTGGATGATCTCCTCGGGTGTCTTCAGAAATCTGCAAGTCGTTTTTAGTTGTTCTAAGCACCAGGCTTTGAATGCTGGAGCCCCTGCCCTGAGCTGAGCTCTGGAGCTCTTGCTTTGCCCTCAGGATGCACAGAGCTCTCAGTGTTAAAGCAATAAATGGCACATGTCAGCCCAGCACGGTATTTTAAGCCCAGGGTAGTCCCAGGGAAGCAGCCAGCACTGGAAACAGTGGGCTCACAACTTATTTCCATCTGTTCTGTCCATAGGTGGGCTTCAAATCCACGTCCTCATGCATTACCCCAAATGCACACAGCCAGAATGCTGCAACTTCAGCTCAGCTCTGCCCCATCAGAGATCCAGATGCCAACACCTGGAGCCCAGCACCTTCCCATGCCCCATCCACACTGCTTCTCTGATCTTCAGCTCACCTGAACAGCAGCTTCTGCCCCGGTTCCCTTTTGATGATGTTAAGCTTGTAGTAATGTCTGAGCGCTCGGGACATCTTCTCATAGGTCATGTTCATGCGGTTCTGGAAGGAGAAATGAAATCTGGGGCTCTGAGCCAAAGCAAGTGCCCATCCCTGGCCTGGATCTGCAGCAGGACCATCAGGGTGGCTGCCATGGCACTGCAAGCCTTGGCACAGCTCTGCAGCCCGCATTTGCCTCTGGGCCCACAGGTCCCATGGTTTCTGGGGCTAACACCTCCCTCTTTACCTTGTGGTTCCCCCAGAGATGGGCGAGTCCATGGGGGTTAACGATGCGGAAGAGCTTGGCCTCTTTGTCCTCCCACTTGATGTAGGGCTCGTAGCGGCTGTCAGACAGGAGCTGGTAGATGTAATCCCACAGCAGCCTGCAGTCTGAGCACACAGGAGACATGACAGAGCTCCCACTGTGGCTCCAGTGAAGGTCGGTGAGTGTCAGGGCATTAGCAGTCATTATGTATGCATTAAACATGTTATGGGAAACGTAAGTGCAAGAAGAGCCCAGAGCTCACGTTTTATTTCTGCATCTCAAAGCGTCAGTGTGAACTACACTTCTTCAAGTGGGGAAACCAGTATTAAATGGGGAGGTTGGTGGCCCTGCATGTGGCAGGGGGGTTGGAGATTCATGATCCTTGAGGTCCCTTCCAACCCTGGCCATTCTGTGATTCTACGATTCCGTGAAACTGAAGCACACACGGATGGAATAAACAGAAGGGGGCAGGAGGGCAGAGGGGATGGAGCACAATCTCATTTCCCCAAGGAACCAGGATGAAAAAAAAAATAACATTCACCTGCGATTTTCCCATCCACTGGTGCCAATGGGGCTGTAGGAAAAAAGCAGATGGATTCTGCCCTGCAGCTGCCCTCAGTGCTGGGATGGGAGAGGTTCAGGGGCTGATGGAGGCTGTGGGATGGGGGCAGCTCAGTGTGTTCCAGGCAGGGCGAGGGAGCAGACGGGGCAGCCTCTGCACCGTCGTCCATCCCTGAAAGGGAAAACCTCGTGCTGCACTGAGGTGGATCCCAGGACATCTTCCAGAGCCCTGAAATAAGCTTTGTTTAGGGACTGTGGGATGGGTTCAGCTGCGTGCTGCAGCCAAGGGCAGGCACTGTGCTGCATGGAAAGGCAGCATGCCCATCATACAGGCAGCATGCCCATCATACAGGCATCATGCCCACCATACAGGCAGCATGCCCACCATACCTTCCCCTGTGCCCTTGGCCTCTCGGAAGGGTGATTTCAGCAAAGGACTGTACCTCAGAGCTCTTCTTTGAGTCTTAATGTACTGAAGTAATTCATACAACACATCGCCTGTGGGGAAGGAAAGTGAGCTCAGGTGGTTTTGCTGCTTGTATTGCTGCAGTGCTCACAGAGAAAGACTTTCCTCACCATCCCTAAGAACGTGGGGTCTGTAAGAGGTTTTTCCTGGTCTCCAGCACCCACCCGTCCCTCCCACAGCAGACCACAGCCTGGGATAGACCTGGTCCTTGTGATGCCCTTCTGCCTCACCAAACCTGAGCCAGGAGCGCGGAACCTGAAGTCGTCCTTGGTGAGGATGCACAGGGCTTTGCCATTCATTTCAAACTTGCTTTCATCCGTTTGCTGAAGGCAATACTCCCTCTCTGCCCACCTGAGCCAGTGGATGACATCGTCCTTACTCCACAACGAGGGCTGGATTCCTGAAAGTGGTGACAGCCCCTGAAACAGCTCAGTCTGCGCCCCCAAACCCAATGTAGAGGTACAGTGGTCTCCATCACCACCCTTCCCCTCTATAGGAACCAAAACCCACCCCACTCACTCAGCCTGCCAGGCAGTGCCAGGCCATGCCCCTCATCGCTGTGTGTGTGTCTGCCCCAGGATGAGAGCAAAGCTGCAGCCACTGGGTTGGAAGAGCCGGGCGTCACTTCACCCTGGGGAAGAGAAATTAAATGCATTGATGGAGGGAAATTCCAGCTTGACATGCCCCTGCATTGGACACACCTGCACCAGGGTGAGCTGCCTTCCTCGTGCTGTGATGTGCTGTCTGTGTTCTTGCTCTTGATCCTCACCAGCCCCAGGTTGCCCCAGACAGGAGCCTGAAACCCCCACTCTCTTTTTCCCCTTTTCTTCCTCTATCAGCAGGAGCTCCTCTCCAACATCACCCCTGGTCATGAGCCAGCATGCAGCTCAGGTCCTGCTTGCAGCATCACCCACATCCTGAAATGCCACCAGCAGCAAAGTGGATAATGGTTCCCCTTAAAAATCTGTTAATGTTTGCTTGGCTTCGTTCTCTGGAAAATTAAGAGTTTTGCCTGCAAGTGCTGTTTTCTGAAGCAGTTGACTCCAAGCAGTTCCATACGCCCTTGGGAAAATTTCTGGGGGGAGAGGGGTAACACAGCCCCCTTAATGGGGTGGGGGGGGGAGCTGAGACCTAAAGAGACAGCAGAGCCTGGCTGTGGCCTCAGTGCAAAGGTGGTGGCACTGAAGGTGGTGACCCTAAAGCTGATGGATCCTAAAGGTGGAGCGTGGGGGACATAAGCTGAGCCCCAGGGCAGGGGGAGCTGCAGCAGGCAGCATTCAGCCAAAGGCTGAAGGTCACCAGAGTTGGTGACGTGCTTCATATCCCAACACTGCTGACGGATGACAATGAGGAACTATTGCTACTGCTTGGTCTCTTGATGAGACAGATCAGCAAGAACTGAATCACTCTCAGATTTCATCTCAAAGGGTTTTCCTCACCCGAAGGACAAATGTTAGCTTGTTTTCTGCTGGAGGTGATATCGTGGCTTAGCTGTTGTGTCCAGGATTTGGTTTTAGCAAAGCAAGCAGCTGCATGGAATCATAGGAAGAAACCAGAGCAAATCCAGCAGGATAAACTCTATTTAGAGAGGTTTTGCAGCAGTGCAAATTGTGTTTTGGATTCATTCTATGCAATAAGAGACAGGAAGATAAGAGCAAAGGGAATTAGCAGTGCATTTTGCTCCTCACTTCTAAGGGTTTCTAGAGCATAACGACACACTCTTAACTCCGGTAACTTTGGACCTATTTTATCAGAGTCGATTTGGCGTTGTTTTGTTTCCTCCTTCGCTATTTTCGGGCGTGTATCTGAGATGGCATTTACTCGGTTCTCCTCGGAGCCGCAAACCGGGAGGAGAGCGGTGAAAAGGGGCAGCGCGGAGTCCGGTGCTGAGCACGACCAACCTCACTGCTCCACTCCGAGAGGAGTCCGCTGGAAAAGGGCTCCTCGGGTGCCACAACCGGGGGTGGGCGGCTCTTACCTGCATCCCCGCCGCCCCCCGCCGCTCGGCGCTGCCCCAACGCGGCTCCGGCGCGATCCTTCCGGGAAGCGAAATCGAAACGATCGGAGAGCCGGGAGGGACGGGGGGAGTGCCCAGGGCCGTGTACCCTAACCCCCCTTCCCCACACACACACACATATATACCGGGCCGTGTCCCCGCTGCCCCCGGGGGTTCCCGTTTACTTTTTGACCCCGCCCGCTGCCAGTGCCGAAGTCCCCTCCTGGAACATGGCTACAGGCTCAAAGCTTTTAACTTTTTCTACCCTCTACCGGCCCCGGTCTCCACAGAGCACAGCCGAGATGGGGCAACGCTGCGCAAAGCGGGGCGCAAAGCGGGGCGCAAAGCCGGGCGCAAAGTGGGGCGCAAAGCGGGCGCGCGCCGACCCACGTGCACCACCGACGCGCGCCACGGCCTCAGCCCCGCCCCTTTTCCCGCTAGGCCACGCTCCTTTTGCTAAGCCACGCCCTCATTTGTGCTAGGCCACGCCCCATTCTTCTCTCTTTGCCCCTTCCTTGCCATTGGCCCGCCGCCTCCACGCTCGGGACCAATCAGAGAGCGGAGGAGGCGGGGCGCGGCCTCATTTCCAAATCCCGCCCTCCCGCCGCCTCCAGGAGCGGCGCGGTGGGGATGGCGGTGAGTGCGGCCTGTACGGCCCTGCGCGCAGCGTGCGGGCTGTCCTGCCCTCCTGCCGGCCTGGGGAAGGGGCTGCGGGGTCCTTCGTGGCTTTTCGCGAAGCTTGGGGCTGTTGAGGGCTTTTCTCAACCTTCGAGGGACCCGTGCTGCTCCGTTCTGGGCCGTGGGGGTCGGTGCGGGCCTGGTCTGTTCCGTTCCCTTGGGCCGCTGAGGGCGGTTTGGGGTCGGGCGCGTCGCGGCGTTCTGTGGGAGCCCCGCGGGGTCTCCGTGTGGGGCTTAGGGCGCCCATCTCCGCGCCTGTGGGGCTCCGTCAGCGCAGGCGGGGGCTGTTATCCCCGAGCCGCGCGTCAGCCCTGCCTCCGTTGCTGGGCACGAGGCCTCGCTGCCCTCGGGTGACGGATCTGCTGTGCCCAATGGCTGCCTGCTCGCAGTGCTGCGCTGTGCGCATCCCCAGGTGTGTCTGTCGGGTTAGTGCTGCCGTCCCTTTTCTCCCCTCCTTTCTGGCCCTGCAGTGCTTTGAAAGAGCTGCGGTTTGTGCAGGATTTTCCTGTGAAGAGGAGCTGTGGGTGAGAGCTCACCTTGCTGCTGCTGTGGTTTCCCCCTGTCTTTAATCCTGCTCGCTCTGTGCTGCCTTCCTGGTGACCTTAAGCTATTCAGGAAGGGAGGTCAATAATTCTAAGTTAATAATTCAGCATGGGAGATTGAGGACACACGTCTGTAGGATGAATGTCACAGATTACTTTGCCAGGGTGGCTACAAACCTGGATCCTGTTGTAGCAGCAGGTTATGCCCCTAAAGAAGAAAGTTCACCTGCTCTCTCCATGGCCTTATCCTCAGCACAGAGTCGCAGTCCTTCCTGCTGGCATTGCTAGCAGTCACACATCAGTTACAGGAAGGGCAGTTAACGGAAAAACAGGGTTGTCCCTTTCGAGGTGTGTCCTTATTTACCCCATAGCCTGAGTGTCACTTGCACTTATGGGTTGTAAATACTTACACCTTTGGTTCATGGAGGTGTTTATAGTCACGTGGGCAGCCAAATTGTGAGTTACAAGGCTCAAAAGCTGCGGTCAATGTGTAAGCAAAGCTTGTTGCATATGTTATCAGCTATTCTGGGCTTTTGCATATCTTTGCTACAGTTTTCTTTAAGAAAACAATGTCAGTTCAGTAAAATAAATGGACTGATGGCTATTACAATTCATAGGTACTTAAATCACTAAAAATTGTCTTTTTCAGAGCAGATTGTGGAGCAGTTGCTTGCAGTGGTGCAGTTGCCTTTATTTTCTGTAATAATGTCCACATTACAAGGTCTTCAATGATCTGATCCTGTTGCTGAGATGGAGCAATGTCTGCAGACTCATTAGTGAAGCCTGTGCACAAGGCTGTGTCAGACTTATCTCACGTTATCTCAAAGCAATTAAGAGCAGGATGAAGTAAGTTGTGCTTTGATGGAAATAGGTGTGCACTGAGTTAGCTAAATTGGTGTTTATTTCAAACCAGACTTATCTTGCTTGCTGCTCGTAGGTTGTTTTGTTGTTGTGCTGTTGCTTTGGGTTGTGTTGTTTTGGAGGGGATGAATCCTATGATTGGAGCTGAAGGTCGTCTTTCTTTTGGGAGTTCTTCACACAGTTCTGTGGAAGGGAAGAAAGGAGTTGGGGGGAGCCATTATTGGCTTTAATTGAGTGGTCATCTAGGAATCTGAGATGTGTGACAAGTTGTTGGGTATCTGCAGTAGGAAATAACCTCCAGGATTGAGAAACCTCATTATTTCAGCTGATCTGATCACAAATCCCAGCTCACCTCAGTCCTTTTTTGCTCTGCCTTCTCATCCTGACACGTTCAGTCTTGCCTCCTCAGACTCCAAGAGGTTTTGTCATCACCTGCTTTGAGCTTTTGTTAGGGATGTTGTGATGGTTTGGGTTTTTTGGGGTGGGGAAGAACCAGCAATGCCTGCTTTTATTAACTGACAGCCTCTATTTTATGGGACTTCAATGCTGCCACTCTTCCTTGTAGAGAATAACGCAAAGTGAACCTCCTTCAAATGCTTGCTTGGAAGCAGGCTGTGGGGCTGCGGTGTCCCAAGGAGATGTGAGGAGCAGAGTGGTAATGAACTCTTGCTTTCCAGGGCAAATGCTGAATTGGTGCCTGCTGATAACAGCGATTTCAGCTGTCCAAAGAGTATCCTGATTTTTAGATGAATTGCTTAATAGAAAATAAAATTAGTTAGAACGTAAGCTGGCTTAACCCAAACGCACACAAGCAACACAATTAATTCTTTCCTGTGGGGAAACATAGTTGAATGAGGAGCTACCACTGTTTCTCACCCACTTCATTCACAAATTGCACAGGAAGAGCTAATGATGATGTTAGAAGCTCTGTGCAGAAGCAGTGTGGTTGTAGTATCTGTTTGGGGGGGCTTGGCTGTACTGCTGATGAAAGCCCTGCTGATTTTGGGTTTCTGATTCCAGCATCCTCTCTGAACGCCCCATGACCATTGGGTAGAGTCTGTGGGCCAGCTTTCACCAAGGTCAGTACAACTTCACACATCTTTGGATTGTCTTGCTGTTCAGATCATTGATTCCCAGTCAGGAGTCTCCTAGTTTGGAAACTCCTGAATTTTTGCCTCTGTCCCATGGCCCGGTTTGATCCTATCTGTGTTCTGATGAGCTGAATTGCTTTGCAGGGCTTCTGTCTTAGCAGTGCCTGTTTAGAGAAGCTGGGACTTGTAGGGGAAGAGTGGTGGTGAGGGCAACCAAATAATGGCACAAAGGAGCGTGCAGTTGTGTGGCAGTTCTGCATTTGCAGCTTGTGGACAAATAACACAGGTTAAAATGTATGAATCATAATTCCAGTGGCAAAAACGTGTCTTACAAGAAATGAATGCAGTTAGCAGCAGGCTCTCATAAGACGGTGCTGTGACCCTGAACTGGGTGCTTGGGTGCAGTAATCCAGTCCATCAGAGCAGAGGGTAACAGGAAGGAAGTACAGCTTGGCAGCCAGAAGAGTAACAGAAGTGAACCTTGTGCTGATGCTGTGCTGTATGTGCAGCAGTGTGCAAGCAAGCCAGTGTCAGCCTGCTCTCATCACTAACACTGCTGGGATTCCACCCCCCTGGTTCAGCCTGCTGGGACAGCAGGTGATCGTGTTTCCTGTGATGTTCATCTGTGTGCCCACACTGCTTTAGGATGTCCTGCCAGCTGTCCTGATGGAGCACATGCACCAACTTCAGCAGTTTCCTCAGTTCAGTAACTGATGGCATTCGTGTTTTCTCAGTTATGTTTTGCCACTTGAATGACTGCAGTTCTCACTTGGCGTGTCGTCAAAACTGAAGTGAAGGATCCACAAAGGAGGGGAGCAGGGAAAAGGCAGGAGGAGAAAAACCCTTTGCATTTGCTCTGTTGCCACAGCTGCAGTATTTTTGAAGGTATTCCCTGGGATTTAGCTTAGCTGGGTGAGTTTCACAAGTCTCCCCCAGTTTGCTTATGGTGAATTTCATCCACTGGATCAACGTAACTAGAACAAATGAAGGAGGAAAACTGAATAAGGAAGCTTTAGCCTTTGTGTAAGCTGGCTAATTTCTTCTTCCCCTGGATGAGAGGATTAAAAATCATGGCCTTGCATAATCACTGGCTTTGGAAAGGTTACATCTGCCTGGAACGTTATCTGCTGCAGCAGTTGGTGGTTATGAATGAGTTCCCCAATCCATTGACATAAATGTTCTGGCAAACCTCCTTACAGCTTGATGCTTTGGGGTAAGACTGGCCTTCAATGGGTGATGGTGGAGCTTCACGATGGCACAAACCTTCCATACCAACATGGATGGGAATAACAGGGGGTAGCATTTATCAAGGAGGGATCTTTGAGAGGTTTTGAAAACCTGACCTCACTCATTGTGCCTCTGTTCACCACCTAAGGAATACAAGAGAAATGTACAGATGACCTAGATTTCAATAGGCACCGATTTCCTCTTGCAGTTCAATTTCTTACATCTTCCAGAGATTCTGTAAGATGTATGGGCACTGCTTTTTTTTCTTCCATGGGCTGTTTTCTGCAGCATCCAGGTTCTTTCAGAGAAGCCACTTCTATGTGAAAATGGGGTTATTCAGTGATCTTCAAAGCAAGTCGTGCTGGTTTAGTGTTAAAATAAAGCACCACAGAAGTTCAGTTTTTTGCTAATCTCCACGGTTTCAATGAGACCTGTTCTTGCAGTGTGCTAATTAGGCACTATCTGAGTAATTTTGGACTAGACAGGTTTTATCTCTTACCCTTAATGCTGCTTATCTCTGATTTAAGCCGTGCAGCACAGCAGTTTAAACCTTCTTTTGGAACATGACTGAAAGCCACGGGTTTGATTGCTTCTCTAATGGAGGGAAAGTATTGATCAAGCAAATTCCTTGGGCATGTGTGAGCAGCAGGTGGGACAGGAGCTCTTGCAGCATCCAGAATAGCCCTGCTTTCAGATCCCATGCAGGGCACTGAGCGTCGCCTACCCCTGTCTCAGCAGCAACCTGTGCATTTCAAAACGTCAGCGCAAGCCAGACGTGCTGCTATGGCTGCTGCAGAGCAGGAAGGTTGCTGTGACTCAGCTCTGTGTCACAGCTCTCAGCCTGCTGCACGTGGCATAGAATTATAGGTCGGCTTAGCCTGAAAGGGATCTTAAAGATGCCCAGCGCTGCCCTTGCTGTGGGCTGGGCGCTCAGCAGCCCTGAGGCCCATCTGTGGCCTCAGGCACCTCCAGGCATGGGCACAAATGTGGGCAGCAGAACCAGGGCCTCGCTGTGCTCTGAGTAAAGGATTTCCTGCCAACATCCGACCCGAATCTCATTCTTTTAGTTTAAATCTTTTCCCCCTTGTCTTATCGCTATCAGACCATGCAAAAAGTCAGACTCCTTCCTGTTCATAAGCTCCCCTCGAGTACTGAGCGAGGCCCAAGTGAATGTATTTGGCAGTGGGATGTGTTGATGTGTGGGCTTGCTGTCAGACTCGAGGAGCAGCAATAAACAGCTGGGTTTGAGATGGTTCCCTTTGAATGTTCTGCGCAGTGTAGAGCAGTGACAGCAGGCTAATGGCTGCTCTGAGCACTGGGTGAGCGAGGGGGAAACTGGATTTCTGTTTACTGTTAATTATAAAGCTGCAGAGCTTAGTGCATTAGGGCTGTGCTATATTTAAACGGTCCCCCATCTGTCTGTCTGTCCCTATTACAAAATGTTCTTTGAGAAGATCACGGGGCGAGCTTCTCTCTCCTCTTAAAAGCTGTTTTTGAAGCTCTCAGTTGCTTTCAGAGAGCTGTCTGACATGCCGTGGCATCTGTGTCTGTCTTTGCTTTGTGCTCTCAAGTCACTGCAGTGCTGTTTTGAAGGCGTTGCAGACAACTACAGGGAATGGCATTTCTCTGCTTGCAGAGTGAAGTTGATGCATTTCTGAAAGATGAAGCTGCTATTCACAGAGAAAATGGGATCTTTGGTCATTTGCTGTGTTGCAGACTGTTATCTTCAGTTAGGAGACTGTTACAACAGCATTAAGAATAACGATTCCAATCAAAACCTCTTGTGAACTCGGGCCAGCCAGATTGGCAGCCCTGAGGCTTTCAGGCTTTGCTTATCCCCAGAGTATTGGAGCAGTGATGAGCACAGCAGCTCCTCATCTGCCCCAGCTGCATCCCGTGGGCCTGTGCTTTGTGTGCTGGGCCTTCTGCCCATTGCTTCTGAGTTGGGCTCTGCTTTTACCACCCAAAGGGTCACTTAGTGCTGGTGGTTTCTAGAAAGCTGGCTGCCAGATTGGAAACAGCCAGCTCGTTTCACACAGTCTGCATTACGAGCTCTAAAGTCTCAAGGTTTTGGGCACTTGTGGGCTGAGATGAAATCCTTGGGTTGTACATTAACAGCCCTTTAATTAGCAGGCTCTGGACTAAGACGTGCTCAAGGCTTATTAAAGTCATTCTACTGAAGCAGGGGAATTGATTTGTGAGTCTTGTGGATTATTCAGCTGAAGAGTAGAACCAACCCCCCCGAAGGACAGACTTGGAAGGATTTCCTTAAAATAAATGGCAGTAAAAATCCAAGCGTTTGTTTCCCTTGTTGTCTTTGAGATGGGTGCTGTGGAAGCCAGCTGTCGCTTTGGTTGCATGCTTGTCAAATTACAAACAGGCTGGAGTGGGCTCTTCTGGAACAGGCTGCCACTTTAGAACTTCCCACTTCCCAGAGCATCCTCACTCGGTGCCCAATGGGTGCCTTTCCTCTGCACCACCACCTCGTTATGTGTGTTGAAATAGGCACCGTCTCTGCTTATTCAGTTTTATTTTCGTGTGCGTGGTTGTTTTCCTTTTTAAACCCACAAAATACGGCTCCAGTTCCTGGTTCATTTTGCTGAAACACGACACTAGCTAAATATTTTTGCGAGAGCCTTATTAGTCACATAAGAAAGAATGCAAGGAAGTATTCTTAGAAAGTGTTATAGCTATGCTTGACGTGTAAAATATTTACCCAGACATGTAAACACAGCAAGGAATGCTGTGCCAGTGTACCATCATTGAGCAAGATGTTTTCCAGCTCTTGGAAGTAAGGTGTCGTGTCCTCTGCTGACATGAACCAACAGTGTTGATGCTTGGCTTTACCCAGCAGAACTCTTAGCCCCCCCCCTCTCCCATCCCAAAAATAAATCGGGATGAGCTTTCTCGAAGAGCTGCAATTGTGCTAAATAAATCTCTTCTGTTTGTTTGGCTGTAGGGTTGTTTTAGCATTACTAACGTGACCGCAGTCTGCAGGGTTTGTTTTGCTTTCTGTTGTCTGTATCTTAACGTGTATTAAAAAACTTTCTGGTTCCTGCAGAGCATGCTGCCCCGGTGCCTCTGCTCGGCAGGAGTGTCCCCATGCTTCTGTGGATTCATCTGAGCCATTTCCAGCTGTTCTTTGCCACGGTGAGATAGGAGAGATAGGCAGTGCTGCTGGGGCTGCCAGATAACCGCCCTGACTGAGATCCTGTGTTCTGCCCAGCTTTGGTACGAAGCTCCTCCTGTGCTGGGCTCTGATGTGAGCTCTGCCACGTCCTCAGCGCTGCTCTGCTGGCTGCAAGCTGCCACCGTCCTCTGGTCACTGTCAGTGCTGTGCTGGAGGTGCAGGGCTGTGAGCTGTACCAGCAGGGCTGTGTAGGCAGATCAGAGCTGATCCAGCACAGCAGTAACCCCTGAGTTCCTCCACGCTTCACTACAGATTAACCACTTTCTCAAGGCAGGGCACTTTGATATTTAATTGCGTTTCATTCAATAGTTTTCCTGCTGTGGGTCTGGATCGTCTTTGCTCGTTTTGTTTTTATTGCTGCATGCTCTGTTTTTCTGAACTCTCATTGGTTCGCAGTTACTGTAACTGCTTTCAAAACTCTTCCCTCTGTTATTAGTTGGCTCAAGCTGCTGCCATGCAACTGGTTAAAAATGAATGGCAGTTGGAGTTGTAGCAGATGAGCTGGGAATGAGTTAGCAGTTACTTGCTGGGATCCCTTCCAGAGGAGGAAGGTGGAGTTCTGGGCTGCTCGCAGCATTTCCAAGATAAGAGTCGTGGCAAACAGGGGCTGTGTGAAGCATCAAGAAACTGCAGCAAACTACAAGTGAGGAGTTGGAATTCAGGTTATTCACTCTACCAAAGAACCAACCCACTCGTGTTCAAACTGTTCCCTGTGTCTAAACTAAGGAGGCTGAGCCAGGAGCCTGGAGGGAGAGACTCAGGATGGTGAGGTTTGTTGGTTTGTTTTTCCCCCTGAAAATAGGAGGCTTAAAAAGAAGGAGGGGAAAAAAAAGAGAAGAAAATAAAAAGCTGTTTGCTGCCACGTGGGTTTTGCATTGAGCTGTCATGAATCAGCTCTGAGGTGGGAGGGGACTTTTAGACTGAAATATTTACATGAATCAGACAGCTGGGCTTTGGGGGAGTGACCAGAGCCATCCAAACAGTTTAAACTCCGAAGCTCTGCTGTGCCTCGGTGCTTCCCTCTGATAAAGAAGGATTTGGGGGACTGGAGCCGGTAGCACTGAGAACATATGAGCCGCCAGTGAGTAAAGCTGTGCTGTGTGGGTGCTGGGGGAGGCTTTGCTCGGGGGTTACGGCAGGGAAGGAGGTGATTTGTGTTCGGTTCTGCTTGCTGCAGGTGTGTCAGGATTGTCACAAGTCTTTATGCTTTATAGGACAGCTGACGATGAGAAGCTTTGGATTCTGTAGTGTAAGCATTTGTGTGAATGGGAAACAAAGTCAGATTTAGCTGCCCAGCACAAAATGGTGTTTTAAGATCTGAAGGAATGTCTTGCTTTTATTTTTGTTTCAACTTTTTGGTTGTTTTGAAGCTTTTCTCAGCTCCCCTGCTGAGAATGGATACAAGTCAGAACTCTGTTGTCTGTTGCTGTTGTTTCTGTTGAGGATTTTGTGCTTTGCAGCTTTATCTAACACAACTGAAGACAAATCAAACTCATAGGTGTCATTTGGCTTAAAACTTCAGCTGGCTTGGTCTTTTGTGTGTGTTGGACTGGATGATCTTTGAGGTCTTTTCCAACCTTGGTGATTCTGTGATTCTAACAAACTTGCGTTATGGTGTTCATAGTTACATGATATTAAGGTCAGTTGAGGCACCATAGGATTACATCTGAACTTAGCTAGGGCTTCCTGCTGCAATGCTGGTACTGCATCTCCATGGGATGCCTACATTTGATAAAATATTGTTGCAGGCATTTTAAAAAAAATCACATGCACGTCTATTAACTGTTTTTATACACAGAAATCCTACATGAACAGGAGGCACTTGTTAACAACATACATTAAAAAGGGACCCTGTGTGTCTCCTGAGTCTGAAGATCCTGCTGGTGTTTGCAGTTTGGCCCATCTTCCACCAGGTTCTGACTGAAGGTAGTTGAGCAGAACCAGCAAAGCTGCTGTGACTGCAGTGAAGAGAAGCTCCTTGTGAGGATCAGCTGTAAGAGCTTTTTCAGAAAGCTGCATTTAACCCTGAGTGTGGGTAGCAGCAGTGGTTCCTAAAGGCCACCTGGCTGTGCTCGTTGAGCCTCTCAGGGAGGACAGGAGCTTCAGCACATGCAGACCTGCTGCCTTATTCAGCAAACAGTTTCCTTCTGATACATCCAGCAGCAGGGCTGTGCTGGGTGCTGGATTCGTCTCACCCTGCTGAGTGTGCTTTGGTGTAACTTTCCTGCTTTGGGAAAGGCCATCGTGTGTTACTGCAAGTTAATAAATCACAGCAAGCTTCCTCTGTGTGTTAGTGCTGCTGCTGATGGTGGCAGCGTGGGGCGCTGCGGTGACTCGGTGCCATTGGTGGTGATGGAGCTGTGTGTGTGAACCAGTCCCTGTCACTTAAGGAAGAACCTGGCAGACCACGAGGCTCACATCCAGGGTTAGACGGTCAATGTGAAGCTATTAAAGCCGTGCTGCAGGCTGGAGCTCTGAATTGCACTTGTAGAAACAGTAGATTGTTGTTAAGACTGAAGTAAGTGAGTAGGTCTGTAAACTTTGCTAACAGTGGAGCACTATGCACAGAATAGGAGAAAACAATCGAGCATTTCATCAGCCTCCTTGCTGTCTCTGGCCAGAATTTGCAGGCTGCTCTGCATTGCATCAATCCTGCTGGACATTATTTTCCATCTATAATTTGAAACCAGATGGAAAATGAATGCACTGTACATTGATAGAGATATTTCATGAGAGGGGAGAAGCCTTTGCAATGCGTCTGTGTGAACCGAGCCTGTAAAGCACTCTTGGATCGCCTGGTTACATTTGTGTCTGTAACAGAAAATGAGGCGAGGATCATTAGTAGGTATGAGATGAGCATCTCAAAGGCTCCAGGCAGACTTTCTCTCTGATGCAATGTGGATGAATGCACTTTATTTTGTTCTCCTATGGTGCAGGCCTGTCTACAGGTGGGCAGCACCAGGCCCACTGCATTTCACTTGGCCTCGAGCATCCTTTGTATGATTCAGCCCCACAGGGCAGAACCTGGGGCTCAGCGCTTGCCTTTCCTGCTCTGTAAGCAAACCCTGCGTGCCAGAGGTGATGGGAGGCCACAGTGCTCTGTGCCCAGGGCAGCCCATCAGCCTGGCTTCCTCTCTTGCTATGTGACATTTCACATGTGGCATTTCACCTTCTGAAAGAGCAGAACTGTGCTCGTAAATAAGGCCTGAGCTTCAAAGAGAGGTGGCAAGTAAGGAGCCTGATTTGTACGTGACAGCTCAAACTCCAAATGAGTGTTGGACGCACGCTGTGGTTCTGCATGAAGATGCTTTAATAGGGAGGTTTTGGTTACAATTTGTTGATGCTGTAATTGTCTCTTGCTGGGGGTGCAGAAGGGAACAGAGCAGAAGAGAAGCTTGGTCAAGGCTACAGCAGGCAAGCAGGTTTGGGTTTTCTTCCTGTGCCCTTCCGTGCTGTTTCCTTTTTGTATTTTCTTTATTATTTTATTTAAGTCTGCAGAGATCCCCAGGTTAAGGGTGTGGGAACGAACAGAAGCTGGGGCCAAAGCTCACACAGGTTGATTCTGATCTTGCTCACGTCGGCTCAGCCCTGCTGTTTTCAGCGAGCTTCTCATAGCCAGGGCAGAAACTCCAAGTGTAGCCTTTCTGAGCAGCTGGGTTGTGCTGTCCTGCACAGCCCTGCAGAGCTGCTTCAGCAGCACAGGGGGTGAGGTGGGCAGCAGGGCCTTGGCTTGGGGTGTCTGTGCCTAATCCTTACGCACAGGAAATGCTTCTCGTTATTTATCTGAGGTGAGATTTCCCTTTTTGTTCTGCAGAAGAGGAGTCGGCCATCACTGACGTGTGGTTCTGCTTTGGACGTGTTAAGGATGCGCTTTCAGAAATGAAAGCCAGGCTAAACTTTTCAGAAAGGCGTGCAATGATGTTACAAATACGTCTTGTTCCAAACTGGTACACTGCAGAATTAGGTCAGGCACACCCTGAATATGAACATTTCCTGCTTGCTCATGTTTCTGAGAATTTGTATGTGGGAATGTTTTTGTAGATTTAAAGGAGCGTCGTCACCTAAAAATGAGTTGTTGGGAGTTGTATTGAAGTCATCGTGACGCTGTGATGTAGGAAGAGCAGCAGTTTGCCAGCTGCCCTGTTTGGTTGCTCAGTCTGGTTGTCACCCTTTGCTGTTTTTAAACCATGGGATGAATTTAGATCACTCTCTTCAGCTATTTCTGCTGCTTCCCGAGTTGCTGCTCGTTGTGCTGGGTGACTGCAAAGCAGTGCTGAAGCTGTTGGATGTTCCAGGCAAGGGCTTTGCTCTTGAACAGTCCGACAGCACTGCTTTTTCTTTGGAGTTTCTATGGAGTTCTGCAAACCTGGGCTCCTCAGCTGTTTTAGAATTGCTTTTAAAAATAAATATTAAGAAAGAACAGCACGAGGGTAATTATAAGGAGCAACTAATGCTAGATGTTAGAAACCAGCAAGTCTGCACTGCTAATTTTATTATCTTCTTGATGAAATGTTTTGCATCTGTCCTGGATTTCCTTTGCTGGTTATGCTGTTGGCATTCCTTTCTTGCACACCACCTCTATGCTCTTTGTGTTGGTATGAGCAAGCTGAGCCATTTGAAACGAAGCATTTCACTCCTGAGAGCTGTGTATGTTGGAAAGCGGGTTTGGATGAGAGTTCAGTCTCCAGTTAGAAATGGTTACAGCACTCTTCCTTCATTTTAGGGATTAGGAATGCTCAGTGTGGGCCTGCTCTTGAGATAGCTGCCTGTGTGCAGCCAGGAGCAGGAGGGGTGGATGCATCAGCGTTTGGCTGCAGTTGATCCCAAAATGATCTCCTCTTTTGTCCCTGTTTTCTCTAATAAGGCTGCCCTGCAGTGTTTCCCAGGGCCGTCAGGAGGCATGAGCTGTTAATGTATGTGAAAAGCTTTGAAGGTGAACAGTGCTAATTATTATTTATAGGTATTCAGTCTCACTCCAGGTGCTTCACCTTGATTGTAGGCATGAAAGGAAAGCAGGACATTTGTCAGCTGGTCAGCCTCAAGTGTGGCCTTGTGATGCACTGATTTCCCTCCTGGGCTGTGTGCATGACTGCAGTGTATTTGTCGTGTTGAACAGTTGGGCTGTCTGTTATACAAGCCAGATCCAGGCCTTAAGCTGTCCTTCCTGGTTTGCCTTAATTCTTCATTGCTTGAGAGCTTCTTCCAAAACCAACAACCTGCTGTTTTCTCTCCTAGCTCTTCTCTTAGGAAACGCAACCAACACCTTGCATCACGGAGGCCCAGCATGAATATTAACTGTGCTGGTGGGAAGAGGAATCTGGAGTCCACTTGCTCTGTAGAAAATGGAACTGTAGCAGTGCGTGAGACAGAAGAAGGTGATGTGGTGCTTGGAGGTCACAGCCCCTCTGCAGGCCTCAGGAACGAGGGTGAGGATGATGTCTTTACCTTGCACTGATCTTTAAGGGAGATTTTGGGGGGTGGTGCTGCAGGAAGTGTTTAATTTCTGTGCTCCTGCTCTTTAACCATGGGATGTGTCTTGCTTTAACAAGCTGTGTTAAGCATGGGGGAGATTTTTTTCTCTGAAAGCCACATTCTGTCTAAATTTGAAAATGCAGACTGGCCTCAGGTCAGATAGCATTATTCTGACAGTGGTGTATATCAATGTGCTTTGTTATTGCCTGACTCATTTTTCTCACTGCAGTAAGAAGTATTACTGCTGAATGATGTTTCAATAAGCTGCATCTTCCCTTTGTGTGTCTCCCAGGTTTAGATTCTGACTACAGACACACTGCCTGCCCAGCCAGCCCCCAGTTCAGCAGCATGTTGTCTGCTTCTGAAGAGACACACAGTTGTCACTTCCAAGATGGAAATAAAAGACAGGCAGAATATTTTAATGCCCAGGAGCGCCATGCTTTGTCTTCAAGCATCAATTCACAGACAGTGGCTCCAGAGAAAGTGACACTTGTGGTCGATGGCACTCGATTTGCTGTGAATCCACAGATTTTCACTGCTCACCCTGATACTATGCTGGGAAGGTGAGTGATTTCCCCTATTTTCAATATATCTCAAGAGAGTAAGATGCTTTCTGAAACGGAATGAACATGTTTGTGTTGTGATCTCATCATTGCACACATGCAGGGCAACGTTGACCTCGTTCAGATCTGTGCTGTTAGTAAGGCCTTGAAGACATGAGTAGATGTAGAGAGACTTAGTAATTCTCTAGGTAACGTTCTCTCTATGGCCTGCTTCCTTCAAGCAGTGAGCACTTCTAACCAGATGCAGCTTGCTTTTGCCTTCTGAGTGTCTGCCTTGTTTGTGAGTCTGTGCCTGTTGGCAGCTGATAACTTCATCCCTTACAAAATGGGGAAAAAATGATAATGCTTCCTCCCTGCCCTGCTGTTATCTTTTGATGCTCTCCCAGGAGAGAAGTCGCTCAGCTCCCTGTAGCATGAAGTACAGGTCAGTCTCTAATGCCACAAGAAACATTCATTTTCCGTGTTGCCAGCCTGTCTGTGACCAAGGAGAGGCTGCTTCTGCTGGGCTGCTGACATTGCACAGGTCGTTGTGTAAAGCCAGTGATCTCGAGGCACGTGATCCTTACCTTGCATAGCTTCAGTGAAAGGGCTTTGTCGACTAGGAGTGTTCTGACTCAGGCTTGACTGGTCTGTTTCTTTGAGCTGTGCCTTGTTGCATATGATACAGTAGCTATAGCAATGGAATTCAGCTCTAGCAGGACTTAGGTGAGACAGCTCTTGTGCTTGTTTGCTATGGGGGATGTGAGTACTGGTTTCAGGTTGCTGAGTGCAGGTGTCACTGTGGGTTTTCTGTAACCTCAGTGCACCTCTTGCTCTCTAGAAATAATGAATTTCAATGTATTTTTATCTGTTCAGAATGTTTGGACCAGGAAGAGAATATAATTTCACCAGGCCAAATGAAAAGGGAGAATATGAAATTGCAGAAGGAATTAGCTCAGCTGTGTTCCGGACTGTGCTGGTAAGATGATGTTTGTAGTTGTTTTATCATGTGCAAAACTGAGTCCTCTCTGTGCCCCTGGGAGATGGGCTCTTTTATTGCAGTTTTGCATTGTGATTTTATAGAAAATAAATACATATGTATGCATGTATCTGAGATACTGACTCGCATCAACTATTTGCTCATGTTGCCTTTTACCTTTCCTGTGAGCTTCGTTCTGACTTTGTGGCTGCATGTAAATGATTACTGCATGTGTTAGGAAACCCAGTGCCATGGAAAAGGTTTGACTGGGGCTCACAGTTGATCAGAGCCAAGAGGGATGCAGAGAACTGTAGATTCTCAGACAGGTGGGTGTTTCTGCTATTCACAGGCCTGTTTATATTTCCTGAAACTCAAGTGCTTGTCAACAAAACAAAAAGCTAAATAGAAAAATGATTGGAGTCCAAATTCTTTATTTTCCACTCCAATTTTTTTCTCTGCAGGATTATTACAAGACTGGAATAATAAACTGTCCTGATGGGATTTCCATCCCAGACCTTCGAGACACCTGTGATTACCTCTGCATAAACTTTGACTTCAACACAATCAAATGTCAAGATTTAAGTAAGTATAAAGATAAAATCAGCTCTCAGGAAAATCATGGCTGTGGTGTTGATCACTCATCCTGATTTGGTGCATTTCTTATGTGCTTTAGTTTAAGTGTAAGGGTATGGACTCCACGAGGGCTGATGGCTGTGTTGCATGTAGGCAGCTTCCTTTTCTTTGCTGCTTCAGCTGAAAATGCACCGATTGAACCCTGCAGAAGAAAGACATTTTGCTCAGAAAAGCAAAGTGAAACTGTAGAACTTCTCAGCCTCTGTTTTATGGGGGAACTGGAAGAGCTTACTGCTACAGCCAGGCAAAATGAAGGCTAAAAGCAGGTTTGCAACCCCTGTCTGAAATGTACCAGAGAAGTGAGAGTAATTTAAGCAGAGGGATGACCAGGCAGACTGGGTGTTGAAGACACACAAGTTGTGAAGTAGCAGAGTTCCTAGCAGTGAAGGAAACTGACTGGGAGCAGCATTCTGGTGGGGATGCTGGCAAAGAGGAACTTTTCACATAAGGAAATCTGTGAAGATCACTGTGCTGAAATGGGGCCTGTGATACCAAAGCACAGACCTTGGGTGGAATTCCTGCTGTCCTCTGATGAGCAGGCAGGTGGCAGAAAATGTGCTTGGAGGTCCAGAGACAATTGCTGGAAGTTCAAAGATCAGAATGAATGGATTATTCTCTCATTTTGCTGTCTTGATTCAGCTTTTTTTTTTTAATGGTAATTCAGTGGTTCTGGGGTGTAATTTGCATCCCATTTGAAATGCACTCATTTGTTTTTTCCAGTTCTGGTACTGGGGATTATTGGTGCAACTGAACATACATGGAGGAGTTTGTCTAAAGATGAGTGAATATCTTAAAAATGCAGAGCTGGGCTGTGTGTTCATGTGGTATCTTAATATATGCACACCTGTATTTTCATGATTAAAAGCAGCTCATGCTGTTGTCGTGTCTCTTTAGGTGCTCTTTTACATGAGCTCTCCAATGATGGTGCTCACAAGCAGTTTGACAGCTACCTGGAGGAGCTCATTCTGCCTATCATGGTGGACAGTGCCCGGAAAGGGGAGCGTGAATGCCACATTGTTGTGCTGACAGACGAGGACACTGTGGACTGGGATGAAGATCACCCTCCTCCCATGGGCGAGGAGTATTCTCAAAGTAAGGCAACTCCTGCCTCAGGTTCTGCACGCTCCCAGCCATCTGGCTGCTAGGGAAGGACCCACTGTCCAAACAGCAGCCTTCCTCCAGGAAGGGAGGCTGGCACATGGTGTTCTGTTTTGTGCATTCCTTCTGAATTGGCTGCTGCTGCAGGCAGGATACTTGTCTTGCTACAGCTTTGTTTTGACTTCCTGCAGTGGTAATGGAGAGCATTCACTGCATCTTTTCCATATCTTTACTGCCTCAGCCTTTTTCTGGTGTCTGAATACTTTTTTGCTTTATGCACCCATCGCCTCCCTTCTATCCATAGTGTAATATGTATGGCTACACTGCCACCAAGGAGCCAGAGCTCATCCTACTGATGAGAACAGATACGTGAGCAGTTTCTGGAAACCAAACCTGCTTTTTTGACGCTCCCACTGCTGAGTATGTCAAAAACAGGGAGAAGGTCTCCCCTGTGGATTCTCATTGCTGTTTATTTCTCCAGTCCTTTACAGCTCCAAGCTGTACAGATTCTTCAAGTACATTGAGAACCGAGATGTTGCAAAAGCTGTGTTGAAGGAGCGGGGCCTGAAGAACATTCGCATTGGCATTGAAGGTAAAATTATCTCCTCAACAAGGGAAATGCTAAAAGGAGCGACTCCATAGCGTGTAAAGCCTGTTTTGTACTGGATTTGCATCAGAGGAGAGCTCACATTGGCTATCTCACGTGCTGTTGTGCTTTCCTGTGTCACCACCTGGGCTCTGATAATGCTAATGGATTAATTATTCTGTCCCCACTTCCCGGCACCAGGAAGGGAAGAGAGAGGTGGTGGTAAATGACTACTTAAAAGTCATGGATGTTTGCCATACCATTGGTTATGCTAAGCATATTATCAGGGTTTGGAAGCAGGGAATACCAGTCACGTGTGCCTGTGACATGGCTAATGCTGTGCAGCCATGGATGCTGTGGCTACACATAGAGCTGCATCCTCTTTTCCAGGGAAAAGAAAGCAGTCATGAAAAGGCAATAATGGTATGAAAGGCAATAAGGGTATGAAAGGCAGTAATGGTAAATGTGGGAGCTCACTTGTCTACTCAGTCCCCTGTGTGCCTGTAGTCACTCCTGTCTGTCCTTTAGGATCTGTTGAAGGTGTGTGGTGCAACTGACTGTCTGTCTGTGTTCTCAGGATATCCCACCTGTAAAGAGAAGGTGAAGAGGAGGCCGGGTGGCCGCTCAGAGGTGATATACAACTACGTCCAGCGGCCGTTCATCCAGATGTCCTGGGAAAAGGAGGAGGGCAAAAGCCGTCACGTTGACTTCCAGTGCGTCCGGAGCAAATCTCTAACAAACCTGGTCACTGTGGGTGATGACGTTTCGGAGGACCATGAGGTTATAATGCACCACCCCCCACAGGTAGATGAACTGGATAGGCTAAATGCACCATTCTCCCAAATGGCTGTTAATGATCTACCTGATTAGTCATGGCTCCGGCTTGATGTGGGAACATCTCAGCGTAGTTTCATCCTAGTAATGGAACACAGACTCCTTGCAAGGTGCTTTATCCTCATTCGTCTTCTTACTATGTTGTCATATTTCAAGCATGTTAATAAAGAGCCACGCTCTCTAGCCTAATTGTGCAATCAAAAGCAACATCTCCAACAAAAAGAACATGTCGCTTGTTTCCACTACAAAGGCTTCCAGACTGATGGGTGCTGAATATTTTAAGTAAACTTCTGAAAGAGGAGCAGAAGTGTTTAGAAATGACATGAGAGAGGAAACTGTGGGCCTGTCAAGACAAAGCTTCTATTTGCCATTAGATACTTAGGTTTGCTTTTGTGATAATCTGCACCAGACATCAAAGCAAGGCAGGTGATGCTCTTTCATCAGCCAGCAGAAATGTAGCACGGTTGTGGCAGCAGAAAGCTGAGAGTGGGGAAATGACAGCAGAATGCTGCATGAGGGAATCTGTTTACACTGCCACCTGGCTTTGCATGCAGTGTGTACAGCTGTTCTAGGGAGCACCTCTCAGGGGTGTTCAAGGCCAGGTTGGATGGAGCAGCCTGATGTGGGCTGGAACTGGATGGTCTGTGAGGTCTTTTCCAACCAAAGCCCTTCTCTGATAATAGGAAGTATGAGACTCTTCACAGGAGCTTCCTGTATAATACTTCTGCATCAGATGAAGTGACTTCAGAGATACTGTCTGTGAAGTTCATTAAAATGAGCAGATTGTGCTGGAGGAAAAAGCCAGGAAGAAGACTAGTTGATTTGTTAGCAACAAAGTCAGTCAGTTCAGTAGCATAGAAGATATAAGAAGCTTTCTAAAGGTGGCTGTGTGTGTTAAAGAATTTCTTTCCTCGTCCTTTCTAAGAAAAAAAAATAATGCTGGAGCTGAGCAAAATCTGTTTGCATCAACCTCATCAGTGAAGATTTCCATAGGCTGTCCAAGGAGCATTCCAATCACAGGACCTTTCAGCTTCTGAAGGCCGCTCTCTTTCCTCCCAGTTTGGAACCGTCTGGACTCTGTCACAGTCAGGCACATAAGAGACATCAACAATAAATGAGACTTCAGCAGGAAAAAAATGCACATAGCTGGGAACAATTGCCCTCTGCTGCTCTAAGTACAGTGTTCTGTATTTAATTCTATTCATTTTGGATTCAGGGCCAACAAATCTGTGACTGTAGGTGTAAACACGCTCCGGGCTGCTTAACTCACTCGTGTTGGAGTGTAGCTGTCCTGTTCCTGCTGTGTGCAGTTCCCTACAGGCTGCTTAACCCACAGGTGAGCACACAGTGCATTCAGTACAGCCAGAGCTGAGCAGGCAGGTGAGCAAGCACAGGCCTACCTTACACAGCCAGCATTTCTGAGGGCCACAGAGAGACCCAAAGCAGTGCTGTTCCTAACTTTGACGTTGTGCTGGTACAAAGCAAAGCTGAAACGCACTCCAAAAGCATGAGAGGAAAACAGCTCCTGTAAGTTCAGGTCAGTTCTGCTCTTGTAATTGACTGGTGTTTGTGCTGCTTGGTGTGTAAGTTACTTGGCCATACGTAAAGTAGAGGTAGGTGTCAGTCTGCCCCTAGAAGCTTTGATCCTTTTGTCGTCAGGGTTGCATCGAGCAAGTTCTCATTATTTTCTGTCTGCAAACTGTAAGGTAGGCTTGGTGCTGAACTTTGCTGTTCCTGTTTTGTTGCTATGGATGTATTGTTTTCCTTCTCTGTGTAAGGAACATGAATGCCTTTCTGGTTAAGAGTAACAGCACCGTCTCTGCCAGCGCTGTGCTGATGTGTTTCGTTCCCATTTGTATGGATATGGGTTCTGTT
Organism: Lagopus muta; assembly: GCF_023343835.1. Lineage (NCBI taxonomy): Eukaryota > Metazoa > Chordata > Aves > Galliformes > Phasianidae > Lagopus > Lagopus muta. The sequence continues at coordinate 1,567,027 of NC_064456.1, forward strand.
ATCAGCAGTGTTCCTTTTTCCTAAGTGCAGCAAATATCTCTCTTCTTTTATAAGTGCCTACAGGAAGATTTCCAGAAGTGCTTCAGGCCCTCCTGAGAGTCTTAGGGGTTGAGGCCCACCTGACTTCTGAAAAGTCCTTTCTGTGTGTTAGTGGATCAGCATAGAGAAGTGTCCTTCAGTGTCTGCACAGAGGCAGTGTAAGTCATGTGCAATCACTTCCCGTTGTTCTAGATGGATTTCTATTGTTGTATTAGAGAACAAAAGCTATGGCTATGGCACATTGAGCTTCCAGCAGAGGTCCAGGCCAAGTCCATTAGCTGCCAAAGGACTGAGCAGCTCCCAGCATTAAGCATAGGCAATGGTGAGGCTGCCCCCTGGCAGTGATGGAGCCTGGCTCCAGGCCCTGTGGATTTTGGGTGTCTCTATTTTTACAGCAGTATGAGTTTGAAGCAAACCTGTGCTCAGCTGGGAGTGGGGTTTACACATTCCCCAGGCGTGTGGATCAAGCAGGCCCTCACTTGGAGGCTCAGAATGTCACTGCCTTGTTAACTTTCTGGTGCTGTGCAACCAGTGGGACCTTCAGCACAGGATGGGGGCCTGGCTTCTGGGGGCCTGGCTTCTGTGCTGTACATGCACTGTTCTGCAGACACTGAAATGACACTCTATTGGTGTTCCCAAGTAGCTGGGGGTGCATTTGGGATTTATTTGTAGTAGAGTGAGTTCTGCTGGAACACTACATCAAGGTGAAGAAGTTTGCATTTGCTTTTCCTCCTTTTCTCGTAGTTGCCCGCCATTCAGGCAGAAGTGTTTGGTCTTATTTGAGATATACTGAAGTGTTAACTGTGGTGTCCATGAACTCCTGCAGCTGTATGGTTTCTTTTATGTATTAAAGCATAAATTATATGTGGTTGTTTGGGCTCTTTTAAATGTGGAATAGAATAGGTAGGGGATTGTATTGCTATAATAGTTGAACTAGATGAGGTCCTTTCCACCCCAAACCATTCTATAGGTAATGTGGAGCCCAGCTGACATTTAATGGATTGACTGACAACTGTGTGTTTACTAAGAGGATTTTATTTACATACCCAATGCAAAGATCAATCCACACGATCCATCTGCCAAGTTTTACAGTGCAATTTAGTAACAGCTTTTAAATATTTACAGAAAACACTTGTTCAAATTACAGCTTAAGGCAGAGCCAGGGCACAGTGATAAGAAACACTTGGTGCAGGTTTATGCTAGGCATGATAGAAAGACAAAGTGGCAGCAAATTCAGGTTCAGATTCATTGGAAATTCAGATTGGGATTTTTCCTAGAAGTCCAGCTGGGTAACAAAATGCAATCAATAAAAACAGCCCTGCTAGCAGCTTGAAAAGAGAGCTGAGATCTACATGAGCTCAATCCACAAACCAGCAGCTCATACAGAGGTTTGGCTGACAGAGAGGGGAGGGAACAATCACACACCAATCTTCAAGTACAGCTCCTGGAAGCAACAGGGGCTTGGTTAGCACCTGTAGCAGGAAGCAGGTGCAAGTGTGATCCAAAACCTACCAGTGGAAAGGGATGCCCAAGGTGTTCAGAGGACTGCATGCAGCCCTGTGGCTCCTACTGAAAGGCACAGAAATGAGGTACCCAACTGTTCCTTGCGCCTTATGAAAGCTTTAACTCAAAACTGAGGTTTCAGACTTTAAAACACACGCACTAAAATGCACAATATGTATTATTACAGAGATTCTCACAGCAAGTTGTCACAACTTAGAGTGGTACAGCTTCTCTTATCTTTGGTATTTGTAAAGAAAACGTCCGGTCCCTTTAATAGAGGGCTAATAATGCCACTGCTGCCCCCAAATCCTTCATCCTCATCCGCTGCAGCTTCAAAGGATTTTGCTTTCTGAAGTCTTAAGGCAGTAACTAAGCTGTTGGGAATTTCTAAGCATTCATTCCTCTCGCTTTCCTAGTGGTTCATAAGGCAACATTTCCCAATGGTTCAAAATAAACTGCAGGATGAGGACAGGACAGTTGGACAAGTAGCTGTCAGCCCTCTACTGAAAATAAAGGTAGGATGTCATGGTACTGACACAAAGCTGGATCCTGTAATCATTGCTTCAGTTAGCCCTTATTCATGAGTAATTCCTCCTGGCTGCAGTGCTGGTGCTTCTATCAAGGCCATCCTTGCATTTCAGCTTTTCTAGGATCCAACTGGTATCTAAGCTGCTTATGGCAAATAGTTCAACTCCTGGGACACGTCCTAAAAGCACAGGGGTGGCCATGGAGAGGATGCAGCGAGGCACCACCCAGCCTTAACTACATACAGGCAGCTTTCAGCCCCCACTCAGGCCCTCACAATGGCACTCAATTCAAAAGACATCTGGCTGAGAAGTCCTTAAAAGCACCTATTAAAAAATTCACAACAAACCCTATTTTCTTCTATTTCCTAATCTAGAAAGTTAGAACTAAGCATAACAGAACGTTCCCATTACTCTGAAACACTGCTCTCTTTGTTTCCAAATAGCTCTTCTGGCCATGCCATGCCATTAGCATTCAGCACCAACAAAGGTTTAACAGCCTTAAGACAGTTCTAACTGATCCATGCTTTTAGAGACCTCATTCCAATGTTGAAAACATCTAATTGCAAATTGCAAGAGTGGCAGCAAGCAATCCTGAAGGGTGATGCTACCTGCCACTGGAAGTGCAGCTGACTACAAAACAGGGGCAAAGTGGAGCTCGTGATTATAAAAAGAAATTACCAAAAGCTCAGCTGAGGCAGAATCCTCCCTCCCAAAATGCAGACGTGTTCCCAGAGATGTTCAGGCATGGAAAGGCACTTTGGGGCTCTCCCAGAGAGCAGCCTGATCAGAACTTGTATAAACGACACAAGGCAAAAACGTAGAGTAGGCTGTGGGTCCAACCACCCCAAACTGAGCACGTGAGGCACTGTGTCCTATGGAGACCACAGGGACAGCTGCTGCTGCTCCCATCCCAGAGCAAGAAAGCCCCAGAAGATGGTTGTTACAGCTGGTGAAGGATGGCCGTGTCAAAATGGCCAACAGATGGCAGCAGCAGGAAGCAGACAGACACCACCGAGCAGCCGAAATCCGTTCTTCCTCCATCCGCCTGCACGAATGCAGCCCCAGCTGTAGCCTCCGTTATCTGCACCGCTTGTAGGTGTGCTGTCACACAGGAACTGAGAATGGCTGGTGGGAGAAGCGGCCCGTTTCTCTTAGCACTGTCTGGGGAAACAAAACCAAAAGTGCGCAATTGTTTTTAATGGCTTTGAGGGGTCACTGCTTCAGTACCAAAAGTAAAGTGCACTGCAACTTGAGGCCACTGCTACGGAGCTGAGAAATGCTGCTGAAGAGGCTTCCAAGTAGCATCATAAAATAAAAGAAAACCCATCACTACAAACTAAAGTTAAGGCAATACAAGTTGTCTCCTCCTAGATAGTTTTACCACACATTTGTCTGCCTCAAGCTTTAATTATTGCTTTGTCTCCTCTGTACTGAAGTCCTTTGCCACCAGGAAACACTGCTGGTAGAGCTGGCAGATGCAGTGTATCTCTTAATGCAGGGCTGGCGAAGGGCCTCCATGAACATCACACACTGCAGAGTCACATGGAGGCTCGCTCTGATCCAAAGGTTTGCACAGTCTGCTGAGGAATTTAGAAAGAAAACTGTATCTCTTGCTCCCAAAGCAGCAGAACGTGCTTGCAGCAGTGATGGCAGTTTGTGGAAGTTTGCAATGGTGCAAGAAAAAGAACAAATCCTTAGTAACAGCCAGAGTGTGTAACAAAACAGCATCCTGAAGTCTTCTCCAAGAGGTAATAGCCCTCAAGTTTTCTTCAAAAAATACAAAATAAAAAACATTTATTTTTTTTTTTTTTTCCTTAAAAAAAAGTTCATTTATGGGTAAAAACCCAGGGTACAAAATGAATTCCACGGCTCAGAAGCTGTCCCAGGTAAAAGGTTCATCACTTTCCTGCTTTCATATAGGATGGGATTGCTCCTCGGGCTGTCAGGCCCTCAAAACGCTTATAGGTGTAATTGATGAAAACCCAGTCCTTGTTCTTGTAGTCTGTCTCTGGGTGGTTGCTTGTTGCCACTGATGAGACAAAAGAAAAACAAATTATCATTTGGAAACTGCAGTATTTCCCCCTCCCCAGCACACACACCAAACACTGCAGGTAAGATAGGATGCTGCTGAAGAAACAGATGCAGGTTAAGCAGTCAATTCCATTCTTAGTTGTGTGTTTTTTAAACACGTGGAACAAATCTCTCACATGGACAAAGCAAGCATTTACCTGTTGGCTTAAGGATATCAGATTCTGGAAATTCATCAAAGTTTGAGGTATCATCAATGCTTTTAATTTCTATTGGAATTGCTGCAGGTCTCTCCCTGCCAAGAAGAACAGATTGAGCGTTAAGGTTTCAAAGGCAGAAGAAAGCAGGATTCAGACACTTCTCATTTCTTAACACAATCAAGGACCAAAGGTACTTAGACCTTAGCAAGCTTCAGACACAGCCCAGAATACTCTCACCCACACCTAGGCATGAGAAATGCCAGCCAAGCTGCAGTGATGCTCAGCAGGACTAGCAGCGAGTTCTTCTGTAAAGCATCTTACCTTATGTGCTCCCAATCAACCCCTTCAAAGAATGGATTACTCTTTATTTCCTCCACACCAGATGCTCCAATTCTGTGCTCCCATTCACAGCAAAATCTGGGATGAAAGGAAGAATGAAAATGAAGGCAAAATGAAAGCATCCCATCCAGAAATGGAACAGCTTTCCAAACTGACAGCACCACAGTTTCCCCACGTATAAAATGGAGAGAGCTAAAGACTCCCATTTCAAAGACAACACATGAAGTTACGCTCAGCAACATCACATCAAATGCTGCAGTTCAGATGTGATACCCTTCCATAACAGAAGTGGAGAGCAAGAAAACATACAGAGCCTGAAAGCTAAACATGGATATTTTTGTCCTTAAAATGGATAAGTGATTGAAAATATCAGGTGTTCACATACAAATGAAGGAGTCAGCAGGCGTTGGGATGCTGCATGCTCCAGCACATCCATGCCATGAACCTTGCTATGTTCCCTAGCTAGTTCTGGCCAAGAGATAAAGTCACTTCCAAACAAAATAGGAAGCAGAAACATTCCCACTGCCATGGGAACACAGCGCGGTGCTTTTCAAGCACAGTGCAGTCAGTGCTCCACTGAGAGCTCTGAAAGAAATGCATCTGATGAGGGAGTTCAGCATTTGATACAAGGGCATAACAAACTGTGCAGCAGTCATGAGGGCTTTTTCCCCATGTGAAGCTGGCTATGGAAGCTTTATAGTAAGCTTACAAGACAAAGTTAGTGCTGTATGAACAGGCAAACTGTGTAACAGGCACCTTAAAATAAGGTCCTTGGCTTTGTCAGATATTGGGACTTCTGGAGGAAACGTGAGGGTCTCTTTCCAATTCATTACTTTCTTGTAAGTTTCTTGAGGAGTCTCAGAACAGAAAGGTGGATAACCTGAGGGGGGAAAGGAAGAAAACATCTTGTGTAAAGCAAAAATAATTCCTTTAGTTATCAACTATTTACACTGCACCAGAATGCAGCTTAGAAGCCATGCAAGCAGGAGATGCTTTGAGAGCCTGACCCCCAGCACGCAGACACAGCTGATGCCCTGCACCACTCCTGGCTGTGCTCAGTTCTTACCGATCAGCATCTCATACATGATGACCCCCAGCGACCACCAGTCACAGAGTTTGTTGTAGCCCGTCTGCATGAAAACTTCAGGAGCAATGTAATCTGGAGTCCCCACAGTAGAAAAAGCCTGAAATGGATGCCACAAATTACACATCTTAGATAGAACTTGCTGATACGCAACTTGAGCAACAGCAGTGATTTCAAGGGAGACACCAGACTGACTAACTGAGCCTTCACAAAGTTGGTTAAAGGCTTTCTGTCAAGATATGCAAAGAAAAAAATTGAATCATTTACATGAAGGAGTCTTAAAATACCATTGGGGAAAGTGGGGAGGTCCCTCTGTCTACACATCATCATTAACCCTTTGTTTGCCTGACAATGGTTTCAGCCAGCAGGCAGCAGCCAGCAGGGCAGTGCTATCTCAGTCACAACTGCCTGGCAGAAGGACAAACAGGAATCATTCCTTTTTGAAAGAAACACCACCAATCTCATCTCACACGTTGTTCACACGTGGATGAATGCCTGCCATGTACAAGGGTGTGCTATCTGAGAGCAGCAGCTCCAAAGAGAACAGCTCCAAACAGGTAAGCGTTGCACTCACCAACTGCCGTCTGTTTCTCTTCCACGTCTCTGCTTTCCGTTTGGAATTCATGTTCTGGAAGGCTGAAGGGAATTGGGATGTTTCAATCCTACTGATCACCCAACAGGCAGTTTTTACTCCAAAACCATGATGCTAAAAGTCTCCTTTCCAACACCACATTGCATTCAGCTGTGCCCTAAGGTTCCGACCATCCCCACCTGCTCACCTCCGTCCCCTATGGCCAAAGTTTATCACCAATTTATTGGTGGGTGCACACTGAATTCAGCTCACACAGGATAAAGACCCCCGGGCCACAAAGCCATCAGCCTGCCTCAGCAAGTGATTAAATGCTCAAGGAGACTGCATGCACATTTATTAATCTGAGATAAACATTTATTAATCTGAGATAACACCTAGCATCTACAGGTTACACTGAGCTCTCATTTGTTTTACTGCACATGCTAAGAAAGGCTACAGCAGTGCCTACCTGAAATATGAACTCCTGGAAATGAAGATGTCTATTAAAGTAACTGACACTGTTTTTATGAAGTAGTTCTGCAGACATTCAAAACCACACTTTGAGATGCAATGTTGGTTATTAGACCCAAGCAGCAGCTCTCTAAGTTGACATTGAAATGGGCACCAAGAGCCAGTCAGATACCACAGACACCACTCTGAAGCCAGATCACTTACTGAAGTCACTGGGAAGGGAATGGTTCAGGTTCCTATAGAACTCTGTTCTATGGGCTTTCTTCAGTCCAGTGCACAGACCGAAATCTGACAGTTTCACGTGGCCCTAGAAACAAAAACACCCAACAGTGTGAGAATTATCACGGCAAGTGAAGCTCGACACTTCTTACAGTGCCTTTACTTTGGTAAGGAGCAGATGTGCTCTTTGTACACTCCTTGTTTTAACCTGACTGGACGATACACAGCACTGAGCTGTTCATGTTTTCATCACCACTATCCAGACAAAGCCCTTTGTCCAGCAGCAATTGAGCTCAAGAGCCCCCCGCTCCTGCAAGCCCTCTGCTTCAGAGTGAGAGCAAACATCCCCAGAGGGAGCTGCAGCCCCTCCACCGCTGGATCAGGAAGGCACCTCGGATCCCCCCAGCACTCACCACCACCTCCACTGGGTGCCATTATTTTTCCTTCTGCAACTAAAACCCAAATCCTTTTCAAAGCCCTGAGTTTATCTGCGTCTGGATGTGGACACACTGAATTGCAGCACTGATTCCAGCAGCATGCTATTAGCTGCCTGGTGGCAAAATGTAATTTACTGTTGGCACACTAACAAACTAGCTAAATCTTAGGGCAACTTGCAGCAGGCAACAGAGTGGCAAGACAAGCAAGCTTTCTGCAGAGTGCCTGCAGTAACCACTGAGAAGCAAACTGATAACAGGACGAGCCTTCAGAAAGACATCCTGATTCTGAGGGAGATAATATCTCCACTTTCAGTCTCACTAACAGAGCAGTTAGATGCTTCACATTTGATATGATCATCTGCCCAATAGCTGGCAAGGGTGAGCATAACAGAAGCGAGACAGAAAGGAAACATCTTTGACCAAGAGTGAAGAACTGAAACTGTATTTCAAATTGCAGCTGAAATAACCAAGAACAGCTGAACAACAGTCACAAGGCAGCTCCTAAGTGAGGTATGGATAAAACAGAGGATGGATTTATTGGCTTTTCCTCCCCCCAGCAACATGGTGAAGGCCAGGCTATGAAGCAAGCAGTACTCCTACCACCAAGCCCCTGGCAAGCTGTCAGTGCATACCTTGCTGTCCAGAAGAAGGTTGTCTGGTTTGATATCTCGATGGATAAAGCCCAGCTGATGAATAGAATCAATGGCAAGCACAGTCTCAGCTATATAGAACTGTGTCTCTTCTTCTGTTAGCGTGTCTTTTTTCATCAAGAGTGTCATCATATCACCTAGAAGCAACACCCCCCCACAAAACAGCAAAGGTAAAAAGAACAAATCCACAACCCTCAGTCCCTGATCACAGTCATAACTGTGAGATTAGAAACCCTCAGAGGGAAGGAAAGCAGCCTTTTGACTTCATGCAGTTACCTCCAGGCAGGAACTCCATGATAAGGTAGAGGTTCAGCTTATCCTGAAAACTATAGAACATCTTCACGACCCACAAGCTGTCTGCTTCCACAAGGATGTCCCGCTCAGCACGGATGTGGCCAACCTGGAAACATGTATGCATTTCATTCACTACAAGCCCCTGTTTTATTAATGCTTTAATGCCACGGGAAATTCAAGTATGACACTGATGCTGCTGTATTCCTGCATGCTCTTCCCCAGTCTGGGAATCCTATTGAGCACCAACTCCACATTGGCCTTCAGCAGGAAGATGCGTGAGACCCTTTTATATTCAGAGAAGTTCCCACTGGAAAGCTTTCAAGGACTGCTGCCTTTGGACATTTGTACCTGAATTACTGCCAAGCACTAACACATACACAGGAGGGCAAGACAGCACTAACCCCATTATTAAGCAAGGATACAAGCAAGAGAAATGTAAACCAACCCTTATAGAAAGGGACACTACATTTTAATTTTCAAGCCTGAAGGGATTCGGGTTGCCTTCAAGTCAGAAGTGCAACGTGCAGTAAAGGATACTGCTAAAAACAATCATCTTAGAACTACTTCAATAACAGAGCACTCCAAAACCCAACGTATTGCCATGGGAAAATTCAGAAGGGGAAACACATGGTTGATTATATAAGCAAGTGAGTCGTATATACAGAAGTATCTCCATGTTTATGAAGATCTCTCACAACTGGGCACCTTGAGAACCAGCTCTTTTCTAAGCAGCCAGCATGTCCTTCAGGCCCTTGCTTCAGCTCCTTCCAACAGCCTGGAAGCAGAGCACCGCTCAGCAGCGCTGCACCAAGCAAGCACAGTGCTGCTGGGTTTGGTACAAGTCTGTTCAGACACTGAATCCAGTTCCTGGTTTTATGACCACACAGCACCTCCCAGATTCATCGCAGTGCTGAACAAGAAACGACTGCCTGACAGCATTCCCATTTCCTCCATGCAAAATAGGGAAGAAAAAACCACGTCACTGCTTTAGCCAGTAACCCTAAGATGCCCATCGCTGCCCTCCACACGTCACAATTACCTCCCAAAGTCACCCAAGGCACAGATGTGGCACTGCTCATTAAGGCAGCTATTCACCTGCTCTTTCTCCAGCATATCAGCTTTACGCAGGATTTTCATGGCATAAACGTGGCCCGTGTCTTTCTTCTGGACAAGACGCACCTAGAAAGCACACAGAGCTTGACTCAGACACAGCACTGCCACCACACCTCTCCACAGATCTGGGTCTCAGCTCCCATTTCATTCAGTTGTACCAGACTCCCCAAACCCAAATCACTACACAGCGCGTGGCAACAGCAAGGCAGTTCTGTTAATTCCGAGAGATTAAGTCATTTTAACAGCCTCCAACTTGTGTAAACTACATAAGCCTTCAGCAAACAGCAGTGGCACGTGAAGAAGCTTGTAGCCATCCTTCCTGGACCCACCTCTCCAAATGCTCCTCTGCCTATGACTTTTAAAGACTCGAAGTCCTCCAGGCCGAGCCTTGTTCTCTTCAGGCGAAGGAACTCGGTCTCTTTCTGTGCATGCGCCGACCTCCTGATCCTTTTCTGGAGTTCAGGGAGAAGAAAACACAGCTCTGCAGTTGTGACAGTCACAGCAATTCCATGGAAGGATGCTAGATTGCCATTTGTACAAAATTCACTGCTATCACTTCACCATTAAAATGATCTTCCCATATTAATTACCTCCTCATCTTTCAAGCCTTCTTCTTCCATCATTTGTTCTAGCTTCTTTTGTCTGAAGGAAAAACAGATGTCAGAAGAAAGAAGTTGAATTCTTGAACGTTTTCCCTTAATCACATGCACATACCCAACACAGCTCTGGTCTCTGCCTGCTGTGAAAGGAGTAACAAACGTGTGTGATCCAGAACAGAATCAGATACAGAAGTAATTCTGAGGAACTACTACTGCTGCTTTACCCTTCTACAGCAATTTACATCTCTGCTTCTGATAATCCAAACCTGCCTTTCACGTGTCTGATTCAGGTGCACATTTTCACTGTATGGAACACAGACCGAGGAGATCTGAGGTCAGTCCCTGCTCCTATCTGGACAAGTGCTCTGAGACCACATGAACACTTAAGCACCAAAGTCTCACTTCTTCCAGGGATGCATCTGTGGATCTGTGCCACAGCTTCTCTGCATCTCAGATGCACCAATGCCAAACATCACTCTTTATTTCCTGATACTGCAAATATTTGAGAAAAGGAAACTTGCCAGAATGTATCTTCCCACCTAAGGAAAATCAGATAGCAACTGGGAGCAGAGAAGGAAACGAGATTTCAGAGAGAAGGAGCTCAGGGAACACATGCTGCGATTATTGGGAGCTCCTTCCCAATACTGAGCACATTTACAGCTGGCTGAACTGGGGTTGGGAGTTTTGGGGTTTTCTTCGGTTCGGTTTCTCCTGTCCTGTGCAAATTCCCTTCAGTGCAACACAACAGATGTGCTGAATTCCCTGACTTCGTGCAAGTCATTCCTGATAAGATCCCTTTCTGATCCCTGTGCCACTGCACAGCTGCTGTGATGCCATAACATTCTGGGCTATTGCTCCCACCATCAGGCACATTTCAGCTGCTTCACCCTCGAATAAAGAAGGCTCAGCACAACGAAGCGATGCTGAAATCCCCCTGAGCACCTCAGCAGATCCCAGCCGCGCTTCAGCTCCAACCTGCGCATCCACACATCAGTTGTGGGAAGAAAAGCAAACACAGAACTTCTGAACGATGCTTTTTCAAAATGTTGAGTTAAACAGAAAAAAAGCCTCATTATGGTTTTGGGAGCAGACAACAGCACTCATAATAGAAAGCCAGGAATTTAATCAGTGATATTTTCTGTTTGGATTAGACGTCAATCTCTCCTTAATGTGAAGCTTAGAAGAAAACGCATACAGAAGACAATATCTCTAAATTGCTTCCACGTTTCTGCAGTTACTGTCATCACCAAGCAGCCCTCTTGGATTGAGCTCAGATGTTGGCAGCGAGTCTGCAGGCAAATAACCACTGAACCTCTTAGAAAATTCTGATTATAGGCTGCATGGCAAGCTGGGAGCACTGCAGACATCCCTGCGCTACAACTCGAGGGTACCCAGCAAATTAGAGGCTTCTAGCCAAAGGAAAACAAAATTAACACTTGTCAGTGCAATGACTTGGTATATTATGGCCAACCAGCTTAAGGGGGTGCGACAGTTAACTCAGTTAACTCACACACACAAAGGCAGCACTGGGTGACAGCAGTGACAGGTGATGGTGGTGCAGTCTCAGCACTGTGCCACAGCCTCACAGCCCTCTCAGCAAAGGAACAACAGAAAGACGTGGGCTTTCTACCTCCAAACCACCCTGCAACCAACCCAAGCACGTCTTCTACTCAGTCCCATAACCTGACCTGATGGACACGGGGTCTGTGTCCCTGTGCACTGCAGGGAGCAGGACCAGCTGACTGCTGCAGGTCCCTTCCAACTCAATAATTTCTATGATATGCTATGATTTCAAGCTCGCTCGCAGCCCCATCCCTGCGTGCCGTTACCTCATCTCTCGCTCTTCGTGCTGTGCTATGAGGTTGCTGTAGAAGTTCTCCAGCGTCACCTTCGTCATCGTCACCCGCTCCTTGGTGTGGTTGCTCATAGAGGAGCACGGCGTGGGGCCGGTCATGGCCATGGCTGTGAGGACAGGAGGAACAGGTGACAGGAGCAGCACACAACCCTCAAAGCAGAGAGGTGCTCAGGAGGGAGATGCTGAATCTCAGGGAGCTGAGAGGACGTGAATGAGACACAAACAGCACAGCTGCCTGAGCTCAGATTGAGCAGGGAAAAAGTCTTACAAAATAAAGGTAAAGTCAAGCTTCCTGTTTTGCACATTTTTGACCTGAGAATAAGAGGGAAGGAAACTTAAGAAACACGGTGCCCCAGAAACCACAATTTCAGGCAGCACTGAAAGCAGGCATTGTTCCCAATGGGTTCTCAGCGTTCCTCTGCTAACTGAGGAGCTCCTGTGCCCTCGCTGTGATCTCATCCAACTCCCAAAAGCCAACCAAGGAGGGAGAGGGGCAACGCTGCTTTAAAGAACTCTCCATTTACATTGGAATCCCCACAGATCCAGCGGGTTGAACACCCACAGCACTTTGCTTCACACAGAATCACAGCACCACCAAGGTTGGAAAAGACCCTCAAGAGCATCCAGTCCAGCCATCCCCCATCCCCAGTAGTACTCCCTAACCCACGTCCTTCAACGTAACAACAGCCGCAGCCGGGACTCTTTTTAGGCAACACCTCGGCGCACACCGGGCTGCATCGCTCTGCTCACCGAAATGCAGCAAAACGCGGAGATTTGAGGCAAAAAATTCAGCCTTCGGGGAGCGTTGCGAGCGCTGCTCCCATTGACGGCACGGCGCTCCATTTGGGAGCCCGAGCACCGCTTGGTTTCCCTTCCCATGGAGCGGAGCGGGAGCGATTCAGGAGCCGCAGGTGGGAGGGGGGAAGGGTAAAAATAAAGGAGGAGAAAGGAGAAGTGCCGCCAGGTGCTCCCGCAGCGCGGAGCGGACAAAGGGCCCCGCCCGCCCCGCTGCCACCCCCAGCCCCGCACACGGGCACGAAAGCGGCGGACGGCGGCTCTTACCAGAGTCCCCCCTCGGGAAGGGGGCGGTGAAAAGCGGACCGCAGCACTGCGATCGCGGCGCAGGGACCCGGTGGCCAGGGGACGGGACGTCAGCGAAGCCGAGCGGAGCGCGCCCCCTCGAGAGCCGGCGGACCCCCCAACGCCGCACCCACCGCCCCCCACACGGGCCGAGCACCCTAAGTACCGCCGTGGCACTGCGCATGCGCCACCACCACCCCCGGCCTCGCCCCCGTGGCCTGAGGGGCGGGGCTATCTCTGCTCCCGCCCTGCTTGAGGCGGCGCATGCGCGCTGTCGCCTGGCGGTTGGGCGGGTGTGAGGCGCGTGTCCTGAGGGTGGTGCGGGGCGGTGCGTTGTTTGTTGGTTTTAGTCTTCCTAACGATAAAATGCACGAATTCTGTTCGAAATTAACCTTGCTCTCTTTTGGGCTCAGCCCTGTGCGTTAGAGCTGTAAGCGTGAGGTGTCTGCAGTACAGCCGCGGGGAGCTCCATCCTCCTCCTCACCTCTCCAAAATGGCGCTGCGTGGTCTCACAGCGCTGTGTGCTACAAGGAGGGCTGTTTTTTCCTCATCTGCACGGGGATGTGTTGGACTAGCTGGGATGGCCTCTTTTAGTGGGTGATTCCATGTTCATCCCGAACGCACAGAGATTGGCAAATGGTAATTTCACTTACATTTGTACAGAGGAACACAAGCGGTTCAGAGGGTGGGACGGTTTTTATTACAACACTGAGTTACTGGGGTTTGAATCTAGCACTGCAGAGCACTCCTTGCACGCGCAGTTGAAATCTGTCGGCAGCAGAGGAATGTCAGGATTTAAAATGCCAGGCATGGGGACCCACGTGGTGGAAATGCGGATATATTCGTATCACGACTGACATTTCATTTCTGAAAGACTGATTTTGCAGTTAAATCTGGTGTTGCTTTGCTTAGAGCTGATCAGCTTGAAGGTGAATAACAAAACTCAATCGTGAGCGATCTGCTTCTATTTGAGGAAACACAACTGGCCTCATTAAGTTGGTTTTCTGCTCAGAAAATGCATTGTGTGGGCTCACAGGAACACAGAAAAGGTAGAAATTCTTGTAATAAAAGGCTCAACTATGGAGTCTGGAGGGTGATTCTCATCTTTTTCACCAGCAGGGGGGTAATGTGCAGTGCTTTGGTGGGGAGTGGTGGATCTGCCTGTGGCATTGCAAAAAGTTTGCTACTCTGATGGTAAAGCTGAAAGATGAGATAGATTGAAAAAACAAACACCACCTTTGGACCTAAAGCATAAGGAGCATCATTACTACTACAGAGCAGGGGCAGAGCTGCAGGCAGGTGTGAAATAAAATGTTATTAGGAGGTAATGGCTTTCTTAGGAGACAAAACATAAAACTTCAAGTGAAGCTGTGAACGTGCAAGTTAATGAACTGAACGTCCTGCTTTGCCTGGGCTGGGCTACAGAAATCTGCCACAGCCCTGCAAGTTACTGCTAACAGACAGGGAGGGCCTTGCCATGAAAAGGAAGATTTCTGGCCTCTTAAAAATCACTGCATCTCACAGTCATAATAGTCACAGCCTGCTTGGGAGGGAACCCAGGTCCTTAAAAGACTTCTGTTCGACACTCACAAATAGGTAATGGAACAAATAGACACTATTTTTCAGCTCACCTTTGCAGGAGTGCTTTTCCTTATAACATCACGTATCTAAAGCTGTGCACAGGCTGAGCTGGAAGGGGGCTAGTGGGAAAAGTTCTGTGGCTGGTTGCTAGGATTTCTCTTTCTGCCAAACTCTTTGATTTGAAGGAGATCAAAACCATCTTGTGGGTTCCAGTTACCCTCTGGGGTCTTCAGATTCTGCAGCAAAGACTGCTTCTTCAGTGCGGGGAAGCTTTGCTCATCTTCCAGCAGTTTCAGGAGCTGCTTCATTGGGTTTGAGGTCTCATCACTGCTGATGCTGTTGTAGAGATCTGAGGGATCTCTGGTCTTCTGTGAATCCCATATGGCATTTGAAAGGGAAATATCCCTGCTGCTGGCTGTGTGCACACTACCCAGGGCGTTGTGGAGCCACATCAGGCGCTTCAGCCCTTGAAATGCCCTCCCCTTATCATGCATGAGCTGGTGCTCCGTCACTGCTCTTCTACTGCAACAGCAAAAAGGGTTCAGTTAGCAAACAAGCACAGCTGGTTTTCTGTTCCTATTTCAAAATCACTGCTTTGCATCCATCAATCTTAGATTCTCTATGCTGAGGAAGGAGATCTGGTCTGCGTAGGATATGGAGGGCAGCCCTGATGCCACGCTCAGAGTCAGCAGCCTGACCCATGAGAGCCCGCTCTGCAGTGCAAGGCAGCAGGCAGTCAGATCCTGAAGGTGGAAATTAGACCTTTAATAGTAAAACCCTTTCCATGAACAATACAAGTGCTGTTACTGGCATCCAAATCGGCGTTGCACATGAGCCATTGCAGCTCTAGGCTGCAGCTACAGATTTGGATCTGAGTGGGAGCCTCATTATGGAATTGTAGTATGTGCCATTTCTGTGACTTGCCTTGCACACCTCTGCATGCTTTGCTACACTATTCTCAAAAGCATCAGCAGAAAGGCACTGGATATAGTATAATCCATGCATCTGAAAATGCAATTGGTATGATTCTGTACTTCATAAAAGCAGTAAAATGTATGCATTTTTTCTTCTGCTACGCCTGAATTAATGACAGTGAAGAATACAGCCTCTTAAATCAAAAGCAAGCAGTCTGCTTATGATATTAAGTAAAAGGGTGATATTGCTTACTTTTCAGTGTCTTGACAAGTTGCAAAACAGGCAAGAAGAAAGATTGCAAAAAATGTAACCATCTGCAGAGATCTCTGGGGCAGGAACATTTTCTCTCTTCTTCAAATCTGATCAACAGGACAAGAAGCTGAAGGTATGACCAAAAGTCTTTCCTTCTCTCGTCATTCATTCACCTGATAAAATGAATTTCAGCCTTCAAGCACGAGTAAAAGTGGAGCAATTAAGTGATACATCACCCCAGAACCTCCCAGAACATCAGACATGTGGACTTGTAGAACAGTAAAAGATGAGGAGATTTTGTGGTAAATTTATGCATTTCTTTGCTGAGAATCCTAAATCTCCTTTCCCTCTCCCACATCTCAATGTACTGCTTCCAACTCTTATGCATTTGCAGGCACAGACTTTTTCGTGTGGAGCTGGAAAGATAAAAACCTAGCAGAAATGTAACAAAAGGATTAGGATTGGTGCTTAAAACATCTCACAACACTCAAAAAGAGTTTAAGGCTGGACCGTGCAAATCAAAGTGAAAATGCAGACACAGCCCTGGGGTTTGGAGCTGAGTAATGCAGCCTTTTCCATGAGCAACACAAGTGCTGCTGTGGACATCCAAATCAGCCACTGCACGTGAGGATCCGATTAGTTTGATAGTGGATATTTTGTCTGTAAGGAAGTGGAGTTCTGGCTTAAGAGAAGCAACTGCAAAGTGTACAGAGGTTATTTTCATCTGAGAGAATTACTTTCTGAGCGATTTCCTTGGACAATTTGTTCACATTAAACTAGGCACGAAAGAACACATGCTATTTCCCATTAAAGTACATAGCGATACATAAGAGGTACAAACGTGCTTACATCCTGCATGATATCTTAGCTGTGCAAACGTAGATCTGCTCACACACGACGGTTAAGCTGTGCTTACAGACTGTGATGAACAGAAAATCATGTAATAACTACAGAGCACCCCTGAGTTGCAGGGCTGACATCTACTCACCGCTGGTCTCGCGGAGATGGCAGTGAAGGCTCTGTCTGCACGGCTGCCTCTCCTTGCCAACCTCTCGTGACGCTCCAGTCGCAATGACAGCGAGCGCCTTTCGCCTTCTTTTATACCTGCCCAGGAACCACAGAACCAATAATCACTTCAGCACTTTGTGACTAAGACCTTTCCTCTCGTGTCAGTGAAAGGAGAGAGCTGGCTATTTCCAATGAGAACAAATCTCGGATTCTAAAGCGTTCAGCTGTGACTAAGGAAAAGATGACGAGATTGCGGGAAGGGTGTTTTTCTTCTGCTGTCTCCTGTTCTGTTGTTGTTTGGGTGTTGGGTTTTTTTTAAAGGCCTTCATTCTGACGCAGTGTTACTGTGCCCCGAGGTGATGGAAGAAGGGATGTTCAAACTTGTTCCACTGGTGATCGTGAAAAAGTTCCCTGGTATGCTTTGCTGTGTTCTTGGACTTGTGAATAGGTCGCAGTGTTTGTTCAGGTGGAATCTGAATCAGCAGTGCCTTAAGTCTGTAGTGCAAATCTCCATGCAGTGTGAACGGAGAGTTACTGGCAGAAAACATGAGGGGTTTGTGAATAAGATCCCGCTGGATTTTAATGCTCAGCACAAATCTCATTGAAATTGCTTGCACAGTAAGATGTTTTTGTTTTTGATTTTACGAAGTGGGGAGATATGGAGAGGCCTTATCGACTTAGTGGATGATAAAAACGCGAGCAGTAGCTCAGGCAAGAAGCCAAATTCTGATGTGAAACCATAGGACTCAGTGAGATGCAAGTCTGGTTACTCACTTTATGATATCTAGTCAGGTAGCTCAGTACAGTTTGGGGACTGAGGATATGGATGGATTGGAGCATCAGGCTGAACCACTAAATCTGTTCTAGAGGACCAGACCCTATTTCTCCAAGCAAATGAAAGTGAATGTATTTGTCTCCTGTGAGAAAAGAATCCCTGGAAAAACTGAGGATACCATTTGCTTGGTGTAACCATAAGCTACTCGTTCGTTTCCCATAGGCACCGCCTCACCATCCCATTGAATTCAGTGTCAGGTGAGTGGAAATGCATTCTCTGATAACACAGACAGGCCAGGCCCTGCCAGCAGCGCTCTCACCTTCTCATTCATTCTCGCAGCTTCTGTGGACATCAGGTGCTCTTTATTACATTCCTTGTGACAGCTTGTTGGGAGCCCTGCAATCAAATAAGCGTTCTTGATGACGTGAGTCTCAATTGTTAGTGTCACTCATTAAAGGGTATGAAGTGTGTCACCAATTACAAATGACATTTGTTAAATGTGGCTAAAGCAGAGGCCTGCTTCTCATCTTAAGTTTCCAGGGTAGCCTGCAGTGTCACTGAATTATCTGCCCATGGAGGCAAAGTTTCGTAGTTACATCCTCAAGGATTAATGAGCATTGGCCAAAGTCGGGACTGAAGTCAGGACTGAAACATCTGGTCTAATTTGTCCCTGAACTTTTTGAGTCTCTGTCACATAATGGGCTCCCATTGACTGCACTTACTGGTGTCTGCAGTGGGAGAACAGGCACTGCGTTAAGCCAAATGCCTGCAGGTGGGTCAGAGACGCTGCCAGGCTCAGTAAATGGGCACTTGAAGCATTCTGTAACGGCCAAAGTGCATTGCTGTGGCTACGTGCCTGCATTTGACGTTTGTTTCCATCCAAAGACTCAAAGAAGAGAAATTAACCTGTGTGCCTTCCTACCAGCTCCCTGAGAGGTGTCTGAGAACAGACTGCACTGCAGGAGCGGTGAGGTTTTCACAAACATTCAGTGCAAACACACTGGCACGAACAGCGCAGTGAGTGAAGATGCTTGCAGGGATTCATTCCATGGTTTGCACCATTTCTAAGCAAAACATGAGATGCCTTGATCGCACAGCTTACACCACAGCCACACACACTAATATTTCTGATCATGATGGAAACGTTAATTCCACAACCACAAATTGCAAACAGAATTACCAGCTGATGACAATACAGTTCCCTCTGGCCTCAGGGCACCCTGCAGACTTTACTTTCAGCTTCAGAGGCCTCTGCTCCCACCTTATGGCATTTCCAGGCCTGGCTTTGCATTGGCCGCTGCCTTTGCTGCTCAGCCACCTTTTGCAGCGTGAGCTTTGGGTGAGGAGAGCTGTGCAAATTGTAGTTTCCCCATGAGGGATTCTTTTGTTTTGTTCAGGCCCTTTCGCAGGGCAGCAGGTGCGGGAGGAAGGGAACATGAAAGGGGAAAGAGAAAGGCTGAAGGTCCAGCTGGGGAGAGGGAACAGAAAACAAAGAGAATGTGCAAAGAGCAAGAGGGGACCCGGGCCTGGGCTTTAAAACTTAATTCAATACTGCAGGAGGAACCCTGTGTCTTCAGGGAGGTGGACAGAGGTCAGGTGCATCTTTCCCATGTGCAATTTTCTATGATTCACCAGCAATAGAAGAAGCCTTGCTGCTTCTGTCGTGTAAAAATCCACTTTCTCTGTGCTCTCTTTAGCCTACCAGGCTGAAATTCACCCGAGCTGCTCACTGCGGTGTGTGGAACGAAAGGCACCGCCCTGCTTAGAGGAAACAGCCTGACCACAGTCGGATGGTAAATATAGTTCCCCCAAGCTGCTGGTGAGGCAGCTGCTAATGAATGGCTGCTCTCCCTTCCTGGCCTTCTTCATTGAGAGATCAGAGGAAATAACACCTGGCAGCAAACCCGGGGGCCACAGAGATCTTTGCACCCCCACAACCTGCAGCCGCCGCCATCCCTCTGCCCCAGGAGGATGGAGCAGCATCCCTGGTAACTGCTGGAGGGAGGTGAGAGTCATGAAAGTGGGCTGCAGGCTTCCTTCTTTCTGCTGGCTGTGGGGAATTCTGTGCAACCCAGAGGGGACGGAGAGGAAAGGAATCCCACGTGCAATCCTCTGGACTGTGTGGGCTGCTGTAAATCTCATCGCCGAATCCATTACATCATGCCAGAGAGCGCTCCCATCTTCCAGGGGATTAAAACACGAGTCGAACAGCAGTTCGTTGGGCTCAGAGGTTAACTTTCCATTTAGAGATTTCAAGCCAGAGCTGGAGAAGCATCAGACACACAGCAGCAAGGCTGGCAGTTGTGTCCTGCACATCCTCCCCTGGAGCCACACCGAGGGCTGATTCCCCTTCCCCAAAATGAAGTATTTTCTGCTTGCAAAACAAACAAAAGCCCAAACAAAGCCTCCAGTCCCTTGTGCCACCTCTGTCACATCTGTTCAGCTTCGCCCTGCACCCAAAGCGAAAACAAAACATAAAGGAAGGGGGATCGCCCAATGCCTCCCAGCGCGGAGGTTCCCAGCAGCGGGGAATGCCGCCCTCTGCTGCTGGCGTCGGCTCAGGGAGCGCTTCAGAGCCCTGGGGGCGTTCTGCGGACAAGAAGCTCTTAGGAGATGCTGCAAATGGGCTTCCGAACATTGAAGCGAATTGGACGTGCTGTCTGTCCTTAACCCGCGCAATTCTGTCGTGCTGGTACGGTGCTAGCAGGTGGAGGAGGATTGCGTAAATCTCGCTTGGAAACACACCGCTTACGCTTTAACGCGTTCAGGAGGCTTTATTACACCCATCGTTACTCAGAAAACTATTAATTGCACTTGTGCCAGATATATTTATCTCATTTAGCAAGTCTGGACTAAATACAGCCTACAGATATGGCTGCCAAGTGACGTTTTAGGAAGTAAATAAAACACTGTGTGCTGAAGTTAATAACAGAGCTATACCAAAAAGACACCAGTTTGCTCAGTACATTTATTTAGGGTCTCTGCCCTCGTAAAGCGATGGCTCTTCCTTGGTGCAAAACCCAAATTATGAGGGGAACATCCTAAAAAGCACGACCTGAATGTATCTTATGGAAAGAAAACCAGGAAATAAATACTGTCCCTTTTAGCCGATGAAATAGACTTCCTGGCTGTGTTGCCTTTTTCCTAATTCTGTGTCTGCAGCCTTCCCTCAATAACCAGCACCCAAAACTGAATTTTGGGGTGAGCGGCGGGAAATCTCCTTAGGCAGCGCCCCCAGCGCTGAGGAAAATCCCGCCTGCCGCCATTTTGGACTGGACGGCGGGAACAAGAGCGTTCAGTGAGGGCGGCACACGGCGACCTGTCAATCAAAAGAACGACGCCCTCTGATTCGCCTCAGCGCGGCGTCATGTGGGAGGGACCGCCTGTATATAATGGCGGGCGGGGCGGGCGCCAGCCGCCATTTTGTCCAGTGAGGAAAAACGGAACGGGAGCCTCGTTGAGGGTCGAGTCGGCTGCGAATTTAGCGCGGGCTCCCTTCGCGCGCCCTCCCTTTTAGCATCGGTGAGGACCGTCATCCTCGGAGGGCGGGCTGGGAGCGGCGCCCGCAGTCCGTTTCCCCAGGAGGGCGGATGGAAGCGGCGGGGCCCGGCGGCGGCAAACAAAGAGCCGCCGCCATTTTGTAAAGCTGGGCCGGCGCTGCGCTGAGAGAAGCCGGGCGGGGAGAGGGCGGGTAGGCCGCGGGTCGGCGTTGGAGCCCGCTCAGCTCTTTCTCTCCACGGCTGCGGCCGGTGAGGCGAGGCGTGGCCGGGCGGGAGTCCCGGGGTGCGCGGCGCTTCTCCCCGCCGCACGCGGAGCGCTGAGCCGAGGTGCGGATGGATCGGCCGGGCGCTCCGCGTGGCTGCGGCCGGGATCGGCGCTGCTGGCCCCGCGGCGCGGGCGGCTCTCCCCGCTCCGAGAACAATGGAGCGCTTATCCCGCGCGGCGCTCCCCCTGCAGGCCCGGCTCCGGGGCTGGGAGCGGGGCCGCGTCCTCTTCCGCAGTAGGGAGCACGGAAGTAAACCCATATCCCTGTAATAATAAGCTTCAGTTATCGTGATATCAGCTAGCTTTTTTTGTTTTATCCCTGCTTTCCCTCACCGCATTCAGAGGATGACGTTTTTACCATATCGCTGTTAAAGCTCCCGAGAAGAGCAACTGAATTATTCCTTCCTTAACAACATTTTATGTTGCTAACTGTGAGTTTTTTCCCTGTTTCTTGTCTTAGCCATGCATCGTGACTCTTGTCCGCTGGACTGCAAGGTTTATGTGGGTAACCTTGGGAACAATGGCAACAAAACTGAACTAGAGCGAGCGTTTGGCTACTATGGACCACTGCGCAGTGTGTGGGTGGCCAGGAATCCTCCCGGTTTTGCCTTTGTGGAATTTGAAGATCCACGTGATGCAGCTGATGCTGTAAGAGAACTTGATGGAAGGTAAAACGCGCTTAATGTGTGTTGGGCTTATCTGGTGAAAATGAGAATGTGGCTTGTGATGGTTGGAAAGCTTCAGCTGGCAGCATATCCATTCTGCAGTATTTATTTGAGCAATGATATAGAATAGGACTATTTAGTGGTCCAGAAATAGCACTGGGATGGTTAGTTTTATGTTTTAGAGTGGAACTGCAGTTAGATGCGACTTCAACTTAGTTAAAATTCAGGACTGTTTCTTACTAAAGCGGCAGAACTCAGTGAGACTCTGCCTGGTTCCTGCTCTGCCTGCTTGAAGAGCATGGTGACCTTTCAGAAGTGGTCAGACTTCTTATCTGTTAAGCTGTAGTCTCCTTTGAATTCTGCATACTTTGCTTATTGCAGAATCCCAGACCCGTAGGGGTTGGAGGGAACTTCTGGCAATCCCTCAGTCCAGTTCTGCTCCCCAGCAGGTTCTTTAGAGCAGGTTGCCCAGCAGAACACCGAGGTGGGTTTTGAATATCTCCAAAGATGGAGACTTTGCCACCTGTGTGGGCAGCTTGTTTGAGCAGAGGGGAGGAGAACCTCCCTCACTCCAGGGTACCGTTGGCCACAGGGGCACCAGAGTCCTTCTCTGCAATGTTAACCCTTATTGTTTATTCCTTTTTCTCCATCTGATTCTGTAGTTTGTCTTTCTTGTTTCTTGCAGATAGTTGTTGGTGGAAATGTAACCAATGTCAACCTCTCTTCCCAGAACCCTGTGTGGGTGTCGTGTCAGAGTTGAACTCTCCAACGGTGAAAAACGGAGTCGGAACCGCGGCCCACCTCCATCGTGGGGCCGGCGCCCTCGAGATGACTATCGCAGGAGGAGTCCTCCTCCCCGCCGCAGGTACCCGGGGTCGAAGTACACTTGTAGAGCTCTTGGCACTTAGCATCATAGGAGCAGGCTTTTAAAAAGCATGTTGAAAACATTCATCTATTTGATCACAGATTGGAGATGCCAAATGCTTTTTTTTAATTAAAAAAAAAGGGGGGGAACAAAAATGGAGGTGAACAGAAGTTGTGTTGAATGTTGGCTTTTGTCCTTAGGTCACTATGCAAGTTGGTAGTCAGCGCCCTCTGTCCCGGATTTATCCTCGCTCCTCTTAAAATCTGCTCATCTTCTAGTCACATTTTCCCTTTCTTCCCCATACTTCAACTTAGGTTGTTCCTTTCCTTTATTCCATAATGGCAAAACATGACATACAGCAGCTAAGCATTTTCATGCAGATGTGTTTCTCCGCTTTGTTTGCGCAGTTTAAATACTTAATAAGTAGGCAGCTGTTTAATAATAGATGGAGTAACAGTTGCTCTGAACATCTAGAACCTTTGCACTTAGCGTCGGTTTGAAATTAAAGCATCGTGTGGCAATTCTGTCCCTTGAGATTTGCAAACCCAGCTCTAGAATGTAGCAGCGTTTTTGGTAACTGAGACGTTCTTGGTCCCAGACTAGTCTGTCTGGTGCTTAAGTCTGCAGCGTGGTTTTTGCAGGACTGAATTTGCCTGTTGCAGGTGAGTGAAGTCCTCATGAGTCAGGGTTTCGAGCTTACCCTTTTGCTGTTGAAAAATAACACAGTAGGAGTATTTGTTAGCTAATAGACGGTTGTACTGATGGCTTGTTTTTCATTTTTTTTATGCTTTTTGGTCCATCTATTAATAAAAATGAACCCGTTACAGAGTCACCATCATGTCTCTTCTCACCACCCTCTGAGTCTGCATTAGCCAGCCAACTAGCCCTTTCAGCGTCATGTGACCAGCGCGCCCCATTCAGCTTGGCTGGTGTCGTTTCACATGACCCAGGCATGGCCAGTCGTCAGGTTGCACCGCCCTTTGGTTCCCGAGCATGCTGTTTTCTCTCAGCCTTCTCTCCAACCTTAACCAAATCGGCAGCAGCCACCTCGACCGCCCACACATTCCCGGCCAATCAGCTCAGCTGTTTATTTACCAAATGTCTTCACAACAACTACAGCAGCAGCCTTCGGCTAACAAAAAAGCAGGAAAAATCCACAACACCCCCTTCGCCAACCAACTAAATACAACGCAACATCTGGCAAAACCTTTTCAGCAAATTCTTCTTGGCAGTCAGTCCGGCAGCCTCACCTCACCATTTCTAGCTTGTTGAAACCAAAAACTAGTAAGTTTTTCCTGCTTATACAGTTTACTGCTGGTTAAAATAAGGAGTAAGCGGCTTATAAGTAATTACTTTTCTCAATCAAAGGCTGGCTGTGCATAATTGAATGGTAACGTACCTATGTTGCTTGAGGAAACTTTTAAGGGTGATATGGAAAGTCTTACTGTAAATAACATACAAACAAGTCTATTTGCATGTGAGATGCCAAGCTAAATTTTAATAAAGCTCTAACAAACTTAGCTTTTCCTTGCAAAAAAAAAAAAATAAATAAAAATCCTATCACCTTTAAACGGTTTTACTAACAGTTTTCAGAACTTAAAACAATTACTTTTTGGGATGAACTGGGCCGAGCTAAGGTTATTTACTTTTTAAAAGTAGTCTAAACACACTATGGCATTAAGAATGACAATCACAGATATGCAGTTCTAATGTAGCACTTAATGGCGTTATCAATATTGACACTGAGCGCATTTTCACTTTTTTCCACTTGGTATCTCTTTATGTCTTGTCATGGACCTTTTTGGCTTGCATGGGTTCCAAAACATTTGGTCTGTGCTATTTTTTGGAACCACTTGTGGGACTTTGGTGTGGTGTTTTGGGCAGTGTATTTAGTTGAAATGGAAGTGTTGCATTGGACAACTCTGCTATGAAGCATTCTTAGCTATAAGTGAAACGGTGATTGGAAATGTGCTGTTGACACTGAGCTTTGTTTACTGCCTAATCTTTCCATGCCTTTTACTGGATGATGGATGCCAGTTATTCTTGGCACGTTCCCAGGGCCCAACAGTGAGTTTGACAAGTTGGGAAATGCCTCACCCCGTTAATGCTGGAAGGATTGATAAAAAGCCTCACATTCTCTTTCTGGTTTTAGATCACCGCGAAGGAGGAGCTTCTCTCGGAGCCGCAGCAGGTACGTGTGGATCTGTCACTGGCCGTGGGCTGCTCTGAGATGAAGGAAGAGATCAGCAGGCGGCTTCACATTGGAGTTGAATCTGGGCAGAGATGCCAGATAATCACTGTAACTCAGCACACAGGAGAAACGGGTTTGCTTGACCTTATTCAGCTACAGGAGATTCCACAGTTATCAGTTGACAGCTTAGTGTTTCCACTCTTAATATACTTCATGTTACTGGAGTCCCTTCCAGTTCTTTCAGGTGCTGTGCTGCAAACACAGGTGATGAGGAGCAAAGCTCTCACATGCTGCTGTGTGTGTGTGAAGCAGTGAAGGCACAGTGGGTTTATGTGGTGTTTTTTTTTTCTGTAGCATTAGATAAGGTGTAGTAAAGGATGCTTAAGCACATACTGATGCAGTGAGCTAGCTGAGGTACTGTTAGTTGGAACTGACTGGGCAGATTTTGTCTGCTGTGGAGTAAAGCATAGCCTGTTCACATCAGCTTGGTTTGTACTGGATGGCACAAGCTGGTTATTCTCATAGCCTTGGAAAGGTTTTCCCTCGCTGAAACCTGAACGTCCTAAAGGCAATCTCTTGAGGCAGCCATGTCATCTTAAGGAGTTCAGCTTCGTTCTGGTGTTACAACCCTCTTGTGTTGCCATCTCTAACAGGTCCCTCTCCAGAGACAGAAGAAGAGAGAGATCACTCTCACGGGAGAGGAACCATAAGCCTTCTCGTTCCTTCTCCAGGTCTCGCAGGTAGGTGGCTCACAGTCATCTTTGTAACACTGAGACGTGCAGTGGGGGAGGGCAATCTTCAGCCTCTTCTGAGGGCATTTACCTTGGAATTAAATGCTGTTTTAATATTTGGAACAGTATTTTGAAATGCTTGTCTACCACGTGCTGGGTTGGGGTGGGAGGTTTGAAGCAGGATGTGCTGCCCTCAATGCTCAAACTGATGTGTGCTTGGTTTGCTTTTTCCAGTCGCTCCAGGTCAAATGAGAGGAAATAAGACTTTGAGAAGGAGCTGTGTACAGGAAGTCCTCAGATCTGAGTACGGGGGGAGTATGTACAGAACATTGTTTTGTTTTGGAATTTCATAAAGCTTGGTGCATTTTTAAAATGTTTTAGCTGTTGAACTTGCTTTGTTCCTTGTATCTTGTAACAGGTGGCAAATGTAAAGATGTGAATCTGTATATGGTTCTAAGCAGATCATATGAATTGTAATATTACTCACTTTTTACAATGTACCCTTATACTTAATTGTCTGTGTTGAATGGATACCAGTTTGTCTTGCGTAGATGATGTTTCTGGTCTTGACATTCTGCAGTGATTGCTGGGGTTCAGCTTGTGGAGGGGAGCTGCAGCAGAGCTGTTTGTTGCAGGGTGGTGGTGGTGCAGAGCAAGGTGTGGAGGTGCTTCGTTACCAGCAGTCACATCGAGCCAGCAGAGCTAAAGGGAACTGTGAGCTGCTGTTAGCACAGCTCTAGTTCTGACTTCCATTACTGGAACAGAGCTGCTTTGTGTTGTGATCTACAGTTTTCTAGCTTGTAGGGTCAGTTAATTTTATACTTCATGTGACTAGAGTGCTTCGTAAATAGCTGATAGCTTGACCATCTATTCCAGGACCTCTGAATAGACCAAATATACAGCAGAACTGACGACTGGAGTGGATGTGTTGACTGTGTAATGGTACATTGTAAAAGTTGTGAATTAAACATTTCTTTACTGTACAAGAATTTTCATGTCACTTGTAAAATGTCTTTTGTGAGATCCTTGGGATTAAAGTTTTGGTTACAACTTGTTGTTCAGCGTTTAACTCCAGTGCCTGCCGCATACATCAGCACTACAGAACGCAGTTTAACCTTATGGTGTTACTTGATTCCAGGGGAGAGAGCTTACATCACTCAGTGTAACAGAGAAGTGTTAAAGTGCTGTTCCACTTTCAGACCATCTTTAACCTCAAAGCTGCCTACTTCACCTCTGTTCACCTACCAGTTTACCTCTGGGGCAGGACTTCTTGTCTCCAACACGTGTATGAAAGCAGGGTTAGCTTAGTGGGAAATGCCAGGTTGGCCTGTAGGCAAAAGGTGAGCTGTAGAGAAGCACAGCTGGAGGTTTGGAAGTTTGTTATTTTCACAGCCTAGATGTGGGTTGGTGATCTTGAGGTATTTGTAGCAGCAGTTCTGAAAGTGCTGATCTGTAAGCTTTGCATGAAGACTTCAGTTGAAGTGTAAAGCCATGGCGTGGCTGAAATGAGAGCTCCCACACAGCCTGGCATCTGCCTGTACCCAGCAGTTCTCAGTGTGCACCTGGATTCAATCCATCACACCTAACAGCCCTGATGTCCGGCTGGGGGCAGGATGGCAGCAGGCTGGAGCGCAGGGCTGTGATAGAAGGAGGTCCTGTAATTTGTGTGCTGCACAACTGATGGCTGTCAGTGGCATCGGGGAGACCTTGGCTGCTGATGTGAGGTGTTTTTTGGTTTTGTTTTGCAGCTGTTCAGTTAATCTCACCTGGGAGTTTTGCTGAAGGAGCAGCGTTGTGTCTGCAGAGAAGCTGTGGGTTATGCAGAAATCATTTTACACGTGGATGGTAGGGACCTTCAGAATTAAACGGGTCCGTGTTTGGCTTTGTGAGGAATTTAATTTGGTGTGATGGTTCCACTGCGCAGGGCTGTGCTGGTGGTGGAGAACGACTGCTGCATCTCAGGTGGAAGTTGAAGGCTGACCTGCAGCCCTGCGGTTCAGGGATGTGTGGTTGGTTGGTTCCCTTCAGGGCAGCAGCAGCGCGCAGGGGGCAGCAGGCGCTGGGCTGCGGCTGAGTGCTGTGCGCTCCCTGCCCCCAGCAGAGGTCGGGCTGCTCCCGCTGTTGTGCTGCTCACACCCTAAAGGCAAACAGCCGCTCTTCAGTTTGGGTTTGGTCACAGAAGGTTGGCAGCCCATCTCTCCCGTGGGGTTATCTGTGTTCGTGTCCAGCCGCGGGCTGGGATGGCATCTTGTGCCACACACAGCTCGGTTCCCTTGTTTAATGTGTGCTTCTCCCAGGGTTTCATTTGGGGAAGGGTTGAAGCTCTCATTGCCTGGCAGTTAGCCTCTCTGCTGGTGTCCTGCTTCAGTATTTTCCACAACCGAGGGGAAAGGAGGGAAAGCACTGTGAAGCACTGCAGACAGTGCATGCTCTGGAGCAGCAGGTTGTGGGTTTTGCACACAAGAGATGGCAGAACTGGAAATATCTCAGTTTCAGGTGGTTGACTTCATATCTTACTGCTTGCTCGAATGAGGAAGTTGGATCAGAACTGCTGCTTCATACATATATGGAAGTGGTGGTTTCCATGGAGCATACCACTGCTTTGGACTGATGGGAGGGGTTTAGATAGAAACAAAATCAGCAGCTTCTAGAGAGAGATAAGAAAGGGGTAAATGAGAGCTGTGTGCAGTCCTCCTCATAGGGCTTAAGTGGCAAGTGTCGTTTTTAATGCAACGATGCATTCTGGGATTTCAGCCTTCCAGTTCCCTTCTGTAAGAGGGTAACAGGACTGGGAGCAGCGTGGTGGAGAGCACTGAAAATCATCATCATCATCAATCTGATATTAAATTAACCGGGAGGTTTTTGTGTTGACCTTCCGGTGCCAGGAGTGCTTCTCTCCTCTCCCTGCCGTTCCTGAGCAGATCGCTGCTGTCCCCATGTGACCACAGGCTGCCACAGCGCCTCGTGTGACGCCCCATGACGTCCGTTTCCAGTTTGCCCCATTTCCTCCCGTTTCTGCTGGCTGTGATCAGTGTCCCCGTGCCCACACTCACATCACACCGCAGACGCCGTGTCCTCAAGGCAGGCTCGCTGTCACAAGGCATCCTGCTGGGACACACAACTGCAGCAACAGCCTCCTAAACCAAACGAGGGGAGAAACGGGATTCTGGTAGCTCAGGTTTGACTGTAGAACCCTCTCCTTTGGGCACTGAAGGCCGCTCTCAGCTCTCCCCACAGCCTTCTGTCCCCCGGGCTGCACAGCCCCAGCTCTCAGCTGCTCCTCTCTTGGAGGGGTTCCTCAGGCTGCCTCATGTCCAGCTGCTGCACAGCGCTGCCCTGGCTGCTCGCAGCGGGGCTCTGCTCCATCCTTGCACCCCAGCTCACACGGGTTGTGTTGCAGTAAGCCGGGTGCGTTTTGCACTTTGATTTGTTGAACCCCATGAGCATCCCAGCTGTGGTGGCCTTTGCAGGAACCCTCCTGACTTCCTAGAAATGCCGTTTGGGTATTTCGGTCATGAAGTTTCACCCAGGCTCTTCTGTGTTCCCTGGCACTGCTGTTGGTTATGTTCTGTTGCTGGTCAAACAAACACAGACTGCAATAAACAGCAGATCCAGGCAAACATCAGATAGTCTGTGCGGTAAGAACGCTATGCTCCCAAGTGATTCATTCATCTCTTATTTAATAATTTAGAAGCTGACATAACTATTAGTTGAACAAATCTTCACGCTGACTCGATTCCGTTTGGTCCTTAAAGCGATTGTAGCTGTCTGGTTTGGGTTGCTTGCTTTTAGGGAGGAAATCCTTCAAGGAGAGCATCCATCCTCCACAGCCACCTTCTGCTTTCAGCACCGTTACCCCACGTGCTGCCCTGGGATTCATCCCACGACAACCAGACCCACGTTCCTCCTCTGGGCCCGCGAGCACTGCCAGCAGCAGAGGAGCTGCCCAGCATTGCACCTCCATCCTTGTCCGTGCCAGCTTGGTGAGCAGCAGTATCAGGGTGGAGCAGCAGTATCAGGGTGGGGCACGCTGTCACTCTGTCACCCTGGGTGCCACGTTCCTGCTGGCTGGGAGATCGCTGCCACCAGCTGTGAGTGAGGAGCGTTATCTCTGCTGCAGCCCGGCCTCAATGCTTCCTGGTGCTGCCGAGTGGGGAATTGATGGGCTTCTCATGTGTGACTACTATAAGCTCTCTGGGAGGAGGTTGCCACAGCTGAAGATGGGGTTCAGGTGTGGTGTGCCGCTGCTCCTGTCAGTGCTTATTCTGGTATCCAGGCTACACGTCCTGCTCTGGAGCTGAGGGCTCACCTGCACTGCTGTGAGCAGTTCTGCTGCACTGTGGTGTTTGGACATGAATTGGTGGAGAGGTTTTTGACCAATTCTATGGAGGCTGTCAGGTTTTCATGCTATTTCATCACCTCTTTTCTCTCCTGCTCCTTTTCATGCATGTTGGTTGTCTACAAAACTCATTTTTGTTACAGGAGGACAGGGAGGATTCTGCACAGGGTCACTGCTGGCAGGTGAAGCATGGGGCACTGCTTCACTACTGACAGCACCTCCAAATTCTACAAATCACCTTTCCTGGGCTCCATATGGATTCATAGAGAAGAAACTAGCCAGGAAACCAAAAGGAAAAGGATTTATATGAATACCAGCAAACTCCCAGCTCTTGTCCTCCTCCTGTGGTGGGGCTGGGCTGAGCTCCACCTCAGCATGGTGCGCCCACACTCGTATCAGCTCATGCTCATATCAGACCAGGGGTGAGCTGCTGCTGGTGGGACTGACGTGTGAAAAGGAAAGTGTAACTGAGCCTCTCCTTGACAGCTGTCACGCCGGCTTTGTAGGATGTTGTGCACACAACTGCTCTGCTCTGCAGCAGCTGAGTCACTGTGCAGCCTGCCTGCCTGCACTGCAACGTGTGGCACGAGTGAGGAGATGCTGGCACACGGTGAGGCACTGCTGAAGAGGGCTGGTCCTGCAGAGCCGGGCTTTGGGGCTCCACGTCAGGGCATGATGAGTGCAGCCACTGCTGCTGTGCTGGTTGCTTTGGTGCTGTGCTGAGCCAGGGCTCTGAAAGCAGGCACTGTGAGTCAGCTGCCCTCCGTAGGAGCATGCGTGGCTGTAAAGGACCAGCCTGTGCTCCTGGTGGATTCCAGGCAAGCCCACGGCTGGTGCAGAAAGGCAGCCTCCATCAGCAGTGCTGTGTGTGTGTGTTGTCTGCTGGGAGGAGGTGACGAGGGTCATCGACTTCTCTGTGCACCACCAACCCACACTGCATGCTTCTGGATGCCCGTAAGGAATGCTGGCACACAGAAGGTTGGAGCAGTCCCTGTCCTCCTCTGCCACCCCAATGGGAAGCTTCTCCTGTGTGCGAGGAAGGGCTGGACTGAGACAGGAGGCTGTGGACCTTCTGGATTGATCTTCCCCTTTGCAAGAAGGTAAAGAGGATCTAAAAAGGCCCAGAGCTGTGCCTGCAGATCTGTGCTTCAGCCCTCCTGGCAGCACCAGGCTCTGCTGGTGGCAGTGGCCCCGTCCTTGGAGTCCTCCTCATCTAAGGGGAATTTGGCACCCCGTGAGCAGCCAGTAAATAACCACCCAAACACACAGCCAGGTACAGAAGCACGAGGAACAATGAGCCCCTTTGCTGCCAGCTGAAAAAAAGTAACAGCACAAAGCTGCTGAGCTGCTGATGGAAAGTCAGTGAAGCAATTACGTTAATGACTATGAATGGGGCTAAAAACAATCTTGGATGAAAATGAGTGAGGGGCTGAATGAAGCAAACAATTCATAGCTCCAGGAATATTTCCAGTATGCAGCCTTGTTTTAGGGCCTGTCTGATCTGCAATTTGTGCTCGCTGGGACTCTATTTCCACTCTGCTGGGTCCGGTGTCTCATCAAAATGCCTTCATAAATGGAGCAAACAAGGGCTGTATATGGCAGGGAAACAGTCAATTAACACGATCCAAGTTCTTTTAGGGGCAGAGTTAATCAAGCATTCAGCGTTTTGTCATTCTTGTCTTTCTTTCCTGGGAAAATCCTATTAGTTATAAAATCACTTAATTGGGCACTTCAAAGAGCTGATGGGAAAACAGCCTTCGCTGGAATATAAACGCCATTCAGCCGAACACTGGGCTCATTTAGACTTCTGCTGGAGCGTGAGCGTTTCATTAAGAGCCTTCACGTTCCCCCCCTTGAAACAAAAAAGCTTGTTAGCAGAGATAACAAAAAATCCTGCAGATCTGAATCGTGCTGAGGAGGGCCTGGATACTTGTGGTGTTGTTTCGTGCTTTGGTCCCCACTGGAGCACCCTGCACCTATCCTTAGTGATGCACTAAGAGAACGTGGAGCTCTGCTTCTCCATTTCACACCTCTTCGGGGTGTTCTCAAGGTTGAGGGGTGTTGAGGAGGGGGACGATTCTTTTTGTGCCCCATGGGGGCTGGGCTCAGCCCCAGCTGCTCCTTGGGGTGCTGTGCTTTGCAGGGCAGGAGGGCTGTGGGGCACGAAGGGCCCTTTGCTGGGAGCACTGGTCAAAGGGGCTTTGTGCTGAGGCATGGAAGCACTGCCAAAGAACGGTCGCGGTGATCTCAGTCCCCTCATTATCAGGGTGGGCAGAAATTGAGGCTTTTGTAGAGCTTGGGATCCTGGTGCCTTGAAGAGTAGCAGTGTGTCATTGTGCCATCATCAGATGGCACAAAGGGGCCCATCTGCCTGAGCCCTTCTGCTGCTTCCCCCTACGTGGATCCATCCAATGGCACACTGTGATCCCATCAATCTGTGTCTCATTGCACCTTCCAGCACCACCAGACTCTGAAGCAGCGCTGTGGGCCAGGAGCTCTGCTCCATTCCTGCAGCCACCATGGTTTCGGTGGTCTGTTGGTGACATTTTGTACCCCACCTTTAGCAAACTCTCCCATATGAGTGCATTCAAAGCAGTTCAGAGCACAGACTTCTCTTCAGCAACCCAACCCAACAGGGGGTTTCTTGGCGCACCTTCTTTGCTATGGGCTCAGGTTGTGTGACTCCATGACACCAAAGTGCCCAAAGCCCCATTTCACCCCCCAGCTCAGACCATTCCTGCTCCCCTGCAGCCTCCATCCGCCTCCCAGCACCGGGGTGCTGCTCACTGCATCCCCAGCAGTGATGTCAGAGGAACTGTGCCCAGGCATGCTCCTCCACTGCTGCTGAGCAAGGACTGACTCACAGCTCCCTGCCTGCTGTGAATAATGTTTGCATACGTGTCTGAGGCCGCTTCCTCTGCCCTCGGTGTCCTCTGGGACCTACCTGGGGAGAGGAAATGCTCCCAAAGGATTTTCCCAGCCCTGATAGCAACATCCTGTCTGCTTTAAGTGCCTTACAAGGAGGATACTTTCAAGTTTGCATTCATTTAGTCTATCTCTTTGGCCATCAGCCCTTGGGATCTATTTTCCAAGCAGATTGCAAGGAGGGATTCTCCCACATTGATGCCGTGGGGGTTTGGGACAGCCCTTGTAGTGAGTAAGGATGGCATGGGGGCGACAGCTCTAACGTGGGGCTGCACCTGGAGGGGAGAAGGAAGCACTGTCCCCAGCACTGCTCCCGGTTCCCATCCTGCCTGGTCCCCATCCGACCTCTTTTTACCATGCGTTGTCGGGACTGAACATCATGAGTCACCTTTGGGCTTTTCCTTAGTTCCTGTACCACCTTCCTCATTCATCACACTTTTTTTTCCCTTTTTTGCTGATGATGCCACTGCAGACTTGACCATGCACCGCCTGACCCAGGCCCCGATGCTATTCCTCTCTCCACTTCCCATTTCCTCTGTGTGTTGGTTCCACACCAGCATCTCAACCCCATCCCACCCCATCCATCCCATCCCATCCCATCCCACCCCATCCATCCCATCCCATCCCATCCCATCCCATCCCATCCCATCCCATCCCATCCATTCCATCCCATCCCATCCCCATCCCCATCCCCATCCCCATCCCCATCCCCATCCCCATCCCATCCCATCCCCATCCCCATCCCCATCCCCATCCCCATCCCCATCTCCATTCCACCCCCATCTCAACCCCATCCCAACTTCATCCCCAACCCCATTCCATCTCCATCCCAATGCCATCCCATCCCCATCCCAGCCCCATGGACACCACAAAGGATGCCTGCCACATGCTGGCTCACCCTGGGCTGTGTCCCTCCAAATGCAGCTGGGAGGACAGGCAGCAGCCAAACTGACACACATTCACCTCACATCAGGAGCACAGGTTGACTCTGTTGCGCCTGGAGATTTGGCAGCATCAGCCAGGATGGATTCTGTGCAACGTGCAATATTAATTTCGGATGATTTTGCATCCCTCAAGTGCCTGCACGGCCCTTTCCTCCCCATCCCACACTGCCCATCCGGAGGGATCCAACCCCAAAGCAACCGCCTGGCCTGGCCCAGCGCTGCAGGAGGAACTGATGCTGGAAAACGCCGCTGTGTGATGCAGCTGCCTGCAGCCAGACATGTCCAAACATATCCTCAATCTGCTGTGCTGCTGGTCCAGCCTGGAAACCGATGCACGGAGGCTTTGCACAAGGAGGGTCTCACTGCCAGCACGGCTCAGCCGCATCCCTCCCTGCTGCAAAGGCGCCCACCGCCCTGCAGAAGCGCTTTCACCCGGCTCAGCGCATCGCCTGCCATCACGCTGCCATCTCCTCGCACCCCAAGCTCTGTGTTTGCACCCTCACTGCCCAAACCGTCTGCACCGTGCTGATGGTGCTGCAGCACCTGAACCCCACGCATCCCAGCCCGTGCTGGAACCCCGGGGGAGCTGTGCTGTGCTCGGACCTTCCCTGCTGCGGGCCGGGGGGGCATTTTGCAATGGGGCCAAACGTCCCTGCGGGCGCTCTGCAGCTCGCTGCATGCAGGACATGCACAGGCTTGTTCCTGCTGCTTGCTGAGCTCAGCCAAATGCTGCTCCCCTGCCCGGCTCGCTGCTGGAGGGGTCCGCTGGCAGAGCAGAGGCCACCCCCGGGGCAAAACTCCGACAAGAGCGCCCTGGAACCCTGCAGGGCCGGAGCTGAGCCCAGGGAGCATCACCCGGAGCCAGACCCCCCCACACCAACCCCCGTGATTCCCCCGGGGCTCCCCGTGATTTGCAGCGTCCCGCGGAAATTCCGCGCTGCGGTGACCCAGGGATGCGGGATCCCCAAATCTCAGCAAAGCCGTCTTGAAGGTCACCGCATCCCTTGGAGCGGCGGGGGGGGGGGGGGGGGGGAGACGCGCATCGCGCTGGAGGCGACGCCCCGCGTTCCATACAGGGGTCCGCGCAGCCCCGATGTTGGGGGGGGGGGGGTCCAGCAACGGGAGATGGGAATCGCCGAACCCCCCCTGATAACAGCAGCACTGCGGGCGGGGGGGGGGGGGGGAAATCCCGGGCGACGCCGTGAGGCCCCTCCCTGCCCCATTATAAAGGGCGGAGTGCGGCTCCGGGAACCGCAGAGTGACGCGGAGCGCGGGGTGAGTGCGGGTGTGCGGGGCGTGGGGGGAGGAAAGGGGCAGCGACAGCAACAGGGGGTGATTGGGGGGGTGGTGGTGATGGGGTGCCGCGTCCGCTTGAGGCGTTGCGGGAGCTGCAGGCGGTGCCGGGTTTGGGTGTCGGTTGCGTTCCTTGCCGGCGTCCCTCGGAGCCGCTCCGTTCCGGGCTCAGCACGGCGCGGTCTCTCTGGGCGCGGCAGCGGTGCGGTGCGGCGGTTCCTCCCGTGTGCGGGGCTGCGCTGAGCGCTCCGTGCGGAACCGAACCGGGTCCGCCCCATTCCCCCCCCCGTCCCCCCCCCACCTGCCGAGCCGCCGGGACGTGCTGAGACTTGCCTGGCGCTGAGCTCGGCCCGCTGATAGGAAGCGGCTGTTTTGATGGGGGGGGGGGGGGGGCGATCCGTCGCCATTGGGGGCTGAGGGGGGGGGGGGGGGGATGTGGGGGCAGAGCGGCCGTTGCGGGCAGTGGAGTGGAGTGGAGGGGGGGGGGGGGGGATGGGGGGCTGCGCACCTGTGTGACCCCAGCTTTGGGTGGGAGGTGACAAAAGCTGCTGTGTCACTTAGCAGCACCGGCTTCACACCGCGCGGGGATCCGTGTGGTTTTGTCCCATTAATGCATTTCTGCCCGGATTTGATGATTTTTCCCTCCCCCCCGCTGTACAAAAGCATCCCATCCCGGCTTTGCTCTGATAACCGCTCACCCTATGGGGGTCTCTCTGGCCCTCGTGCGCTTTGGAAGGAGCACAAGCTCATCCCGTGGAAGTCAAAGCTGTTGGCATTGATTTGAAAGAAAACAAACAGGCTCCTTCCCCCCCGGTTACCCAACAGCTCCTTGCAGACAGGAGGTGCTCGGTGGGGCTGTCAGGCTTGTGGTGAGTTCTTGCTCCTGTTTGAAAAGTTTCCTTGCCACTGGGCTGGGTTCTTCAGATGAAGAAACCAACCAGAAAAACAACATCCTCATTGCTTCACCTGCCCCTGTGCCGCTTTGCTCTGCCCTATGGCCGAGACCATTCACACCCCTCAGTGTGAGCCCAGGATTGCTGGCAGGTCCCACGCTGTGCACAGCTCTGCCCCATTCGCCTCCCTGGCCTCACATCCCTCCTGTATCCCCCTCCCCACAGCCGCAATGCCGCTGTCGCAGAGCAGAGCCGGGCCGATGCCGTGCAGCAGCAAAGTGTGCAGGAACCTCTTTGGCCCCGTGGACCACGAGCAGATCCAGAACGACTTTGAGGAACTGCTGAGGCAGCAGCTGGAAGAAGCTCAGCGGCGCTGGAACTTCAACTTCGAAACGGAGACACCCCTGGAAGGGCATTTCAAATGGGAGAGGGTCCTGCTGGCAGAGCAGCCCTCACGGGGGGGCTTCAGCTTGGCCAAGGCCACCAGCGGGGGCGATCACGGGAGCTCAGCACCCCACAGGGTTCCCCCCAAGGATGGTGTCGGTGGGGCTCATCATGGGGCAGCCCAGCAGAGCTCGGAGCTCGCCAGGGTCGGTTCTCCACAGCGCTTGAAACGTGGGCAGACCACCGTCAAAGGTGAGTGGTGGGGGTGTGATGTGGGAGGGACTGGGTGCACTCACAGCCATGGACCAGCCTCAGTGCATCCCATCTTTTGAGGGGAAAGGCTGCAGACTGGCTGAGGGGTGGGCAGCAGGACTGGGCTCGGATGTCCCATCAATAAAAATACCCCAGAACAATTCACCACCTTCAGCTCCTGTGGCCAGAAGTCCTCAGGCTCAGCAATGGAGATGTGGTGAGAGCGAGTGATGCAGGGCTCCGTGAATGTGGGCCTTTGGAGGTGTGAGTGCACCTGGTTGGGGTGCTGCCCTGGGAACAGCCTTCTCCTTCTGCTCCCTGATGCCTCCCAATTTCTCTTCATGCCCTGCAGACTTCTACAGCTCCAAGAGAAGAGTTGTCCACGACAAGCCCAAGCTGTGACTGCTGCTGCTGGGGATGGATGCGGATGCTGACGTGCCCTGGGGGTGTCGTGGCTCTTTTCCCTGCCCTGTGCTGTCTGAGCTGTCTGTATGAAGCGATGCTGAGTCTGTAGTTCCCTATTTATGAGTAGCTCTGGGCTCCTGAGGGGCCCACACTGTGTGCAATGTATAGGAGGAGCTGACGCTGGAGACCACGGAAAGGACTGAGGGGGACTGGAATGCAGCAAGCGGGGCTGAGTGTCCCCTGCCCTGCGTTGGCGTGGTCCTTGTGGCATCCTGGTGCCCAGCACTGCCTGTTGCCTGGCATGGAGCAGCTCCAAAACGCTCAGTCTCACTGGTGTGGATCACGGCTGGGTGTGAGCCCTGCGTGGAGCTGCTCCCAGTGACTCAGCGATGCATTTGTCACAGAGTGGTGACAAACGTGCTGGAGGTGCCCCGTGGGGCCAGCGCTGCTCAGGAGGTGCTGGGCTGCTCCAGGCTCTGCTGCCCCATGGCTGGTGCTGTTCCTGGCGTGCTGTTGGCTTGCTGCGCCTCGTTTGATGCTGACACTAAGCTGGATGGAGAGCTGCTGCTGCTTGGCACTGCCAGGCTGCTGGAGGGGCAGAGCGCTGCTCAGCAGCAGCTGGAAGAAGTGACAGCCTTCTCCTGGACTATTTCCTACTTTGGAGCTGGGGGAGAGGACCCTGGCCTGGCTCTGCAGAGCAGCTGCTGTTGTCTCTGTGACCCAGGGATGTCCTGGAGGATGCAGCCCTGCTCCGAGGCTCTCGGTGCTGTTGGATCTCAGCACTTTCACTGGGTTCCCCTCCTGCCTCTCTGTGCTGGGATTCGAAGGGGCGCAGGGTGATCCCAGGCAGAGGAGGTGGGCGCTGCTCCCAGCTCGTACCGTGATGCACTTTGCTGTCAGAGATGCTGGCAGCTGCCCAGCACTAAATGTTTATTTATGAAAACGCTATTGAGGCTTCTTGGAAGGGGAAATACCTGTTTGTCTGTGAGTGTAACTGAATAAACACTTGTCTCATGGAAGGGAATGGGTGGCTGTTGATGGGAATAACTGCTGTGGAGTGTACTGGGAGTTGGGGGGGAGGGGGTGTTGTATGGGGGTTGGGGGTTGCTTTAGGGGTGCAGCACCCACAGAGCTGCGGTTTCTATGGATCTGGTGGGGAAAGGAGCTGTCACATATCTGGGTGATGGATTGGGATGTGGGATGTCCAGCTGTGGGATGGAGCCTTTTGAATCTGGCTGCTGCTGGTGAGCACAGGAATGGGGGCTTCTCCTGGGGGTCTGGGTGGGTTGGGGTCCGTGGCTGAGCCTTCTGTGGTGCTGCAAACAGGAAACGCGTGCGTACCGGCAGTTGAGTGCAACCCCAAAGCGGAAGGCAGCCTTGAGTAAGAGAGAGAATGACGGTGTGGGGCCGGGAGGTGCGCAGCAGCAATGCAGTCTGTGTGGGGCTGATGTCCCTCCAGCCCTGGGGAGCCCCACAGTGCAGCCAGGCAGCGGCATCCCGAAACTGAGAGCGCGTGGAGGAGGTGAGCCTTGCTCTCAAGGGGTGGCTCGTGCTAATAGAGAAGTGGGGAGAAGAAGGAGGGTTTGGGTGTTAGGGACGCAGGGTTGGTGCCTGGCCCTGCACCCGTGGGGCTTCTGGCAGCGGTGACCCTCCTGCCGCCCCTCAGCAGGAAGCATCTCAGACAGCCGCCGGTTTTTAAGTCCCTTTGGTATTTATTTTACAGCTTTTCCGTGTTTGGTGCCTCCATTTCATGGCACGCAACGGGCTCAGCTCGCTCTGTGGGGCAGGGGGAGGCACCGAGGGGATTTCCTTGCATCATAACCCCCCCCCCATTCCCTCCCCAAAATGCTGCCGCTTTGGCTCTCTTAGTGGCTGGGACCACAGAATGGGGTACCCACATCCTGACTCCTCCCCCCCGTGTCTGTGTGATGCTGTGGGACGGTGCTGCACAGGAGTAGAAGGGGATGGGGACATTTTGGGGCCCATTCCTTATTGCCAGCACACCTTAGGGCTGAGCATTGCGAAAGGAGGGGTGGGGCGGTGGGTGGTTTCCCCTCTCTCCCACTCTTTGTCCCAATTTGGGCACGCTTCAGAGCAATGAGGATGAGAGGGTTGAGCCGGGGGCGAAGGCAGGGGCGTGAATGGAAAACCTCCCCGAGGTCACAGGAGGTGACTCAGGGCTGCGGAAGCTGGGGGAGGAATATTCAGAGATGCTGAGGAGCTCCTGGAGCCGCTTGGAGCCTGCATCACCCCCACGACCCCGCGCTGAGGATGGGTGGGAGCACAGCGGGCAGAAACCACATCCCCCACTTGGGCGCTGGGCTGTGTGCAACCAGAGAGAAGTGCCTCTTATTGCCAAACTCGTGGCCCTTCTGAGTTTAATGGGTTCCCCTCTGCAGGACCCCACTGTGAGCCATGGCTGAGCAGCACGTGGGCTCCAGGGGTCGGCGCATGGGATCCAGCCGGCGGCGGCAGCTCCGCAGGGATGCGGCTGAAGAGCCACCGTGGGCAGCAGCTGTGATGCAGAAAGTCCAGGATGTGATCCAGGAGCAACGCGGGGACATGGAGGGGTTCATCACTCGTGCAGATATGCAGGTAAGGGATGGGGCTGGGGGGTTGTAGGGCTCCTTCCAACACAACTGTTTGATGGTCCTGTGGTTTGTTGTTAGAAACTGCAGGAGGAGGTTGTCCCGTGCAGCACAAAGGAGCTGGAGCTGCTATTTGATGGGTTGGATGCTGCTGGCACCGGGCAGCTGAGCGTTGAGGAGTTCACTGCTGGGCTCCGTAAGTGCCAACATGGTGACTCCACGCACCCAGTGCTTTCCAATGGGGATGCTCAGTGTTCTGGGTGGCATTCAGCTGCCCGGAAGCATCTGTGGCCCTGAGCCCATGGATCACTGGGGTGGGAAGCACTGGGATCCGGGTGCTGAGGGCTGTGTTTCTACAGGGCGGTTCCTGAGTTCCCAAAAAATCAGCAGGGAGCATCGGCGGCGGAAAGCAGCATCACGGAGGAGCTGCCTGGTCCTCGCCAGCCCCACGTGGGAAGAGACGGACAGCGAGGAGAAGAAACACTTTGCAGCCTTCATGGAGCAACTGGGAGTGGATGACAGATGGGAAGAGTGAGCAAAGCACCCCTGGGCGTCCCGCAGGATGGGACAGGACAGAGCTTTCCCCATTTTGGTGCCCATGTGGGCAGAGCCGGAGCTGCCTTTGTCCCAGGGGCAGGAGCACGGCCACCCCCAGGACCACACAGCCCCAGTGATAGGAACCCCCAAATGATCCATCTGTTCTTGCTGCCCTGCTGCTCTCTCCCAGCAGGCAGGAGATCTGGCAGCTCTGGGCCAAGCTGAGGGAGGATGAGCCCCAACTCCTGGGCAACTTGGAGGATTTCCTGGCCAAGATGAGGCACCGCATCCAAGAAGCCCGGAGCAAGAAGGAGGCCTTGGAGGAGGCCCTCAACAAGTGAGTCCCTGCCAGGGAGAGGCACCCAAGGAGGGAGAAACGTAGGCGCAGAGGATTCACGCTGTGCCCATGTTTGGGGTTGGGCTCCATCTGCAGTCATGCACCCCATGGCCAAAGTGCCGGCCACATCCCTGCTGGGGGAAGGAACTCCATGCTCTCTGTGGGTCTGGTGGGCCATGCAGTGTCCCCACACCCACATCTACATGGCACAGTTCTGACCCTCCTGACCTCCCACCCCCCCCAGACGTGTGGCTGAGCACAAACAGGAGGTGCAGCAGCTCTGTGAAGTCCTGGAGCAGCAGATCCAAGAGGAGCGGCAGCGAATGGAGCAGGAGGTGAGGGATCCATCCACCCCCCCCATCCCCCCAAAGGCACCCAGCACCCCAAACCCATCTGGGTGCTGATGTTCCCATTGACACCGCAGAGCACAGCCCGGAGCCGCCTGCACTGCGCGGTGCTGCAGCGAGCGCTGGATGCCAGAGGCAGGGAGGTGCAACGCTTGCTTGCAGCGCAGGAGGAGGTGAGCTGACCCCAAATGCTGACCCCAAACCCTGACACTTGGTGGTACAGTTCTTTAGGTTGCGCTCATGGCTTTGGCCTGGTGTTGTACACCTGAACCTGGATGCTCTCTGCAGTTCATCGCATAGCACCTCCATTGCTCATGCTCTGCCTCCATCCCCATGGGCTTCCCTTCCCTGGGGGCGCACAAACTGAGTTTCCCACCCAATACCCTGGGGAAAATCCAGCCCCAGCCTTGGAGCAGGAGGTGATCCTGCTGTCTCCCTGCAGCTGGAAGCACAGTGCCGCAGTCTCAGCAGCACACAGCGAGCTGCCAGTGCTGAGAACCGACAGCTGGAGGAGAACAAGCGGGCGCTGGAGGAGCAGCTGCAGCACATCCACACACAGCTGCAGCAGAGCCACGAGTGCCTGAGGGCTGCCATGGCTCAGCAGCGGGCAGAGAAACCGCAGTGAGTGGCTTCTGCTCATACCTGGCTCCTTCCTGGGAGTTGCAGTGGATGGGAAGGAAGCTGGATGGGACTCAGCCACTGTTTTGCTTTGGGATGGTGTGAAAAGTGTGGGGATGTGGTGTGATTGGGTACAAAAGGTACTAGGAAGAGAAGTCAGGGCCCTTCCGGCACTGGTGCAAAGGCCACAGGTGGGCTCTGCTGTCCCAGTCCCGAGCAGAACAGAGCACATCACTGCTTCCAGGGCTGCAGAGGACCCTGGGGAGGGGATGGAGGAGGTGAAGGGAGGCAGTTTCCATCATGACCCCATGCTCTGTGCTTACAGGGATGAAGAGGAGGCAGAGCTGCCCAGTGAGACGCTGCCATCCCTGCAGGTACAGCAAGTGTGCAGAGTGGGGATGTGGTGGGATGTCACACAGGGGTTTGGGTGCTTGGGAAGGGGTGAGCAGCAGCATACAGGGCTGCTACCCCCACATTTTGGGTGGGGATATCTGGAAACTGAAGCTGGAAAGCTGAACACCATTTCAAATGGATACACACTCTGCCAAGCTTTTTGTTTTCTCTTTTCCTCCCTTTGCCACAGATGAACCCAGGGCAGCAGTTGTCGGAGATGCACGTCAAGTTGGGCTCCCAGGGCAGCGAGCCCAAGCACAGGAGCACCCACCATGTGTAAGGGTCCTGGGCCCCAAGAACTGCACTCACATCCTCCCCTGGCCAAAAATTCCTTCCTCTTCAGCGTTCTGTCCCAGTGTTGTGCTCACCCCATTTTCTGCTCTTCCCAGGGTGTGGGAAAAGCCAGCAGCAGACACAAACACGTCACGGCTGCTCTCTGTAGAAGAGGATCCCTTCCCCGAATTTCTGAAAGAGGAACGGTTTTCTGGCCAAGGCTCTTTGCTAAGAGAGATGAATGATGCAATAGCAGCTCTGAGCAGGCAGAAGCTGCAACCACTGGGAGATGCTGCTCACTGCCCACACGATGATGCTGAGCCCCAAACAGGACCAAGCGGCTCAGCCCCACGAGGGACCCACATCAGTCACAAGGTGTTGGAAGAAGACCTGAGAGAGGGACGAGCTGCAGCTGAGCTTCGTGCTGGGGACGGGACACAGGCTGGTGCGTCTGCAGGAGCTCAGGAGGAGGGGGCAGCTCAGGGAGACAGCGTGGAGAGAGCAGGGCAGAGCCTGGAGTGGATGGAAAGGGTGTTGTCTGTGCAGGAAAGGGGTGCTGGTGGGGAGCAGCAGGTGCTAAAAGAGGTTGAGAGGCCACAAGAGGCACTGGAAGAGAGCACAGAGATGGGCGAGCAGGCATGGGTGGGGTTGGAGGGAGAAGGATGGAAAAAGAAGTGGGAAAAGGTGCAGCTCCCAAGAGAAGGAGAAAATGTGGAGGCAGTCCTCAAAGCTCGGGAGGTGGAGCTCCCAGCGGGCAGCTTTGCTACCGATGTGCTTCAGGTGCCAGGATGGGTTGAGGTGCAAATGGCAGCAGTGCAGGGGGTGAGAGAAGCTCCCAACCCTGAAAAAGTGGATGGAGAGGATAGTGGTGCAGCGGGGCACTGCTGGGGAGAGATGGAAAGGACTGAGACTGAGCTGCAGCCCCTGAGTGTGGCTGATGACCTGGGTACAGAGCAGGCAGAGAGCGTGGGGCCAGAGGAGCAACTGCTGGAGGAGGCTGATAGAGCAGAGCCAAGGCTGGAGGGGGGAGCTGGGGCTGTGGTGCTTGGTGAGGGGTTTTCCCCAGCAGAAATCCCTGCAAGGAGCCCAGCTGATGGGCTGGTACAGGTCGGTGCTCAGGCACTGGAAATGGAAGAGGCAGAGGACTCTCCAGCAAGCACTCTGCTGCATGGGATTCCCAGCCCAGAAGCCTTGAGGGATGGATTGGATGACACAGCTGTGCATCTCAGGGAGGATGCTGAGGATGGAGGACAAGAACTGACTGAGCCTGGGCTGCCCATTCAGCCTGTGTGTGAACTGCAGGGAGCAGGAGCCAGGCAGGCAGAGGGGGCTGCTGTAGAGCTGTCACCCCAGGAAAAGGCTGGAAGCCTGGATCTGCTGGAGGCCCTGAGTGGTGATACCCATGTGAAGCTGTTTGCAGAGCTGAGGGAGATCAAAGGGAGCCTGGAGGCAGAGCTGCAACCTCTGTACCCAGGTCACCAGCCACACTCGGAGCAGGCAGAGAGCGTGGGGCCAGAAATGCAACTGGTGGCTGAGGTCAGTAAGCCAGAGTTAGTAGAAATGGAGGGGGAAGAGGACTCTCAGGTGGA
This sequence comes from Lagopus muta, assembly GCF_023343835.1. NCBI lineage: Eukaryota > Metazoa > Chordata > Aves > Galliformes > Phasianidae > Lagopus > Lagopus muta. Next base: position 1,610,901 of record NC_064456.1, read on the forward strand.
CACGCAGCTGCAGTGGGGTCCCAGTCAAGAAGCCCCATTGGAAGGGGGGGGGCATACAGCTGTGCAGCTCACACAGGAGGTTGAGCATGAGAGACAAGATGTACAGCACTTGAAAGAAGAGAGGGAGATGGAAGTGGTGCAGGAAGAGGGCACTTATAAGGATGAGCTGGTCCTGATCAGTGCTCAGGAACTGGAACTAGAGGAGGCAGAGGACTCTCCAGCAAGCACTCTGCTGCATGGGATTCCCAGCCCAGAAGGAGCCAGGCAGGCAGAGGGGGCTGCTGTAGAGCTGCCACCCCAGGAAAAGGCTGGAAGCCTAGATCTGCTGGAAGCCCCGAGTGGTGATACCCATGTGCAGCTAATTGCAGAGCTGAGGGAGGTTAAAGAGAGCCTGGAGGCAGAGCTGCAGCTCCTGAGTTTGGGTGATGATCTGGGTACAGAGCAGGCAGCAAGCATGGGGCCAGATGGGCAACTGCTGGAGGCTGATAGAACAGAGCCAAGGCTGGAGGGGGGAGCTGGAGCTGCTGCAGTGCTTGGTGAGGGGCTTTCCCCAGCAGAAATCCCTACTGGGAGTCCAGCTCCAGGTGAGCTGGTACAGGTCAGTGCTCAGGAGCTGGAAGGGAAGGAGGCAGAAGCCCATGGAGAGTGCACTGGAGCTGATGGGAAACCGCTGTGTGCATCAGGGCTGTGGGAAGGGGCAGAGAGCCCAGCTGTGGCTCTAGAAGCAGCTCCGTGCATGGCTGACAACACAGACATTTGGGACAGGAATGTTGAGCCTGCCCTGCATCCTGAGTATACTCAGTATGCTGCTGCTGAGCATGCTCAGCCAGGGCTGGTAGCAGTCAGTGGTCCAGATGAGCAGATCTTGGAGGAAACACAGAGAGAGAGTGCTGATGCAGAGGGGAGGCCTCTGGATGGAGCTCGAGGTCTGGAAGTGGTGCAGGGAGCGAGGCTGGAGGCAGAGGGAAGGATTTTAGTTGAAGCTCAGCATTTGGAACTAAAGCAGGGCCATGATGCCGATGCAGCCACACTTGCTTCTCCTGTCTCCGAGGTACCGTTACAAATCAGTGCGCTAAATCCGGGTGCGATGATGCAGGAGGATGTTCTCATTCCAGATGTGCAGCTGCTAGGTGGTTCGGGACAGGCAGCCCAGAGGCAGCTCCAGGAGCAGGTCTCTGCACAGGCAGACAAGGGGAAGCTTCACACTGCTCCCCAGCAGCCACAGAAGCCACCAGGCATTATGGAAGCAGAACAAGCAGCTGCTGGACCTGCTGAGACTCCGAAGCAAGAAGTGCCACCAGCATCAGCCCTTCACACAGGGATCCTACAAGGGGAAGATGCTGTGAAGGATCTCTCAGGGATGGCCCTTGGGGACAGCCCACTGGTGGAGGCGTTCAGCAGCGGGGCACAGCTCTCAGGAGAGCAGAGAGAAGAGCTCGATGTGGAGAAGAAACAAGAGATGGAGAAGAGCCCAGGAGGTGAGCCCAGCCCTGGAGAGCCAGAAGCTGTGACTGTGAATGGAGCAGAAGCTGCCCCAAAGGGCTCTCTGGAGCCAGACCACCTCTACAACGTGCTGTTTGTTGGGGACTCCCATGTGGGCAAAACCTCCTTTCTGTACCGACTGCATGCTGACACCTTCAACCCGCACCTCGCTGCCACCGTAGGTAGGTCAGCTCTGCACCCACGTGGGTGACCATCACGGTTCCCTTCCTTCCAACCCCACAGGTTGCTGGAGTTCATTACACACACATCACTGCTCACACTGTCCTGTCACCAAGGTCCAAACTGAGCCACGCACACCTGGATGCTTGCAAGTAGGCAATGTCAGCCCTCCTTGACCTCTCTGGGGCACCAATCCAACTGTCAAATATCCAAGGGTTGTGGGCTTCCTTGGGAGCAGCCAGCTTGAGCTGCAGCCTCCACCATGTGGTTCCTGCATCTGTATTACAAGAGGGAAACTCCACAATATCCAAATATCCCTTTCTGTGTCCCAGGGCTGGATTATCAGGTCAAAAACCTCGTGGTGGACAACAAGCGCTTCGCTCTCCGCCTGTGGGACTCAGCTGGGCAGGAAAGGTGAGGTGCTGGGCTGGGTGCCTGGGGAGAGAAACCTGGGGCAGCTTATAGAAAATGGATGTTCTTGCTTTGCAAAGGGGGTTGTTTGGGGAGGGACTCTATATAGCATGTGGTCTGAAAAAGAATAATACTAGAGGAAGTCATTTGGATAAAAATAAGCGCTCTGCAGTTTGAGTGATAGGAGCAAAAATAGGGTTTTGCCTTCTTGGTTGATCTGTGTTCCCAGCTTTTCCACTGGGATTTCAGGTTGGCTGTAGGCAATCCCTCCTCCCTCCCTCCCTCCTGGTGATGCTTTGCACTGCCTGCAGGTATCACAGTGTCACCAAGCAGTTCTTCCGGAAGGCAGATGGGGTGGTGCTGATGTACGACGTCACATCGCAGTACTCCTTTGCTGATGTGCACTACTGGCTGAGCTGCATCCAGGTGGGCAAAGCAGGGAAACCCGGCCCCATGAAAGAGGCTTTGGTAACATCTGACATCTAGAACAGCCCCCTTTCAGTCCTGGGAAATGGGGGTAACTCACTATCGGCCCAAATCCATGCGCACCCTTCAGGATGTGTCTGGGCTGTGTGTCCAGCTGTGATTCAAGGAGGTGATGCTTGTATTTCTGATCCTCCCCTCTTTCACTGCCCAGGAGGGAGCAGAAGATGGAGTCACGGTTCTGCTTCTGGGGAACAAAACAGACTGTGCTGCAGAGAGGCAGGTCCCTAAGCTGGAGGGGGAGCGCCTGGCTCAGGTGGGTGCATGGCCCTGCTGCAGTGTCTTGCCCAGCTGGGGTCCCATTCCTCAGCACTGAATGTTGGTCTTACAGCCACCAGAAAAGGTGCATTGCACCCTCAGGCAGCAGTCCTGAGTCCATCAGTTGTTGGGTTACTTGTTTCCCAAGTCCTTCTGTTTCTGCTTGACCGTGATGCTCCCTGGCTATTCACTGTTGTATCAAACCATTGCAAAGCAGGCGAAGCACATTTCTCTGTGGGCTCTGTGTCTTCCAGGAGCATCAGCTCTTGTTTTATGAATGCAGCGCTGCCTCCGGCCACAATGTCACTGAGTCCATCGTCAGCCTGGTCAGGTGAGGAGCGTGCTTGGGTTTTGCCAAGGTTTTAATGGGCTCCCACCTGCATTTCCTATGGGAAATGTTAGTGTGTCGCTGCCACCGGAGCTGCTACGTGGAGAGCTCACAGAGCAGCACTGGGATGAAGTGGGGATGTGCTGGGAGACATCTCCTGGGTGCTCTGCATGGCAAAGAGGTGGAAAAAATGAGACTTCTCAGGATGCTGCTGCTTTCTCCCTGGGTTGCTTAAATCAGTTCTGTCTGTGATTGGATTTAGGCTGGGGTTTTCAGCAGTTCTCAAAGCACACTGAGCGGGAAAGGCCCCTGGCCCCTTTCACTCGATGAATAGAAGAGCAATATAAAATATGGGGGAAAATACATGGCTTGTTTGCTTCCTTTTTGCCCAGGGCACTCAAAGTTTGTGAAGATCAATTGAGAAATAAGGCAGAAGAGATACCAAAGCTGCCTCAGAAGAAAAAAGGATGCTGTTGGTGATGGAGAGAATCCTTCCTGTGGTCTGAAACTGCAACGGCAGCCAGAAAAGCAACTGGAGATGAGGAGAGACCACAGGATGACTGCTCAGAGAAATCAGGGTTATGAACACCACCAGGGAGGGTGTGATATTGCAGTGACAGCAGCTGAAGAAGCAACACAGCTCCAGCAGCTCTTTTAGACACGTGCATCTCCTCTGCAGCTCAGTGCCCCAGCACCTCTGTATCACCAGAGCCTCCATCCCCTACCTGGCTGCTCCCACCCCATCCCTCTGCCACCTCCTGTCCTCCCTTGGCCCTAATCCTTGAAGTACCTTTTTTGCTTGTTGCAATATATGCTCCCATGCACTCCCTGGCAATCCCCTTCTGCCACATTTCGTTATAAAATGATTTTATTACTGGGTGTGTTATGGGGCTGGCTTGAAGAATGGAGCGACTCAGGAAGAGCTTTCATGGCTCAGCTCGGGGCTGAGGCTGGACTCGGTGTTCAGGTTACCCACAACAGGATTTTTTTGTGCCCATCTTCCCTATTTCTGCTTTGTTGTCTTATCTTAAAGCAATATAATCCCAAGAACCCTTTGCAAGTCTGGTCGATGAGGAGAGGAGCACCATTCCAGCCTGACCAGCTCAAATGGGCACCTCTCACTGGCTCTGTGTGACCCCCCTGCAGAGCTGCCCATGCACCGAAGCCTTTCAGCAGATCTGCTCTCTCTCTTCCCTAAATTTGCTGGGATTATGTGCAGCAGATGCTGCCCGTCCTGGGCAATCCCACTGCTGCTCCACGAGCAATTCATTTGCTCGCAAAAGTGTAAGGAGCTGAGCCTGAATTCCCCCATTAGATGGCAGCAAATGCGGCTGAACCTTCATTGCTGCTGCAAGCAAAGAACAGCAGGGCCTGAAACTGATCTGCAAAAGAAAAAGCTTCACAGAGCAACAGACAGAAAGAAACTTCTGTTCTCTTGGAAATCGTGTCTATAGAAGAGGATTGAATCTGTGCCTGGATGCGTTGCAAGGCAGTAAAGCAGGTTGGAAAACACAGAGGTGGTGTTGGTGTCTATTCTCAGTGAGAGGATGCAAGGAAATGAGCTGGAGCTGTGGCAGGGCAGGTTCCAATTGGGTGTCAGGAAGGATTTCTTCACAGGGGAGGTGGGCAGGGACTGAAGGGGCTGCCCAAGGAGGTGGTGGAGCTGACATCCCTGGAGATATATAGGAAACACGTGGATGTGGCACTTGGGGACACAGCTTTGCATAGGACTTGTAGCGTTGGTCGGACTCTGATCTCAAAGGTGTTTTCCAACCTAAATGTCTGCGATTCTATTCTATGATTACTGAACCATAAGGACTGCTCACTTGCAAACACATTCATGAGTATTTCAAGGAGGATCGAGGTCTAAGATATGAACAGCAATAGGAAAATTCACATTTGGACTACAGGAACTTTTTTTAATGAGGTTCTTTCCCTTTGAGCTCTTTAAGGCGCCCCACATGAAGGAAAGGAGCTGCCTGAGTTGCATCAGGAATGCAAACCTCCTTTCCAGCCCCAAGTCATCAGGTGTCCGCCTCCAATTTGCTTTGTTTGTGCACCTTGAGAGCCGGCAAACTGGGAGGGATCCTGACACGTTGGGACAAATTGTGTTAGGAGTGCCAGGTGCCAGCTTCCAGCAAAGCCAGCGTTTGCTTGTGAATGCTCAGTAGTGATCCTGGAGGATTTCCCTCCAGTCCTCTGGCATCGTGCTAAAGTGGAGTGGAGACTTCCCTACATCATCAGCTGGGGTTGGGAAGGCAGGAAATCCCTAGGGAATCCTCGCGGTGTCTGATCGAGCTGCAGAACTCATTGCTGCAGGATGGTGCCGAGGCTGAGAGCTTGAATGAGGCTGAAATGGGGACCTGAGAGCAGCAGATACCAAAAACCAGCCTGTGATCATCATAGCTGGGAATGGCGTTGGGGTCAGGGAGCAGATTGAGGGGTGCAGGGGTGCCTCGATGGAGGGGACACAACATCAGAAGGACGTAACATATAGAAGAGCATCCAGAGGAGGGCTGTGAAGGTGGGGGAGGGTCTGGAGGGTGGGACAGGTGAGGGTTTGTTTGGTGGGCGGTGTGACTGGATGATCTCATAAGTCTTTTCCAACCTTGGGTGTTTCTGAGATTCTGTGATTCTGTTTGGCTGGAGGACAGGAGGCTGAGGGGAGGCCAGCCGGAGGGAAGGAGGAATTGAAAATCAAAATCAATTGAGAAATAAGGCAGAAAAAGGACTAAAGCTGCCTCAGAAAGAAAATCCTCCCCCCACCGCCTCCCTCCTCTCCCTCCGCCGGAAGCAGGAAGCGGCCGGGCCCGCCTCCACGGCGGGCGGGAGGAGCCCGGAGCCGGGCGGCGGAGCGGGGTGAGGCCGGGGGCGGCGGGGCGGGCGGGAGCCGGGCGGAGGGGGGGGGGGGCGGCCTGGGCCTGAGGGCCTCCTGTGGGCCGCGCATTTTCTATCTGTGTTTATTTAATTATAACGATTTTTATTTATCTTAAAGCCTGGACGTTGGCTCACAGTCGGCGGTGGCCGCGCTGTGGCGGTGGGATGCAAGGCCTCGTTGTGGGCACGGCGCATCCAGAGCCCAGCGTGGAAATCTTCCCCTTGCGGCTCTGTGTCGGGTTTTCCCCATAGAAGCAGCCTTTCCCTTCTCGAGGTTTCTCCCGCAGCGCTCCTTGCTCATTGTTTCTCTTTTTGAGGCCCTCGTTCCCAGCCCTGTGGGAGCAGAGCTGGCTTTGGTTGTTTGCAGGGACGCGTGGCTGCTGCCCGTCACCAAACGGAACCTCGAGGGCTGGCAGAGTTCATCGAAAATGGCACAGAACGTCTGGATGTTGTGCTGGGGAGGCCTGCCCTGTGAATAAGGCCCGCTCCATGTGTGTGTTGCATACAGTGGCCTCTTGTTGTTATTTTCTCAGTCTGGTTGTGTAGGAAGGAACATAATGGATTGTTATTTATATATATATATATATATAAGGCTTCGTCTGTTCTCAAAGTGGTGCCTTCAGCAGTGTTTCGTGTCCCGGCTGAGGATGCAGATTGCTGTTGGGTTTGCCAAGGAGTTACGCAGGGCTTTTCAGTGCCTTGTAACTCGCAGGGGTTGTCAGCAAATGTGCTTGCTCAGAGCTGAATACAAAGGTTGGGGTGGAGAGAACTAAGATCACAGAATGGCCTGGATTGAAAAGGACCACGCTGATCATCTATTTTCAACCCCTGTGCCATGTGCAAGGTTGCCAGCCAGCAGCCCAGGCTGCCCAGAGCCACATCCAGCCTGGCCTTGAATGCCTCTGGGGATGGGGCATCCACAGCCTCTTTGGGCAACCTGTTCCAGTGCATCAAGATGTGTCTCAGCAGTTTATTAGAGCAGGATGCTTCTGCTGTTTGGAAAGGAGGAAGCTGCTGTGTTTGACAGCATTTCTGTAGGGATAAATGTGGAAGCAGCTCCAGGCAGATCCAGCAAGCAGAGGAATTCAGCACTGGGAGCTTCACAGGCAAAAGTTTTGGCAGTAGGAACAAGAGGAAGCACGATAACCTGTCACACACTGGTTGCATTGTCAAGGCAACCTAAAAGCTGAGGGGGAAAAAAAGGCACTTAATATCATGCAGATGTGCTGGCTCTTTATTACGTAAATGAAAGAGTTAGTGAAGCAGTGCATTGTTTTTATAGAGCTTGAGTGCACTCCACCTACTCTGCTGACCAGAGGAAAAGGTCCCTGCCTTGGGGAGCTTACAGTCCATAATGATGTATTGATCCAAACCTGCTTCTGGGCAGCTTTGCCAGCCCGTGAGGCTGCTCAGGTAGTGAGATCTGGGACAAATGTTTGCCCGAAATGGAGGGAATGGTGGCAGAACAGGGCTGGGAGCTAATTAACCAGGCAGTGCAGTGCAATATGTTCTCCTTGTGTGCTTTGAGTTCAGTTTTCTTTGTATTCTTTTGGTGTTTCTAAAGCTGTAGTTAAATATTTGACACTGCTGTTGCTGTAACGTGATGTGAAGTGTGTGAGTAAGGTGTACAGGCAGCTGCTGACTAAACAAGGTGGGACTGTTCTTCAGCAAGATGGTTTTCCTGATCTGATTCACTGTGTGGCCACGTAAATGTGCAAGAGCAGAATGTGGATGTTCTTGGGATGAGTGAAGCAGTTGCAGAAGCTGGTAGTCCTGCTGGTTTTGGTCTGTTTTTCTCTGAAACAACATCCTAGCATTGCAGAAAAATATTACAAGTGCTGTGGTTTGAGTTCTGGTTTGTAGAAACCCACAGTTTGGGGTGAGGGCGCTCAGCCTGTTCTGTGCAGACAAATCTGCTCCTCTGGGTATTGCAGAGCTCTGCCTTTGTGGCAGACAAGGAGAGCAGCAGAGGAACTGGTTTCTTTTTCTGGTGTCTTAACATTCACCCCTCATAGGGTGCGTTCCTACAAGCTTCCCTTTGAAATCTCTTTGGGAAGTCAGTTGCCATCAGGTGCCATTTAGTGTCTGTCTGTAACTCACAACGCAGTTTGTCCTGCCTTTCTGCATGTGGGTGACCTGGAGGCAACCCCTCCGTGGGACACAAGGGCTCTCCTGCCTGCAGAACACGCTGCTATCTTATTACTGTTACTTAATAATCAGTTGGCCTGGACATGGGGTTGCGAAAATTTGAACCAATTGCAAACTGTTGAACTTTACCCTGCGCATACAGCTTGTTTCCCTGCCCTCCTCTTATTGCTGACAGGGTATTTAATGAAAACAAATCTATGTTAAAATAAGCAGCTACAATTATAGAGCAGGAGAGCTTGGCTTGGCTGCTGTCTGTGGCGATCAGCTTTTAGTGCTGGCTCTCGTAGTCGGTAAGCAGTCGCTTTATGGCATGGATCGTTTGGAACAGATGAATAAATAGAGTTTCACTGATTTCTGGGAAGTTCTGTTCATTTACACAATCTGCAAATCTCTGCTTCTTCTTTTGCTGTTAGGAAATTTTGCTGCTGCTTTCAATGCCCTTCAGGGCACCATCTTCATACCGGCCCAGCAGAGATCAGGACTGCAGCTGCCTTGTTTCTATGTGTTCCTGGGATCTTTCTGTGCCTGCTGGTGTTGAGATGGGTGACTGCAGTGTGCTTTCTGTAATGCATTGAGTCTCTCTCCACAGGGATTTTTCATCGGAGGCCATGGAGCTTTCAGCCAACGAGCTCAGCATCTATGACAAGCTATCAGAGACAATTGATCTGGTGAGACAGACTGGGCACCAGTGTGGGATGTCAGAAAAAGCCATCGAGAAATTCATCAAGCAGCTCTTGGAAAGGAATGAACCCCAAAGGGGCCCTCCCCGCTACCCTGTCTTAGTGGCCATCTACAAGGTAAGGCATCTCTGTGCATGCACAACACATTTGAGGCTCTGAATGCTCTTACCTGGTGTAGGAACCTGCTTTGGCAGGGGGTTGGACTTGATGATCTCTGGAGGTCCCTTCCAATCCCTACAATTCTGTGATTCTGTGAATTTTTCCCTTTGCATCTGAGCCATTTGTTTCCCATTGCATTTTCCAAGTTCTTTACTGAAGAAGATGTTAAGCATAGCTTTCTTCTTTCCTCCCATAAGCTGGTTTGAAAATAGAAGGCAACCGACTGAGATTTGGAATTACTGGTGTGAATTGAAAGTTGAACATGTCAACACCTCCCTCTCCTTAAATTATTAAAGAACAAAGTCTTTGGATTGATTTTTCAGGCAATGATTCCAAATGCCAGCACTCAGTGGAAATGTGAGGAAGGAAGGAGATTCTCAAAGTTCAGGGTTGTATAACGAAGGCATCCAAGTTCTGTTTCTCATTCTGTCCTGAGCTTCCACCCATCTTTATTCTCCTCCTAGTCTACAAAATGAACCTGCTGCCATGGTGCTTGATGAGAGAAAAATGCTTGGAGAAACTGAACTAAGATGCTGTAAAAAGCATTCCCAAGTAGGGGAAAGGATGCTATTCTGATAAGTAGGTAGGAGATGTTACAAGTATAAAGAACTTCTCAGTGGCAGAATGTTCAGCCGTGCTTTAGTGTTGTCTTTGCAGAATCATCACAGTGGTTTCCACTTAGAAAAAGTAATCATGCTGTTATCTTCCCTTCCTATAAAAGCTGTAAAATGAGGCTGCAGAATGGGAAACCGGGGACCTGAACTTCCATCTTCTCTTGTGGATTTTGCTGTTGGTTCACTCTGACTTTGTCTGTTGGGGAGAAATGCATGGTGTCATCTCTCAAAGGCTTCTTTGGGATTGTGTGGGGGAGGGAGCTGGCACCACCTCTGCCAAAACGTTTCAAGGCTTGACAGATGTTTGCAAAAAGCTTTGAAAACCTGTTGTAAGAGGTATGGAGGAAGTGCAGGCTTTCATTTGGTGAGGTGGGAGGAATCTGAGCCATCTGTGGATGATCCTCTTTGCTTTGGTGCTGGGTGAACAGCAGCACTGAAATAAATGGACAGAGCTGTGCGGCTCTGTTTTGAAGGCTGCTTAATTTTGGTTTTGGATAGCAGTGAAACCGAGTGACATCTCTGTGTATGTAAAAAGCACCACAGATAAGTGAGGACCCACAGTGGAAAGTTGGAGGTTCATCCTACAGCGCCCATCCTCAGCATTCAGGTGTGTCCTGTGCTGAGGACACATCAGCTCACTGCAGTGCAATTAATTACGTGCCTGTTTGTTCTTGCAGGGCCTGCTCACGCTGGGACTGGTCTTGCTAACTGTGTACTTTGTGATCCAGCCATACAGCCCGCTGCCACCCGAAACTCCACTCTCCAGAGCCCATGCCTGGGGCTCCCTCATCGGCCACATCCGGCTGCTCTCTCTCCCTATTGCCAAGAAGTACATGCTTGAGAGTAAGGAAATCGTTTTTCTTCTGTAACACAAGCCTAGAAAGAAATACCGACTTAAATACCATCCACACAAATCACTTGAGTGTCTCCTTGGGCACCAAATGCGATATTGGATTGACACCATGGTTTTCCCTTTTCCTTCCACTGCATTTAAAAATAGCATCCTGGCTTCTAGCCAGGGCACTTTCCCTTCTATTCACTGGGGCTGAAACATATTTTATCTCTTCACTTCATGATTTCCTTCTTGCACATTCTTGTTTTCTTGCAGTTCTCGGAGCCACGGTGGGATAGCTATGCTGGGTAAACGTCACCTTTAGGCATACAAAACCAATTTGTTTTCATAGTTGTGTACAAAGTGTGGAAACCTCCAGATGTGACCTGGGCTTAAGAAAAAGTAGCTTTTGCCAAGTGGCATATTGGGAAAGGACTGTGGGCTTGAGTGCCTACAGTGTTCACAGCAGCTAAAGTAACATTTAGGTACGGTGTGTGTGAGGAAGCTGGATGGATCTGTCACGAGATGGTGCTGTCATGGGAGATGGTCATAACAGAAATGGGAAAGTGTGAGTATTTCTCATTCCCACTTATCATTTCCACTGACTTAGGCTAGCACCTGGCAAAAGCATGGGCTCTGTGAGTTATTTTCAGCAGGGCTGTGGCACAGTGCTGATTGTCTGTTGGCTCACTGTAAAAACAAATGTCTGTGCCCTCGGGTGGTTTATATTTAGCATGAGCAGCTCATTGTGTTGGAGCTCTCTGTTTGGGTCTGACCTTCCTGCTGTAGCTAAAAATGCCTCCCTGAAATGCCAGCCCCATTCTGCATTCTCTCTGTGTCTCCCTGTGTTCCCCTGACGTGTGGCTGGCTGTTCATTTGGATTTGTATGGGTGGGCTGGGATATTCCCATTGTTTGCTTCCTTCCTTACTCATTGGGATCTCTCATAGAGAGGAAAAAACAAAGGTGAAGTGATGGCTCTGATGGCCGTTTGACACTTCTTTATCCCTCAGATCAATTCCCATATAAAAACTAATGCTTCTACCCTTTGTGTCAAAACCAACTCTATATCTGATGGCCTGTTACGTGTCAGTGTGTTTATGTGGGTCTGTGAACACCCCTCTGCTTCTGTATGCAGAAGGAAACAAATGGAGACTTTTGTGCCCAGGCCTGGGCTGCTGATGTGAAAACCAGCTGATCAGAAAACATCCAAAGGGAACGTGAGGTTCTGGGAATCAGGATGTGAGGTGGTTGTTTAAATGCACATAAAATCCCCCATGCCTCCATGAGTTCTGGGAATCTTACAAGAGTAGGGGATCTTGTAAGCAGGCCTAGCACTTTCCATTTGTATAGAAGACACCATGCAAGGAATCTGCGCTGCGAAGGAAAAACACAGCCCAAGGACTCTTCTTCTGTTCTCTGAGTTGCTAGATTAATTTTTAGAAGGAGCTGAGGCTGAAACACAGATGAAACCTCTTGTGCTCAGGCACCAGTACAAGTCCAGCTTGGGCTGTTCATGCTGAAAGCCACCCCTTAGCAGTTTGGAGGCCGCCCTGGCCCACCGGCGGTGCTGGCGGCCTTCCCTTGGCCACACAGCCCAAAGTGGTGTGGACAAAGCCTGGATGCAGCCAGGCTTGTGTGGGTGGCTCATTTCACTTCCTCTGGGGCCGGTGGGGGCAGCCTGGCTGCCGTGGGGCTGAGGTGTGGGGCTGTGCTGTCCCTCCTGTGCCTGCTCTGGAAGCAGTTTTCCTGTTTGCAGGTTTGCAGGTTGGAGCCTGTTCCCTTGGTAGATGTGGGCTGGGCAGGCAGGTTTCCCCAGGAGCCCTAAATCAGTGTGATGACAGCACGTTGAGGTGAGCAGGGCTGTGGGATGGCTGCTCCCCCTCCCTCCAGCTCAGGGTAACCCACGTTCCTCCTAACCTCCATCCTAGTCCCTTCCACCCCAGGAGCCATGCTGTGGATGACAAGGGCTGCCTGTGCCAGTGGCTGTGGGAAGACCTTTGAGCCTCCATCTCACAGCCAAAGCGAAGAGTGCAGTATGTGCAAAGCTGTGTCTGTTGCGTTAGGTTTGTAGGATTGGGTCCAAAGTAAATTTCCTCTTTGACTCTCTTTCTCTTCTGCTCCTTGCCTTCTTTATCCCTCAGATCAATTCCCATATAAAAACTAATGCTCCCACCCTTTGTGTCTTCAAAGCCAACTCTGTATCTTTGGGTTTGGCCCCTGTGCCTCTGTTTCAGCTGTTTTCCCAAGGTTAGGAACCGAGGTCCCTTTGGTTCCAGTGAGGTTGTACCCAAATGTGGTTTGCATTTACTCTTCCTGAGCTCATGTTTGTGCAGAGCATGTGGAAACCCCAGTGCTGGGTCACACTGCCTGCTCTGGGCAGGGTGAGTGCCTCTCATCATGTGAGCATTTTGCTTTCTGCTGGACAACTGAGTGCCTCACATTGCTCCTATCCCCAGGGAGGTGGGAGATTTGCTGACCTTTGGGGTCTGTGTTTTGTAAGGAACACTGAATTTTGAGCAGGCATTTGGGTTAACACAGGATTCCCAGAGAAAGCAGGGCCTGTGTAACCTGGATTCATTTCTTTTTTCTGAATATTCTGGGATGGAGAAGTCGCTCTACCTGTGTTTCAGTTCTCTCCCTTCCAAGTTGGGCTATGAGTGCTTCCTTTTCCCTTGCAAGTGTTGGGAGGAAATGCAATGAACTCCTTGAGTGTGTAGTAATAGGTGCCAGGTGAGACACTACATGTTTATCTGTGCTCCTACCCTTTGTGATGCAGTGTGACATCTTTATAGTTCTTTTGACACCTAAAATCATATTTAGATATCATATTGGTAACTGTTCCCTGCCAACCACACAGAACAAGGATGTGGATGAGTAGAGCATGAATTGTTCTTACATTATCTCATATATCTGCCAGTGTGCTAAGTCCTTGCAGCTCAGAAACCTTGGTCAGTGGTGATTAGGCTCTCATCCAACAGTGTGACCATTTACAGGAGTTGTTTCCAGCATGTGGTGACCTAAAGGAATAGCCAGCTTTGCTTCTAACAACAAGACCCTGTCCTGACCAAATATATCCAACACAGTTCAAAATCAGCTGCATAAGTAGCTGCTCATCGCCTCAGAAATCAGATGCAAGCATACATGTAGCTCAGGGTTGGAGAAGTGATCCTGTGCAGTTATCCCCAGCTGAGAGATGACTCCTTGTGTTTAAAAACTCCCTTTTGCATAGACCAGAAGGGCTAGAAAACATGTTTGTTGGCTTTATTCACAATCTGTTTCAGAGAAATGGACCCTGCTAGAGGAGCTGTGTTTAAGCAACACCTTGTAAATGGCATGTATCACACTGGGGGGCTGTCAGGTGCCTCTGAGAGCTCTTTGTGGGGATGGGTCACAGCAAGCTGGGTTACTGGGGCTGCTCAGCTGGGAGAAGACAGCAGCCTCTGCCTCTTGGCTGGCTACCTTCAGTTTGGCTCCAGGCTTGCCTTGGCGCCTGGCCAGGCTCTGGCTTCTTTCTGGACTTAACCCTTTGCAGGCAGCCTGTGATGGGCCAGCCACTACCAGATTTCTCTCTGTTCCAAGTTTGTTGCCTTCCCTCCTATTGTAGCCCTACAGCGTGTTTATCCTTGGCTCAGCTCCGTGCAAAAAGGGAGCATCCAGCATGCCTGTTTTACCTGAGGGAGAGGTTCTGCTTCCTGAGCTCAGCGTGGGCATAGAATCTAAGCATTCAGTCTGCCTTTCTCAGGAGGTTTTGCAGCCCACACTGCATCTGACCTGCTGGGTTCACTGATCTGTGAGCCCAAGGAGCGTGGATCTGCTTTGAATGGAAGCTTTGAACAAGAAAGCTGCTTGGGACATAAAGTAGGGTCTGATTTCTAACTTGCTCATCATAACAGTCTAATCACCATACTGCCTTTCTTTCCTGCCTTCAGCACAGCCCTCTCATCTTGCTTACAATGGATCTTTTTTTTTTTCCTTCCTAAAGAAGGTGCATTTTGTCTGTTCAAGCTCTTTTGCTCTTCTATCTGTGCAAACACTCATGTTCCCACTTCAGGAGCTTGTGCATGTTGAGGTCTATGTGAGCATGGCCTGGGTTGCAGACAGGGCTTGCCTCCATCCCCTTTCAGCTGCCCATTTATCTGATCTGTGTGTATGTCAGCATCCTTTTATGACACAACCTGAAGCAGACCAGCAGACACCTGTGTTGGCTCATTCAAAGGAGGATTAAGAAAAGGCTGATGTTGCAGTGCAGTGAGATGCCAAGCTGTTTTCAAATGCTGCCTTACTTTGGCCTTGGTTCAGCCAGTGGAATGTTTATTTGGATTTGCTGGTAGTAAACTAACTCCCAGCTAACTGGCAGTCTGGAACATGAGGAATTCTTCCTGTTGCTTTTGTATTTTGGTGTCTTCAGAAGTTCTTGTCTCCTTGTTTGCCAAGTGAATTCTCATTTTGGTTTACTTCCCAACAAAGAGGGATTGTGCCATGTACAACCTGTTGCAGGGGCAGAGCTCTGTGCTGATGACTTGGGCACGTCAGACCTTCTGCAGAGTCAAGTGTCAGACAGCTGGAAGCAGCTGAGAGGGATCTGCTTCAAAAACATTCTGTTCCTCCAGGCCAGACACTGCCAGAGCAGCACAGGGCACAGAACCAGAGGTGCAGGTTGTGGAGGGCTTTCCTGACAGCTTCATCCCTGCCTTCAGTTTTGTATATTGGCAGGTGAAGATTTTTCCTGGAAGTGATGCTCTTTTGTCCCACAGGACTGTGAGTTCCTCTTGGGCTGGGCTGAGCAGACTTGATTTCACAACGGCTTGTTGGATCAAAATAATTTTTGTGCTTGATTGGAGGTTGACTAATCACCCTTGGGTTGTTTGACCAGCCGTTACCCATTAGTGACATGAGGGAGCAGTTCTTCGAGCTGTTGATTTTTCACTCAGTTCAAAAATAAGGGTTTAGTAACGCATTCACTTGTAGCTGTTATTTTGTTGCTAGCTTTTCCTAAAAATGCTACACAAAGCAAGCTGGGAGTTACTTTCTCCTCCAGGCATAAATATGTTCAAAATGGAGCTACAGAAGTGTTCAATGTGAGAAGGAGGTGAGGATCTTGTGCTGAAGTTGTGTAGTGTACATTTAAAACCTCACCGTGATGCTTTCCTTGATCAGGACTTCTACACTACAACTAGCAAGTATTGTTTATGACTTATTTGGGAACCTACCAGTTTAGCCTGACTTCAGATTGATATATGATTGATATATAATAATGAATTGATGTCTGTGAACTCCTTCAGTTTTTAAAATATAATTTTAACTTCCCATAAAGTCTGGGAAAGACAGTGATAAGCTTGCTGCTGAAGGAGATACGAGCTGTTTAATTGAGGAGTGTGTATCTGTAAGTCTGCAGAGATCCCAACACAGCTGGAGGC
This sequence comes from Lagopus muta, assembly GCF_023343835.1. Classification (NCBI taxonomy): domain Eukaryota; kingdom Metazoa; phylum Chordata; class Aves; order Galliformes; family Phasianidae; genus Lagopus; species Lagopus muta. Next base: position 1,626,771 of record NC_064456.1, read on the forward strand.
CATTCTTGACTCAGAACCAAGGACAACCTGACCACAACCTGGTGGGGGGCCAGCAAGCTGTGTCCACACCTGCAGCTCTGCATGCAGAAAGGTTTATGTTTGCAGCACTTTGTTAGGGTCCGAAGCTGCCCTTGGCTCCACGTGTCTTTCTGGAGCAAAAGCTTTCTCTGCCAGATGGTTTCCCTCTGACCCACTGCACTAGCAGACTGATACTGGCCCCCTATGTGGACCCTTAAGAGAGCAGGGCTGTTGCTGAGGCCTTGCTGCTGCTCTCACATCTACGTGGGCACGTTTCCATGAGTTTTGTTGCTTCAGTGCGGTGGGCAGAAGCAAGGCCAGGTCTTCTCAGTAACCTCAGGAGATCCAATGTGATCGTCCCCACCCTGCATCTCTGGGGCTGCTCACACACACCCCTCTGTAGATCTAGGGACAGCCAAAAAGCTTGGGAGATCCTCTGGAAATGGCCAAGTAGGGCGGGGTGCACATGTTAAACTGATTGTAAATTGAAAATTATTTCTCTGCATAGTGGAAAGTACAGCCACGAACTCCTGCCAGCATTAATCATAGACGCGTTTTAAGGGAAGTTATCTCTTCATCTGTGCTATGCTGGCAGCTGGAAGTCCACAGCCCTGGTGCTGCTAGGACCTATCCAGGCACAGGGGAGAAGACAGCCCTTGTCCTGCAGAGCTAACGAAGAACAAAAGCAGATATTGGGTGAGTGTGATCAATGGGGAGCTGAGGTTCTGTGTGACAAACCGAAAGCTGCTCCTCCGAGGGCGACGAGGAAGCACAAGTGCAGAGGAGAGGTTCACTGGGACTGGCCCACACTCGTGTCACGTAATGGGTAGTGGAGTGTGTCACTGCTACAGCTGCTTCCCTGCAGCCAGACTCCATAGGGATAGCTGCACACGCCCAGCACTTCAGTGTATGCATGTGAGTGGATGGGACCGTGGTGTGACAGCTGCGTGGAGATGGAGAGTGCATCTTTCAGGCTGTGTGCGCACAGGCAGTTTGCTTGGCTTAAACCAAAACAATCCCCCAGGGTGTCTGGGCAGGGTGATAATGTAAAAGGAATGCAGGGAGTGTAATCGAAAGGGAAGAATAAGCAGCCTTGGGAAACCTCCTGCTCTGGTCCCCAGTGTGCAGTTGCGTGCCCTCTCCTCTATGTGAGGTCCCATCTCCCTCCCTCCTTTGGAAGGGCAGGCCCTCCATGCTGTCCATACTTGTCATGCCAGTCACACGCGTGCTGGTGCACAGACTAACACCCTCAACAATCAATCTAAAAGATTAATTACCAAAAAAAAACCCCAAAAAAAAGAGTCCCACAGTCCCATTTGCAGCATTTGAAATGCGTCTCAACTGTGCTCCGCTAGGGTTATTCATGGGGAAAAGAAATAACCTGAATCAAGCAATTGAGAATGCAAATATCCCAGCCTGGCTCAAAGGAGGAATCAAGCTCTGTACTGTCAAAGCTGATTAGCATCCAGCTATGTGGGGTGCTGCCTTGAGACCTGAGAGAGAATTTTGGGACGTCTGAGCTTAAAGCTTTGGGATGAGCTCTGAGTTTTGCAGAGAAACAGATGATAGTGGTGTTGCTCTCTGCATCATGACAGACTATAAGATATGTTTTCTTGTTCTCTTCTGGTGACTGCCCTTCCTCTGGAGAGATCTTTCAGCCTTTTGTTTCTCATTGCTGACCAGCTGTTTTTTGTGAGTTGAGTTTTTTGTAGTAAAACCGAAGCTTTCTACAGCCAGTGGAACAAAGATTTTCTTTTTTCTCTTGTGAGCAGGGGAGGGAAAATGCTTTGGAACAGTTTCTCATGGGAGCGGGACTTCTGCTTGCAATCAGGTTTTTACACTCTGTTTTTCCTTTTTACTCCTTTCCCCAAAACCACCGTAGATGCTTCCTCCAGCAGGACTGCAGATTGCATCGTGATCCCTTCCCATCCATATCGCAGCAGTAGGGTGGGAAGTTGCAGCATGTGTGGTTTGATTGGAGATATTCAGAGGAAAAAAGCAAAATGAATCCCAAAATGAATCCAGACGATCCAAAATGAATCGTCTCCTCCTTGCAACACCCCCATGAGCCTGCAGCCCCCCGTGACATTGCTCTTTGTCTGCTGCAGACGTCAGAGGGAAAAACGAAGCAAACGCTTTGCTATTAAATGGTATTCATCAATTCTGAGCTGTAAGCAGGAGTGTGAGTGTGGCTGGATGCCACAGTCATAGCACCAGGCAGGCTGCAGGCCTGAGGAGCTGCTGTGCATCACTTCTCAACCATTTTGCAGGCAGGCTTTGCTGTCTCCTCTTTCTCTCTCCTGTCTCATCCGCTCCGTTTCCCTGGGCGTTCTGCAGCAATGTCCAGGAGGCAGGAGCTGTTTTGACATGTGCTGGCACTGCAGGGAGGGCTGGGCCTGCTGTGAAGACAGATCTCTGGACTCCTCATCTGAGGCGTGTCCAGGGCCTCGGGTTGCCCTGAGCCACCCTGACAGATCAGGTGTTTGGGTGGATTTGCTGCATCTGCCCAACTTCACATCTCCCTGTAGGACTGAGGTTGTAACACCACGGCTGTCGCTGCCACTGAATCAGAGCTGTGCCTTCCTGGCGTGCTGGCTGCAGCTGTGGATCCCTTAACACAGAAATACATGGGATGTTCAGCAGTGTTTCCCCTCATCCTGTTTGTTCAGTACTGCAACAAGTCACTTCTGTGAAGATTGACTTGCTCTTCTGGGCTGGGCTGCAAGCTGGAAGAGGGAGGTGAGCTGTAGATGTCAAGTAATGGTTTCACTTAAAACCTGTAGTTTTGAAGATATAAATATGTGCAGTGTTCACTGCAGGCCAGTTCAGCTAGTTTCTGGAGCTTAAAATGGACATGGCAGTAGTGCAGGGGGAAATAGGCGAGTTGTTGCATATATTGCCAAGATTTTCCTGATATTGGGACTTTTCTCCCCATTTTATCTTCAAGTCAGTGCATGAGAGGAAGGAACACATCAGCACCACGTCTTGCTGAAATCCCACATTTCCCAGCAGCATCTGCACATCACAGATGGCAAACTTTGCCCAGGACAGAGTCTTTCTGAGCTAATGCAGATGGAAAGGGGAGGGTTGTGGTTTCAAGGATGTGTTAACAGGGTCTGTGGCACCAACACTGACTGTTAGAGTTACTGTGTTCAATGTGGAGTTCTATTTTTGTCTTCTAGGTGTCTTTTTGATAAATGTTTGGATTGTTTTGAACAACTTACAGGCATTGGAAACTCCATGTTTCATGTTAGCAATAATGAGTTTATCATGGAGTTTTATCTCCTTTCCGTCTCGTTTTTGGTCTAATTAAGCTCATTTCTCTTGTTTCCTCTCAAGAATGCCAGGACTGGTGGGCAGCAGGTTGCAGACAAAACACTTCTACACTTCCTGCAAACTGCACAGCATGTTCTACTGTGAAAAGCCTTCAGATTGTGACAGACATTGGGGAGCTATCAGAAAAACTCCAGGGGTCTCAGCCTTTTCTAACCAAGGTAATACCTGGATTCGTAATTCATAATTAATTGAGGTGGAACGTACACCTAAGAATACATTTAGCCCCAATTTAAATAGGTGAGGAGGGCGAAGAGCTGTCTGCATCCCTAGCAAGTTGTTCCTCTGATTAATTACCACTGTGGTTGGGCACGTAGCAGACTTGGTGGCTGTCACTCTTGGATGTTCTTCAGTGGATGGAAATGGGAGAGGGGAGAAACCCTCAGTGCAAGGCTTTTTAATTTGTTTCTGTGTTGTTTAAGACAGGACAATCTCTCTCATACGAAGAACTAAAGCACTTTCAGTCCCAGGATCCTGAACTGGCAGAGATTATCATAGAAGAAAATTCATCTGAATTGTGGAGCTGCCTCCCAAGACAGAGCTTCCCATTTTTCCTTCCTTGGTGGGTCAAAGATGAAACCATGCAGGTGATGGATGTGTCCATCTGTGCTGCAGGGCTGCACAGGCTTTGTCTGTGTGAGCTCTCAGGAGCTTGCTAGTTGCACTTTAACAGGAGGGAAGGGGAAGAGGTGTGGGTGACAGACTTGTGTCTGCCTGCTGACTCTGACTTGATCCAAGCAGAGTATTTATGCACTAAAATGAAGCTCTGCGTGCTGTGGCTTCATGCATGATAAAAACATCCCAGTGACTGCTTGGTCCTGTTCTTCAGGCCATGTGTTAATCAGTTGGGCTGTGGTCTGATCACCTGTGGCAACTGATTTGCATGTTTAATAGCCTCTGGAAAGTCCTCCACTGTCTCTATTGGCTGAGAAGAGGTACCATGGCTTTTGCAAAGCGCCAGGGAAGCCTGCAGGATAATTGGATAATTTGAAGGGAAGAGGGGAAGGAAGTTGTTTAGATATCCCCAGTGTGTTTGTTCCCTGTTTATATTGTCCTGCTGCACGTAGTAAGAGAGCTTAGGTCAAGAATCTGGGAAGACAAATTTTACTCCTAAGTGATGTTTGTGCTCTTAGCTTCTCTGGTCTGCCCCCACATCCCCATCCAAAAACAGACTGGTCTGCCAGCATCTGTGTTTATCAAGGATCAGTGTTAGTGAACAATTTTGTTCTTGGAAGTATTGTCATAATGTGATCTTTCTGTAATACAATGTTCTTCTTGTTGGGCTTTTTTCACTTATTTTTTAGGAACAGGTCTGTGAACAGAACTCAGATTCTGCAGGAATTTTTCCCTACTTCCTCTTTGCTGTCTTTCCCCAAGACAGTCTCCCTGGAGAACTGCTTTCTCATCCGCCATCCAGATTTGGGGAATAAGGTGAGAAATTCATCCTGGAGCCATTGCCTCCCTGACTGTGAGTTGTCCTTCAGAAGCTCTAGGCCTTTTGGGGATTTGCATGTCTTCAGTTCTTCCCACTGCTGTGCAGTGTGGCATCTCAAGGTTGCTGTACCCCCCAGAACTGAAGAGAAAGCATGTTGTGTCTACTTATGTGCTGCTGGGACACCGTGTCCCAGACCTCCCTCAGCAATAAGAAATGCCTATGGGGTGTCCCAGCTCCTCACATTTACATCCTGGTCTGTGTGCACAGTTGGGCACAGTTCACTTGAAGGCCCCTTCTGGGAGTTGTTCCTGGTAGTAAGTTCTACCTGTTTTGGGATACCTGCAGTGGGGGCACATCACAGAAATGAGTGTTTCCAGCTTGATCTTTGTTCCCATGTGAGTTTCATGGAGGAACTGCCTTGGGAGGCTTTGCTTTGGTATCTGAGGGAGCAGCAAACCTGTAGTTTGTGCTGCCTCACCTCGTTGCAGGGCAGTAACTTGCCCTTGTTTAATCAGATTCAAGAAAAGCTGGCAAGGCTTCTGAAATATTCTTCTCTCTTCCTAGAGCTACAGTTTGCACAGCCTCTTTGTTGTTGGAAGTGGACAGCTTACCCTGACTGTTGTACCTCTGGACAAGTGCAGAGGACACTGCGAGATGTTCAAGGTGGATCTGGAAGCTGGAGATTTGGGTGAGTAGCTGTGCTGTAATCTGCAGGCTCTGGGAGCTGGGTTTTTCATAGCTGACACCTAAGGATGTAGTGTGTGCCTGCAGTGAGTGTAGCAAGACAGAAGCATGGTGATTTGGGGCTGGAATTCATGGGCTGGACCACAACTGCATGCCATGAGATGCTGAGTGTAAAGATTGCTAGAACTGAGCTGCAGGGGCTGCACAAGACACAGTGCTCTGCTGGGTGTTAAACTGAGGGCAGGGGCTCAAAGAGCTTCTGCGTGTCTTCTTCCCTTCGTGGGAAAGGCAAGCAGTCGTTAGGCATGGATTGAACTAATGATGCTTCTTCATTGCATCTCCCAAAGGTTATGCCAGCACGGATTACTGGACGATGAGCTTCGTGGCCAAAGGGACAGAGCCAGCTGTTGTTTGTTATGGAGCTGCTAGCTAAGGACTGTGGCATAGGAAAACAGAGCTAATTCCAGGGCAAGAAGACTTTCAGCTTTGAAGCCAAGGCAACATCTTGAAAACGATAGAGTGGGGCAACTGTGACAGGCAGCTTTGCCACCCTGCATGTTTACAGTGTTAAAAAATGACTGTTGTCCTGACCCTTGAGGTAATTCTTTGCCTTTTCTCAGATGTATTTTTGGAGAAGCTCAAGCTATTTATGACCTTTCCTGTCCCCTCAGGTAAGCTGTGGGCTGGCAGCAAGGGTTTTTTTCCAGGAGCAACAGCAGGGTTTCTCAGGATGAGATTAATCTTGTGTCCTTTCTGGATTTATGGCACTTCTGAAACTTCGAGGGGGGGGAAGAGGGAACATTGGGAGTGAAGGCTGTGTGTGTGACATTTCTGTATACATTCCTCCTGGGGAGGAGGCTTGAAGCCTGCCATGTCAGGCCATCTCTATAAAGGGAATGAATTGACATATCCCACCTCCACCCCATCTCTCACACGTGTGGCTGCGTGCCTCAGCAGTGCGTCCTGCATCGCCAGCCTCAGCTCTGTGCTTCTGGGCTGCCACAAGCACTGCAGCCTCAGTGCAGAGAGCCTCCCTCACCGCACCATTCTTGTACCAAATGGATCAGTTCAGACCTCTGTGATCACTCTCCTGCAGTTCTCTCTCAGCAGGCTGGAGGTGAGTCAAACTGTGACTCTGCTTTCTTCCCCCTCTTCTTTCCCTACAACAAAAATGCAGGTTTCTGTGAGGTGCTGAGAGTGCAGCAGTGGTTCTGTTTGGAGACGGGGCTGGATGCAGAGCAGCTCTCTGCAAGATCATCTTCTGATTGTGCACCTGAGACGTGGGGGTTGTGTGATTGCCTTCATATATCCCTTGCTTTGAGGCACTGCCTGTGTTCCCAGCCCCGGCTACCTGTGGGAGCACCAGAAATTTTCCATGTCCCTAGCTTTTTTTTGTTTTGTTTTGGCATCAATTTCTTCCAGACCTGAAACTTTGTCTTCAGAATGAATGTTGGTTTTTCCTGAGTCTGTTCCAAGCTGCCTTCGCATGCTTCCTGTTGCTTGAGCAACTGCTTTATCCAGTGCCCTGAGAGAGGCTTGGTTTCAGTGTTTGCAGGCTGCGGATGCTGCTGTCCCTTCCAAGTTTGATCCTTTGGGTCTGTTCCTGCTGCTGAAGATCATTTACAGATGTGTCAGGCTGAACTCATAGGCCAGGGCTGGGGTTCAGGACATACTCTCACACTTGTTAATATGGAACTGGGAGGGGTTTTGTTTGAAAGCAAGTTAACTCCGTTCTCAGGAGCAAGAACCTTTTCCTCTGTAAATATTTTAGATATACTTAAAGTGATAGATTGGAAAAATGTCTACCCAGCCTTTGTTTTTGAACAAGAGCAGGCACATGGGAGCAAATGTCTTACTAATCTCATTAAGGGCTGACGGCAGCTGCCAAGTGGGATGACCACGTCTGGCTCCTGCACAAGGACAAGGCAGAGGACGGTTCCTGCTCCAAAGAATTTAGCCTGAGAGAATTTAGTCTGCATCACAAACATTTCTGTGCATAACCCTTGTTTTTCCTCCTGTAAGCTAATGAGAACAACCCCAGCACTTGTGTTAGTCGGAGTGTTTGGCCTTTCACACTGGACCAATGTGCTCCAGACCCAATAGAACTGAAGGAGGCTGACTCTGAACAGAAAAAGACTAATTTAATTTGTAGTAAAACATTAAAGGGAATTGGATTAACCAGACTTCTGTTAATATTGTTGATGCTTGGGGTGTGTTTTACCCTTGTGACACAACATGCAATCCTGTACATGCCAGCACACACACACACACACACACACACACACACACCACCCCTCTCCCTCTTCTTAAAGCCTGGATCTTAGTTAATGGAAATTCAGGAGCTCAGTGATGCTGGAATTAGGGCCCATGGAGTGACTGTTGCTATTTACACTTTTGGCAGCTTCTCAAGTCAAATTCAGAGACCGACAAGGTTCCCTCACCTCTCCCTGTTTTTGTACCTGGTCCATTTCTGTAACACATGGGCTGGAGGTGCCCGTGGGAAGGAGCTGCTGGGCCCATTGCTGCTGGGATGGAGGGCAATTCGGTGATGCTGCTGCTTCTAAGCACCCTTGAATGAACCTTCTAAAAGAGCTGCAGAGACAATGAGCGTCTGTGAGGTGCCTGCATTTGGAGTGTCACACTTGTGGCTGTCTGGATCCTTTGGGAAAAAGCAGAGAAAATGGATCTATTTAAGTTGCTGTTTACACTGGGGGAAGGGGGGACCCTAGGGTAAGTTTGTGCCTACTTAGCAAAAGTGCTCTCACGTGTTGCTTCCCCACTGCTCAGTGTTACAGCTGGTTGGCCAGGAGATGGTGGATCTGGACTTGTTGGCAGATTAGCTTTCCAAGTGCATTTTATGGTCTCTGCATAAAGTTTCCAGATCTGTGTCTAGGTGATACATTGCATATGTCCCAACCTTACTCCCTTTGGAGTTTACATCATTTGTTTTTAAACTTCCAGTATATTTTCTCTTCCTTTTCCAAGAGCTGTGTAAGGAATTAGCTGCTAAGCAGAAACAGGAGGGCAATTCTCTTGCTGATAAAGAGCTGATTTTGGCCACGGCTGCTGCTGAGTGCAGAGCCTCAATCTGTAGTGCAGCTTCTCGAGTAGCTGCTGTTGTCAGCTGCCAGAGGAGCAGTGCTAACACCTTCCACATTGCAGCACAGGCAGGGAGCCGGGTACCAACAACTCAGAGATGAGGCCAAAGTGGCAAAATTCAGATGGCCAAAAAGAGGTTTGGATACCTTGGCTATGTGGCTGCAACTGAGCCCCGGCCATCTTCCATATCTGGGGCTCTGGCTTCACAGAACCTCACCTCACCTATAGAGCAGGCAGCTCCTAGCGAGCTGCTGAGCCTGGTGCAGAAGTGAGGGGAATGCATCTGTTTTCTCAGCTGTCAAGAGATTGCAACAACAAATGTGGTTGGATGAGTCACGGTGTGTCTGTCCTGGTCTTTCTTGCCTATAGCTTTGTTTTGGCACTTGTGCACCCTGTTTTGGGTAACAGCCCGCTTCCCATCCTGGCCAGCCTGGCGGGGTGCTCAGTAAATGTGTGCATCTTTATCCTTAACATTTCCATGCTCTTTGCCTGTGAGCTGGGAGAGAAGGGACTTGCATTCACCTGACATCCCAGAGGTTGCAAAGCTTCTCCGAAGTCACGCCAGTCACTGGGAAACTTGTGGGCAGAAGTGTGGAAGGGTCGTTTCTCTGCTCCTCGAGGTGGAGAGGTGGGATGCTGGACCTCGGGGTGGTTGTGCTTTAAAGCTGGTTTCCAAAAGCAGGCTCATTGACCATTGCTCTGAGTGCTGAACTCAAGGAGTGTTGTTTCCTTCGGTACCAGGAAATCAGCATCACTTCTAGGGGCCAAGCTGACAGTTTCTGTTGATTGTTTTCTGTCTCTCTCTGCTGATCCCAGCATCCAGCTGCCTTTGCAGTACCCTGGAGAACTTTCTAGGCTCAGGTTTCCTGGGCCTTTGGCTTCTCCTGCTGCAAGGATCTGGCAGGGAAGCTGGTTTTACTGCAAGGAGCTGGGCTGGCTCAGAGCACCTCCCTTCTCTCCCTGGTTTTGTAGCAGCAAGCCCAGCTCACGGCGTGGGAACTCCCTAAGTGAGAAGAGGTGTCCTCTTTGCAAATTGTGTTTGTAGAGCCATGTGTTTTCCCCTTCAGGAAACTGAATCTCATAAAGCACAGGTTTCATGTCCTGCTGAGTTAAATAAGGGCGATGCTGGTCTTCCCCTTGGCTTTGAAGATTCAAACCAATGGTAGGTGATTTATTTTTTGTGCTGTCGCTTTGTCTGTAGGGAGGGGGAGGCAATATAAAGGCTCAGGGGTGCAGGGAAGTAAAGCTATACATGCATAAAGACTGTTTCAGTGCTGAACACTATAAATTCAGTGGTGGATTAAAAGAAAAAGAATGTAAATATGCAATTAATGCAGAATTTTATGGATGGTCATAATTTAATATATTGAGAACTCTGTAAATACTTGGGGAAAAAAAAAAGTCTGTAAAGTGTGTAAATAAATGAGATTTGTATGTAAAGAAGAATAAAAAGAAAAGTTTTTACTTTTTGCAATGAAATGCAAGTGTTACTGCACCTCTCCCCCATTCCTGATTCTTATTTTCACGTCGTGTCTCAGCCACTGAGGGGTCATTTAAGCCTTTTAGGACACTGTGCAAAGTTGGAATGCTTTGGAAAATGTTTTGCCAGTTTGAAGCTGGTTCCCAAAGCAAAGGTGCTGCAATGGACACCGTCTGTCTCTCCTTTCTTCCTGCTAACAGTGTCTGTCCTTCCTTCACAATTCAGCTTATTTCAGCCAAGCACTGACAGAAGGGACAGAAGTTGGTAATTTCCAGAGCTGAATAAGGCAGGCAAAGGAGAGAAAGCTCCCGCTGCTACCAGGATAAAGTGCAAGCCTTGGTAGGCACCCAAGAAGCCACGCTGAAGACCTTCAAGACGTGAGTCAGTAGAAAATGAGGCTTTGCTGCTTCTGCAGTGCAGACTTGGGCCTTTTTGGAGCCCGCCAGTGTTGAGTTGAAGCCTTTACACCCTCATCAGGTACCGGCATGGAACTCCTGTCTCATGCCGAGGCTGCTGGCTCCCAGGGGTGCAGCAGACTGCAGTGAGCAGCAGGAAAGCTGCATTCCTCACACACTTACTAATGCCGGCTGGACATGAGTTTGTCAGCTCCAGGGTGGGGCTTGGACCTCGTGCTGTTAATCTCCACGCTTCAGACACTGGCTCCAGAAGGAGCCATTAGGGTAGGTTGGGAGGTTGGGAAATTGTGCTGCACCCCCCTTCACCAGCAGCCGTGCCTGACCTTGCCAGATGCACTGGCTGTTACTCACGTCTCTCCATGAGCCACGTGCCCTGGTTGTGACTCTTCCAGACCTGTTTTCCCCGAAAGCACTGTGTGTCCCAATTTTTCTTAATCCTCGTTGCTTCAGTAAGGTCTAGTGAGGATGCTGTGGTGCCAGGGGCTGCTTAAGGCTTAGCCCTTCGTTTCTGCATCGCTTTGGAAATACCAGTAGGTTCGCTGAGGTCTTCTCATCACTGCCTTGTTCCTCATCTGCCAAGCTGCGGTGAGCTGGTAGGACTTGGGTCCTGATATTGTTCCTTTCTAGTTGTTTCTCCAGGTCTCCAGAGATGCAGCAGAGCTACTGGAGTGTCTTGTGAAGGAGGTGGGTTTGCCTTGACCCACGCTCCAGGCCTGATGTTGACCTTAGCAATAAACGTGAACAGTGGTGAGACGTTAGCTCCAGATCCTGCTTGCAGAAGTTATTGAGCTACTGAAAGCATTTTAGACTCTGGACCTAATAAAGGAGTAGTTAATATGTGGAGGTAAGATCTGGTGGGGATGTAGGAGAGCAGTGGAGGCAAGAGAGCTGATGAGAGTGGTCTGAAGCAGAAGGACAACAGTAAAGCAGGGCCTGGAGAGCTGGGAAGGGAGGGGGGAAGGCAGCACTGACTGTGTGTGATGAACTGAGCTCTGCTAGCCAGAGCTGCCCCCCAGCTGATCCTTCAGAACAGTCTGTGACCCCCAGAGGCAGCTCCTGGAGTGGAGCTGGAAGGAGGAGGTGAGGGGGGTCTCCACAGGACTGTCTCCAGCACAAGTGGGGCAGCGTGTGACTGGGGACGCTGATCCTGAGCCCTCCAGGTGTCTGGCTGTGGCTGCAGCACGGTCTGTCCCTGCAGAGCTCATGGTCTGCTACTCCAGACAGACTCAAAGGCAGCTCTTGACTGCTAACTCCCCTTTGGGGGGCAATTTCAGCTCTTGATCTCGTTCTTCCTCACCCTTGTTGACAGAGGGAAGAGACATCAACCCTCTGCTACCTCTTCTAAGAGGGATGGAGGTGGCAGGAGGCTGCTCCCCACTGCCTGCTGCTTTCAACCAGTATACAGAGATAGGAGGTGGACAAGGGCAGCCCTTACAGCACTGCAAGCTGTTCTTAGCAGTTGGAGTTGCCTTCATTTCTAGAAGCACCTCAGTGACCAAGGAACACCCTTGTGTAAAACAGAGCTCTGCATTTATTTGTCAGTTGTTTGGGTTTTATTATTATTGTAGTTCAGGACAAAAGGTGGAAAAGGGACCACATAACAGATGGTTGAGGTGATGTCTGACGTTTGGAACAGCAGAGACTTACGTGAAAATGCCAGTGCAGGGAATTAGGATTGATGCACAGGGTCTGCCTTGGGGAGCGGACCAAGGGAGTTCTTTGGCACTGTATCCACTTCTGCTTCTCCATCAAGTCTGATATGTGAGATGGGTGTGTTCCATGTGGCTCTGAAACTCCTCTAATAAAGAACTATGTTTCCTCCCCGATCTTCAAGCTGTTGGGTGTTCCTTGCTTTTGGGAGGTGCTTTAAATCTGACTGCCAGAGCTGTGGGCTGCTAAGAGCAGAAGCTGTCTGCACGATGCTGAGCTCAGGTCTTTCTCCTCTTTTCCTGTTGCTCACAGCACTGGAGCTGAGCTGGTCCCTGACTGATGAAGAAAAGAGGATCATCTTGGATGAGCACAATAAATATCGCTCGCAGGTCTCTCCTCCTGCTGTGGATATGCTGAAGATGGTAAGTGGCTTTTATGGCAGGGAATCCCAGAGTGGAATGGTGCAAGGTTTAACCTTAATGCCTGCAGGAATCGGGGTTTTGTCTGGGGGAGGCAGGGCAATAATTGCTTAGAGCTATTGATACCAATGGAGGGGTTCCCCAGATTGCCTCTACAAGGATGAGTCTCTTTTCATGCGTAGAGTTGACTGATCAGCTTTGGAAGTTCCTGAGCACAGTCTGTGTCTCCTGATGCTCTGTGAGAGCAGAGCAGCTTTCGCTCACGTGAAGCTCATTCAGAAAGGCAGGTGTTGCCCTGAGCTGTGGTGCTGAGCAGGGCTACACAGCAGAGGGGGAATCCTATGCCAGCAGCTGGTGAAGCACTGCTCCATGTGCTTCATTTACCTTTGCTGGTGATTGGGATCCAAAATTCAAGGGTGACCTCCAGGTTGTTCGGTTTGGGCTTTCCTTCATGTTCCTGAGCACCACGATTCCCACGGGTGTAAGATGCAGAAAAGTCAGGGAATTTGGAGCCAAGCTCTTAGGGAAAGAATGAAGGAAACAATTTCCCACATGTCTAAAATGTGGGTCAGGATCCTTAGGTTGGTGGCGATTTGAAGCAGGGAGTGCTGTAGCAGCGGTGGCAGATCGCTTGCTTGGAGATGTTCCCCTCTGCAGGGCTGCATTGTTTTCTTCATTTAATCCAATCTCCTTGAACACATGGGACCTCCTGACGCTGCAGATCAGGAGCACCACAGATGTTCAGTGTCGAGCAGCCCTGACAGTTTCTTGTTAGAGGAGTTCCATGAAAGCCCCATTCTAACTTTCCTCCCCAGGACACAGTGCTGCTTGTGCCTTCCCCGTCTCTGACCTCACCTGCAGCTGCACCACGTTTCTGTTTGGGTCTGGTTGCTGTGGAAATAGTTAGATGATGGGGGGATTCAGAGCCTAAAGCCATTTATTTTAAACTGAGGCAAATGCTGCAGGTGCAAGCCCACTGTTTATGGAGCCCAGCTCTGTGCCAGAGGGAAACGGTGTGCGTTTCCCAAGCAGAGTTTCCAGCCCGTTGCTCTCAGCCTGGCTTGGGGCCATGGTGGGAGCTCAGCTGGCTCTCTGTCCCCCACCCAGATATTTTGGTGCTTCCCCCACAGTGCTGCTGCTCAGGGGCTGTCCTTGTCCCCTCCACACCCTGATGGCCAAATGCCCTGCAGCAGAGCTGTGTTCTGTGCCACTTTGCGCCCAGTGCTGGTTCTAGCCAGGAAAGCCCCCTTAGGACCCTCTGTTTGCTGGGCTGCCTTCCAGCCTGCTGCAGAAGCAAAGCTCCATCAAATGGAGCAAGGATGGTCAAAGCAGCTGCAGCACAGGGCTTCCCACTCATCTCCCTGCACGAAAGCCTCTGGGGCCTCAGCTGATGGGGGGCCACTGCTGGAGGGAGCTCTGTGTGTCTGTCAGGGGAGATTTGTCCTGCTCCACTCCTGTCCTCATCCCCACTCCTGTGTGACCCAGGGTCCTCTTGTCCTCTATCAGACTTACAGCTCTCCGTGCTGAGCATGGACATTTCAGGTGCTCCAGGCAAGGCTGAGAATTGTGCTGCTGCTCTGATCTACCCCTGTTTGATACGTTTGTTGTATGCTGGGACGGACTGAGGAGATCCCTTCCCCCATGCACTCCTCAGAAGGCACTCAGGGCACCCACATATTGAGTAAGGATTTGAATATGACTTCTGAATGGGAGAATCATGACCAGGCAGCTCAGGAGTCCTTCTTGTGTGTGTCAGAGAGCCCCGTGTCCCTCTCCATTTACTGACACTGAGCTCCTTGCAGAGCTGGGACACGGAGCTGGAGGCCTTTGCCCAGGCCTATGCAGAGAAGTGCATCTGGGACCACAACAAGGAGAGGGGCCGACGGGGGGAAAACCTTTTTGCTATGGCCCCGATGCTGGATCTGGAATTTGCTGTGGAGGACTGGAATGCGGAGGAGAAATTCTACAACCTGACGACTTCCACGTGTGTCTCTGGGCAGATGTGTGGCCACTACACCCAGGTACCAACCTGCTGGGGCAGAGGGGAAGCTTGTTGGGGAAGGATCTGTATCGGAGCCCTGGGTCCTCCCGGAGTCTTTGCAAAGAGATGGGGAATCTGTGCTGGGCACCAGCCGGGAATCACTGATACAGGGGAACCTGGGCACGGTGCCTTTTGGATAAGACCTCTTTGAAAATAGCTCTGCAGCTGTTTTTTGGCAGTGAAGCAGAGCTGGGTGCCAGCTTGCCCCAGGCAGAGATAAAATCTGAGTGTGTCTTTGCAGTGTGAGTGAGTGGTGGGAGTGGAGAGGAGCATAGTCAGTGATGGTGAGTGTCAGGATGGATCTGTGAAGGAGCCCAGGATCGAAACAGAGGTGGTGATGCTATGGAGTAAAAAGCTGTGGCCCTAGGCTGGGGAGGTGCTCCAGACAGATGCAGCTTCCAAGGCCACAGTATGGCCTGTTGACAAGGCATCTGCCTTCATCATCACCTCACCTTCACCCCTGGTCTTTGTCCTAGGTGGTCTGGGCAAGCACGCACCGCATTGGCTGTGGGTCAAAGTTTTGTGAGAAGATTGAAGGAATTGAAACAGAGGACATGTACCTGCTTGTCTGCAACTATTATCCCCCGTAAGTCCCATGCCTCACATGATTTGGTTCATCTTGGTGGGGCATCTGTGCTGGAAATGCCCTGCTATAGTCCCTATAAAATGGCAGGAAAAGCCTTTGGACTTGCTCAAAAATAAAGGCAAAGCAATTTTGAAAAAGGTCTTTGTTATCTTGGGTTGGTCGTAAAGGAAGGAAGGGTTGTTTGGTGATCCTTAGCCATGATTGTGATTCCTGCTGTCTGGTTCAGCTCCTGGCACAGACCAGGGAGGGAGGTCCCCCAGGAAACTGCCCAAGGCTGGTGCTGCAGCAGCTGAAAGGACAAACATCACCTGCTTGCTCTGTGCCTGGTGCTTCCCAATAGAGCAGTGATAGCCTGGTGAGGGGGGAACATGTTTTCTACCAGCAGAACAGTAAGATGTGGGAGGAATGGAATGGTGGCTGTGAAGCCCTGGGATTAACCTTGGGGATCACTGACTCTGAGATGGAGAGCAACAGCAGACCTTCTTAGGAGCATTCAGCAAAAGGGAGACAAAGGCATTTCCAGATGCTCACTGACTGCTCTTTTGTAAGGGGCAGTGAAAGACCAGGTCCACAGAACTGTTTCCCTTGGTTTTAGCAGTCTTGGGTTCAGGACACGGATCAAGCTGTGCTGATCCAAGTGTGTGGCAGAAGACACGCTTAAATTCTGAGTTTTGTTTTGGCTGGGATATTCCAGTTGAATCAGACTCCCTCTTGGGGATGGGTGTTTTCTGCCCTGTCCTCACGTTTTCTTTTTCTTGGTGTCTTCTGCTTCCAGGGGTAACATGAAAGGCCGGAAGCCATACAGGGAAGGACCCTCTTGTTCACAGTGTCCCGAGGACAGAGTCTGTGTCAACTCCTTGTGTGGTAAGTGAAGCAAAGCCATGCATGTGCCTTGTCAGGCTGTTGGGACTGAGACCCCTGGGTTGAGGTCCACGTTCTGAACCTGGACCAGCAGCTTCAGGTCTGGTCTAAGAGATGTCATGTGTGATGGCAGCCCCTGAGAAAGGTCAACTGCCAAAAGATGAGGAGGATCGAACAAGGACCTCAGACCTCCCATAGGCAGTGGTTATTGCTCCATGAGGATGCCCCGTTCTTAAGGGGAAGGAGGTTGTGTAAAGGAGATGAGATTTCTCAGTGTTGGGAATTCTAAAGTGGGAGATGGCCCAGAGTGACCTAAGCAGCCTCTGGCTGCTCCTTCTACGCGCTGTTGGCTTTTGCTGGCCCTGATCAGTTGAGGCCAGCTGACCCCTGTGCTAACCTATGGCACTTTTCATCTCTTACCAGAACCCACTATAGAAGAGACCACTCCACCCTCTGTGACAACAAAGGCAAGCCCATCCACCCCAGTCACACCAGAACGCACTACACCAGCACCCACCACAGTCACGGCCAAGCCAGAACCCACAGCCATGCCCTCAACCACCACAACAGTAGCCAGCACAGCCAAGGCAGAGCCAGAACCTGCTACAACCAAGCCATCATACACCACACCGGTACTCACTACTGCTACATCCAAGCCAAAACCCACCATGCTAACAACCACCACTACAGCCAAGCCAGCACCCACCACACCAAAACCACCAACCACCACACCAGAACCCACAACAACCACACCAGAACCCACAACAACCACCACCACAACCAGCACTACAGCCAAACCAGCACCCACCACACCAAAACCAACAACCACCACACCAGAATCCACAACAACCACACCAGAACCCACAACAACCACCACCACAACCAGCACTACGGCCAAACCAGCACCCATCACACCAAAACCAACAACCACCACACCAAAACCAACAACCACCACACCAGAACCTACAACAACCACCACGCCAAAACCCACAACAACCACCACCACAACCAGCACTATGGCCAAACCAGTACCCACCACACCAAAACCAGCAACCACTACACCAGAACCCACCACCACCACGGCAAAACCCACAACAACCACCACTACAGCCAAGCCAGCACCCACCACAACCACCACTACAGCCAAGCCAGCACCCAGCACACCAAAACCAACAACCACCACACCAGAACCCACAACAACCACCACCACAACCACCACTATGGCCAAGCCAGCATCCACTACACCAAAACCCACAACAACCACTACAACCAAGTCAGCACCTACTATGCCAAAACCTAAAACCACCACTGCAGCCAAGCCAGCACCCACCACACCAGAACCCACCACCACTGTGCCAGAACCCACAACATCCACTACAATCAAGCCAGCACCCACCACAACAACGCCTGCAATCACCACGCCAAAACCAACCACCACCACTACAGCCAAGCCAACACCAACCACGCCAAAACCAAGCACCACTACAACCAAGCCAACACCAACCACACCAAAACCAACCACCACTACAACCAAGCCAACACCAACCACGCCAAAACCAAGCACCACTACAACCAAGCCAACACCAACCACGCCAAAACCAAGCACCACCACTACAGCCATGCCAAAACCCATCACCACCTCTACAACCAAGCCAACACCCGCTATGCCAAAGCTCACAGCCACCACTACAGTAAAGCCAAAACCTGTTACAGCCAAGCCAACATCCACCACACCAACATTTACCACCACTACAGCCAAGCCAACATCCACTGCTATAACATCAGCAAAGCCAGAATCCACCACCACAACAAAGACAGAACATGCCAAAACTGAAAGTCCCGATTATATTGCAACAACTGGGTTAACACTTTCCTTTGAGCCCACTTTAGACTCGGATTATAGAGCATCTCCAGAAGCAGAGTTAGATACTGAAGAGCCTGTTGCCTCCTTAGCTACAGAAAATCCAGACTTATTAGAAAGTATGGGCACAGCCATCAGTCCCAAATCAGTCCCAGAAACAAATAACGGTGTGAAAGAGGATGAGAGAGAGAAATCAGCCTTCTTTTCCAGTCCGACTCCATCCCCCAGCCAGATTATTCCAGAGATCAAGTTAGGTTTCAATAAAGCTGAGCTCATAACCTCCTCAAAGTCAGTGGTCTCCAGCCCTGAAGAACCCATCTTCATGCGTTTAACGTCATCTTCCAAAGAAAAGGGGCAGAGCCCTGCTTTCCAGACCTCCCTCTCAGGTAAGGTAATTGTGGAGTCTGACCTGGCATGGACATGCAGACGTTGAGTGATCCCCAAGCATGGAGCACACTTGGGAGGAGCCAGTATCAGACTGGTCCTTTGGATCCTCGTCTTTGATGTGGCAACAACCCTTTTCCTCACTCTTTCCCTTAACGCTTAAAGGGTCTGTTTGGATGCCTGGTTTGTGAAGCATGGATTTGTTTACAGCCTGCTCCTCACTAACACCCACCGGCTGTGTCGTGTCTCCGTTGGATCTGTGTGCTGCTGCCTTGCACCTCGTGGTGTCGTCGTGCACATCCCTGACAGATCCCTGCATGAATGGGAGTTTCTCTTTTGCTCACATCTTCCCCTCTAACTCTGTGCTGTTTTTTTCTTTTCTGCCAGCAGATGCCTCGAATGCTGAAGAGCTGGAGACAAACTCAGACCATGAAGGCAAGCAGCAGCCCACAGCTGGAGCTCCCAGCACCCACAAGGGCCTTTTGCTCCTCCTCCTGCCCTGTGTCATCCTGGTGGGCCTTCTGCTTTGAACAGACTTTCTCAGCTGTCCCTGCACCGGTCGCCAAGGCTTTCTTCAGCATGGTTGTCCCACCACCCTGGTAGGCTTGGGAGACACCACGGGCAGTTCAGGTTGACACACTCTCTTCTTCCTCTGGCTCACCCGCTCCAGCCCTGCTGTGCCAAGGGCTACTGGCCATCACATGGGCACTCAGTGCCCTTCCTGAGACAGCCCAGGGGCAGAAGGGTGTCTGCCATCATGCTAGTGAACTTGGGTACCAATACTTCTCCCTTCTTCCTAGCCAGCCTGGGCTTCTGCTCTGTTTCCAATAGGAGATGATAAGCTCTCGTTGCCCTGTGTGGCCGGCAGGTCCTGCTGCACCACGTCCCGGGGAAAGCAGAATGCCCTGGAAACCCAAATGGCAATGGGACATGGAGGTTGGCTTTGGTATTTGTTTGGAGGCAAGACACGATCGTTGCGTCTGATGTCTGTGTATCAGGATGGATTTCTACCAGAAATGCTCTCTTTCTCTCCTCGTGTGTCTGTTTGTCTCAGTTTTGGAGAAGTGTCACCTCTTCCTTCCTTGTCCAAAAATGGCATTTTTGTCCACAGAAGAGGTTTGTGTTTCCTACTTCTGGGTAGAGCTATGGCCAGTGTCTAGACGTACTCCTTCTCCTGCCATCCCTCTGCAGTCTTTACCTCCTTCCTCACTTCTGCTCCAACAGTTACTCCGTTGTCATGCCCTTATTGTACGCTTGTGCCTGCACGTGTGTGCCTGCACAGAAGAAAAACCTCCAGCACAGGAGAGGAGTTACTGCTCCTTTCTTCTGCACGGCTTCCCTCTTTGCAGATCTTAAGTGTACGACGTATTTGCAGTTAGATCCAGATCCTGGTTGATGTATATATGTGGGTCCAGGAGGAAAAATAATCAGGTCTGCTGGTGCAGTTTCAGCTTGAGAGAGCCAAGTGAATGACGTTAGAGGGTACTGGTGCTTCCAGGACTTGTTGCAGGATGGCTTTCATTCTCTGGAGCACTGTGTGTTGTATTCCTCCATGTTTCTGCTCTGTTCACCTGAAGATTCCCAGCAGGGGGTGTTAAATGTGGGGCAAGTTTTGCAGCCCAGCAGAAGGAACGAGGAGATCCAGTCCTTCTCTGGTTGCTGCATTCTTTGGCTTATTAAACAGATGAGGTGGAGATAAGTCCAATGTCTGAGTCCTCCTCCTGATGCTGTGTGCTGTGCATCTCCAGAGCATGCACTGAATAAATCCTGTTCTGAAAGCCTGCTGTGGGGCACATGGTTTCTTTTGGGGATCTCCAGAAGTCGGCTTGTATCTGAAAAACAATCCTGGTTGTGCATTTAAGTAGAATTGCTGCACATCACCCTGGCTCCTTCCAAGTGCTCAATGTTGTTATTGTTTTTTGGCTTCTCGACAGCAATGGGTGCTGGGTTCTGCAGCTTTTTGATCTTTTGGAACTCAATGATCTTTAAGGTCCCCTCCAACCTAAGCCATGATTCTATGGTTTATGTTTTTAGCCCAATTAAAAGCAGGAGGAGGAGGACGTTCAGCACGATAGGGAATAGAGAATCCCTATTCCCTATTATTTGTAGGGAATATTCCATCAACTGAGTGTTGAGCAAAAATGTGTCTCCAGCAGGAATCTGTGGGCAAGGAAAGCAAGATGAAGGGAGCTCAGAGCAAAAAGAAACCAAGGTGAAATTAATGCTGGAGTGCTTCTGGTTCCCTGCTACGAAGCCGAGCAGCCTCCTCCCACCCCAGCACGTCTTCATCTGCGTGGCAATGAAAGAAGCTAAATGCAATGTCCTCCCCTGTCCCTTCCCCACTGAACATCACAGCACCGGCACTGCAAGGGGTGAACCCACAGCACAGGAATGATGCTGACGTTGGACCTTTGCTTGTTGCTTTGAGGCTGCTCTGTGCTTCCCCTCTCCCTGCGGTTCTGCTGCAGGAGCACAGCAGCACGGCTCCCTGATAGGAAGCAGCTGCCCGTGGGGTGTTTTTAGGTCACGGTCACTGCTAACCCTGCTGAATGGTGACCAGCAGATGGCAGTGGGACAGTCACTGCGGAGAGTGAGCAGCACTGACCTCACTGTACAGCGCTCTGTTTAATCACAAGCATCAGGTGTAGTTAAGAATCAGATTTTAAAATGATTTCTCCTAAGGGTTGTTGCATGGCTGAGCTCCTGCAAGCTGCAAGGGGAAAAGCACCCAGCATGGAGCTGCTGACAAGTGACAGAAGTCCAGCCAGAGCGGCTGTTGTTCACCTGTTGCAAGGGCCTGCAGCCCTACCAGGGGTAAAGCAGGGACAGAGCAGGGATGGCACTTCAGGGCTGCAACTGTTTGCCCACCCGGGTGAAGGAGAGCGTATCATTAATCCCCTACCAATGATTAAAAGAGCAGAAAAGTGTTTCTCCTCCCAGCGAAATGAGAGCACTTGGTCAGCATCGGATTTGTTTTGCAATGTTGGGTGCTTCCCCCTCTCCTACCTCAATAACCACCGTGGGGCTCAGAGCAGCAGTAACAGAGTTTGCATGAGCCCATGCAAAGCATTCCAGAGGTGTTTTTTTTAAGTATTTCATCTTTTTTTTATGGTTGAGTTTTCTTTTCCCAAAAGCTTTGACACTTGCAGTCACAGAATGGTGCAAGCACTATTTATAGAGTTCCTTGCAGCAGCAAATTCAAAACTAGAAGGCAGATTCTCCTTCCTCTTCCCCCTGTGCCCTGGGACAGCGGGGCTGAGCGCTGCCAAGGTGAGGATTTGGAGTGCTTTGGTTTAGTCCCAAATCAGGAGGATTTAGGGATGGAGGGAAGGCAGCTGCGTGGCAAACGTGGATTGAGAGTGTGGTTGGTAAGCAGGGAAGGGCATGGAACATCCAAGGGAAACTTGTGAAGCATTTCCAGCTCTGTTTCTGGGGACGGCCTGAAGGATGCTCAGCCACTGAAGTGAGTTGGTGGGAGATTCCTGGAAGGAAAGGAGCCTGGCGAAGCTGCTGCAAGAGTCTGGGGACCCAAAGAGGAGGAGGTTTCCATGTGGCCACTCCTTCCCCGGCATGGAGGATCCTTGCTGGACGGGGCCTTGCTGCCTCTGTGGAGTTCTGTCACATTTCCCATCCTGGGCCCAGGACGGTGCCTGCTGACAGCAGGACCTACAGCCTCGGCTGCTCAGCCAACCCCACCTCCCCTTGTCATGTCCTGGTTTCCCCTTTGGGCTCAGGGCTTTGGTCACGTGCAGGGTTTGCTGGGTGACACGCAGTCAGGAGCACCAGCCAACCCTGGCCCCAGCTCATCAGCCATGCTTGCTTCAAGGCAGTAAAAGACACTATTAAAAATATATATAATACAATAATCAAAGCAAGTTTATTTTCACAGAAGAGTATCTCTAGTGGTATTTTACTCATGGTTTTCATCTCATACCGTTTTGCTGCTTAAAATTCTTTGTGTTAACATCAGTGCAGTGGATGGGGAGTGAACCGATTTCATTTGGGACCCACAGGATTAATCCTTTTCCAGGGGACACCCCTTAAACACGAAGCTGATGCGCTGCCCTGTTCCCATAGTCGTGCTGCTGCTTTGGTACCTTCCGAGCAATGCTGGGGGTAGAAGCCCTGCCCTTGAGGAGGTAAAGAATGTGTAGAAGAGAAGCGAGCTGTAGCTTTGTGTGACAGGTTCCCATGACTCCTGGAAAGCCAGATATATGGAGCAGAGGGCTGCATTCCTCTGCTGCTAGATACTCCAACATCCCCACCCTCCAGCTGTTGCCCAGCCTGAGGAAGTCCCATCCCAGCCTTGCTGAAGCTACGCCCTATCCCAAGCAGCAGAGGAGCCTTAAATGAGCTGCTTCACTGATGGCAGTCCCACAGCCCGAGCAGCCAGCTCTGAGTCGCCCCGTGTTTCACTTCCAGGGTGAAATTTGAGGGCTCCAATTTCTTATTGCAGTTCTCTTCCTCCCGATTCATCTGAGAAGGTGCCCTCGGTTTGCCCTTGCTCCTCAGTGTCTCACATCTCACGCGTTTCCCTGGCAGTGAGATGCTGGTGATAATGTCCCGAGACATCCTTCAGTCTTGAGAAACTGGTGCAGCCCTCATCGAGTTACAGTCCCTCCTGTGATCTGGATTCTATTTACTCTGGAATGTGGTGGAGGGGTTGTCCCATCTGCTTCTCACCAAGGGAAGAAATAACCATTCTCTGTCCCTTGTCAAGTGCCAGAGCTCTGAAGCAGGCTGTCATCTCCTGCATCTGCTGTCAGATGTCAGTGCCACCTACCTGGCAGGAACAAGAGGGATCAGGACTTGCTGCCTTTGGCTCATCTCTCTTTCTCACCTGTTTCCTGAGGACGGGGCACTGGTCTGAATTGTTGGCTTATTTTACGTAAATACATAGGAGCCCAAATGTCTCCAGCAGGGTTTGCGTGTGAGTTGGGTTGATAGAGATTATCAAATCAGAAAGAACCACCCTGTAACTCTGTCCCATGGGACAGCTGGGAACTTGTCCAAAACCAGAATGGACTTTCAGGGGTCAACCAGCCAAAATCTGATCAGCTCACGGGGCTTTGAGTTCTTGGCTAAGCCAGCTCATTTCATTGTTTCTCTTGCAGCCATTAAAAATGAGAGATACATTTTTCTTTATGTGGATATTTGGTAGTTATTCCCTGGAATGACACAATCCTGGATGCTGCAGGAGAAGAGCCACTGTGTTGTTCAATAGTGCCATGTGCTGTTTTTGCTCCAGGATCTCTGAGCATCTCCTCTGGTGGTATTGCTGCTCTTTAAGGAAGGCAATAGACTGTATAGTTATCACCTGAAATGGGATAGAATCCCTCCCACCAAACTATACAACCTACTACCTCACCTCCACAGAGCAGTACAGAGGTCTGCTGTGATTCCCTGCTTTGTGGAGGAGCAGGATTCCTTGCACCACCTGTCTCCATGCTTTGTGTCAAAGCAGACGAGCTGAAGATCTGACTGTCTCCTTAGGAAAGACAGTAGATTGTATAGTTAGCTCAAAGGGAGGATAAGACTCCACAACTATTCAATCTACTACCTCAGCCTCAAGGACAGCTTGGGACCATTGCCATCCAGGGCAGTGAGATGATCCTCATCCAGGTACTGACTGCTCAGTGGTTCCTATGAAGAGAAATGCATAAGAATTCATCAGACTTTGTGCTGCTGAAAGAAGCAAGTCTCACACTCAGCCTTGTCGTGGAGCTCCCTTTCCTCCTTATAGCTCCTTCAGTGCACTTGGACTATAATATATCCTTGAAAATCTTGCTGGTTGCAAACTTTATGCACCCAAGAGCTCATGGAAGCAGCAGATTGAGCCCAGGACCATGCACACAGCAAGCACAGCCTGCCCGAAGCTGCAGCAGCACCAAATAATATACAGGCAAGCTGACCTCACCTCTTGAACACACAGCATATCTAGAACAAACCTGCCAGACTAGATAAAATAATCTATCAATTTAGCTGTTATGCACTCCAGGGAACTGAGCAGATTAGAAATAACTGAGTACAAGGAAGCTTTTAGGCCGTGCATGTAATGGTATTGAGTACATCAAGGCAGATCTCATTTCCCAAACAAATGAAAGCAACATGCAGGTCCTTTAATGCTACAGCACAGCCAGGCACTATTGGCGGGGAGCAGAGACAGGCTGGCTTCCCCCCAAGCCCTTGGCTCACCTTCTGAGCCTTTTTCATTCTCTGTACACCTAACTGCAGATGCAAGGTATTATGCTGGCAGTTTAGAAGATGTGTGTGGTTCTCTTGCAGTGAGAAAGATTTTCCCTTGGAGATTAAAGGAGGATCTAAGGAAAAGGGAGTCATCAGCAGCACATGAAGGGGCTGCATGTGCAACGCAGCAAAGACCCAAAGGACTTCCCAAAAGAACTCAGTGCTGTGAAGCAGGAGGGGTCCCATCTGCCCACGGCTGGATGGGAGATGCAGGGGCTAAGGCATACATCACCAAAGGAACAGAGGATGCCTAATGAATTGCATTTCCACAGCTAACAGGCAACAGAGTGCATGAGTGAGATACCCAAAGCTCTGGTCAGCTGTTGTAGCTGGGCTCCCCAAGGTGAGAGTTTAAGATGGGCAGGAAAAAGGATATCTGTGCAGCGAGGCTTGGAAAGTGCCCACATTCCTTCGCCAAGCTGTCCAGAAATGCTTCTCAACTAACAGTCAGCACAACCCAGTTAATTCTTTTAATTTCCTTTGACAAACTCAGCCTTGGGGTGACCCACTGTGCCAGGCCATCTGGCCCAGGCCTCTCCCTGTGTGATAACATACAAACAGTGTCAGAAAATCAGCATTGCAGGACTGATTCCCGTAGCATTAAAGTACCCGACCCGTCCACGGTGCCAAGCGCTTTGAATCCCAAACAGCCTTATGATGGGAAATAATATTCTCCCTGTTTTATTGGCTCAGCAAACGATGCACAGCGGTTAAACCTCCCTCCTTAATGCTTAATGCAACAGCATCCAGAGCTTTGCAGCAGTTACCATCAGGAACAGAGGGATTCATTTAGTCAGAAGTTTAGGAGTCAGGCTCTGTGATCCTTGTGGGTTCCTTCTGACTCCAGGTTTTCTATCTGAAAGTGTTTTAGCTTCCCAAAGCTTAACCTGGTGCCACAGGCACCAACCAGAGGAGCAGGACTTTACAAGCTCACTTTTGATACCATTGCAGAGAATAGGAGTTTGGGTTAATACCAAACTGTGGATGGGAAATTACATTACATAGCCCCTCATTTACATCAATCTAATTATACGTGGGGAGGAGAAGAAAAAAAAAATCCCTTCTGACTTCTACAAGTAATCCTGAAAACAGGAGATTTAATTACGATAATTGTCTTAATGAGTGTAGGTTTCAGGAATACTGAGCTGCTGACACTGCAATCCTGGTCCTGCCAGGACCTACAAAGAAAGCAGTCAAATAGGACAATTTAGAAATGCTGTAAGGATCAGTGTGACTCTCGTGGCCCCTGTGCCACTGTCACAGCTGGTGCTGTACGGATGGCCCCTCTCCACGATGGATTACGGTCTAAAGATGAGGAAAGAAGCAGCGATGTGACCAAATCTGCCAGAGATCACGAGATGGGTCCATAGGAAAGCTGGCAGTGGGAGCACCCTGAGCAGGTCCTGCTCCTGTCTCCAGGCACCTTCCCACCACCATGGCTTCCCAGTTTCCAGGCGTCCAACCTTCCCTTCCAGCACAATGCCACTGAGCCACTCCATTTACAAGTGCCTGAATGCAATACTGCACTGCAAAAATCGGCATAAAACAGCCAGAAGGGTCCGCAGGGGTCAGGAGCCCATACCCCAAAGCCATCCACTGCCTTCTGAGCCCATAAAACCTGAAATTTTGGAAGATTTTTAGACTCTCTATGGATCAGGAAAACGCCATTTTCTGAGCACAGATTTTTGGGGGGCAGCACTGCTGTTCTCCCATTCCAGATCCATACGGGGACATAAAAATGAGCCAAAGGTGGAATAGGAATTGGCAGGTGAACGACGGCGAGGTTTCTTCCCAGCAAGATCCCTCATGTAGGCAAAATGTCCATTCCACCCTGGCTTTCCTGCTTGTATTTCGAGATGGAAAAGTGACTGCAGCCAACACTGGAACCCCGGGAGATGCCTCAATGTGGACCCACAACTGTCTGTGGGTCTGAAGGCCAAAGAGGCCCTGCAGAGCCTCTGCCTTTCAAATCGTGGTGTTACGGAGCTTCGGAAAAGAGCTGGAACAGCTTTGAGGAGCTGATCTGGCTTATTAAGGAGAACTGAATGAAATGGAGGAGGAGGGGGGGAGGAAACCATGCAACAACAAGGTCGCTCCGTTCAAAGCAGGCGCAGCTTTCAGCCTTTGTATAGCAGCAGCGCTGAGCTCGGTGCCAAAATGTGCCGGGCACGGGCAGGACTTCCCAGAGGGAAATGCTGAGCCTCTGAGAGTCCTTTCAGCCCCATGGAGCCCCAGCAGGAGCAGGCAGAAGGGAAACGCGGAGCTGCCCGCAGCCACTGCCGGCTCCCACAAAATGGCTGCCTGACGGCCATTTTGTCGCCGTGGTTTTGCCGGTGGGGAAGGCCGTAGTGAGAATGGAATGGGGAAATGAAAAGCAAATGGACAAAAAGAAAAGGAAAAGGAGAAAAAAAGAAAGAAGGAAAGAAAGGAGGCAGGAAAGTTTTCGGGAGCTCCCGATGCGAGCAGTGATGCCGCGTTGTGGGGAAGCAAAGTGGAGCTGACTGGGGCCGAGCGTGAAGATGCGAAAGAGTTAATTGGAGGCAGTGCATAGGAGGCAAAGGGGGACGGACACCAAGACTGGGGAAGTTCACCCCAAAAACAGCCCCACATCTCAGCAGTGCTTTCCCCTGTGTGCTGTAATGTCGTCGGCAGTACTTTGCTTGTTTATATTAAACACTTACTGTTGTGTGAAACAATTAACAGGCATCCTAACGAATTCCTGCTCATCTGATAGGGGTTGTCTTGAGTTCTGTCAGATGTTTGTCAACCTCTCGGTCCTCATTAATCAATTTGGTGTTTTTATCTACAAGATGTGCATCTGTAACACGCTCCTAATGCTATTTGGCTTTGATTAACCCTTCATAAACCCATTATTCAAGGTTGGAACAAATCCTGCTCAATCAGCATATCACACTTTCCCGAAGGAAAAATAAAAATCCCAGATTTTCTTTTGGTCACAAAATTAAAAACAAGTGCTACTGATGTTTCATAATTCCTTCAGAAGAGTAAAAATCAAAGAGATAAAAGGAAAAAAAACCCAAACTTTTAAGTGCTCTGTGTTCAATTCTATAGGATAATGCAATTCTGTAAGATAACACGATGCTACAGGATAACAGAATTGTACAGGAAAATGCAATGCTGTAGGATAATGGAATTCTATAGGATAACTGAATGCTATAGGATAACGGGATTGTATAGGAGAACGCAACGCTATAGGATAATGGAATTCTATGGGAATTCTATAGGAGAATGGAGTGCTACAGTATGATGAAATTCTATAGGACAACGGAATTCTATAGGACAACACAATGCTATAGGATGACGCAATGCTACAGGACAACACAAAGATCTGCGCAGAGAACACCCTGCTATATTCTGTAGGACTCTTCCATTAATTCTGCTCTCCTTCAGTTCCAAACCTGCTTGCAAAAGGCTCATGCTCACCCCTAACATATATTTGGACCAAAACATGGAATTTGCGACGCGGTCCCGGCGCCCACCTATGCACCCCAACTCCAAGACCACCATTTCCACCACAATTGTCCTTCTGTAAGAAAGCCAAGCAGATACGGAGGCAAATACCTTTCTATGCAAGGACAGCGATCCCCCCGCTCCTGCTCTCGCTCCCAGCATCTCTGCAGATGTCCAGCAATCCCTCCAGGAGAGGTGAGACCACCCCAAAGCTGACCCACAGCAGAGCCGATCCCCATTCTGTCACCAGAAATCCATTCCCCTCTGCCGCCTGGGAGCAAAGAGCCACGACTGCGAACTGCGAAGCCATCCCAGCAACTGAGGGAAATGCAGAATCACTTAAAAAAAAAAAAAAAAAAAAAAAAAAAGGCTTTTATTTGGCGCATGTTCTGGTGGGCTGTTTTTTTTTTTGGGTTTTTTTTTGCCATGCTTCTGCGCAACGTTGTATGGTAACGCCACCAAGTTCCCTTCAACTTTTAAGGCACGTTGCTTCCCCGTGGCTTGTTGTGTCGCAGGATATGCAGCCTTGCAGTAAACAGCTTTGCTATCCCAGCACTGCACCGTCCCGGCAAGGAAAGCGAGTGCTTAAAAAGCCAGGAGCAGCTCAATCTTTTAATATTTAAATGAAGATTTTTTTTTTTATTCCCGAGACGGAAAACTTTTCAGGCAATAAACAAAACGAAACAAAACCAAAATCCCTAAAAAAAATAATAATGATTAAAAAAAAAACCAAAACAAAAATGCTCCGGATCTCATTAACTAAAGCCAAATCTGCAGAAAGGTCACATATGCACCAAAAACAAAAGGACACACAACAGGTTAAACTGCTACCGTCCGGCGCTGACCGGCTCTAATCATACCAAGCCGATGTGTAAAACCATCCGCCCGTCCAAAAACAAATTAGACAACAGTGCTCGCTGGTACTTTATAAATGCACAAGGAAGGAGGGCTGTTTTATTGAATGCAGCCAACAAACCTTTCCGTCCGGCTGTACCGTGCAGCCCCGCGGCTCTGCGTGCACCCGGCAGCCTTACCCTGCTAACACAAAAGCTCGGTTTGGCAATTCCAGGCATTTTCAGTGCTCAACATACGCCAAAACTGCCCACTCTCTGTCTCTGACTTTGGTCTCCTTCCAAAAGGTCCTTTTATTTATTTATTTATGTATTTTTTTCCCCTCCCTGCTACAGCCGGTGCCACGTCGAGACGGGAGAGTTGGGCTCGAACATGGCCGCAGCCTCCAAGAAAGAGCCAAGTCCCAGCGTCCTCGCTTCCCCCTTCCAGGCAGGAAACAAAATGGCCATGCAGCCATTTTGTTCGCTGGAGATGGGAGGGAAGAAGGGAAGGGAGGGGAAATGGGAGGGTAGGATGCAATAGGAACTGAACAGCTTGGCAGAGATGCCCAGTTCTGTCCTCCCTGCCTCCTGCTGAGTGGACCTCTCCAGCCCCATAGCTGTATGGGGCTGTGGGTCAGGGTTTCCAGCACACGTGAGCTGGTTGAGGTCCTGGAAGGGGTTACGAGTGTTTGCTAGGTCTTGGCAGCACCTCTGGCCTCACCACAACCAGCTCTGTGGGGTTGTTCTCTCTTGAGAGCTCCCAATGGGAGCAGAGCAGGAGAACGGAAACCAACACGGTAACGTCCAACTCCTGTACTTCCCCGGGAAGGAAACGGTGTAAATAACACCCACAGGAGAGCGCGGGGAGGGGGAGAGGAACCCGGGGCAGTCAGCAAGGCCTTTGGGACAGAGGTTCCCAAATGGTTGGATATGAAGAACGAACCATCTGCTCTCCTTTCCAAGCTAAGCCATTCCACAAAAGCCATCTTTGATATTCCGGAGCAGCGTGAGGGCATCACCCCTTACCCTGCCCATCGTCCACAACGTAGGTGAGGTCTCTTTTTGACTACAACCATCCCAGAGCAGGTGGTCAGAGCGGGACACAGCTCATGGGAGAGCACCCAACACAGAGCAAGACGAAGCTGTGAGAGTCACAGATGTTCCCAAGCCTTAGGATAAGTGAGAAGTCCTGGTTACAAACCCCATCCCTATGGATGAAGGGAACTGTAAATGCCACGAGCAAGCACAGCACAGATCTCGTGGGAAAGCCCTGCAAGGAGGGGTGTTAATTGGCACTCTGTGCACATTTCCATATGGATAAATTGAAGCACCAGAGGACAAACCTGGTGAGCTATTGAGTCAGTGGGGAGGACAGTTTTCCTTAAGGAGCAGAATTGCAATGCCAGCACCGCTGTGAAGAAACCAAGGATGCTCTGACTTCTAATAACTGCTGTTTCTCACTATATTCCCACTTTCCTGCAGATGACCCTAAGATCTTCAGGTGAAAATGGTTGTGAATATATTACTTCTTACATTGGTGTGCTTGATTTTCTTTATTTGGAGATGAGCATCACCTGTAGCAAACTGTCAGCATTTGTCCCAACTCTTCATGCAGGGTTGGTGGGCAGCTGTGAGAACTCCTTTGTAGGTAGGCTTGTGTTATTTGTGCCAACAAAGCTTGGGAACTTTGAAGGTATTTGAGAGATCCAAGCCTTGTTTGTTTCAGTAGGATTTGGGACAACAGAGCCCACTGGTGAGGAGATGTCCTCATGGCCTGCAATCTGCAGCCTCTGAGCTGCACTGGTGGTAGACCAAGGCTGCTTTCACGGCCACATCTCTCCCAGAGGACAGGACTCTTGCTCTCAATGCTCTCTGTCTCAGATATTGCTGCTGTGGCCTCACCAGAGCTCTCATTCAAGGCACATCCTTGATGTTGGCTGTTCAATCTCTCAGAGTTGTGAGGGGTTCACTGGATGAAAGCTAGTTGAAAACCAGGAGCATGGCATTGGTAAGGCACGTGGGCCCCTCCTCCATCCCCAGGAGGCTCTCTTAGGAAAATAATTACTGAACGCAGGAGTTGGTGGTCATCCTTCAATGCGAGTCTACTTTCTGCCAAGGATCATTGTTTGATAGTAGATAGAACAAAGAATGCTGTTTGGCTTTGGATCAAAGATGGATGGGGAGAGAAAAAGACTGCCAAATTCTGTTTGAGACCAGGGCTCTTCAGACGGGGTCTGCGATGCTGCCAGGGGTCTTGCAAGCCAAAGTCCTTCAGCTCTGTTTTTTTGTGCTTTAGCTCTGTTTTTTCTTACCATGTTGTACAGCTGTGGCAGTCAGCTGCTCATCATCATGTGTCTGTGTCTTTAGACTTCCTCAGCATCAAAGCATTCCCTCTGGCTGTTTACTGGAGCCTCTTCAGGTCTTCTCCTGGTTATTCCCTCAATGTGAGCCCATTCGAATGCAGCCCCACTGCCTTATTGCAGATGCTCCTCCTCCCCACGCTGACCGTTTGGCTTCTGGCTCATAAATTTTAGAGGGGATGAAAATGCGAGTAAGAAGCAAAGGAATTTTATTCCTTTGATGATGAGAAAAACTTTCCTTTTGAATGGGGAGGAAGCGTGTCAGCTTTTTTCCTTAGTTGGTGCAAGAGCATGGGTGAACCAAAATGCTTCCTCTGTGTATCTGTGGGCTGATTCTTTTCTTCTTCAGGCTTGTCCAGAGGCCCTTCTCCTCATTTCCCCTTCTCAGAAGTCTTTTTAGGACTCCTCCTCTGTTTCTGTCTATTGGGGATGATGTACAACAACAAAATGATTTGGGCAGGAAAACAGCAGACTTAACACAACTGCATTGCTGAGTTCCTGCAGCTAGTCTTATTGAGTCACTTTGCCTTTGTTTTCTCCTCTGGGAGATAAATGCTCCCTACCTGGGATGGTGGGAAGGTTAATTAGTTAATCTGCTAATTAACTGAACATGTTTTGAACAATGCATTTGCTTGAGGCAATAGATTTCATGAAGGTCTAACACTGGCTTTGGATGGATGGGCTTCTGGTTCTTATCAGCCAGGACACCTCGCCCTCTGCCAGAGAGAAGAGAGCTGGACTTACCTGCATTGCTCAAACTGCTGCTACAGCTCTTCTGAAGCACAGATCAGCAGAGTCCCAGGTCTTCCCTGCCTTTTTCTCTCACCAGCACAGCTCTGGGGCTCCAGCCCAAGGAAGCAGAAATCCAAGATAGCTTTTTGGACAGCTGTGCCAGTCTGCTGTATGCCACAGCCATCTGAAACCCATGTCCACCTTATGCTGGAGGACTGCATACTCCAAAGTCAGTTTCCCCTTTCTTCTAGGAGGTGGATGGTAGGGAGCATCATCCTGCCTGCTAGGGTGAGAGGCAGCTTCGTTTTCCACATCTCTGGGACTTATTAGATACTGAATTTGAAGCTGTTGCTGCGAGCGATCCCATAAGCCAAATTATTTTAGATGTTGGCCGTCCTGAGCTCATCCAAAGACCACTGAATGCATCTTCATGCACCTTCCGTGTCTGCTGAGGTGAAGTCACAGCCCACAGCGAAGGCTGTAACCTGGTTCTGACAAATCCTAACAAAGATGGAACCATTGGTGCTTATGGAGGTTGTTTGCTCACATTTTCTATAGTTCGTTACAAAACTTCCCTGTTCCAACTCAGAAACCATACAGATTCCTAATTGCAGCCAAGTTTGACCACAGATACCATAACACAAATCAATCTCTTTCCTCTTTGTTGATGCAAAAATGCCTCGGAGAGATAATAGCAGTAAGTCTTTGCTGACTGATGGCATTGTTTTGGCTTTGAGCAGCCCGTGGATTGGCCATCCTCCACTGCCATTTCCTAAAAGCAGTATTTTTCTGGTTGTTTATCTTCCCCAGCCTTGTGTGCAGCCATCGCCCAAAAGCCCCTCTCTGTCCAGGGAGCAGGATTTACTGCTTCTGTTTAAGTAGTGGCAGAGCACAGAACAACGGAGGCCCTATGCAAACATGTGCTGCTGTTTTCTTTCGCTTGCCATTTATTCTTTAGTGGTAAATCACAGCACTCGAAAGCAAACAAAACTCAGAAGATCCAGGACCCAAAGTGCTGACTTGAGCCATACAACAGAGGATGAAGACAGGTTGCACTGAGAAGCTAAGCAACAAATGGCCCTTGAAAGCAAAGATGTTTCATCTCTGATGCTTGCCTCAGATTGTTTCTGGCTGGGTTTTGGCTCTCTTTGAACAAGGCAGAAGCTTTGTGCCTGGACTGCTTAGCACACACAAAAGATCTGGGCTGAGTTTTACTCTGATTCAGGTAGGGACCATCTTTATCTTCTGTGTGTGAGCAGCACTGAGTACAATGGATCCCTCGAGATGTTCCAGTGACAAAATGTGACACAAGCAAGAGCTTGTTCACATGGTTTGAGTATACAGAACACCAGGGCTGGGAATGGGCACTGTTAGATTATGTCTTGACTCTCCACCAAGCCTGACCCTTCCAAAGACCCTAAAGGACCAGGCAGGCTCACACCACTGCATTACAACAACAGATTGATCCCCATGCTAGCTCCTTCTTTGACCTCATTTCAGCCCAGGCTGACATCTGGCCCTGTGTTTTCAAGCCACTGCAGGGCTGACACAAGCTTTTGCATAGTTGAGCAAGACTGCCAAGGGAAAGAAGGTGGAATGACTCCTTGGAAAGTGGCATCGGCACCTATCAACTTTAACCAGCGTTTCTACAGAGCGAGGCTGAAAGCTTGGTCCCTCCCATGTCCAAGTGAGACAGCAGAACCTGTACTCAGGATCAGCACAGCTCTACAGCCTCACTGTGGCAGCCGAAACCAATCCACCTTTACCTACTTACAGCAGAGCTGAGCTCAAGGAAACAGGCAGGGTCCGGAAGGCTGAGCTTATCAGCACAGTGCAAAGATCTCTGCAGAAAGTGCAAAGCCCTTTGGAGAATATCCCCACCCACTGTCCCTTTGGGGAGCGCCTTCCTGGGCTTGGCACTGCCAGTCACCGTGATCGTGGTGGCTTTGGTGGCCACAGCTCTCCCAGGGCTTTGGCTGAGTCTATAGGGCAAAATGTAGGCATGGTTGTGGCATCCATGTTGTCGTGTTGTCGGGCTGCATGGAGCAGCCGTGGCAGACGCAGATAAAAGCAGAGCCCGAGAGGCATCTGCCTGCAGTGGGGTGTGCACCGCTAATGCGCAGGGATGAACAGATGGGTTGATTACACAGGGAGAAATGGACACTAATCGTATCCAGATTCACCAGCTGCAGGATTTCCTCCTGAGCCCTGAAGGACAGGAAGCCCTTACCTGCTTCTTTATCCTGTCTCTGTTCATTAGGCCCTTCCCCCACCCTGGGAACCACGTCTGGGCTAATTCCCTGCGCCCAGACCGCAGAGCTCACATCCAGAGGGAACTCCCACAGCACTCCAGCATGGCTGCATGCAGCAGGGGCCTATCCTGTCTTTCAGCTCTGGCACAGCCTGCCTCATGTTTTCCTGCTTGGGGAACCCACTGCAAGGCTCCTCTTGCCTTCCATGGCCTCTCTGAAGAGTGGGGAAGAATTTGGGGCAAAATGAGAGCATGTTGTGCACCAAAGACTGCACTGGGGATCAAAGCATTGTGTGCTACCATGTCCTGCACTGAGGTGCAAACACTTCTGAGATAATGTCCAGTACGCCTTTGGTACACATCCAACGAAGCCAGGGAATTAAGAAGGATTTTGCAGGCTTAAAACATCAGAAGCAACCCTCCAGCAGGCTGCACGATGATTCACTGGGCTGAACTGGGAGGTGGTGTTGGAGAACTTAACTGCATTCTTGCTTCTGGGAGACTGAAACATCTTGAGCAGTCAGGTTTCATAGCCTGCTTAGGTCAGCAGTGCCAGCTTGAAGAAAGGAGCAGAAACCTCCCACCCTCCCTTATCTGCATCTGTCTGCATCCACCCCAGCTCTCTTCAGCCACAGTAAGCTGCTCCCAAAGCAGCATGGCTGCAGGGATGGCCTGAGGTGACCCCCTATGGGGGGGTCTGAGCCCCATCCTCATCCACAGGCATGAGCCCTGGGAGCAGCTTACTGTGGTCATGCTGGTAGCAGCACTGCACTCACTTCTGATGGAGTCTCCACATGAGGAGTAAGCTTGAAAAAGGCTACAGCTCAAGCTGGTGCTCCACGTGGGGCTCTGGGGGACCCTTTCTCCTTACGTGCTGAGGGTGCCTCTGTTCCTAGCCCTAGGCTTGTGTTGTCAGACTCGGTGTGTGCCAGCTCCCACACCATCCCTGGATGCCATGGGATGCCACGTGCTGCCCCTGCGAGCTGGTGCATGGATCTGAGCAAGCCAAGGCCAAAGGAGAGGAGAACCACTCCCTGCATTCTTGGTGTAATTCCCAGAACCTTCCTGCTCAGCCAAAGCTGCTTCAGGTCCCCATGCCTGGCGCTGAAACATCAGCACAGCCATCCTGTGAGTTCAAATCAAACCCCAGGATGCTGACTGGGCAGTCAACCACGCTGAACAGAGCCGTGGCTGCTCTGCAGACCCCTCCAGGCAGGAGGAAGAGGAGGAAGCACAGCACTTTGCATGGTCTTGCAGGTGAGGAGAAGCCTCCTGCCCTGTCCAACCTCTTGGGCAGCTCCTCTGTCCCAGTAAAACAGTGACACTGATGTGCCGGCAGCAGCCATATGGCACAGCAGCACCTGGGTACAGACCTCTCCAAAGCACGAGGTGGTGAACGCAGGGTTATACTGCGTTGTCATCATCAGAATAATGCCATACCTACCTCTTAGGCTTCCTCACCCTGTGCAGCCCCTTGTCGGGCTGCACCTTCTATGTTTTCTGCAGACAGGACTAACTCCTGAGTAAACATAGCATGCCAAATCCAGCACACAAAGTGCAAACCTCACAGGCTTCAGTGGGGGAAGCAGGCACTGCTCAGTGCCCACAGGGAGCCCTGCAAAAACAAACCTCACTTTGTCCTCCCCCAGCTCACTTTTCACAGCAGCCAGGTAACATCAAAGATAAAGAGGAGCCAAGAGCAACCTCACAACAGCAAGCCAGGATGATGGAAGAAGTGGATGGAAATCAGAGCATGAAAGAGGTGATTTATAGGGAATAAAAACTGCAGCAGGAAAGGTCAATAATACTGGTTCTTCTAAAGATGAGCTGTGGAGTGGTTCAGTGGTGAGCTGGCACTGGGTACCCCATGTTCCCCATGCTGCATGGAGTTGTGAGCATCCCTTGGATGGGTTTCTACTGGGATCTCATTCAACTTGTGCCCCCAGATCCACTGCAACAAGCTGGCAACTACGAGGAGGAAGCCCACAAAGGCCTGATTTGCTCTGCCTGCCTTCAACATCCCATTTCTCCAGCAGAAGCGACTGCTGGAGTATAAAGCTGATTGTATGGACCGTGCAGCATGGTGAATGATGGTCCTCATGGGCTCAGCCTGCACACAGACACAGCACGGCAGCAACTGCAAATCAGGCGACTTTCACCAGAGCTTCAAGTTAAAAAGAGAAAGGAAAAAAAAAAAAGAGAGGAGAAAAAAAAAAAAGGAAAAAAAAAAAAAAGGAAAAAAAAGGAAAACACAATCCAGGCTCTGCCTTGGCCAAACCTGGCCCTTTTAAGGAAAGGAAATTTCCCAGAGCCACCCTCGACAAACCTAGAGGCCCAATCCTGCTCTCAGGAATGCCAGTGCAAATCTAGAACAGCTCTGCCGGCCACTGGGGGGGTTATGGCAGCTGTGAGTGCATCCAGCCCTGCAGGGAAGCTCCTGCTCTCCCCCTGCTCTCTCCCCAGTGCAGAGCTTGCACTGCAACAGCCAGGGAGCAAACTCCAGGTTGAAATGCAGTCAGCATCGGAATGGTCTGAATTTGTCCTTTTTGCTGAGCCACGATCTGGAAGCCCCAACCCTGTTTTGCTGCGAGCTGCGTGCGATAAAACAGCCGCGTCCCTTGGCTGGATGGCTGCTACAGAGGGGCCACATGTTTTGCTTAGGGCATGTCCGAAGTGCTTCCTCCAGTTCAGACTTCCTCTGCTCAAGGGGCTGCCCACTGCAGAGCCCAGCGGAGCGATGCCAGCAGCTTCAGTGGGTTTTTTTGGTAGCAGCCCTCTGCCAACTTCTCCCAGGGAAGCAAAAGAAATTGGGGGCAAACCTGCATCCGCCCCAGCCCCTGTTTATGTCCAAAATCTGCAAGGGAAAAGCTACAGCGATGAGTAAAATGCTCATGTTCCCTTCTCATTAGTATTAAAGGTCTGGATGTAAACCAGATGTAAATGGGCTCTGCTGCAGAGGGTATCCTGCCACATTTTGGGGCCAGATCTGACCGGCCCCATTTCCTGCTAACAGCAACGTGGGCATTCAGCTCCCCAGCCAACCACTGTGCAGCACGAGAGCCAGGGACCACAGCAAGCAGCCTCAAAAACGGGAACTGCCAGCAAAGTCCACGGCCCTGAGCTGCACTCCCCCCATTCACAATCCGTTTCAGCATCTCCCTGCTTCTGCTCGGCCCACTACAACCACTGCTTTGCCTTAGAGCTGAAGAGCAAGCGAGTGGGAAGGTTCAGAGCAGAACCAAAGCACCCCAGCATCCAAAAATGCAGTGCACAAAGCAACGCAGGTTGCCACCGGGCCCACAAGGCACCCAGCACCTGAGAAAGCATCTCTAGGAGGTGAGTGGGGTGCGAGACAAACTCAGGGATGTCCCCTGGAGAATGGGTGGGAGATGGAGGTGAAGCTGAGCTGGGGCGTTTGGGTGCTCTGCAGCCAGTTCAAAGGCTCTGCTGTAGGGCTGTGCGTCACTTGCTGAGAGAGAGAATATTGTTTTTGGAGAAGGGAGGAGGAGGGGGAAGCCAGCAGTGGGGAAGGAGGAGGAAAAATTTGGTGAAGGAGGAGGGGCAGTTCGCATGGCTCCTGAGCACCTGCATAGTGCGTGGCAGGAAGGAGGCAGGGAGACCCTGCCCTGCAGACAGGCTGCTTTTGTTGCATCCCAAACGGGCCTCGATTACATCTGACAGAAAGAGGGCAGAGTCCCACACAGCGCGGACAAAACCCCCGAGCTCAGCAAGACCTGGAGAGCTTCGGCACAGCGGGGAGAGGTGTGAAGCTCCGCGAATCGCCCTCTGCAACGCCCCGTGCCTTGGCCAGGCAGCCCCTTCCCAGCTGCAGCCAACTCCAGAGCCCGGAGGCCACCGCGGCTCCACGGCAGCCCTCCCTGCTGCTCCCTTGCCCATCTTTGCCCAGCGCAGCCCTGTGCCCAGCTACGGGGTTTGGCCACGGCCCTGCGCCCATCCCGCCGTGTTGTGCCAGCTTCTAAACAGTTAACACCACCAGAACCAGACCGCAGCGGTTCCCTCGTCCGCAGATCCCTCCAAAAAAGAAAAGAAACGATCCTCTTATTCTCTCCTCCACCCACCTGGGCCGCCTCCTGGCACCCATCCCATGCCCACGACCAGCGCGAGGCTCGGGGGGCTGTGGGCTCCCACCACGCTCGCCGCGGCTGCCATGTTGAATTGCAAATCCGACATGAGTCGACATCTTTTTTTCTCCCCCTCCGTGGTGGAAGCACAAAAGCACCCGCGTGGGGGGACGGCGGTGAGCGGGGCGAGAGGAAAAAAGCACCTGGAGCGGTGCTGCGAGGTGGGACGCGAGGGCGCATCCCTCCACATGGAGCGATTCGAGTCTCAGCACCGCGGGCTGCGGGGAAGGGGCTTTTGGGGAGAAGGCGGATTGCAGCAACAACAAAGCGCCGGGCGGAACGAAACGGTATTTCAAATCAAAGGCAAAAAGCACCCCAACCAACCAACCAACCAACCAACCAAAAAAACCAAGAGCGAGGTTCGATTCCGTACCGAGGCAGCGAGAGGGACGCACCGCCGGCAGAGTGGTTGTGTTGTGGAGCAGTGGCTGCTTTCAGCTCCGCTTATCCGGACAGTCACCAGGGAAGGATCCTTTTCCGAGAAAGGCCAGTTGGAGTGAGACAGCTTTTTTTTTTTTCTTTTTTTTTTTTTTCCCTTCTCTCGCTTGCTCTCTCTCCCCTTTCCTTCTCCTCTCAGCTCAACGCCAAGAAATGGGCGGTGCCTGGATGCCAGGCTCCATCCGAACGAGACGCCGAAGGCCGGGGCAGGCTGGCACAAAGGCGAGCTGGCAGGAATTCCTGCACTGCTCCGAAAATCCACTCTGAAGAGTTCTGCCCCATTTGGCCCCGAAGGGCACGAGCACGGGGCGGGGGGAATGGGGGGCGAATAATAATAATAATAATAAAGAATGGGGCAGAAATAAAGCTGGGACCTTCCTGTGCCTCGACCCAGGTTAAACAAAAGGCCTGGGGACGTGGATAGGGCGCTGTGCCCCCCCCCAAGAGCCGTGTGCTCTTTCCCGCCCGCACGCCCCCTCATCCCGCCTCGTGCTCGGTGCAAAAAAAGGGCAAAAAAAAAAAAGAAAAAGGGAAAAAAGCCGAAAGCGACGCGTCCGCCATGAGGGCAGCATGGCAGCAACCGCCTCCGACGGGGCAGATCGAGGGCGGCTTGTGTGTTTTAGGGCGTATTTGGGGCCTTTTTGTCGCTGCCGCGAGCACATGGGTTTGCCGATGATAAAAAGGGAGTCCCGGCGGGCTCGGGAGGGGGGCCGAGGGGCTGAGAGCGCTGCTGGGGAGATGCCAAGAGCACGGAACAAAACACGTTTTCATCTCGCCCGCACCAGGGGCCGAGGGGCGGCCGTGCACCCCGCAGCCTCCCGGGGAGCGGCTGCCAAGCCCGCCTTGGCACGGCTCCCCAAACAAAGCCGTCACCCATCCCCGAGCAGGCGCTGACAGTAAGCAAAGTGACAGGCGCATCTCCCGCATGTTAATCCAAACGACGAGGAGCGAGCGGTGCCAGCATCCTCCCCCCCCCCCACCACCCCCCCTTCTCCCCACACCCCCCTTTCCCCACATGCACGCGGACCCCCGGCCCCGTCCACCCCACCCTTGGCACCCGTCGGCCTCGTGCAGGGCCTTTCCTTTGGGCGGGTTTAAATCAAAACAAGCGGCCGAGCTTCGGGGGGCGAACGAGGCCGCTCGGCGTCGGCGGTACCTGCTCCGTTCCCGCTGTCTTCCTCTCGCCTTGGATGCGTGACAAGAGCCAACTCGCCTCTGGTGGGCTCTGGGAGCCGCGGGGCTGTAACCCTTTGCAGGAAGTTGGCACGGCTCCCAGGTAGGACTCGACTCCCACATGGCTCCCCCCAGCAGCCGCCGCCGCTGCTCCCTCCCTCCTCTCCCCACCCGGCTCTGCCCCCAGGCCCGGCGTTGCCCCACGCTGTTGCCCATGGGGCTGCCCCACGCGTTGCCGCTCTTGCACACGTACCCGTGAAGGATGACCTGGGCAACACCGAGAACAACAACTTCCTGCTCCGGCTCCCTCCAACGCCTGTTTCCACGCGGTGTGCGGCGAGACGGGGGGAGCTGGGAGGAGGTTTGGGGGTTTGTCGTCATTGAATCATGCTTTTTTTTTTTTTTTTCTTTTTTTTTTTGACTGTATATATATATATATATATCTATAAATTTTTTTTTTTTTTTTTTTTTTTTTTTTTGCTGGACCCAACACGAAAGGAAGAAAAATGGGAAGAGAACAGCTCCAAGCCAGCAAGACAATGCATGGGGGACAGGAGATTCGCACAGCTCTCGGGATCCATCTCTCCTGCCCCATTTCGGAACCCCACGCCTCATCCATGCGGTGCTCCTGAACGATTCCAGTCCGCAGTCCGGAGTCCCTCCGAGCTGCCAAGAGCATCGCAACAGGAAAGAAAGAAAGAGCGAGAGGGAGAGCGAGG
Organism: Lagopus muta; assembly: GCF_023343835.1. Lineage (NCBI taxonomy): Eukaryota > Metazoa > Chordata > Aves > Galliformes > Phasianidae > Lagopus > Lagopus muta. The sequence goes on from NC_064456.1 coordinate 1,667,403, forward strand.
CAGAGTCCTCACAATCGAGCAGCGAGAAGAGCAAGGAGAAATTAACATCCAATTAGCGCCGTGTTTAACGAGGGAGACAGAGGCGGCTGTTGTTTTATTGCCCTGTTCTTTTCAGGCACATCTGACAGGCAGCAGGGAAGGCACCCCAGCTCGAAGTGACGTCATCATATTTTATTTTTTTATATATCTTTTCTATTTTTTCCTTTTCCCCCCGTCTTTCCTCCTTCCAAGTTGCAAGGCGAGGTCTCGGCAACGCGGCCAGGGCGACGCAGGGCTTCGAGCCGACGGCTCCGGCCTCCATCCATCCATCCATCCATCCCCCCTCCCCAGCAGCGGCCCTGCAAAACAAACACCAACCCCGGCCCGAAGTCTTTGTTCTTCCAAACAATTAAAAAGAAAAAAAAAAAAAAGAAGAAGGAAAAAAATAAACATTCAGGTCAAGCCGGAGGGAACCCGGAGGAGGTTCTGCGCTCAGCGTGTCCCTGCGTCCGTCTCGCTGCCGTTCCTCTCCCGAGCCGGCTCTCTCTCGGCTTGTAAAACTTTGCTGCATGTGACGCTGCTCCCAACCTCCTTTGGCAGAGTGACAAGAACCGCGCTGCCGGGATCGGAGAGCGCAGGCGGCTTTTAAGGAAGAAACTCAATTCGCCCAGATTAGAGAATTAGGGATGTTTTAATCAAGGGACAGCGTGGGGCTGCCAGCGGGCGGCCGGGAGGGACGGCAGCGGGGTGAGCGGCCGTGAGGACGGCGATGCCGTGGCCCCGTGTGGGGCTGTGCTGTGGGGAGAGGAGCTGCGCTGCGAACCGGGGAGACTTAATGTCGTGGCCTCGGCTCTCTCCTCCCCCCGGGGCGGGGGGGCCATGCGAGCAGGGTGGGAGGAAGGCCCGACGGGGTCTCGTCGCAGGGAGGAAGCAAGGCTGCGGGGCCCCCGTGCTGCTGGATTGGGGGGGGGGGGGGGGGGGGGTCGGCTGGGGGAGCGGGCAGAGTTTCCTCCATACGGCTGTGTGCAAAGCAGGGGGTGTGAAATGCTGCTCGACACCTCCTCGGAGCTGCCCGCAGACTGCGGCTGTGCGTGGGGACACGCGGCTGCATGGAGAGAGGCTGCACCCATCGCTGCCTCTCGTCCTCATCTCCGGCTGGATTTCCCTCTGATCCCTCTGCCTCTCGCTCTGTGTCCCCAGCAGGTCCCGCTCGATGCTCTCCATCACCTCCCACCTCACTCCTGCCTGCCGTGAGAGGGGACAGCTCTGTGACCACCGTGCCCCAGTCCCAATTCCCCACCCTGAACCCTTCCCAGCAGGACTGGGCTGCACCAGTCGCCTCTCCAGGGGTTACTTTTATTATTAAGGATCTATTTGCCCCTATGGAGCTCCCTGCTGCAGGAGAGCTGCACAAAGAGACTCAGAGGGCAGCACTGCTGCGGGGCATTGCCTCACTGCCCGTAAGCCCAACACTGCAGTGACAGCACCGGGAAAGGTGTGCTCAGGTCTTTGTCTTAGCTGAAGGGCTTTTAGCAGCAGAGGTCTGCAGGGGAAAAGGGCCCCAGGGGGGCTCAGGGCTGCCTCGACCTGAGTTTCCCTCTCCCAGCTTCAATCTCTGTCTCCTTTGTCCCCTCGGCAGCTGGGAGCAGATGAGGCCAAAGTCCCGATAATCTCCGCTTTCCACTGGGGAACGATAAACTGCAGGCACAGGGCGGTTGCAAACTCCACCCATCCCATTTTCTGTGCTGGAGAGTCAATATTTAAACACAGGTTTGCTTCCTGGCCAGATAGGAGAACGCCAGGGCCGTGCATGGGTCCTCAGCACCGGACCCAACCCTCCTTCCATCCCACTTCATTTGTTCTCCCAACAGCAGTTTCAGCCCTGAGCTCCTCTGTTGTAGCAGCAGGGCCCCATCCTTGTCACCTGTGCTGCACGGGCTGGGCATCCAATTAACAGGCAGCAATTAAAAGGGAGGGGCTGGTGATGTTTTCTCCTTGCCTGTTCCTGGTGCAGCTGCTGTCCCAGTAGAGGGACACCTCAAAGGAAGCGAGGGACAAGAAGAACCAGAAAGCAGGAGGTAAGGAAGTTAAGGACCGTATGAGTGACAGCCCCTGCTCTGAGGTCAGGCTGGGGTTGTGAATGACCTCCTGTGTGCTACCTGAAGGCCTCTGAAACCTGGTTTTCATTTAAAATGGGTTGAAAGCTGCGTTTAAGAGTTGTTTCAAGCAAAGTTTGTGAGCCACGGTGAATTGAAGAGAGGAGGTTAAAAGAAATAGTGCTTCTCAATTGCAGCCAGGATGTGTGCAAGGTGAAGGTGCTACAGGAGGCTTTGCAGAGGTGTGACCAGCAGAAGGTGGCCTTTATTTGGAGGATAAAGACCAAGTGCCTGATGTGGGCTGTGCAGCACCTGATGTTGAGATGCACAGGAAATCAGCTCCTGTATTAAAAGAAATGCCTTAAATGGAGACCCTTCCTGAGCAAAGGAGCCCGTTGTACAAAACAGATTAACGTTGCCTTAGAAAAGAAAAAGGAACAAGCAAGGAGAGTCGTTTTATAGCTGTATTTTGGAGCATAGTTAAATCCTCTTTAAAACAATTTCTGGTTAGGGGTCAGGGCCATGCATTGAGTGTTGTTACTGTAACACAAACCTTAGGGGAGCAGGGGGAGGACAGACAGGACCGACTTCACAACACCAAAGGGAGCTTTTGGGGACAGCAGCCTCCATGTGTGCTGCTGCTGCCCCTGCCTGCAGCCTGCTCAGGGCCCCAAAACCTCTTCCCAGGGAGTGCAGTAACACACTGAACTCTGTGCAAAAGACTGCTTCGTGGGGAACTGAAGTGGGGGAAATCTGCCTGGCTGTGGTAGCAGCACAGACCGGTGGGGGGGAAGGGGAGGAACAACAGTAATTCTGTGTCTGGGAACTGAGGATAAATCCTGCACTGCTGTCACAGGTGAGCCCTGCTATGCAAGGGCCTGCCGTGTCACTGCATGTGTGAGAAGCCTGTGGCTCTGTTCCCAAGCCTTTGGCTGGCTGAGATTTATTCCTTTGCTTCAGCCAGCGATGGGCCTGGTGCCTCTATTGCAAGACAAACCCTCCTGCTTGTAGCAGTTAACAGATCAACACCTCCAACAGCCCAGCACCATAACAGGACTCTGTGCTTGTCCATCAGTGAGTGGCGATGCCGCCCTTGGGGGGGAGATGCTCATGTGATGCAGCATGATCCAGCATGGAAACACTGTACCTGAGCAGGGGCTGATCCAACCAGGGACCAAACCCTTCCCTTAGAAACGTGCACGCTGCCTGCAGTACACCCAGCCTCCCTGGGCTGTGAGGTGCATCCTAAATGCGCTCCTCCCAGTGCAAAAGGCTTTCCCACAGCAGACACCGTGTGCCACGCACATCCTGAAGTGCCTCCTCCATCTTCTGATGCTGTCCTGGAGTCAAGTCATACCTTTCTCTTAAGGACACGTGTTGTACTTCATTGTAATGGGACTGTTTCTCTTTTCTGTTTTGAAATTAGTATTTCCCTTTCATGCCCAAGGGAGCTGGGCTGCTCCCTAGAGTTTAGATACCCTGAAGTTTGCGTCTCAGTCTTGACTGTTCAGTACAAGCTACCTGCCACACACATCAGCCCTCTCCACGAGACACAAGACAGGAGCTGGTTGTGCTGCTGCTGCTTTTCTCAGCAGGGCAGCCCTGGATCTCTTGCCGCTTCTCAGCTTAGGCAGAACGAAGCAGTCTTTTGTCCCTGCATCCTGGGGCTGGTTTCTTTAGCATCCGGGCATTTTCTGGTTTCACAGGCTTTCCCAGTATTGTCAGATTCACAGACCAGAGAAACATCCTTCTGCTCTCTCTCCTATGCGTCCTGATCAAGATAGCCATGAGGAAGGGGCTTTGACTCAGCTGGAGCCTGAAGCCAGATCACTGCAGGCCAATTGGTGGTTGGCCTTGCTGGAAAGGAGGTGCCTTGGTCTGGCACCACAGACTTTGGATCAAAAAGAACAAATATACATATGGAAACAAGCTTAGGGTTCTTCAAGGAGTCCAAGTTTGTACTTTTCCCTGCAAGCTGGGGTCAGTCGATAGGGAAGCAGGCTGCTTGCATGGGTGCTCTGCGGAAGAGCAGGCTGGAGCCACGGAACAGCTGCCCCTGAGGAGGAAAACCATGGGGTTAGGGCATCCATGCTGAAGTGCTGCTTTGCTGCTAGGTTAGCAGGGAAGGAATGAGATGTGTCTGCTGCAGGGCTGCCAGCCATGAGCACCCCAGGTTGCTACAGAAGAGAAAGTGGGGCTTCAACCCTGGGAGCACTGGGGTCAGGCACTTCTAACAAGGATGCCTGACAGGGCAGAGCTGTGGGGCTTTGCTCTTATGCAGTGCCTGAGGTTGGAGGCTGCAAGCTAAGGTAACAGGAACACACCAGTACTGCCGTGCCTGGTACCAGTGCCGTAACTGGAAGGATGGAAAGAGTTACAGAGCACATCAGGAATGCAGCACAGGTACCTGAGGGCAGTGCCAGAGCCCTCAGGAAGGAGTGAAGGGAACCCAAAGCACTGTGTGTGCCTTGTTCCCTCACCTGGCTACTGAGATACCTCCAGCAATGGATCCAGGATGTGAATGCAGGAGCATAAGGAGGGAGGCCGGCACGCAACCTGCATGGCAATGAAAAATAGCTGAGATGATCTGTATAGCTGTCACAACATCCAGAGATAACACAAGTGTAAGTGAGGACACAGACACAGTGTCTGCACTGGGCTGAAGGCCAACTGACCAGCTTGTTACACTGCAGTGGATCATCTAATTTCATTACCCCAGGAGCGTACAAACAAGGAGTGTTACCTGAATACCTTAGGAAAGCAGGACTGTCTGCTGTATCTACACCTTCAAGGAGCAGATATCAAGAGAGCATCACGCCAGCTGGTGAGATCCAAACCCATTCCCATAAGCACACACACAGAAAGACACAGGAAGCAGCAGAACTGGGGAAGCAGGCTAGGTGAAGGAGTTACTGCTGCTTGGTCCTGTTTCTCACCTCTCTCCCTGTGCTGCATTAACATCTTTGCATTTCTTCATGCCTGTTCCCTTTGATCCCTTCTGCCTCTGGTCTAGTTCAGGTCAGGCTGTACCACCACCACTCTCCCAATTATTCCTCCCCATCTGAGCTTTCATTCTGCTTGCCTGCTCCCTCTGATCTAACACTGTAAGTAACCTGGGATGGGAAACCAGGCGCCTATGCAAAGTGCCATACAGTTTATGGTTCTGCATGAAGGCTTTACGATGGTAAAGGCTTCAGACAACAAGAGACTGGAGGGAAAGCATCAGATCTCAGTGTGACAGACGTACCCACAGTTGTTCACTGCCATGAGATCTCCCACGAGAAGAAATGGATACGTCAGCATGCTCATTGCAATCTGAAAGCACAGAAGTCTGGTAGCATCTCTCACGTTCACGACAAAAGCAGTATTTCTAGCATGTTAAGTTATCCTCATCTTCGGATGTAGAGACTTCAAACGCACCCGCTTTGCCCCCAGACCACGAGCTCTCACCCCACAGACAGCAGGAGGCAGAGGGATGCTGTGGCAGTTCTCTACGTACCCCCATCACGAATTTCGTGTAGCTCCGGATCACCGACGCCTGGCTGAACTGAAAAGAGAAGCCAAAGGATTATGGAGGAGGTGGATAATACCAGGCTGTCCCTGTCGCTTCATGACATCCCTCTGAGCCTGAGATTAGTCTGTTGCAGTGTTAGTCTCCCCTCCCCATTGATGCCTTGCAGCTCAAAGTGCTCGGTGCAGATTCCCAAGCCCTTTGCAGGGCAGTTCCACTCACATTATCGTCCACTGCGTAGGTGTTGATGAAGTGAGCCAAGAGATTGCAGCACCAGAGGAAGATGACATCCCCCAGGATGTGAGGGACTAAACCTCTGCAATGGTAAAAACACAGGCGTGAGGTGCAGAAGGATCCAAGCCCCCCCTTCCCTCTGCCAACACGGAGGAATCCCACTCCCCAGAATGCATCTTTATTTTGGGAGGAGCTGAAAGGAGAAGGGGAGACTTTAGGGAAGAGCTCTTGTGGACCTCAGGGGATTGGTTTTGTTTCCTGCCCTGATTGCTGCAGCAGTAGAAAAGCAATTGGGAAAACATGCTCTGGAGCAGCCTGCTCCACTTGCTGTTTTATTGTCAAGAGCATTTCAGAGCCCAGAGAACTGGTGCTGGTCTGCTTGCAGCAGGAGATGGCTGCAGATACAGGGGAATCAAGTCAGTCCATCCACTGAAATATCTTCCTCTCTAGCTGGACATGCCCTCAGAGTGAGCGTAGAGGTTGTCAGGCAATGAGAAATAAATGGTCCTCAATGATTGTAAGGGAATTCAGATGGCACTAGGAGCACTGAGAGCAGAACAGCAACAGTTTGGTCCTGCAGATGTAGTTTGTGTTCCCCTTGTGGCAGTGTGATTTCCTAGCGGAGTCGCAGAGCGTACAGAACTTCAAAGCCCTCTTGAGACATTTTGCATTGTGTTAAAACCTTTCCTGTGAACCATGAAGTTTAATTAGGCTACCAACAGTGTTTATTTCATTGGAAAGAGGGAACATAGCCAGCTCCTTCCATGGGCTGTTTTTTAGGGAGCTGGAGGAGAGGGGACTGAGGCTGAAGCTCAGGGAGCATCGTGGAGGAAGTGGCATTCAGGGGTGATGTGGAGCTGCAGATCCTGCAGAACAGCTGTAGGCTGCAAGTTATGTGGTGACACCTGGTTAAGGGGGGTCTCTGTAGACCTCCAGCTCTTCCTCCGTGGGGAAAAATAGTGAGGCACCCTGTTCACCTCTTGCTGATGTGTTCCTGTTTCATCTGAAAGCTCAGACTTTGTGATTCCAGAGCCAAACACATCAGGCCTGAAAGCCCCTCCTGAGATTTCAGAGCTGCCTTTACCATGATTGAAGTAACAAAGCAAGTTACCTCTGCACCAGGAGCAGAGGCAGCAGGAAGCTCTGTCTTACAGATGTGAGAAGAAGTCAATAAGTGTTAATTAAGAACTGAAGCAAGGAAGTGTCTGCTGGACTTCTGCTTTAGTGATGCTGTCAGTTCACCATGCTTCACACAATGGGGTCTGAGCTCCTTTGGGCAAACAGTTGCTCCTGCACTGTGCAGTGTTCTGCTCCTATCAGATGGGCAAACCTGCTGCCAGCATGAACCACCTGTTCATTACAAGCACCCATGGTGCTTTTCAGAGGAATGTGCTTCTTATCCAGGCCCTGGCTCTTATTTCAACAAGGAGCCTCATTGTTGCACTTGAACTTGGTGCCTGTTGCACAAACAAATGCTTTAAATGCTTCTTTGCTGAAACACAAAGAAGCACGAGCAGCGTGGGAGGGGTAAAAGCTCAGTAAAAATACTGAGTTTTCCCTGGGCTCTAAAAGTATGATTGAAGATAAGATCAGGGGAAAACTTAATGGTCAAACTGGAGCTCTGTCAAAGGCACAGATTCAAGCTCTGCTCACAGGAGTGATGTGAGAGTCCTGCAGGCAGACAAGGCTACTGGTAGGAGGGAGCTCAGGGGGTCATCAGCACCTATGGGAGAAGATATTCAAACAACTCACGTACACAAAGAATCCCAGGATCCCTTCCTCCTTGAATATCCTGCCAATAGCTCTGAATACACCGCTGCCAAGAAAGGAGGAGAGCTGTAAGCATGTGGAGGTTGTCCCTCAGACAGCTTCCCTTTCTATCAGCATTTAAAACAAAAAGGCAGGAATCTCACTGAGTGATCAGCAAGGTGCACTGCAGCCACCAAAACACCCAGTGGCACAAAGCTGAACTGAAAGGGATTCCAGGGGCAGAGTCCAGCCTTCCCACATCCCTTCACCCCGCTGTCATCCACCCTCTAAACATAGCTCAGACTCATTTTTCTGTCTCCCAGACCTCCTGGATTACCACATCCCCCACAGTGTGGGAGCAGCAGGCAGGCCTGACTTCAGGACTTGTGTTTTTCTGTGCCCAAACTCTCCACAACTGCAGCCATTCACCTGTATTTGACTTCCCGGCCGACAAACTGGACCATGCAGCGCATAGAGATCACTAAGAAGAAAGAAAGGAAGGAGTTTGGGTTGCAATGGATGCAAAGGAGGATGTAACCCAGTCTTTTTTGCCAGCCCTTCATGCAGGTCAGCTCCTCTCAGTGGCCCTCATCAATGCAAGGCACGTTACATACTGGTCCTCTCCCTCAGTATGTAGTTATGGGTCGGTTCCTCACAGCCAAGCTGAATATCAGCCATCTCAACACTGGGACCCACATCTGTTCTGTGGTTTCATACAAAGCCGCTTCTGTTTACGTGATGAGCTTCTCTATCAGAGTTTTGGGGGCTGTGCTCAGTCAGGGCAGGGTTCCTTGGCCTGGGGAGGACGGGCAGAGGGACAGGACTCACCGTGCAGCGGATGTGACACAACCCGGGACACGCACTGCATCATCATCTCGTGAGATGTCTGCAGAGAAAATGGCATGAAAAGTTCCTCCTGTGCAGATTGGGTCCCTTCCCTCGGTGCAGCTCAACCCACTTCAGATCCCAGACCTGCTTTTCAATCTGTTATTTTTGTGGCAAGCCTCTATTTCTATGAAATATTTCACATCTGCGTACAGTGGCTCCTAAATGCTGCAGCCTTTTTACCTGGAACTCCTCCATAATTCCACCCACAAGCCACATTTTAAGCTGCCTCTGCTTTCAAGGCACATCCCCAGTGTGATCTCCCTCATCACTCGCTGACACTGCACAGCCATTTCTCACCTCTTTCACCACTTTCCTAAGGGAAGTCTTCACATCATCCTTGTTAGACACGTGTTCCATGTCCTCCAGTGGAAAGGCCTGAGGAGGAAGAGAAGAACCACAAGGTCAAAACTGATGGAGATGCTGACCTGCAAGCCCTTGATTTCTGAGGAGGAAAACCATGAGCTTCTGTGCTCTAAAATGCATGGGAAAAAAAATCCAGGAAAAAGGGAAGACGGGGGAAGGATGGGTGGAAAGTAAAAATGGTTGAAAACCATCACAAAACTGCTTGCCAAAGACAAAAGGCAAACGGTCGCTCAAGTTAAACTAAGATTCCCAATAAAATAAGTTTTGGGGATATGGGTATTTTTTTCCTTTTGTCCTGGAGGACTATTTGGAGCCACGAGGAGACAGCATATGCAGTCATGGCTGGTTGCAAGCATGTGCAGCCTCTGTGGCTCTGCTGCAGTAGCACTGGCTGCCCCGACAAGCTGATTTATGGAGAGAGAAGCCGACCTTTACCTTCTTTACGCTCCCCCTGGTGATGGTTGATAAAGTGCTTGAGATGAGGCGAGGAGTAAGGCCACGGAAGAGGCCTCTCTTCCCATCCACTTTCACAATGTGTCTGGCTGGGTAAGAAAACACCAGGCTGCTGTCAGTTTGAGAAGCAGCTGAGCCACAGAGAGCACTCTGCCCTGCCAGAGCACAGGCTGCATGGGTTGGCCACAGGAAGACTCACCGTAGGTGAAGAAGCCAGGCAGGTACAGTACTTTCCTTCCCAGTACATTTCTTCCAACAGTTGGAGGTAGTGGTTCGTGCCCGACCTGCAGAACAAACCCTGTGAGCAGATCTCCAGCTCAGTTCTGGCAGTCCTGACCCTGACAGACCGCGTGGCCTCCATCCCATCTGCCTGAGCTGCTGAATGGCTGTGTCCCCCCCCATCACCCTATGACAGATGGGGGTCTCGTGATGCAGGCAGTCCCTTTCCTCTTACACAGGGTTCCTGGGGTTCAAGAGGCCCTCATCCCCCCCATTTTATAAGGGTTTCTATTACAGAGGGGAACTCAGGATGAAAAAGGATGATGACCCACAGTGTCATATAAAGATTTTCAATCCTTTGTTCTATAGCAATCCCTACTGTGTCAGTATTTTCATTTTCATCCCATTCTGCAGAGTCCTCACTGCTGTCACATACAGGGCTATGTATGATTTCCTATTCCCTGTTACAGAGCCGTCCCTGATGCAGAAATATCCTCATTCCCCCAGGGCTCCCCAGCTTATAGGCACCTCCATCCTCGCAGTGACAGCTGGGATCTCCGTGACACGGGGACCGTGGTGACAGATTGCCATCCCATCTCACACCCTGTGCCCCCCCTTCCCCCCCCACACACACATTATAAGGAGCTCCCATCGCTACATACGGGGCTTCCCTTTGTACGGAGGTCCTCACAGCTCATCCCGTAACCCTCTGTAAGGAGGAAGGGGTTCCCCATCGTTACACAGGCCGTCACTCCATAGAGATGCCCCACTCCCCGGGATGTCCTCATCCCCCCGCACACCGCTGCCAACACCGCAGAGTTCCTCGTTCCTCCCTGCCCCCAAACGGGGGTCTAGGCCCCCACACACCCCCACACACACACCCAGCCCCGGACCTGGACGAGCAGCTTGACGTAGAGCAGCGGGTGGCTGGCGGCGGCGAGCCCGGCACCCAGCGCCACGAACAGCCCCTCGGTGCCCTCGGCCCGGCCCGGCCCGGCCACGGCTCCAGACCCGCCGCCAGGGGGCGCCCGCGCCACCGAGGGCAGCGGTGCTTCGCCCGCCATGGCCCCGCCGCCGCCGCCACTGCGCCTGCGCCGCGCCTTGCGTCGTGCGTCACCGCGCTGCCGGGAGCGGTGGGCGGGACCATAATGCGAGGCTGCGGGGGGGGGGACGGCTGGCAGAGCGCGGGGCGTAAGGCGGCCGTGACGGTGCATGGCGCGCCGTTGAGACGGCATCTGTTTATGCCCTTGTTCCTGTGAATATTTTATGCTCCCGTTTCATGTTTGTGTTCTATTTAAAATATTGTATTCGTGTAGTCGTAGTCTGGTTCCTCCGCTCGCCCCGGCAGCTCTCGGCCGCGCTTTTAAATTAACCCGGTGCGGGAAAGCAGTAGTGCGATCTATCCGTGAGCGGCGGGAGCAGTAGAGACGCGGTCCTCCGGCTTTCCTAGAGCGGCCGCGTAGGGCGAGTCTTCCAGCATCCCCTGCGCGCTCCCGCCCTGCTCAGCGGCTTCCGGTGCGCGCTGCGACTTCCGGCGGAGTGTGTGGCGGCGGGAGCGTGTGGCGGCGGCGGGCCGGGAGCAGCCATGGCGTACCGCGGGCAGGGCCAGAAGGTGCAGAAGGTGATGGTGCAGCCCATCGTATCCTTCTGCGGAGGGGCGGGGCCGGGGAGGGGTCTGCGGGGCGGGGCCGACGGGGAGCGGAGGGTAGGAGAGGCCCTGCGGGTCTCGCGCTGTACCGCTGAGTCGTTCCGTCCTTAACGCCGCGCTCAGAACCTCATCTTCCGCTACCTGCAGAACGTGAGTACCGCGGGGCGGGGGGTCGCGTTTCGGTTTGTGGCTTTCGGATGAACGGGTGCTGTTCGGGTGCATGAGAAGAGCCGTTCCCCTTTTGCACGGACATCTCTGTACCAGGAGCTGCCCCTGCGGTCGGGCGTGCAGCGGTGTTCCTTTGTGGCTGTTTCAAAATGCACGTTCTTGTGTAGCACAGACCCAATAGCCCAATGCCTACAAGGTTCTGCTTTTGGGAGATGTTTCAGAGCTGTTGGTTGCAAGGATTTCTTAATGCACAGAAAGAACAGCATTGCTTGAAGTGTTTGTTTTTGCTCACCCCATCGTTTTGCAGAGGTCCAGGATCCAGGTGTGGCTTTATGAGCAGGTGAACATGCGGATAGAAGGCTGCATCATTGTGAGTACCAAGATGTCCCCATGTTACTGTCAGTTTTCCAACAGATTCCCCCCTTGCTTGCTACCAAGAAAAATTAGTGCAAGGGAAAAAACTCTTCATACTTCTCTGATGATTAGTCTTAATGTGCAGCCCATGTTAGGAGAACCAATGATAGTTTGTACTGCTGTTGCTGAACTGAGTGCTTTTGCTGCTGATTTTTAGGGCTTTGATGAATATATGAACTTGGTGCTGGATGATGCAGAGGAGATTCACTCCAAAACAAAATCAAGGAAGCAATTGGGTATGTGAGCATGTCTGTGTAGCCTGAATGGTGTGTGCTGTGAAGGCTGGTTGGGTGAGCCTTGCTGGTAGCAGCACTTGAAGGTAAAAACACGTACCAAGTGTTGGTGTGGAAGTACAGTGGGCAGATGCTGGCTCAGTCTTTGTTCCTGCTGTTTTTCAAAGGTGGTGATTTTGTGGATGTAAAGCAGAATCTCTGTGCCTGATACGAGTTGTTATCTTCTAAATGTTGTCTCTGTGCACCTGAGGTATCTGGAGGAATCGGTCAAAACTCCTTTTGGCTGCTTCTAAACTTGGTAGCAATTCTCACACCTGCTGGGTCAACTCTGAGCCAAAGCAGGAGCCCCTTGGGTAGTGGTGTTTACTATTTACCACTGCTGGCGAAGATAAAAACTGTCTGTGATGAGGGATGCGTTGATTTAGATCAGGATTTTAGCGGGGACAGCATGCTGCTGGAGCAGAGATGGGGAGTGAGAGCTGAGAGTGGGTTGTGAGTGTGGGGCTGCCAGCAGGAAAGGGGCTCAGTGCAACCCTTCCCTCTATAACAGGGGCATCTTCTTGCAGGGATCTTCTGTCATGAGATGTTTTTTGAAAACATGAGGTGATTCTGGGATCTCTCTAATCCCCCGTTTCCTTTCTGTGTTGCAGGTCGGATCATGTTGAAAGGGGACAATATCACTCTTCTACAAAGTGTTTCTAACTAGAAGTTGCTGTTCTTAGAGCAGTGATTGCAGTTCAGAGTGGTTTGAGTGAATGAAGAAGGTTCTGGTGGGAGCCTGACCTGCTGGTAGATAGAAAGTTACATGTAACTGGCATTGCATGCTGAGCTAAAAGTCTCCTCCTTTTGTGGGAGTAATTTTTTTGTAGTTTGAAACAATACAGGATGCATTTCCCAAATAAATGTTTTTCACCTTGATTGTTAAATGTAAATCTGCTTGTTTTTATTCTTGTCTTTCTGTGACTGGAGAAGGCAGGGAAGTATCCATCAAGTGATCTGCTGTAGATCTGATAAGTTCCTGATCATTCTGTGCTTTTTGGGAAGCTATATGTGCAGTATGGGACAGGATGGGCTCTGGTGTCACTGGCAGACTTGAGCTTGCATGATCCTAATTAAGTTTGTTAGAGGTTTTACATGCAGTTGTCACAGCAACTGGTTTCCTTGAGTGCTTTCTGATAAATGAGATTTAATTTCTTGGATGTGTTAATTATGGATCAGTCAGCGAAAGCATCTTAGTGGGTTGGTGATGGATTTGAGGCTGTGGTGTAGGGATCCAGCATCACAAATTTATTAATACGTGTACACTGGTAAAATGTGGTTGGAAAGGGCAGCTGGTTGGGATGAAATCTGTAATTTCTTCTTTGGACAGCGTGTCTAGATTAAATCCTTGTGCTGTTAAGGAAGCTGGGATGTCAGACATGGCTGGGTTTTATCACTTGATTCGCTTTTATCATCCTCTGAAGGATCTGTGCTATTGAAGTTTCCATAAGAGAGCTGAGTTTCTCAGTCCATCAGCCAGAGATCAGTTCCCTGGCTTGCTTGGGACGAGGAGCCCCCTCTTGTTTTCCTGATTCAAAAGAAAAACCACCCCAGAAATAGGAAATAGGCTGTGATTGTAACTCAGAGGCTTTGAGTGAGGGATATTTCTGATGCAGTGCCTGCAAAATTCACTTGCCTGCATCTCTTTGTTGTTATGGAAAGGTCGTAGCCTTGAGACTTTTACCTGAAGTTAATTACTTGAGTTAATCATTTTTTCTTGCCAAATTTATGTGGGAAACACCACGCAGGAATGGAGTTGGGAAGAGCTTATTTAGCAGGGGCTCTGGTGCCTCGTGACACCTGGGTCCAGTTTAGGGCCACTGACGTAGCATTGACTCAGAGCCTGCCAGGGTCTGTCCTTCCTCCTCTGTGAGATTTGGGCATTAGGAGAAACAGCTCATTCTTATCAGTAGTGCTGCTGCCAACTCCAAATTGTGCCCTTCGAGTCGCTGTAATGCTTCCTAGAGCTCCTCTGCTCTCTGATGTTATCAAATTAGTGCGAATGAACATCAATATGGGAGTAGGCTACTGATGGGAGGAAGGAAGTCCAAGCTAATCAGCTCTGAAGCATCTCATGATAAGGCACCAAAATAGGCAGTAATTGTGTGCAGGGGGGAGTTGCAGAAGAAAATGAGAAGCTCCCAAGCAGGAAGCCACACAAACTGCAGAGAGCCTGCAGGAGAGTCCGAGTGTGTGTGAATGGCCAGGAGGAAATGCAGCCCCATTGTTTGTGCAGTGCTGCAGCCTGAGAACAGAGCTTCTAGGCATTAGCAGCACACAGATGGGGCTCAAAAACAATTCTGCTTTAGCCGAACTGCCTTCCCAAGAAGCACTTGTCTGTCCTCATAAAAACCACAGGGCTGACTCATCTAAATGCTTGCCGAATTTTTTTTTTTTACTTATTTATTTTTAAACCCCGAATTCTTTTAGCCTCCTGAGCTTTTCCAAGCTGGAGGCAGCCAGAAGGTAAGGTTTCATCGGGCAGTGCCAGATGGAGAGTGACCCGAGCTGGCTGCACAAGAGTGCCTTAGACAGAAGAGGGTGCTGCGGGCTCGGCCAGCTCCCTGCCCCTCCAGCTAAGTGTCATAAGCCTCCGCAGGAACACAGAGTTCCCCAGCATTCAAGCAGCTTCGTTGGCTCCCAGACAATCTGGAAGAAAGCAAACCGGGCTGTCTGGCGTGGAGCTGTGCTCTGTCGGGGCAGCAGCCAGGCAGGGTGCCTTTTCCTTCCCTGGTGGTGCCCTCTCCTTGTCCCTGCTGAGGTGTCCTGCTCCTGGAGGGAATGAGGAGCACGAGGCAGTGAGGAGGAGCAAGGTAGAGTGAATGCTTACAATTGAGCTCTGTGTTTAGAAAGCTCCCGTTGCTTGGCTTTCTGCTGTGTTGAAGCGTGTTGTGTTTGCTTTTGAAAGTACTTTAATGTGCAAATTCCTTTCCCTCCAGTGCCGAGTGAGGAGGAGCGGGGTGGGACTGGGGGTGGCTGAAGGCTCCTTATGAAGGAGCTTCTGTGAGGTGACGTTATGAGGAGTGCCCTGGCCTGCTGGATTGTCGTGATGTTGTGCTGTGGCAAAAAAATACCATACAGTCGTGTTCACACATCTCCAGGAAAGAAAATGCCCGTGGTGGAGATGGCCAGAGAAAGTTTTCTCACCACGAACAGCACTCAGGTAGCTGTCAGAAGCAAAACTTGAGCTGATGGTGGGTTCAGATACCACCTCCTCTTCCCTTTCGTAGGAATAGAGCTGGTTCTTCAAAAATGAGTAATAGAGACCTGTGTCTGTGCTAACGATGGCACAGGTTGAGTAAGACAGAGATCTCTTGGTACGGCGTTTCATTTTGAGACCATTGCTTTGATTGTGGCAGGCAGATGACGGCCCTCTCAGGTCCAGGTGGGGCTGTGCAATGTTTGCTTTGACTTTTTTTCTTTTTCTTTTAGCTGTTATCACCTTTAACAGCACTGGAAGGTACCTTGAGTAAATGTTTGCCTGCTGTCTCCGCTGTTGGCTTCAGGGTTCTGGGAAAAAGTCTGCATTTCTTCCCTGCTGCACTTGGGAATTGCTTGCCCTGGCCCAGCCCAGTCTTTTCATGGGACTGTGCTTGTGAAACAGCCCCGAGCAGGGAGGCAGAGTGCTCCTGGATTTCTTGAAGTGGAGTTTCTCAGTGGTTCTCTGCTAGGATGTGGGATGATTGTGCTGGAACCTGGATCTCAGAACCAGCCAACGGCCACCAGCAGTGCTTCTGTGTGTGCTTTCCCCTGCTCTTGAAAGTCACTGCTGCACTTTGCTCGCTTCCCTCAGGCTTTGTGGAGGTGCTGGGCTCAGACCCCAGGCAGGACACGGGCCTGGCTTGGCAGGAGGACCACAGGTGGGACTGGGGATGGGATTTGTATCTGTGTGGGCTTTACAAGGGGGGTGGAATCCCCTTCCCTCCACCCCGCAGCGTCCTTCTCTCAGAGCCTCACCACACTGTGCTTAGTGCACATAATCTGAGAGCGTATTTCAAGTACTGGGATGTTTTAAGGATTGTGTGCCTAAAAATAATAGTATCAAACTGACAACAGTGGAAGGTCAAAGACTCAAATGGCTTAGAAGCTGTACCCTTAGGGCAGCATCTGAATAGGGATAACTTGTGCGGAGGACAGAGACAGGAGCTCAGGAAGAGCAGCCTGAAATGGTGCTGTCACCCTGAAGTCCCTGCTTGCTGTTCTGGTTCCAGTCTTGCACAGAGGTGGAAGAGTTTTTGGGACCTCTTTCTCCTTTCTTCTCTATGGGTAATAAAAAATGGTCTTAAGTCTGAAGACAAGATTGGTATCCGTCCAAAGCAGATCAGATGCCTGGGGAGAGGAGTTTGCTGTGCAGCCATTTCACCCTTCTCCCCCTGAAGTCCCTGCTGAAGGGTTCTCACCGTACACAATGCCAAGAACTGGCTGCAGCAGGTTTTGTTCGCAGCGCTACCCTCCGTTGGCAGCCCACACACAAGGTGCCCAGCATGGCTGCCCCCCCCATCGTGCCTTTTCACATTCATACCCACCAGGGGCATCATTACTATTGTTTGTAACATCTCTTGGAAAAATGAGTCATGGGCATTTTGCCTGCCCTCAGCAGGGACACTCTGCCACATTAGCAGCAGCAACGCCCGCCCCCTGCTCTGCTGCCTCGCATACCAGCGGGCCCCTGCGTGCAAGGAGCTGGACTTGTGTTGCTGAGCTTGCTTGACGCTGCTGCTTTTCTACCGGCCTAACCTGGGCCCCAGGGAGGGTTTTACTCCCTGCTTTGCATGCAAAGGAGTTCAGCACGAGGTGCCGTTTTGCCCTTTTCCTGCAGGTTGTCTTCTCTCCTGTGCCTTGAGCTAGGATATTTAAGCCCAGGTTTCCTGCACTCATCTTTGGGCCGTGCTCCTTACCCAGCGTGTTGTCGTGGTGCCTAATGTTCGGTTTGGTCTCCTGCAGCAGGGATGGGGATGTTTCTTTACAGCTCTGCTTGGTGTGGAATCTCGCTGCAGGACTTGGGGCACGATAAAACAAAGCCATGTGGTCGCTGGAGGTTTGGGCAGTTTGTATTGCTCACACATGAGTGTTCATTACTCACCATAAGACCCAGGATGCCTGGGTCCTATTCCAGATTTTGCTTATTTCACCAGAAAAGTCATATGGGATCAGGTTTGCCCAAGGGCTTGTTTTGTTGCAAGGGCAAGAGCTCCACCAGTAAACTCAACTCACCTCCCTGTCCAGCCCTGATGCTGGCTCTGCTTTTCAGATTTTGCCCTTATCTGCTGTTCTTCAGTCTCTCATCTTCAAAATAGGAGCAATATCTAATAGCCCCCTGGGGTGCTGGCTGATGGAGCGATGCGATGTCCTCGGCTGAGCGGAGCAGCACTGCACACCGACCCGCTGTCTCTGCAGCTCTCCTGCTGCCTGCCAATCTGCTTCCCAAATAAATCAGTCTTTTCCGGGGATGCTCCCCTGTGCTCTCAGTTGGATGGGGCTCAGAGCAGAGTTAAGGAGGTGGTCCAAGCGGTGGCTTTGGTGAACTGAGCTGGTAGCAGGGCCAGCGCCAGCTGGTGGGGCATCGTGCACAGCTTCCAGAGCTGGGCTGCCTTTTGTGCATTAGGATGTTATGAAACAAAGGAGCAGTGAGAGCACCCCAGCTCCCCGCAGAGCATTGGAGGTGCTGGCTGCTCCCAGGGCCCCCACTTTGCCCCACACAGGTGTCAGGGCACCGATGGGCAGCGCTGGCGGCGGGTACCAGCATCCGCTCCTTCAAAGGCTTTGTTCTCACTCGGAGCACAGCAGACCTTGTTGCACCCCTGCCTCCTCCCCAAAGTACAGTGTTTTGGAGCCCATCCCTTTATCGTAAATCAACAACAGAGCTAATATTTCATATCGAGGAAGTGAGATAATATCAGAGCCCAAGGTGGGCTCTGAAATGGGTGCGTGAGACGTGCGCTAGTTTGGGGGGAGAGGGAAAGGGGGGCTGCGGTAGGAACTCTTTATCTGAGAGGAAATTGTTTTATTTGAGGGGCTGAGAGCGCATGCGTGTGTGTCTGTGTTTGTGTAAGTCAGCCTTGCTGGGAGCGTGAGCGAGCTCCTGGTGCAGGATGGGATCACTGCCCAGATCTGTGTGGCACCAGGGCTGGGGATGGTCACTGCCAGCAGTACCCCCTCCCAGCTCTCAGCAGCCTGGGGCTGAGCTGCCTGCGCTGTGCTCAAGCTTTGCTGCTCCCCTGCAATGCGATTGTCCCTTTCTGAGGTGGTGGCAGGGGCTGAGGGTCAGCTGGCACCCAGGCAGCACCAAGGTGCACGTGGGCAGTGGGGAAAGACGCTCGGTGGCAGCTGGTCTGAGCACAGATCTCAGTGTCCTTTCAGCCCTCTGGCACAAAGGCTGCCATCCAGAAGGTGGGGGGGAGCAAAGGGGAGCAGGCTGTGCAAAACAGCTCTTCCAGCTCCTTTGGTTTATCTGGGAAGGTGCACAGACCCCTGAGGAAGGGGGCTGTGCTCTGTGCCTGCTGGCAGAGTATGGCAGAGCTGTTCCAAGCTGCTTGAGTTTCTGCAGGGTGATGTCCCTGGCCCTCACCCCAGGCCCACCCTCAGCTCTGGGGGTGACTCACTCCCTTCCCCAGCTCCTGGAGCAGCCCTTTGCTCTAAGGGTGTCCTGGAGAATGTCTTTCCTGCTCTGCCCATCTCCCGCTGTGCTGGGGCAGGCCTGCAGGGCTCAGCCACGGACTGGGGACAATTCCCCAGGATTTCCATCCCCTCCCCAGTTTTGCATGGCGCTCAGATTTATTTTTACATAGGAAGGTGCTATGCAAACAGGTCTCCAGCCTGGGGTGCTGCACAGGCAGCAGAGCAGGGAGCCAGGGCTGAGTTGTCCTTTCTCCAGGTACTGTGCTTTGCAGCAGACAGGCAGATGCCCTTTGTGCCGCGTGCTTGGGCAGCGATGGCTTTCTGGGGATGCTGTGGGCTTAAACAGAGATGCTACAAAGTGTTCCCACGTCTCCTGTGGGTTCAGAGGGATCAGCAGCAGCTATTCCCAACAGGGCAGTGGGACACGGCAGGGCAACGGCTGGGACACCCCCGGTTCCCTCGGCAGCAGCACAGGAGCTTGGTGATGCAGAGAGGGGCTCAGCTCGCCTTGTTTGCATTGGTTTTTGCTCCCTGCTTGGATGGGTGGTCCTGCTGCCCCTGCCCACACTGCACCCTGGCCTGGGTGGGTGCTTCAACACATCGTGCCTTTTTAGGAAGGGTGGCAAAGAGAGGGGGGTGGGAAGGGAACATGCCTGCCTCATTATTTAGCGTCCCACACACGGAGCCTGCCTGGCCCTCGGGAAACCTCCATCCACGGCGCGGCTGGGATCTGCAGCGAAAGCAAACAATGGGATCCCCAGAGACAACAATGCCCCATTGTCCTTTGAAGCCCTAACAATGAAACAATGGATCCCAGACCGCCTCGCCGGTTCCCAGGCACGCCCCCCGCGCTCCGCCCGCTGCCCGGTGCTGCCTGGCCTCGGGGCTTTGCGCCGTCCCCGAGGAGCCCCCGGCCCCGTTCCCATCCCGCACCCAACCTCTCCCATCTGTCCCCTGTTTGTGGGGTGAGCCCCGGGGTCCTGCAGCCTCCCAGCCCCTCGCTGGTTGTTCCTGAGAGCAGAAGGAAGCGGCTTCCAGCGGAGCTTTGATCCTCGGGGTTTCATCAGCGTTAGGGATGGAGCGATCCTGCGAGGTCCCGCCGTGCGAGCCCTGGAGAACAATGCGGCGTTGTTGTTCCTGGGGATGGCCTCTCGTCAGCTCTGAAGGTTTCCTCATACGTCCTCTGCTGGGGCAGAAGCCATCACGATGGCAGTGCCCACCCCAAGCCCCCGAGCGCTGCATGGGAGGCAGAGCTGAGGACGGGGTGCAGGGTCCCATTTCCCTGCAGGAGCCCCAGTTCTTCTGCCCCGAGCCGCTCCAGGGCATCTCTGCCCTCTGTCTCTGCTTCCTGGCTGCAACCAGCCAGCCCCAAAGGAGCCGGGCCAGGCCTGCAGCTGCTCTGTGCTCCTGCAGAGCTGCTGGGAGCTGACTGGGAGCAGCGCTGCTCATCCCATAGCTGGCTCCCTAGACACTCTAAGGTAGCTTTAACCACCAGGGCGGCCTGGCCAGGCTCTGGCATGGCGTGAACAAAGGCTGTGGCATGTGGTCACCATTGTGCATGGTGAGGTCTGCAATCATCCGCTAAGAGAGCAGAGCTGGGGTGACGTTCTGCCTCTGTTCCATGCCTTTGCCACGTGTCACAACCCCACTCTGAACCCAGTGCAGGGCCGGGGAACAACAGGACCCCCTTTTGCCCCAAGGCATGGTCGGGCTCAGCCTCCTCCCAGCTTTGGGATGGAGCTCTGAGCCCCCGCTCCTCCCGCTTACCTACCGGCAGCCAAACCCACCTGAATAGGTAATGAATGGAGGAGAAAAAAGAGCCCCGAGCACATTGTGCTTCCAATGGGCCGGGAACAATTGCTAAATACAAATCACACAGAGAAAAAGGAGAGAGAGAGAGACAAAAGAAAGAACCCCGGCACAAAGGAGAGGAATGAAATGGTAAGTAAAGTCAAACAAAAAGGAGCCGGGCTGAGACAAAAGGAGGGAACAATATCCCCGAGGCAATAGGCTCCTGAACAATGGGGACAGTGACAGCGGCACAAAGGCACACTGTTTGCAAGTAGACGTTATCTCACACAGCCACTGGCAGGCCTGGCCGTGGCGCTTCTATTTTCAGGGATGCTTTTGTGCTGCGCTGAACAATATTCCTTGCATGGCTGCAGATAGAGAGATGAGAGGGGGGCTCGTTCTTTTTTTTCTTCTTTCTTTTTTTTTTCCTTTGCCTTCCCGGTGCCAGCTCTGTCATAAAAACAGGTCTGGCCCTTCTGAGAGCTGGGCAGGGCAGGCGGGCAGCGCAGACCTCACTGCAAGGCTGCTGGAGCATCGCCTGGCAGCGATGAGCGTGGCTGCACGGCCGTGGTATGGTCAGCACCCCAGCCTCTCGGGGTGGGGTGTTGGATGGCTCGCATCCAGCCCTTATCAGCCCCGTGTGTGCTTGTGAGCCTGAAGGCAGAACCGGGCAGACCAGAAGGATGGCTTTTCCTGGCTGCTGTTGCAACAGAACAGTGGAGGTTGAAACACTGGGAGGAATGTGGGACTTCTAGCAGGCTGGGACGCTGCTGTGCCTGTCTCCAGCTCTGTGACCGTGGAAGAGGCACCCAGCATGCGATGGCACCGCCTTGAGGGTCGGTCAAGGCTCTGCAGACATCCAGCCTGCAGATCAGGATGGCCATCAGATGGCTTTTCCCAGCCTTTTCAGGAGGGTTTGTGGATTCTGGTGAATCTGGTCCCGCACTTTTGGTCCCGTTCTCTCATGCAAAACCCTTCTGCAGATGCTCCCAGGTTGTGCCCTTGGCCATGATGCTGGACTGGGGTCACAGCAGCATCCATCAATGGCACAGGGCTGTCACTGCAGGGCAAAACACCCGACCTGCAGCACCCCATCTGATCAGCCACGGCGCGATGTCCCCCCTGAGATCTGCTGCCATGCCAAGACAAACCATGGGGATGTCACTGAGGTACCCCAAAGTGATTTATAGCAGGAGAAGTCGGGGTGTTGCGAAGGCAGCGTCAGAGCGAGCTGATATCGGTGCTGATCTGACACCCAGCATTGCAGCTGGGCTCTGGCACTCGCTGCTGATATCCATCATGTTATCTCAGGGTACATCCTGTTGCTAAGTTTGGCTGCTTCCTCCAGTTAACAGCTGTCACTGCTGTGAGATACAGATGTTTAAACGTGTGTTTTGGGGATGGCACAGGGGGTGTGGTGGTGTTTGGTGGGAAGGGACCCCATGGTTGCATAGCGAGCCCTTTGATGCTGCGGTGAGCAGAGCCGTGCCCTGCAGATCCCGATGGGATCGGCCTCACCGAGGTCTATGGGAGGGGGGGGGGGGGGGAACATTTGGGGCATTAAATCAAAGCAAAGCAACGGCGCCGCGCATTGAAGTCGCTCTCGGAGGAAAACGGTTCCCTGATCCTGGCCGCCCCGTATCTGATTCTGTGGTCGTGTTTGTGCTGTGAGCGCTGCCTCGAGGCGCCGTGCTGCAGCGCTCTCTCGAAACTCAAGCCCTTTGCTGCGTCTTTGCTCACCGTCCGCCCCAGCAGTGGCCTGGCAGCGCTGCTCCTCTCCCAGCCCTGCTTCTTCCCGACGCAGTTCTGCGAAGTCCGAGCTCTCTGCTGCAATTAGCCGGTGCTTAAGCCCTCGCTAACCCTTAACGTGCCGATCACAATCGTAACGATTAGTAAGAGCGCTCCGCGCATCCTGCAGTGCCGCACATCTAAAGATTACACTCGGTAATTAATTAAGCCCGATCCCCCCCTCCCTGCTTCCCTCAGAGAGGAGAAAAAATTGCTGAGAGTCTCTTAAGAAAGGACATAAAGGCAGGGAAACCCGGCACCGACGCAAGACAAATGGGGATTTTGAAGACAATCCGGGCCGGGCCCATGTGACCCGAGAGTGGACGAGGCAGGAGAAAGGATAAAAATGCCAAGCACAGAGCGGGGACAGAAAACAACCGCCAGCTTCAAAACCCGGGGTAAAGAAAAGCTCCAAGATGAAGGGAGTGACAAAGCATCAAAGGGACGAGAAACCAAAGGCGTTGGAACAAAGGACAAGCTGGAACAAAGGACCAAAGAGAGGAGAACAAAAGCACAAAATAGAAAACAAAGAGGGGGGGGGGACAAGAAAAAACCCCTCTGTCGCTGTGCTGGAGGGTCCGGCCGGTGGGCGGTGGGTGGCACAAGCACAGCCGTGCTCCTACTGGAGCCCAACCGGGAGCGAAGGGCCCCGAGCCCACGGCTGCCTTTGAACCACAGCCGACGGGTTCGGCCCCCAGCGCCGCGTCCCGGGTGGCAGCAGGGAGCCCGGGGACGTGGCTGTGCCACCGCGCTGCCCCCAGCCCTGCCTGCCCGCTGGGTGGTCCAGGCACCCCCTCCCACCCCCTGCAGCTCTGCGGTGCGGCCTGCTCAGCATCGCCCCGCGCTGCCCCAGCCCAGCTTCGGGCTGCCAGGATGGCTGTGTGCTCCCCACCCCACGGCCTTCCCCTAGGAAGGCAGCAGCAGGCTGTGTGTGTGTGGCTTGCTGTGACCAAGGGGCTGGCTGTGTTTTGAGTGGGGACAGAGGTGTTCAGGTTGGGAACAGAGTGGCAGAGATGCCTCGTGTTTTTGCTCTCCCCATTTTGGAGCTGGAGTTCTGTTGGTGCTTGGAGGCATGCGATGGGTACCCAGGGTTGGGCGGATGGTGATGGTCACAGCACCCAGAGGTGGTGGTGAGGGATGGGGGTGGTGGTGGGCAGGAGCCTCTCCAGAGCCCAGGGTGCTCAGAGCTGCACTCTGTCCTCCTGCCTGCGGTGCTTTGGCTACTTATAGCTGCAATGCATTTGGAAGCATTGGGGGCCCCCTGTGTCTTTCAACAATGCCAATGTGACAGGGTTTTGGGACACCCCAACCCTGGGATGCTGTCTGTGCTTTGGCCCTTTGCCCTGGGTGCCTCTCTGCTCCTGTGTGGGCAAATGCTAGCAAAAGTCACCTGTGGTCAGGGTCTGCACTGGGAGGGGTGGTCCAGGGCACAGTGAGAGCCAGGATTTTAGCTGGCACCTTGTGCACGCCACTCTCTCAAGGAGAGAACCTTGACCTTCCTTCTGCTCGTGCACTGGCTGAGGTTCACCTGTGCCTTCAGCCCTTTGCCCCCTGCCAGCTCTGCTTTCCTGTAGAGCCACAATTTGCTCAATTTTACTTTGGTGTTTTCTTTGGTTGTTTTTTTTTTTCTGTTGAGCTCTCTCTGCATGCTGGTGGAGCTGCTCTCCCTGCAGAGCCATCCCAGAGCATCTTGGTTTTATTACAGCCAGATTAGAGCCTGTAAGGCTGCGGGCAGACTCCCTGCAGGAGCCGAGCAGTGCCTGTGCTGGGGAGGAAAGCAGCATGGAGCTCCAGCACCTCGGGGGAATGGGGTTTGAGGGGGGGGGGGGACAATCAGCAGGTTGATTCCTGCAGCTCTGCTCAGAGCCTGTGCTGTGATGAGCAGGGGACACGCTGCTGACGTGGGGGGCTTTGGGCACCTCTGTCACAGCAGTCTTCCCCCAGTGCCTACATTGGACTCGATGATCCTGATGGGTCCCTTCCCAGTTGGGATATTGGATGTTTCTGTGATGCTGTGTTCCCACTCTCAGCCCCACACCCGGACACCCTGGCTGCAGGGGACCCTTGGTGTGCCACGTCCCAATGGCCCTCAAGATGCGAATGCAAAGTGAGGAGACAGCCCTGGAGCTGACGCTCAGTTTCAAGAGAGTTTGAGCTTCTCCATCAGCACTGTCATATCAGCTCGGCCCCAATGGGCTGCAGATGTCTGTCTGTCTGTCTGCCCGTGTGTGTGTGCACACCCACACAGTGCAAGCCCACCTTACATGTGCCCCCCTTGGCTGTGTGAGGGACTTTTGGGGCAGTGATTTGGGTCCCGCTGAGGCAGTGGCAGCAGTGTTGCCTAGGTTCCTGTATGGATGGGGAACTGTGTGGCTCACTCCCTGCTCTCAATGGCTTTGCAGCTTTCCCAGGCTGGTGAGGAGCAAAGCACATGCCCAATCCCAAACAATGGGTCCACTTCCGTGCAGGAAGCAAGGTCGGATTTGTTCTCCCTGCTTTGCCCCCTCTGGCCAGTTATAAAGGGGCCAAGCCATTGTCTGAACCATTTCCATGACTCAGGCAACAGCATCCTGAGATCTGGAGGCTGGGACTTGCAGCCAGCACAAAGCTGGAGGCATTGCTCCTGTGGCTGGAGGCCCCGCAGGCTGCATGGACGGGTGGGGGGGCTTGGGAAAAGGAAGGCGAGTGCTGGCTGTGCCTTTCCCCTCCATGCCCCCTGCACTGGAGGCAGCGAGATCTTTGCCCCCCACCAGCTTTCCTGGTCCCTCCACCCATTGTCCCAGCTTCCTTCTGCTGAGGAAAGCAGAACGCTGCAGGGGGAACCACAGGCATGGAGCTGCCCTGGTTGTGAGCCTGGATGTGGCCAGGTGGGGAGAGATAGAGCTACAGAAGCACCACATGAGCCCCTCTGGAGGGGTGAGGACCATCTCTGCATCATCACATCCACCTGGTGCCCGTGGTCCTGAGGATGCCATGTGGGTTCTAGGATCCTTGCGATGCTCCATGTGTCCTAGGGGTTGGTCTGTGGATCTTGGGATGCTTTGTGGATACTGGGGCTGCTCCATGGGTCCCGGGGATGTTTTGTGGATCCCAGTGATGCTCTGTGGCTGTTGGTGATGTTCTGTGTGTGCTGGCAGTGCCCTGCAGAAGGTGGAGAGAAGGTGCAGGTGCACCCGGTGTTGCTTGAAGGAGGATGTGACAAGGAGCAGAGCTGGGCTGAGGAGAAGGTCTGTGTGTGGTGACAGCCCCAGCTGGGCCACCTCAGCCCAGCACCCATCTGGGGGTGATGCCTGAGCCAGGGAGCTGCAATGGGCGCCCAGTGGAGAAGCCACCGGGGCCACCACGACCACCGCCAGGAAGGAACGGAAAGTGAAAGTCCGTGGCCGCTCCTCCGGGCTGGCTGTTGCCATGACGACCCGAACAAAGCCTCTTCTCCCTCTTTTGGGTTTAATTGTGTGGGTCCTCAGCCCCTTTGTTAATTGTTTCCCCTTCTGGTTCGGGGATGCGCCTCTGCCTGCTGAGCTGTGGGGTCTGTGGGGCGGCCGGGGGCCATTCCTGCTATGGGACAGGATGGGGGGCTTTGGGAGGGTCGGGGGGCAGCGGATGGGGGAGCTGCCTTTGCATCCCACCCTGCTGCAGGTCTGCAGCTCACTGCACAGCTCCACGTGCATTGCAGGGCTCAGTTTCTCCACCTGTAAAACGGGAACGTAGGAGGATGCAGAATCTCTTTGACATGCGGGGTTCTACTTTTGCTTCCAGACGCTCCCGTGCTTTGTGTTTAATGTTCTGGGTTGATGCCAGGAGCTCTCCCAGGTCACTCCTGACCTCACTTTTCCCTCTGCGTTGTGCTCACAGTGAAGCTGCAGCTCAAGCACATTTCTTTACTCCTTTCCCTGCAACGGTGATGGAGAGGTTTCCCATGGTGAGGGGTGGTCATGGGATGTTGGGGGTCCAATCCCCCCCCCCGGAAAGCCCATTTTCCAGTTGTACGGAGTGGGAGGAAGTCCCCGGAGCTGCGGTGTCATGCTCCTGGGGCTGGATGAAAACAAAGCTTGAAAACAAAAAAGAAATTCCCATGGAAGAAAACGATGGTGTGGGGGGAGGAAGTGGCTTCGAGTCAATGGGAATTTTCCCTGTTGGCAAAACGTAAACAGTCCTCCTTCGATGTTGACATAACATTTTAAAGATCTCATTCTGCAAAGCAGAGCGTTTGTCAACACGTGTGTGCCCCGACCAGCCCTGCGCTCCCAGCGTAGCCGCGACCCTCCGCCTTTCATTCCTGGCGGTGGGACGCGGGGTGCGGGCAGGGGTCTCCCAAACTCTGCCCAAGTCCTTGGGGGGTTCCTCCGCCCCCCACCGCCACGAGTCCGGGACGGAGCAGAAGCGGCGTCCCGCGTGGGTCCCCCGTCGGGGCAAAGCAGGGGGTCCCGAGGGGAGGGGACGGGGCAGAGGGGCCGCCCCTCAGCCGGCTGCTGGTTTGCTGGGCCCTCCTCCTCCACCTCCTCCTCCTCCTCCCCTCCTCCCCGCTCCCTCTCTCCGCCCGGCGCCGGGGCAGCTCCCAGCGGAGGCGCCGGGGACATGGAGCGGACCTGAGCCGTGCGAGAGGCGGCGGAGCCCGCACCGGGAGCGGCACCGGAGTGGGACCGGGAGCGGGACCCGGGCGCAGGGCTGCAGCGCGGCGGAGCCGTGAGTGCGGGCGGAACAGGGAGCGGGGCAGAGGCACGGCCATGTGGGGCACTGCGTGGGGGGAGAGGAGAAGGAAGGGCACGGACGCGGCTCTGGGGGCGCTGAGCACCGTCCCGGGTCGTGGTGCCCCCAACCCCGGCTGTGCGGCCGCATGGCAGAACCCCGCCACCTCTTTGCTTAAACCAAATGGGAAAGGGGGAAAGCGGAGCTCCGCGTCGGCCCCAGTCCTGTTACAAACTTATGGGGCTGCAAACTCCTCCGAGAGCAGCGCCGAGGAGAGCGAGAGCGCGGCAGGGTAGGGGTTAATCCGCGGCACCCTCCCCCCTCCGCTTCGTGTTCAGTGTGATCCCATTGCAGCCCCTTCCCCAGGACCCCCAGTGGGACGCGTCCCAGCTCCTGTCCGTGCCGTGCGCTCTGTTTTAGGGGCAGCGGGTGTCGGGCTGGCAGCCCCGCCGACGCAGGCGGACGCATTGCACGGCCAGACAGACACCATGTGCCGGCACACACCGCGCACAGCCGGCCTCGGCCACACACGGGGCGTGCGGGGCTGCGTGCGGCTGTGTGGGGCATCGCAGCTCGGAGGGGTGCAGGGCTGGGGTCCCCATCCTTTGGGTCCCCATCCTTTGGGTCCCCATCCTTTGGGTCCCCATCCTTTGGGTCCCCATTCTTTGGGTCCCCATCCTTTGGGACCCCGTCCCTTCTCCCCCAGGGGATGGATGTACTGTTGCTGCCTTGTTGGATGGCAGAGGCAATTTACCCGTGTGTATTATCTCTCCAACCCCTCCTACATCCCTGCAGCGCCGTCGGGATACCGGCACAGAACACGGGCAGGAAAACTTGCTGGCAGCACTGCGCTGCTGTTTGTCCATCCAACAAAGTGCTCCAACAGTGCAGCAGCGGCGCTGCCACGGGGCACAGCCGGGGTCAGCACAGAGCTGTCTGCTGTCTGAGCCCAAATTATGGCTGATCCGTGTCACTGCATCCCGCAGCCACGTGTTTTGGGGTGGTTCAGGGCAGATTTGGGTCACTGAGAGGGATCCTGGGGGTCCTACACTGCTGTGATGTGGGGGGGGTTTCCATCTGGTGTCACCCCTCGGCTCAGGGATGCGTGTGGTGGGAGCCGGAGGGCAGCTCACACAAAGTTAGTGATGGGAGAGAGGAACCCAGAGCTGCGTCACCCTGAGCTGCAGCTGAGCGGTTGTGAAATGCACAAACAGATGCAAAGCTCTGCTCCTTTCCACCCCAACCTGATTGCCAGTGCTGGACGTGGGGTTGCTCTGGGAAAAATGTCAATCTGTGGCTGCACAGCGCTCAAAGCCGCTCCGTCTCGCGAGGTATTTCCATGGAAATACACCCTGCTTCCAAAGCAGATCTGGAGTAATAGGTTTTAGGAGTGAAAAAGGACCATTAGCTCAGCTAATGTTATTTTCTCCGTGGCGCAGACCAGATCATATCGCTCAGTTACTCCCCTATTGAGCCAATAACCCGCGTTGGTAATCCGCGCAATTTCCTTTTAGTTCAATTGAGTTTTGCACAGAATCCATTCTGTTGACACTGATGCAGCACGGGGTCGATTTCTTTTTTCTTTTTTTCTCCTTTGAAAGGCTGCGATTTCGGGGCCGTCGCATGAAAAACAGCCGCTGTCCTTTGGTGGAGGTGGGCAGGTCGGCTTGGCGGGTGCCCCGTTTTTTAGCAGCTCTCGTTGCACTGCCAGCCCGTCGCCCCCCAGGAGCTCAGCACCCACCGAGCAGCACCATTAGGTAGGAGCAGAGACCACGAACTTTACAAATAGATCCCTTTTCCTTCTCCTTGAAGTACATTCGTTGCTCTGGGAGCTTTTTGGTTGGTGCTGTTGGGTGCGCAAAGCGCTGCGCATTGTGGCGAGCTTTCCCTGCTGCTGCTTTTGACTCCCAAATCGCAGACCCTGCACAGTCCTCAGAGCTGAGTTTGTTCCAGAGGGTTGAAGTGCCCGGGGGGGGGGAATAACTGAGCTTTTTGAACCCCCCTGATTCTCATGGGGAGCTGCACCCTAGCAGTGAGATGGAGCAGCTCGTAAACTTTGCTATTTGCTGGAGAGGATTTAACCCCATCCATGGGATGCTGAGGATGGGTTTTTGCCTCCATGCAGGGCACGCAGCAGCAGCAAGCACAGTAAATCTTTCCTTTCAGCACATTTATTTTTACATTTGCTACTTGCTGGAGGGGTTTGCTGCTTGTTGCCTTCCTGGAACTGACGCTGGGCTGGTTTGCTGTCACAGAGGTTGGGGATGGGGGCATCGGTGGCCAACAGTGTGGGTTGCGCTGAGGTGAGTGCTTGGGGATGATGGGGGCTCGGTGCCATGGGGCAGGGATGGCTTTGGGGTCTGGAGTTTGCCACTGAGCACATGGGTGGCTCAGAGCAACCCTGTTGGTGAGGGTGGTCTGTGGGGTGCAGGACGTGGGGTGCTTGGATGGCCATGGAGCCGAGGCAGCTCGGTGATCCCTTGCAACAAAACCCAACAAACTCAGAAGGATTTTGATGCAGTTTGGCTCTGCTCTTGGCTCTCCCTCCCCACGGACCCAGGGCACGCCACCCGATGTGCGCCCAGCTTTGTCTGTCCGGCACCATGCTGCACTCCTGCTTGCTCAGCCCCATCCCATTGTGAACACTTAGGGTTGGAGCTGCTTTGTGCGTGTGATTGCAGAGCAGAAAAGCCTTTCTCACCAGATGGACAGCCTTCAACGCGCATCACTACAGCTCTGCTCTGCTTTTACACCCCAAGCGCTCCGCTGTGCTGCTAAAATGCATCACGTTTATTTTGCTACAAACTGTGTATTGAAAGCAAAACAAACCCCCACTCCTGGGCAGGGCAGTGACTCCCTACAGCTCTGGACAACAGCATGGGGAAAACCCATTGGATTCTTTTGTTCTGTTCTGGTTTGGCTGTGTGCTGAGCGGAGCATCACTGTAAAGTGTTGGTGAAATTTGTTTGTTCTCTGCTAGAAAACAGCAATGTGAGCTGCTTCTTTCTGTGCATCCAGCAGCAGCTGCGTCTGGCCGTGGTCTGATGGGGACTCAGCCCTGGGGGTCTGCAGCCCCGTGGTGCCCCTACAGCTCTGGGACGTCCCCAGCTCTGCTGTTGGTTTCTCACCAGCTTTGGAGGTTTGGGTCTCATTGTGCTGCGTGGAGGAGGGGGGAGGGGGAAGATTTGGGCTGCTTCAAAAGTTTGCCGCGATGCATCACCCCATTTCCACCCAGTTTTTTGCACAGCACAAAACAGACAAAAGGGAAATAAATTAGGGCGGCCTGTGACAGTGCTGCTGGGAAAGCGGTCGGTGCCTTCCCCCCATCCTGTGCCTTTTGGAGAATATTTCAGAGCCAAACCCTCTCCCTCGGGCTGTGCCCTATGCTCAGCATGGGGCTCCCTCAGCCCGGCCGCTCCCAGCAGGAGGAGCGATGGCAAAGGCACCGACTTTTGGAAATGGTTCTGCAGTTGGAAGCTCTCCCTTCCCCCCTCTCTTCTACCACCCCACCTGCTCCAGGGCCATATGTCCAATGCTGGATGTGCTCCAGTCTCAAACAAGGGCACTTGGTGTGGCCGGTGCTGTCGCTTTGGCACTGGGGAGATGCAGGGGGCACTGCTGGTTGGTGTTGAGGCTGCTGGGATGGGTCAGGGAGAAAAGGAACGGGGGGAAATGCAGCGGCCAAATGGGATCCCACAAAGCACTGATGCGAGTCCTGAGCACGTGCTGGAAGTGGAGCTCAGCCCCACCACCCCAGCTGCCTCATCACAGAGGAACAAGGTAATGGGGCTCATCCTTCCAGCAGCATTTTGGGTGGCCCTGGCTGAGATCTGATGTTCTGAGGCATTGTTTCTTCATTCTGGCTGGTGAAGGGGGCTGATGGCATTTGATTTTCTGCTGGGAGGAGATGTATGGCGAAGAGAATTCAAAGGGTGTGGGGTAGCAGAGGGGTATTTGGTCCTCTTTGCCCTTGAGAAATGGAGTTACTGAGGGCTGGGCTGGAGTCTGGAAAGAAGCAAAGGGGTAGAAACGGGCAGAGAAATGCCTGCAGGCATTGCCAGCACTGCGCAACAGCGGTGCTGTTCCCTGGCATGGAGAGGGTCAGCCTGGACACATTCAGTGTTTAATGAGCAATTACCAGCCCTGGGCTGTCACCTTCTGCTGCTGTTTGGGTGCCCTGTGTGCTCTTCCTCTCTTGTATGGGAGCGTTGGTAGCCTTGTTCTGTGAAAGCACAGAAAAAGTGAAGGTGTGGGTGATGGGCTGGGCTGCATGGGCACGGCTGGGGGGCCCCAAGCAGTTCCACTGGGCAACCCCCATCCCTGCTGCACTGCTCCATTGCCTGTGGGGTGCATTGAGCCTGCTGTGCCGTGTGCTGTGTGCGGTTAGCAGCACTCATCCTTCCCATAAAGTGGTCCCGGAGAAGAGGAACAACAGCTCAAGGAGAGGAAAGAATGGGACCAAGGGCTGGAAGGAGGCTGGCGAGGTGCTGGGTGTGAAGCTGGATGATGGGGACACGTGGGGTATTGAGGCTGAAGAAAAGGGGGAGCAAAGCCAAATGCAGAGCTGGGGCAAAGCCTGCAGGGATGGAGCGTGTGTGCAAGGGTGTGCACGTGTGTGTGTGCGTGTCTGTGGAGGTGTGAGCTGGGGGCTGCGCAGGGGCAGGACCTCCTGCAGCCCCTCTCCACCTGTCCCCATGGAGCCCGGGGCAGGGAAGGGCTCGGCCAGTCCCTGCCCTCCGGTTGGGGAATGCCAGAGCCCGGCTTATCTTTTGTCTGGAACAATAGAGGGCTCGGCCCCATTGTTCTACCTTGCACGCCCAGCCGGAAAGCGAGTCCCCTGGGGCAGGGGCTGCACGGAGCCGCCTGTGAGGCTGCTCTGCGTGGGGCTTTGCTGGCAGAGAGGACACGAACCCGGACATGGACATCCCCAGCCCCTGGGGCTCTGCAGGTGAATTCCCCAGTGGATGAGGCTCTGGAGCTTTCCTGCTCACCTTTCTTGCTGTGCATGATACAGGCGCTGGGGAGGGGACTTCGGGAGGGTTTGTGGGGGGGGGTCCCAGGGGCACTTCGTGCCTTTGCAGCTGTGAGACCCCTCTGTACCCCCACAGGCTGCAGCGTGGGTAGAAAGAGGGCAATGTTTGCCTTTCCTGGGGGCTCTTGGGCTGTGGTCTGTGTGTCCACCTGCAGCACCTGCTCTTGGGCTTCCTCTGCCCAGCTCTTCTTGCTGTGTTGCACCAGGTTTGTGGGTCCATCCTGGGAACTGAGCTGGGGAAAGCGTGCTTTTGCAGGGGAGGTTTGCTTAGTGCTGGTTATGGGATGGTGGCTCTCCCAGGTGCAGCCACCAGGTGGGCAGAGCCCAGAGGAGCCCACAGCAGGCTCATGCACCCCTATGGCAAAGAGCAGCATGCAAAGCAGCAGGGATTGCAAATGCTTGTGCACAGAGCAACTGTGCTTTCCCTCAGCCCTGCTCAGCCACGCAGGAGCCAGCTGGGCACTTAAAGCCCTTTGCTGCAGGGGGATTGAGGACCTGAGGGGATGTGGGGACACAGAGGGGGACAGGTGCCACTGTGGCTGCTTGGGCACAAAGAGCCCCTTGTGTGCCGCAGGACATGGGGGTGGTCAGGGGCAATCGGACACCCCATGGCAGCAGGGAGGGCTGTCTGCAGCTTGCTGGAGAGTCTGCGCCCCTTGTGCAATGAAAATAATCCTGGCGGGCCAGTAGGAGCTTGTCCCCACATCTCTCTGCATGGTTTTCATGGTCTGTGATCTCCTCTGAAATGAGCAGGGGAGGGAAAGAAGTGAACCTGACTGTGTGTGGTGGTCGGGGGTGTGATGCGGTGCTGTTGCTCAGAGGGGTCTGTCCCATAAACAGTCCCAGCACTGGGCTTGGAGTGACCTCCCTGTGCTGGGAGGGACTCTGCTGGAGGGGTGCAGGGCAATGAGGAACGAGCTCCTCACTGAGTTCTTAGCACAGGATCTCAGATCTGCCCCATAAATCAGTAAGAAGGGAGCTCGTGGTGATAAGGGAGAGAAATCCAGCTCAGAGTGTTTTCCTTGGGGATCTCCATCCCGACCCACCTGGCTGTGATTGCTGAGATCCAGGTTCCCTCTGCTTTCCAAAGGAAGCTGCCCGTGGTGCCATCAGCTCCTGTCACACCAGCAAAAATCTGTTGTTGAAATGTCAAATGGCCCCAGCAGCTGGGAGGTGGCCGTCACCCCTTCCCCAAGCCCCCCTGGCAGCTGGAGGGGGTGGAGTTCCCCCGGTTCCCTTGAGTTCCATTGATAGAGCCTTTGTGCCCCTGTGGCCAAGCAGCAGTTTGGGTGCATGGGGCTGTTTGCTGCTGTTACAAACCCATACAAGGTGAAGCCGATGGTTTCTGGGGCGATGTGGGTTTCGGAGAGCAGAGCTGGCACAGGCGGAAGCGTGCGGCCGCGGGGTTTGGGGTTTGGTGTTGTCTTCAAGGGGCCCCTGAGCTGCTTTGGGTACATGTATGTGAGCCTGGAAACACCAGAATACCATCAGATGGGAGCCCCAAAGAGGAGACCCCAAAGAGAAGCCGCCCCAAGAGAGAGGAGCTCCCAGAGAGAAGCTCCCCGGATAGGAGCCCCCAAAGTTGAGTCCCCTAAAAAAGAGATCCCGAAGAGAAGCCCCCAAAATTGAGGCCTCCAAAGAGGAGCTCCCAAAGAAGAAACCCCAATGAGGAGACCTCAAAGAAGAACCCCTCAAAGTTGGGTACCCTCCAGAAAGGAGACCTCCGAAGAGGAGTTCCCCCAAAGAAGAGCCCCCAGAGAGAAACCCCCAAAGAACTCCCAAAGTTGAGTCTCCCAAAGAGGGGCTCCCCAAAAAATCTCAAAGCTTGGGGGGCAACTGGAAAAAAGTGCCACTGATGGAAGGTGTAGAATGGCACGAGGTGCTCAGCAAGGGCTGGGAGAGGGAGGTTTGTGCTTTGGGAAGTGTTGTGCTGCATCCCATCCTTTAGTCCCCAAGTGCTTGGGCTGAGCCTGGCTGAGCTCCTTCTTGTTGAGGAGCGGGAGAGGAAAGGGGTCAAATGTCTTCGCCCCTCCGTCATGCGATTGGAAAGTATTGTTTGTGAACAAACTCTGCCTGGAAACGCTGAGTGAGTGAAACAGCACCAAACCTGCACCGAGATCGGCCTCTGCGATAAACCCGAGGGCTGCTTTGGGGGTGAGGAGAAGGCAGAAACTGCAACAAAGGGGACAGAGACGGAGCTCCGTGCGCTCCGGCATCGCCGTGCCGGGTGAGTCGCCCCCGTCCTCATCTCTGTTATGGGAAAGGTTTCCTTTATTTGCTCTTCCTTTGCAAATCGATTGCATTACAAGGGGCAGAGGGTGGGCAGCTGAGCGCTCTGTGGACGGCTGGGGGGAGGGTGGAGGAGCCCAGAGGGCTCCAGGGTCAGGGAAGGGCCTGAGGACCCCTTGAGGTTCTGATCCGACCACCCCTGGGTGCTCAGCACCTGCAGAACCTTATGGGTCTTGTGGCTGTTCCCCTCTACCACCCATCCAAAGCCTTCCACGAATGACAAGATTTTGCATCAAAAAGTATTTAAAAGAGGAAAAGAGGCGCAGTAGGAAGGGGGACTTGGAAAATATTACAGCTGTGGGGGTTTGTTCTTTTTGCTGTGGTATTTAGAGACCTGCAGGGGTGAAAAAACTCTTGAAGACGTGCAAATGAGAACGCTTTGAGTGGCCGGTGTGCAAAGCAATGCTGTGCAAGGCTGCACGGCTTCCTGCCGCGCTGTGCGGAGCGGGTGAGGAGTCGGGGGGATGCTCAGTGCTGTTTGCTCCCTGCCCAGCACATGGGAACAGGGAGTCACCCAACCCTGGTGTCGCCTTGTCCCCGTGCTGCCCATGTCCCTGCTGTGTCCTGGTTCCCATCTGGGTGCTTCCAGACCCTTCTGTAAAGACGTTTCCAAATGCAACCTGGGCAGTGAAGCCATCCGGCTGCAGAGCTGGCGGTGCGCAGCGCTTTCCCCTTAGTGATACCAAAAGGGAAAGGGGAAAAAACAACAACCAAAAGAAAAAAAAAGAAAGAAATCCTGGCAGATTCCGAGGCTGGGAAGGGGGAAGGATGACATCTCCCAATGCCTGGGTCCACTCCCTGTGCCCGTTCCTCAGTGGGTCTTCAATAATTCCAACGTGCCAATGAGATCGTTCCCCACCCAATAAATCCCATGGTCCCGAAGGTCCACCTGATGGTCATTTTGATTTTTCCCCTAATTAAAGCATCCTGTTGCTCGTCCCATCAAAGAAACCCATGCTGGAACTATTGCTGTGGACCTGAACCAGTTGATGCCCTGGGAAGGCTCTTGGTGTTGCGTTGGGTTGTTTGTTTGGCTCCTGTGCTGCTGCCGGGCACGTAGTGCATGTGTTACATCTTTGGGGTGAATATGGGTACATTGGATGTGATTTAATGCCTCCAGGGCTGTGCTGTGAGGCTCATTGCCCCCATCTGGATGTGGGGTGCTGGCAGCAGGGGGAGGTCCCGGCTGAGCCCCTGTGCTGGAGAGGGGGGAGGCAGGAAGGCGCCTCGTGGCGGTGATGTGGCCCTCTGCCATCTTGTATGAAACCAGAGCAGCGTGGTAAGGAGCAGCTTAGGAAGCCCTGTGAGAGCAGAATTCACAACCAGCTGGAAATTGTGAGTAAAAAGGGCCACCAAGAACCCGGGGATGTGATGTGGTTGAGACCTCTGCAGGCTGTGCCAAAGGGACCCATGTGCAAGGGATGGCAGCACATGGCATTCACCTCTCATTGTTATCATGGGGGGCTTTGCTGTCCCGTCCCCACACTGAGCATCCCACAGCACCACTCTGCTTCTCCAGGACGTCCTCTTGCTTTAGGGTTAAAGCTTCCATGGGCTGTGCAGCAACAGGAGCTGTGCAGCAACAGGAGCCACGCATTTCTACGCTCCACTTGAGCGATGCAGAATTGCTGCTCCACCCCACCGAGAGCCCCAGCCTGGCAGTGCTGGAGAGCCGAGCACGGCCTCTAGAAGCAAAGGGGGGAATCCTCCTCCCTGTGAGATATGGGTCCCAGGCTTGACTAGACTGGGAGTGGAGGGGATGTGGGCGGCAGCAGGTGCTGGGGTGGCACACGGAGGGGTGACCTCCCCTGCGTGCCCATTGCCAGGGGTTTCCATGATGCCAATTCTGTCACCTTGGTGTCACCGCTGCGCTCTGAGCCCACAGGGACGTTTCCGGAGGCCGTCAACCCCCCAGTCAGAGCCACAGGGAGCCTTTGGGGAACAGACAAAGAGCTCCGTGTTCCGTGTGGGCACTGGGAAATCCCAGCTGTCGTTGGAGCTGCGGTTTTGCCCACGAGCCCCCAAAGTTCTGCTGAAATGAACCGAGAGCAATGCTTTCCAAATCTCTCCCTTTTCAGCACTGATGTTGCAGCTTTTCAGCAACGCCAGCACTTGGCAGCATGCTGGGAAGGCAGAGGTTGGGGCTTTCTGCAGGTGAGGTGTTGCAGAGGATGTGCAAAGCGTCGGCTCGCCCCAGCGCTGAGCGTTTCCGCTGCGGCTCTGCCTGGCTTGGCGGGGACACGTGGAGCTGTGGCTGCCACGAGGTGATGGCAGCTCTGCAGCAGGATGGCTTCAGCCATCCGTGGCTTCTGGGTGACTTCAGTATCCTGAAATCCAGGTGCACCTTGGGCTTAAAACCTGCTTTTTCATGGTCCTACACTGGGCGTTTCTGGGCATGAATCCTCAGCTGTTGGGTGTTTGTGAATGGCTCTGTGCTGATTCCTGCTTGGCCGGGAGCCACACGGGCTGCACTTCCAGCTCTGCTGCATCCCCAAAGGTCACCATTTCCTCCTGCTAGTGACAGCACGGCGCTGGGGACAGCAGATATGCCTTAGTGTGGAGTGCCAGAGGTTGGCTGCAATCCCTTGCAAGCTCAAAAAGGTGAGACTTGACCCCATGACCCTCTATTTTTACGCACACCAGAGCCCCGATCCCAGTGTAGGAAGTGCTGCCCTCTCCCTGCCATGCACCCCGCTGTCCCTGCGTCCCCATGGGATGGCAACCTCGTGAAGTTCCCAGCTGTGTCCCTCACCTCAGCCACCCCCCCAGGCACACAGTGGCTGTGGCAGGAGGAAACCATCCCTCCTTTTATGTGCGAAGGCACGCTGGGCGGAAACGCTTGGAAAGGGCCCCGAAAGGACATTCCAAGTCTGGCAGGAAAGCAGTCCTCTCGTCTGGCAGGAGACGGGCTATTGTCTGTGCCGGTGACCGGAGGGATTCCTTGAGCCCTGCTTGGAAGGAGAGAACCTGTGTGTGGTTTATTTTTCCCCCTGCTCTCTCTCCTGGGGGTGCTCGCAGCTCGTGCCTGCGGTGCTTTCCTGCTGCTCTGTGCTGTGTGGTGTTTTCCCCTGTTGGATTTTGTGTTTGGCTACGTTTGGTGCTTTTCCCCTGGCTTGCTGCGTGTGTGGGGAGGTGGAAGGGAATCTATGAACTGATATTTTTCTGTGTGGAAAGAGGAAAAGCAAAAAGCCGACGGCCTCTCGGATCTGCTGGTGCATTTGGTGATGGGCAGATGGAGCTGATCCTAAAATCCAGGCAACCCAACTCACTCCATCAGCTGATCGGATGCTCTCCCGTGTCCCACTTTGTGGGATCCCTCAGTGCTGCCATCCCATGGGGTGGAATTGCCCTGGACTGAGGAGCAGGAACCCTCAGTTCTGAGCCTGGTGCAGCCTGCAGCGCATCTCTGCTGGCTTTTTTCCCCCTTGCTGCTGTGCAGAGGTGAGTGCTGTGTTCTGCAATGCTGGAGACCGATGAGGGGATGCTCTAAAGGGTCCGGGGGGGCGGGGGGCTCGGCAAGAGGCACATTGGCATCACCCATGGTGCCAGGCTGTTGCTGGCTCTGCCCCTGCCCTAACGAGCTGTTCGGCTGTGACACAAATGGGGCAGATAGGATCAGCTCTTAGCCAGGAAGGGTGGCACAGCACAAGGGGAGAATTGCAGGATGTGCCATTGAGGGGTACGAATGGAGAAGGAAAAGCCGGCTGTCGCCATCCCCAAACCTCAGCCCTGGGCTCTGGGCTTTAGCTGGGGCAGCCTGGTTGCAGGTAAGGTGAGCAAAGCGATGTGTGCTGGGGTGGCAGCTGTAGGGCTTTGCAAAGAAGCCCCATTCGTGCTGATATTTGGGTACACCTTGTCCCCGTGCTTGCGCTGTTCGCTGTGGCTCTCCAGGCTGGCACTGCTCATCCGTGCTCTGTTCGCTCCATTCCCCTCCGCCCTTCATTAAATAGCAAACATTAAAGGCAAAGATCTCTTACATGAAGATGTATTCCCTGTGCCAAGGCAATTGTTCCCGGCCCTATTGTCTGTGCAACAGAGGAGCCCTTGAGCTGAGCACACCTGAGACAGCCAGCACGGCCCTGCTATGGGAACAAGCCTTGTAACAAGATCACCACTCACTTCTCTCCTTTTTCTTCTCCCTTTTTTTAACATTTTTTTTTTGTTCAGCAAACCGTATAATAATCCCACAATGAGGCCCCTTTCACACGGACCCCTATTAAAGCACCGGCTGTATTTTAAGAGTAAACTTCCAGTGGCACCGGGAGGTGAAGCACAATGGGAAGGTGACCTGACCGAGCGCATTGCTCTGTGCTGAGCACTGTGTGGGCATCCTTGGGCTGACTGCATCCCTGCTGGAGGCAGGGAGGGGAAATGATGGCAGGAACGCATGGAGCGGGGCTTTGTGCCTTCAGAAGGGATGGAAGGAGCACCAACCTTGCTTCTCCTCTCCCATACCGAGCTCAGCTTGTTGCTGTTGCACGCAGAGCAGCACTCAGCACCCAAACTCCTCTCTTTACTCCTTCCCCAACTCCTGAGCCACAAAAGCACCCAGGGCTGTGCTTTGCTGCCTCATTTTTCCCCACCTGCAGCACTTCAGGCTTTGGGAGACCGCGGGGCACCTGGATGCACACAGCACACTGAGCGCAGCATCCCGCTGGCTGCACGCCGGCTCGGTCCTGCTGCCAGCAGCGCCCATTTCCTCCCCATCCCTCGGGGTGTTTTTATGAGCATCGATCCCGGGGGGGGGGGGGGGGGGGGGAAAGAGAGGATGGACTCGTTGCCGGGCTGCCCCCGAGGTGGGCAGGGGGCAGGAAAGGGGAGCGGGTGGTGCTGCAGGATGCGGGCAGATACCGTGCAGGGCTGGAGCTGGGAGGAAACCCAGAGCCCGGAGAGCACCGTGGGTTTGTTCAGAGAAGGGCAGGGAACTGAGATTAAAAAAAGCCCTGCTAAGATCAGAAACTCTGGCGCGCACAGTGCCCCATTGTTGAGCTGTCACACTTCCCTTTACTTTATTGCTTTTGTCCAACACCCTATTGTTCCACTTCCTTTTGTCCCCTATTCAGAGCCCTGGCTTTTCATTACCCAGCCGGCCTTGTTGTTTTCGTTTCTTTTGTTTGAAGTTCCTGAGAGGAAGGTTTTATTTTCAGCAGTTTGATTAATTCGCAGCTTGAGCCGGGCTTTGTTTGTTGTGTCACCGCTGCCCCGATGGTGCAGCCCGGTCCTGTCCTGGGGGCCCCCGGATGGTGGGGTGCAGGCAGGACCCCCTGATGGGTGCAGGGCTGGGGGGTCCCTGCTGCAGGGTGCACACTGTGGCCCCCGTGCCCTTCATCCCAGTGTAAATCCCATCCCTGATGGTCTCCTTCCCCTATTATTCCACCCTGAAAGGTGAAGATGGGGAGGGGGCATTTGGTGCTGTTGTTGCTGTGTGTTGTGAGGGCTGGTGGTCCGGGGGCTGGGGGAAATTCCTGCTGGGAGTTTGCAGCGGGATCCCAGCTTGTCCCATTTGGGGACACAAACTGTGCCAAGCTGGGGCTGTGTAGGGGACGTGGCTGTGGCACATTGCTGAGGGCACATCCTATGGGAAAAAAAACTGGTTCTGGCCATGCTTGGTGTCCCACTAGATGCCCTTAGGACATTTCTGTGCCCCGTGGTGCCCCGCTGGGGGCTGATCATGGAGAGCCCTTAGGGCACCCAGGGCTCAGCTTCACCACCAGCACAGGGCAAGGCTGGGCAAAGGGGTGCCTCTGATGTGTGGGGAGGAGGGGGGACCCCCATCTCTCTGCTAACAGCCCTGCTGTTCTGCAGGATGTCCATGAGGAGCCCCGTTTCTCCCCACCTGGAGCTCGATGGGGCGGGCAGCATGGTGAACTGCAGCATCAAGACGGAGGAGAAGAAGGAGAGTGGCTATGAGAGCCCACCGGGGGCTGCCCCCAGCACTGAGCCCCATCCCAACGACCCCCCGGGACCACCACCAAGAGAGGGCACAGACCCCCAGGCATTGCCACAGGTGGGTCCCATCACTGTGACCGCCTCTGCTCCTGGCCTTGACCGAAACCTGGTCCCTTTGGGTTGGCAGTGCACTGCATCCCACCCCAGGCAGACAGAGGTTGTTGTTTCCCTGAGCTTTTATTCCTTATCCTGAGGAAACCAAGCTGAAACCTGAGGTTCCCCTCAGGCTTTTTGGCTGCTGTCAGTGCTCTCAGCTCAGCTCTGGCATTAGCTTTTGGCGCTCAGCTCTCCAGGGCCACCTGCAGACATCTTCCACTGTCCCCACATGCAGGACCGAGGCCACTCTGTTATTTTCCTGTTTTAATTGCTCTCGAGCTTCCTCTCTCTCTGCCCAATATTCTCAGTCCCTGGGCTTGGAGAATCAGGGCACTCCAAAGAAATAACAGCAACCTCCTGCAAAGCAGGGCTTGGTCATTGGGATGCTTTCAAGCTGGGGAAGTGCTGCAGGAGCACGTGGTCCAAGATGTCACTGAGCATCTCATCAGCTCCAAACATCCCATCAGTTCCAAGCAACCTGTTTGCTCTGAGCACCCCATCAGCTTGGTGTCTCCTGCTTGGAGACATGTAGATGTCCCTGTCCATGGGTTCTCCACCGAGTGATGCTCTGTGTGTGCAGGAATCCTGCTCACCCGCTGGTGATGCGTTGGAGCCGCGGTGCTCAGCTTTCGAGCCGGCTGTCGGCAGCCAGGAGAAGCTGGACTTCAACAGAAACTTAAAAGAGGGTAAGAAAGGTTTCTGGGACCTCTCTATTTTTGGGAAGATTTGGGATTGGAAGAGCCACGGTGCAGAGCTTCGGGCCGTGCTCACCTGGCTCTCCTCTCCCCGCTCTGCTCTGCTGACTGCGGTGCCTGCTGATGGGGACAGTGATGCCAACCATTGAGAAATTACTCTCCAGCGACTGGAAGGAAAGGCTGCTGGGCCGAAATGCTGCTGAGACCAAAGAAGTGAAGGGTGAGGTCCCTTCTGTGCCACCTCGGTGCTCTGTGCCCCCTTCAGGTGCCCGCATGGCTTTGTGTTCCCCCATCAATAGGAGGGGAGGTGTGTCTGCAGCGTCATGTTTTGTGGAGATTTGTAGGTTTTTAGCCAAAATACTCATTACCCAGAACTGGGCTTTCCTGATAAAACCTTGCTCTGATGGCACAGAGGGATTTTTGAACACCACTCTGACCACAGCCCCCACTGTGGTGGTGATGCCGCTCCTCAAGCCCCCAACTTTGCTTCTTCCCTATGCAGGAACCCAGGAGAGCCTGGCAGAGAAAGAGCTCCAGCTGCTCGTCATGATCAACCAGCTGTCCACGCTGCGGGATCAGCTCCTGACAGCCCACTCAGAGCAGAAGAACATGGCTGCAATGCTCTTTGAGAAGCAGCAGCAGCAGATGGAGCTGGCGCGGCAGCAGCAGGAGCAGGTGGGCTCCCAGGAGACCTGTGTCCCTTCAGGGCTCACTTTGGTACCCTCTGACTACAGAGGCAGGACCAGAGGGATGGGATCCAGGGGACAGAACCCCTCTAGAAGTAGGAAGAAGCTCTTTGGTATCTGCCCAGAAACCTTCCCTGTTTCTGTGCCCATCCCAAGACTTCCCATCCTGCTGCTTGCTATGGGGTGGCTCAGGGTCAAAGCTCTCCATTCCTTATCTACATGTTGAGGATGAATCATAGGAAGTCCTTAACGAGCCCCTTCCTGACTGCCCTCTTCTTTGCTCTTTGAACACTGATTTATTCCTCTTATCCTTAATAGTGTTAAGTGTGGGGATGACATCAGGGTATGGGTGACCCAACGGTGCCAAGTGCAGGGATGGCATCTCTGGCACATGGTGTATGGATGATGGTCTCTCCTATTGCATTTCTCTCCCTGTGGCCTTTGAGACATCTCCTGTGCCAACCACAGGAGGCCACCATGCCCTTGGGAGCATCGCTTTTGGATTTGGGCAGCTCATGCCCCATGGGGGCTCAGGAGCCCCTGTTCCCACTGCTCAGCCCCTCTGTCTCCTTCCTTCCAGATTGCGAAGCAGCAGCAGCAGCTCATCCAGCAGCAGCACAAAATCAACCTGCTGCAGCAACAGATCCAGGTAAAGGTGGGGGACACCCCTGTAGCCACCCGCAGAGCCAGACAGCAGGGACACAGCCCAGCTACGCCATCCCACAACCATTATCCGTGGTGCTCTTTTCCTCCAGCAGGTCAACATGCCCTACGTCATGATCCCTGCCTTCACCCCCAGCCATCAGCCCCTTCCTGTGACCCAGGACCCCCAGATAGCGCTGCCCATCCAGCCCATCCCCTGCAAGCCAGGTGAGCCGAGTCCCCAGGGCACATGGATGCCTGCGGGGTGCCCTCATCCCCCAACACTTCCTCTGTTCCCTGCAGTGGATTACCCCGTGCAGCTGCTGCACAGCCCTCCTCCTCCCACGTTAAAGAGACCCAGCGGCTCTGGCCACCTCCAGATGCAGGTATGGCCCCAAAGTGCCTCTACAGCCCCAAAGCACCCACTGTTCCCCTGCGCCTGGATGTGCCAGGGGCTGTACATCACACCCTGCCTTCCTTCTGCCCCAGGAGACCTCGCAGCCGCTGAACTTGACGGCCAAACCCAAAGGCTCCGAGCTCCCCAGTGCCTCCAGCTCACCCAGTTTGAAGATGAGCAGCTGCCAGTCCCTCACACCGAGCCATGGGGCTGTGCGAGACCTGCAGAGCAGCCCGTCCAACCTGCCCTTGGGTGGGTTCCCATCACCTCCACCCGTGGAGGGTCCTAAAACCTCCCCAACAACACCTCCCAGAGGCGGCAGGCAGCTCTGCTCCTTGGTGTCTCACCTTGTTGGGGTGCTCTGGGTGCACTGTGCCACCCCACAGGGCCATGCGGCCCCATTTTTTGTTGGGTTGGGGATAGGCATTATGGGATTTTGGGGTGCTGATGGGTGCCCCGGGCTGGTTTCCCACCAGGATTCTTGGGCGAGGGCGATGCCATCACCAAAGCCATCCAGGATGCACGGCAGCTGCTGCACGGCCACAGCGGTGCCATGGAGGGAGCGCTGAGCCACCCTTACCGCAAGGTGAGCCGAACCCAGAGTGACCCCCCAGCCCTCCATCACTGCACCCCACAATGACTCCATCCACCCTTCCTGCAGGACCACGTTGGCATCGATGCTTCCCCTGTGAAGGAGCGGATGGAGGAGA
This sequence comes from Lagopus muta, assembly GCF_023343835.1. Classification (NCBI taxonomy): domain Eukaryota; kingdom Metazoa; phylum Chordata; class Aves; order Galliformes; family Phasianidae; genus Lagopus; species Lagopus muta. The sequence continues at coordinate 1,710,779 of NC_064456.1, forward strand.
CACCCACACACCGCCTGGATGAGACTCTGCTGAGCTGTGAGATGGACGGTATGAGGACGGTGGGTGCCGTGGGGCAGTGCCACGTTGCTCCTTCCTCCTGCTCTGAGCCAGCCTTTGGGGTCCCTTTCATAGGAACGCGGCATTTCCCCGAGTCCAGGAACAACAACCACATCAAACGGCCCATGAACGCCTTCATGGTGTGGGCGAAGGATGAGAGGAGGAAGATTTTGCAGGCGTTCCCAGATATGCACAACTCCAGCATCAGCAAGATCCTGGGTGAGTGCTTTGCGTCCACCCTGCCTCACCGTGTCAGGGTGGGGGATCCCAACTGTGGTGTGGGATGGAAAGGAGAAGGAAACCCTTCTCTGCACATCCCACAGCACTGGGGGGCACAGCAATGGGGCCATGATTGACAATCAGATTGACAAAGGTGTGCAAAGGGGAGCCAGAGGCTGAGGCAGCAGCAGGGGCACAGTGCATGCTCAGGGTGAGGGTGGACCTGGACCCACTGCTGGGTTCCTTGGTTCTGCTCTGAGCAGCAGGTCATGGGCATCCTTTGGGGCGAGGATCTTTGGGGCAAATGCCCCCCTATGCCAGGATCCAGAGCCCAGCACTGTTTCACTGCTATCCTCCACCAAGTGCAGCTCTTTACTTGCCACCCCTTTACCCCCCTGCACCCCATGCTGCTGTATCCCCAGCAGGACGATTTTGCACCATCCTCATTTAGCTGGCAGCATCCTCCAGCCCTGTCCCCCAGCTCCCCACCAGCAGCTTGCTGTCACCCCAGCCCTGGGGCAGCCTGTTTCACCCCAGCTATTAAAAGCAATCGGTGTGGTCTCCCAGTAGCCCATCTGAAGGCTCACACGCTTCGCTCCGCCGCCGCCTCGTTTTTGCAGCTCCGCTCGTTAAAAAAGAACCGAAACAACCTCTGGGCTTCTCCCTTTGAAAGAGCACGCAGGCAGGATCTGCTCGCAACCGCTGGGGGTCGGAGAGGGGTCTTGTGGTGTTCTGGTTGCTGTCACATTCAATGTCCGTGGCTTTAAATAGCTGGCGCAGTTCTGCATGGGGAGCCGGAGCTGCTCGCTGTTCACTGGGGCAAATTTAACCTGCAGCCGAGGGGGCTGGGACCGGTGCTCACCCGAGGCTGGGAGTTTTGGTTGCTGTGTGCTCTCCTGTGTGGCTGCTGGGGCTCAGGCAGCACGAGGGGCTGAGCAGGGGGAGGATGTGGGGTGCGTGTGGCTCCGTGCCTTGTTATTCAGAATGCCCAACTGGTGGAACAGGGGAAGGAGATGAGCTCTAGGGGATGGAGACCTGAGGTAGGGTTTAGGGAATGGGGACAGGGACTCTGGAAGTCTGAGGCCATAAACACTGCTAGCATCATCCTCAGATGAGGATGCTCAAGGCTCTCTTGTTGGCTCTGAGCATCTCTAAGCGTGAAGATCCCACTCCCCTCATGGACTTTCTCCCAGGGCTGCCCCACTCCCAGCAGGATGAATTATTTCCTCATGCCCAGCTGTAAATTGCCTTTCATCTGCTGCCTCTTGTCCTTCAAGGTGCGCCTGTGAGGAGAGCTGGGCTCACTCTTCCCCAGATGCCCTTTAAGCAGTGGAAGCTGCAGTTAAAGCCCCTGCACTTTCTCTTGGGCTGAGCCATCCCAGATTCGCCCCATGGTGCAATTATGTGATCCTTCCAGCGTGACCATCACTCCCCAGACCCGGACATGGGTCTGGCTGTAGCCCCTGATCCCATCCCTCCCCTCCCCAGTCAGCAGCCTTGTGCTGTGCTCTCCTTTCCCCTCCTAGCTTGGGTGCAGGTAGAAGTGACAATGCAGGTCAGCCACTGGGGGAATCCGAGTCACACACCAGGACAGCCTGTAGCAGCCACAGCACCTATTTGGAGAGGTGCCCCAGAAGGTCAGGGCTGGGGGCCATGCATGGCAGGGATCCCAGGGGTGCCACCAACCCCAACTCTGGCTCCTATCACACTTGAGGGCCCCACAGTCTGGGGATGCGTCGCACTGCTGCAAGTGTAGTGTTCATAGAGCAGCATGTGAACATTCCTAGAACCACAGAATGGCTTGGCTTAGAAGGAGCCTTAAACATGATCTAAATCCAGCCCCCATGAGCGTGAATCCCCTCTTGCCATGGGGTCATGCACACGGATCTCCATGGGGAAGCTGCAGTGTGGCCGTGGCTAAGCACACCCTGTGGCTCCTCTGTGCCCAGGCTCCCGCTGGAAGTCGATGACAAACCAGGAGAAGCAGCCTTACTACGAGGAACAAGCCCGACTGAGCCGACAGCACTTGGAGAAATATCCCGACTATAAGTACAAACCCCGACCCAAACGCACGTGCATCGTGGAGGGGAAACGGCTGCGCGTGGGGGAATACAAAGCGCTGATGAGGAACCGACGGCAGGATGCCCGGCAGGGCTATTTGATAGGGTAACACAGAGGGATGCCCTGGGGGCAGCGAGGGGCTCGCCCCGCTCCCGTCCCGCTGATGGCATCCCCCCCCCTCCCCTCCCCCTTATCCCGCAGTCCCCAAGGCAGCCAGCTGCCCCCTGGCTCCTCGGATGTGCTGTACCCTCGGCCGGTGGGCATGCAGCTGCCGTCCCCGCTGATGGAGCATTACCTGCCCCGTGGCGTGGATCCCAGCATGCCTGTCATCGTCAGCACTCGTAGCCTGAAGGAAGGTGACGGCGGAGGGGACGATGGGCACTCGGTGGCGGATGGTGAGATGTATCGCTACAGCGAGGAGGAGGACTCGGAGGGAGAGGAGAAGAGCGATGGAGAGCTGGTGGTGCTGACAGACTGAAGGGCCGGGCGGGGGGGCAGCGGGGCTGGCTGGCACCAGGCGCTGGTGACCCCCGATGCGGTGCAGGCAAAGAGCCAGCAGCCGCAGGGATGAGATGAGATGAGTGGGTGATGGTGGGGGGTTTGGGTACGTGGCGGTGCCGTTGCTGCTGTAGGGAATGGGGCTCTGCAGCTTGGCTGAGAGCTGATGGCTCAGGAACCCTGCAGCCCCCAGTAAGGACCTGGGGGGAATGGGACATGGGAATCTTCCAGCTCTCTATTCCCTACCTATGCCACCTGCTGACGCCTGGCCACGGGGGCATCCGTAAGCTCTGCTCAGCCCAGCCCTCCCCACTCCACTGCAGTTCCCCCTTGCAGCCTGCCAGTGAATTCCCATGGAGCCTTTTTTTAGCTCTTGCCTGACCCGAGTGCGAGCCGAGGGCACTGAGGAGCCCTTTATGCTCCTGATGCTCTGTCCCACTTTGTAAATAAAGCGGGTGCTGTTCCCTGGCTGTGCCCCAGCCCTCGGGCAGCCCTGGTGCACAGCACTGCTGTGGGTCCACGCATCCCCAGGTGCCTCCTTTGCACCGCAGCTCTGCGAGCGCAAGGCTTCACCTCCGTGCATCATGGAAACAGCAGAAGGGGGGGTGGGGGGAGAGGAAAAAATAGCGATTTAAGGGGAAAAAGAAAAAAACCAATAATATCTGGCTCTGCTCAGCACCCGTGCACCCAGCGCAGGGTTTGCATGCAGGTGCAGCGCTGGCTGTGCATGCAGCACTGGGAGCAGCACGGAGCACATGCACCGCCGTGTGGCAGCAGCCAGGCACAGCCGTGCTGCGTGCATCACACCTCTGCTAGGGGCTGCTGCTCCCTCTCACTCCAGGGCCACAGCAGCCGGTGGGGGTCCTTTCTCTTTGCCCACCCCCTTCTCTCTTCCCTTTTTCTCAGTGCTTTATTTATTCCCCCCAAGGCACAGCTCAGGCTGGGGGCTGGATGCGGCCGCGCACCGAAGGAGCAGCTCTTCCTCTCTCTTTTTTTTTCTTTTTTTTTTTTTTAAGACTGTAAATATAGATAGAGCTTTATTTTGTTAATAAGACGAGTAACTTAACCTGTATATTTCACATACTTGTTTACAAACTGCCCTCCCCACCCCTTGGCACAATAAAGATGATGTTTTGGAACTGAGCTCGGGGCTGAGTCTGGCCAACCCAAGGGATTGGGATCCAGGCTTCCAGTGTAGAGATCTGGGGGCTTCCTTCCCCCTTCCCACCCCTCCTCCTTCTCCATACGATGCTTTCTCTATGCTGGTCCATTGCTCTTTCCCCTGCCCTCCCCTCCCTTCTTACCTGTCTCAGCCCCACATTTGGGGCTCAGCCTCCTCTGCCCACTGCTTCCCGCAGCCAAATGCTCCACAGTGCCCTGCCTGGAGCAGGGACACTGCTTTGCCAGGGGGAACCAGCAGCAGCACACCCTGTGATGAGAGGCCCCCTCAGCTCCTGCACCAGCCCAAGTCCTGAACCAGGCACCACAGATCCATTGGCCCCCGATTTCCAGCTACCAGCAGCTTTTATTGTGCACCAAAACAAACACCAGATGCAACAAAAGTCACAGGTTTTTGCTGGGTTAGGTTCCTGTGCCCTGGCAGAGGGGGCAGATGCTTTGTCCCTTGGCATCTGCCAAGCAGCCAAGGCAAGTGACCGTGTCCCCCAGCCCCCACCTGATGTACCACTGCTGTCATGAGCTGGGCAGTGCTCAGTGGGGTGGGCTCATCCTTGCAGAGGGGACAGCAGCCAAATGCCAGCTGAGGACAAAGCTGTGCCCACTTCTAGGGACAGCACGGCTCCATCCATCTCCTGCCAGGGCATCTCGTGTGGGCCTGGCTGCACCGATGGGGGGAAGAGTGCAGGGATAGGGCAGCCACACTCCATACCCGTGGCTGCACTGAGCCCCCCATTACTGGGGGATGTGGGGGGGTGACAGGGCTGGGAGCCCCCCTGCTGCGCTGTGGGATGCTGCAAGTGAAGCTGATGGGGCTGTGGGGAGAAGCAGCCCCAGGTTGAGCACAGAGCAGTGCTTGAAGCACTGCTGAGGATGCTGCCTTCGCTGCCTTGCAGTGCTATGGCTCAGCCTGGAGCCGGATGGCAGCAGCACCCATCCCACTTGGAAAAGGGTCCCCAGCTCTGGGGTGAACACAGACCTACGGAGGGTGGTTTTGAGGGGCGAGAGTACTGAGCAGGCAGGGCAGAGAGGACAGAGGGAACAGTGAAGCCAATAGGCACAGCGTGAGCACGGGGCAGCTAAAGCAACCCAGCAGTGCTCAGTGCTGAATGGATGGATGAGGGGGGTCCCATTTCCTCCCAGTGCCAGGCCCAGCAGCAGCAATGCCAGCAGGGCACAGGGCTGCCGGGCAGCAGGGCTGAGCCGGGCTCGCTGTAAGGCGGTGGTGAGATGTCCTTGTGTAGGCAGGGACCTCTCTGTGGTCCTCTCGAGCATCTCATGGTCCAGTCTTGGGTATGTCCAGGGTCTCCTTTAATCGGTGGCTGGGGTAAAGCTCCTCTTCCCCCTTCCCACCGTCGGGACCTGCCCTCACCCCTGGGCGGGGAGGAGGCGAGGGAGGTGCCAGGGCTGTGGATGCAGCAAGGACAAAATAACTCAGGGTCCCAAGGGCCAGAGCCGCTATTTGGAGATCTGCAGGGCTGTGACCACCGGCTTCATCTTGAAGTACTGCCTAAACCTTAGCTTTGCATATCTGCCAAAAGAGGGATGGACGTGAGACACGCACCCAGCCAGGGTTTTGGGATCCATCCAGTATTGAGCACTTTGGACATTGGCCCCCTCAGCTCTGCAGAGCTCAGCACGGACTCACCTTAAGAAGTTAAAGTCTATGGTAGAGTATTTATCCTGGATCAGGCCCCAGCATGCCCAGAGGAAATGGGATGCCTGCAACAGACAGAACAGGGATCAGAAGCAGCACAGCCCAGGCGTGGATTTCTATAAGCTCCAAAGGTGGATGGCAGCCCAGGTGAGGAAGGATGCTGAGCAGCAGTGCAGAGTGCTCAGGGTACAGCTTTGCTGCTGGAAATCTCTCCTGACCCCACAGCCAACATGAGATTTGGCCATGCTGGGATAGGTCCCTGCTGCAGCAAACAGCTCTGCTGGAAGGCGTGAGGGCAGAGCACAGATGTCCCAGCACACAACTCCCTGCCTCAGTTCAAAGGGCTGCAATTCAGCTGTCAGACCTCTGCTTCAGCCTTCTCTGAAAATCATTTTTGTAAATGTTCCTGGCAAAAGCAAGCTGCTCAGGTTGCCAACTGGGACTGCAATCTCAGCGTCCTCACCCAGCACTATCTGTGACCTTTCCCTGGAGCTCAGCAGCTCTGAGCATAGCCAGGCTCTGTGGGTCAGCCCCCAGCAGCACCTGAAGCCTGTGAGTGAAAAGGAGAACACAGGGATCAAGTCAGTTCCTTCCCACCTCCCACCTCCAGCACTCACCAAAGAAAACTTGTTCACTTGCACATAGAGAGCCTCCAGCTCCTTCTCGGACACGGTGACCCCGTTGCCTCCCTGCCCCCCTTGGGTGAGCTGCTTGTAGGCCTGCAGGTAGGAGTGCAGCCACTGCAGCTGGGTCTCCTTGCTGGGGTACAGGCGATAATCCACCTCCTTCACACCTGCAAGAGGAGAGGGGCTTTAGGTGGCCACAGGGCGGCTCTTTCAGGGCACATTGATGTGGCCGAAGTGTTCTCCCCATGTGAGTGAAACAAATGCAGCTCTGGGCTTGCACAGAGTGTTCAGCCCTCTGATTTGAGGCACCCATGTGGTTCATAGAGCCGAGTTCTTGCAGGCATCACACCTCAACCAGTGGATCAGGGCAAGCAGAGACGCTGCTTTGCACATCACTCAAGGAACTGCGTCCAGATGCAGCTCTCTCCTTCATTCCTCGAGGATGGGGAGATAGTGGGGAGCTGCCCCAACCCAGGGGGAGCTTCAGAGCCACAGAGAGGAGCCAGCTCACCTGCAAACTCATTGAAGTGGTTCCCAATGTCAAAAGCCTGGTAGTTGTAGCCAGTGTACTCGTAGTCGATGAAACGGACGTGCTCTGCAAAGCAAAGCAATGGGTTGGGGCTGGAGCCATCAGCACCGGGGAGAGGGGAACAAAGTGACCCCTCTGCTGCTGCCACTGACCTTGAGCTCTGTTGTAGATGATGTTCTTGCAGAGCAGGTCATTGTGGCACAGCACGACGGGGGAGCCCAGCTGTGAGAGTGTGTCCTTCATCCAGGCCAGCTCATGTTCCAGCATCTCCAGGCTGGGCACGTCCTGGTGGAGGCTGGGAAAGGGGAAGGGGAGGAATCACTTCTGCTCACAGGGATCTCCCATAGGAGCAGAGGGGAAGCGTTGCCCCCACTTCCCTCTGTGCATGTTATAAATGAGTTCATTAGTGACACAGAGCAGTTATTGGCAGGGAAGCTCAGCTTCGGTACTTGGTGCATCCTCCATGGTCCCCAGGGCACCTGGCACGGCCTCAGCCATTCCCTTCATCTCTAAGACCAACCCAAAGGTGATGGGAATTCTTTGAATCCTCCAGGCCCCATACTCAGTAACCTCTGCAGCTGTTCCAAGAATGGAGCACGTTAATAATTACCACACTGGCTGTATGTACGGTGCAGCGTTGGGTAAAGCACTGGGAACAGCCCTGCATCCCATCCCAGGGACAGGGTTAATTATTTGCTTGATTTGGGGTTCGTTCACCTCCTCCTCCTCTGGGGGCTGCCTGCACCCTTCCACAGAGGGCTGATGTGCCCTCACTCACCTGACACGAACCCGGGCTCCCAGCATGGCATCACCCTCCCAGCAATGGGATGAAGCGCTTTGAAATGGGGCTGGGCTGCCAGCATCCCTTCCAGCAGTGATAACAGAACCCTGCTGCTCAGATCCCACTGTAAGAAGGGCTTTGGGTTCCATCTTTTTCTAACGATGGCATAAAACACAGGCGAGATTCACAGGGAGGGTGATCACAGCACATGGGTGTCTGTGGTTCAGGTCAGATGCTGCCCAGGTGCTGTGCAACCATAGCACAGCAGGCAGCTGGGGGTGCCTCCATCCCATGAGCACCCCAAGCTCTCAGGGGTTTGTCCACAACCTTCTTCATGGAGGAACCACAAACCACAGGTGGCCAGCACTCCCCAAACCCCTGCTCACAGAGCCCAGACTCCAGCAGAGGCTTTACCTGGAGACCCACGTCCCATAGGAGGAAGACCTACAGATGGGTGGGCAGTGGGTGCCCAAGCCAGAGCCTGGCTCTTTGGGATCCCTCTGCCTTTACCTGGGGTTGGGTACCTTTGGGCTGAGGTCCATCTTCACAAGGGTGAGGTATTTGTGCAGCTTCTGCCAGAGGATGGGTTTGGGGAGGCTCCCGTTGGCGTGGATGGTGTGCACCCGGGCCATCTCCTGGGCCACCAGCCTGGAAGTGAGCAGAGGTGTGATTAAGAGTCCGAGCTGGGGAATGGAGCTGACTCAACACAGATGCCCCAAAACACACGCACAGCCCAGCTAACTCCCTGTTCCATGCAAGTCCTGAGCCTCTGAAGGATCTCAAACGCCCATGTGGGACAGCTTCACCTTTCCAGGGTGAGCTCAGACTGAAGCCACGATCCTCATGCAATCCCACAAAAAGCTTTAAAATCACAGCTGCCAACTCGGCCCCACCTGGGTGCACAGCACTGGGAATTCCGACCCCATCACCACCCAGATCTGAGCAAGGGGAGAATAGGACTGGAGCACCTCAGGTGCCAGTTTGGAGCAGGAAGAGAACTGAAAACATGATCCCACTTCCCCCTGCTCCCTCCCTGACCCCATACGACCCAGCACTGGGGGTCCCACACACCTGAATATGCAGGGGTCCCGCACGTGGTCGGGCCCCAGGGCGATGCCAGGCAGGAACTCATAGCAGAGCCCGTTCTGGAAGGCGCAGTAGAGGTCAGGGGCACAGCCATGGGCATGCAGCACCTGGAAGTTCCTCAGCTCCGTCTCCCGATCCACAAAGAGCTCCGTCTTTCTGCCATAGACACGGACCAGCACTGCATCTGCCATGTCCTCGTCTGTGTAGCAGGCCACCAGCTTGTTGGTGATGCCGTCGGTGAAGAGCTGCAGGGGAGAAGGGGCGGCAGAGCGATGCCCGCACGTCCCTGCCATGCGGGGTGGGCACTGGGAACCCCCTTCTCATGGCACAGATACAGCAGTGGCAGTTACAGGCAATGGGGAAGGGGGAACACGGAGCAGCAGGACAGCAGGAAAAGCTCCTGTGGGAGGTGGCACAAGATTGCACGGGGTCAGGCACAACCTGCATGGGCACAAGGCTTCAGCTGCACCAAACTGCGAGCGTTTCTGGGGGGAAAACTCACTGCTGTTTTTCACCTTGTTGCTCAGGGGCGGTGAGATGTGCTGTGAGCGCACCCGGCATCTCAGCGACCCTGGGAACCGGTCCCAAAAAAACCTTTTGGCAGAAACCACCGATGGCACAGCAAACAAGGCTGAGCAAACACCACCACCCCATCTCCTCCTCCTGACCCACCCCGCGGGGCCACGAGTCGCTGATAGGCAGGGACGTCTCTGCTGGGGACGTCTCTTGTCATTGCTCTGATGGTTCCTCACAGATGGAAAGAGAGTTTTGTTCTCCCGGAGCCCCGATTTGGCCGCCTGCCCGCGCACATGCGGGCCCCGTTCCTCCCGCGCCGGGGTCCTCACCCTGCCCTGGGCCGCAGCACGGAGCAGCCGCCATCTCCATGGGTATTACGAGGGGTTTGGGTTCCCATCACAAAGGCAGGATGCTCGGCCACAGAGAGGGGAAGCATCCCCGGTGCGTTCTCCCTTCGTCTCCTCGCTGTTTGGCGAGACGGAGCCGGTGCGATGCTGGAGGGTGCGTGGTAGGGAGCAGCGATGCTCGGGGGTGGGACAGCTAATTTTAGCTGGCTCACTCGGCAACTCACGCTCCTGTGTGGGGTGCCTATATATAGGGCTTCCCTGTGCAGCCTGCCGAGGGAAACTCTGCACTGGAATTACACAGCCAGGCGTAATGGGCTGCGGTGTCCATCATCCTCACACCCGCAGCTGGGCAGGGTGATGCTGCAAGCAACCAAGCTGCAGTTCCTACTCAGCCAATCTGTGTTCCCACCACGATTTCAGCTCTTCTTGCTCTGCCAGGCTCCAGAAATGCAGCATGCAGCACATGCTGCAGCACTGTGCAATGTTTGCCAGCTGCACGTGTGCACCTACAGGTGAGCAGCTCCTCCTCGAGGTGCTCGGCGCTGCCTCCATGCCAGGTCCACACGCAGTGCCTTGTTTTGCTGCCTCATGGCCCCATCACCCCTTTCCAGTGGATTTAATGGGATTACAGAGCCTTATCCCCTTTGAATTCCAGGCCATTGATTTTGGAGACTTGCACGCACATGGCTCAGCAGCAACCTGCATGCCCATGCACAGCATGTGTGTAAGGGGAAAGCAAGTGCAAGTGCACCAGGAGCTGTGCAGCAGCCCCAAGCCTTGTGCAAAGATACTGAAGAGGTGCAGCTCTGTGCCTGCTAGACCCTCCTGCAGCCCTGTGCCCCCATGCTCACACTGGCTCTTCTTGAGCACCAACCACACCACAGCAGCGCTGGCCCTTATTGCAGCAGAGCACCTTGCTGCCAAAGTTAAAGCTAAAACAAATCCTAGGAGGGACAGCAGAGCCCTCTGCCATGCCTGAATCCTTTCAGCCTTGCTGCTTCCCTTTGGAGGTATTTATGCTGGTTGAGTCACTGTGACACCACACCAGCATGGAGATACTGCTGCCCAGGGAGCAGAACCAAAAGGACGAGGAGCAGCACAACATGCAGTGCATGGGGCTGAGGAGCCTGGCAGTTGGATGAGCACCCGGCCTCCTTATTTTCTGCACCCTGTCCCAAGCGCTGGGAGGGTTTTCCATGCTGCAGGCACAGCCTGGTACAGTCCCTGCAGGCAGCTGTGCCCCAACACTGCACACCGAGGCGGTGTGAACCAGGCACTGCTCCAGTCTGCAGAGGGAAGCTAACAGGAACGCTAATAGGAACCAGCTGAGAACAACGCACCGCTCCAATCCTCTCCCAATACCTCTTGCAGAGAGAAATGCAACCGGAGGATTTCTCCTTGATGTCTCCTAAGTTTTCTTTTTTTTTTCTTTTTTTTTTTGGTCTTTTCTAAATTAAAAACACAACACACACAAGCTGCTGCTGAAAGCAAACTCCTCTCCATTCCTGGGCAGAACCTGGCCACCACAAAGCTGTGCTCCTGCTCCCTTCAGGCTCCCCATAAGCACCACAGAGCTGTGCGAGGTGCTGCACAGTGCCTGGGACATTTCCTGCCCTCCCAACTATGCAGCCTGAGGAACTCGAACTCCAAGCTTCCTGTCCCTCACCATCTGCCCTTTCGTATGTATTTTCCTGCAGCTTCTTGGATTTAATTACACTTGGCTATTAATACATTTTTAATGGCACTCCAGGCACACAGGAAGCGTGTGCCTTCAGAGGACATGCATGCACACGTACGCGTGGTTGAGTGCATCCAGCTCTGCTGCCTGCCTGCTCCATGCCAATCCCAAGGCATCCCACGGCACTGCAGCCCCCAGCTGCCTCCTTTCTGCACCCCACACCTGAGCAGAGGCTTGGAGGAGGAGGACGGGGGCTGCTGATTCCCAGGAACTGCTGTGCCAGCTTGGGACAGGTGAGCCTTGCTCCATGCAGGATGTCAGCACCCATCCCAACTCTCTCTGTGCAAAGGAACCTGGTAAAAGTGCAAGCCTGCTGCTAAGCCACATGAGCCCTGCAGCTGTGACGTGTGGTGTCCGGTGGCACTGCCATGCAGTGCAGCACCTGTGGGGTAATGCCGGGGGTTGACACCGCGACCCCCAACCTCCAGCCCCGAGAGACCTTTCTGCATCCACACTCCTCATTCCGTGGCTCCCCATGGTGTCCCCAGAGCCTGTGCGTGGGGGGGCTCGGTGTGCAAGAGCTTTGCACACCTGCTCAGCCCCTGAGAGAACGGGGCACCGGTGTGTCGTACCCTCCACGTCAGGCCCTACAGCATCCTACAGCCCCTCCCACCGAACCCCCTCCGTGCACCCCCCGTACCTTGGTCTTCACCCTGGCCGGCTCCCAGCTGGGTCTCAGTTCCCGCATCAGCCGCAGCGCTCCGGGCAGCACGTCTCCTTCATCCACCAACACACCGAGCTGAAGCACGCCGGGAACCCCACGACTTCCACCTCCACCTCCTCCCCGTTCCGTATCCCAGCAATCCGGGCAGCGGCCGGGCGGTACGGCCATCCCCGGCTCCGAGCGCCCCGATCCGCGGCCCATGTGCCGGGGGCTGCCGCGGGGCCGGCGGCCGCGGGGAGGAGCCGCCCGCCGTTGGGAAGCCATGAGTCACCGGCCCGCCTCCCGCCGCCCGCCTCCCGCACCAGCGCCCGCCCGCATTGTGAGGTCAGCGGGACCCGCACCGGCCCCGCACCGGCCCCGCTCCGAACGCTGCGCTCGCCGCCTCCGGGCATCTCCGCCCCGCGCACCTGCGGGCTGCGTTCCGAAGCCTCTCGGCAGCGCTGACGTTTCTGGGGGATTTGGGCAGCTCGGAGCTTTGCGGCTGGGATTTGGGATCGGGGTTGAGCTTTGGGGCTTAAATGGGGGCTGAAGGAGGTTGGAGCAGGGCTGCGGCGGGGGGTCGGGATGGGGGTGGGAGGGGATGCGGTACCCCGAGGTGCAGGTTGTGCCCTGAGGTAACGGGTGACATCCTATGGTTCTGGGATTGGTGATGCACAGCCAGGAGTTGGATCCAGGCAGTCTTTTCCAGCTCAAAAGTTGGACTCGGCCATTTGTCTGTGTGCCTTTCAAATCAAGATATTCTGTAATTCTATCGTCTCCACCAGGAGCTGCACTCAGTGGGTCCCATCCAATCCAAAAGCTGACGTCTGGGACCCTTCCAAATGAAAAAATCCTATTCTACAACCTTAAAATCTCCACCAGTTCTCTGTTGCTGTCCTCTCCGGACCCAGGCAATACACTCACCTACCATCAACTGGGATTTACGGGCGAGCTGCAGAGAGGTTGAGTGGTTAAAGACAGAGCATCACCCCCCCGCCGGCCCCCCTGACACCACAGCAGCCTCAGTTCATTATCATAGGAAATAACAACGGCTCAGAGCACAGAATGCCCCCTCCAAAGTTTACAGCTGGCTGCGGCTGCAGCCGACTAAATGGACCATGGAGACTTGGGGAAAATCGTTCAAGGAAGGGGAAGAAAATAAACCAGTTCCCTGCGTTGCTATATATAGAGCGAGCGCTGTCAGTTTTAATAGGATGGCCGTAATTGCTCCGGTCTCTTTGCTGGGCCGAGCGTGGCCTAATTGCTCGCCTGTAACGATCACAAGTGTTAATACGGGGCAGTTGCGGGTTAGCAGTGCCTTGCAGCCAGCTCTGCACAGCAGGCACCAGGAAATGGCCCTGGCACAGGCTATTAGAGGTGCTAATGGGCAGGCTGAAGGGCCAGCAGCAGCCCAAACGTTTTTCTCTCCTGCTGCTCCGAGCCACTGCGCTGAAAAGGAGCAGAACCAGACCCAAAGGTGCGTCCTGTCTCAGATGGGCCCCACAGCTTTCAAGCATCTCCCTGTGGCTGTAAAGCTGTGGCTCCAGAGCTGATCCGCGTAGACCCTCCCCCCCCCGCGGCTGCCTCTCCCCATTCGCTGGGTTTCCTGTGCTGCAGGGCAGCTGAATGCTGTGACAGTGCTCAGGAAGCACCGGGTGAGAGCGGGTGGGGAGGGGGTGTCACTTCCATCTGCCCCCCCCAGAGAGCCATCCTCACCATTCTCCCCATCTGACAGTGCTGCAGAAGGGGATGGAAAGCAGTGAGGAGCACCCAGGGTGCCTTTTCCATCCCAGGGATGCACAGCTTGATGCTAAGAGGTTTAAATACTCAAGCTTGGCTACACGCTGCCCAACACCCTGCCAAGGGCAAAAACTGGCAGCTTGGCCACTGCTCAGAGCCTGGGCCTTGCAGGAAAGGAGGCTGGCAAGGCTGCAGCCTGGCTGGCAGCATCCCATGCTGTGCTGGAAGGAGAATTGCTCCCAACCATCGCTGGGATTCACTCTGGGAAATCAGCAGCCATTGCTGATGGCAGGGTGAGGAGGAGAAGCTCCTGCAGCACAGTGCTGTGCTCGTTACAGGTGTGTTCCCAGGGCTCAGCTGTGCTCACAACCAGGGGGAGATGAGAGCGTTGCCAACTGCTTGGCTTTGGGATGGGCTCGGATTTGCAGCTGGTTCTCAGCTCTCTGACACAACAGGGAAGAGCAGCCTGCAGCGCTGCCTGCTTAAAGCACAGTGGTGGATCCCAGCAGAGAACACTTCTTCCCCAGTTCCCATAAGGGAACTTTTCCTCATTTCTCCCTCCTCGCAGAACGCTCAGCTTCCTGCTGCTCTGGGGTTGTTTAATATTAAATTGCAGAGAGGGGCAGGGTTAACAGCAGCTGAAAGAACCATCGCTGTAAGCAGCCTAATGACACCAATTAATTTGCCTCCCATCTAAGAACAGCAACCAAACATCGCTCCACAGCGTCTGCAACCTGCAAAGCTCCTCTGCCCCAGCCAGCAGCAACGCACATCACCCTGCAAAGCCCCCGGAGGTGCAGCTCCAGCCGCAGGATCCCGCTTTGATTCCTCAGCGCGATGCTCCCGGGCTCCGCTCTCCCCCCCGTGGCAGCGGAGGCTCTCGGGAAGCAGAGCGGGGGTTTTGGAGTGGGAGAACGCGAGGATTTGCAGTTGCTTCAATGCAGAGAGGAGGTGGCTGTGCTTTAAGGAAGCGCTGCTCTCGTTTGCGTGTCGAATCGCTCTCTCCCCGGCGACGCTCCCTGCTTCCCAGCTGCCTCCCAGCCCCCCCCCGGTGGTCAGCGGGCGGTGGCGAAGCCGATGCGGTTGTTGCGACGGTCGAATTTGGTGTAGTAGTGCCCGATGAAGCTGGCACCCAGGATCCAGAGGGGTCCAGCTGGAGGTGGGACGTCCAGCCCTGAGAGAGCCACCACGCAGATGTCCTCCCCGTACTGGGTTTGCTGCAGAGAGGAGCAGACTCTACGGTAGAAGAGGTGGCAGGAGGGAGATTTCCAGCTCAACGCGTGCCCTGTGCTTGGCTTTGATTTCCCTTCTACCACAGAGGGTTGCCCTTGCCTGGCTCTGCTGGCTCCATATATCCCCCAACCCAAGGAAGAAGCAGTGGGCTGCTCTGCCTCACCTGGACATCTCTGCTGCATGTGAAGCGTGGAGAAACAGCGAGCAGCATCGCTCTGTGACTGCTTGCAGGGATGCAGGGATGCAGGGAGAAGTGCATCCCCATCCCTGCCCTCACACAGGGACACAGCTTACCCTGAGGATGTAGGCTGAGCCACTGAGCGTGTAGGCCTTCCCACCCAGGTGGAAGGAGATGTTGGGCAGCTGGGGGACCTTCTCACAGTCAACCACGTACTGCAGGAGGAGGAGGAGGCAGTGCTGAGCCTGAGGATGGGCTGGGGAGAACGTGGGGATGCAGCTGGGCTTTGCTCACCTCTCCTTCAGTCATCTCTGCTGCTCCAATGGCTTTCATCAGCACGGACACAGGGCCAGCTGGGCCAGTGATGTAGGATGCTCCGGTGTCAATGGCCACTGAGCAGCCCTCCTTGCAGAACAAGATTTCAGCCCCTACAGACACCCTGGGACAGAGGGGAATCCTGATCTCTCGTGATGTTCGCAGCTCAGAAGCAGCAGCTGGGCAGAGCACATGCTGATCCCAGTGCCTCCAACACACAACCCCTCTGGGATCACTCCCTTCAAGTTCCTCAGATGTGAAAGCAAGGCTTCATCATGTATCTTTTGTTGGTCTCGGTGGTGGTATTTTATTTTATTATTATTTTTTTTTAAGCTAAACAAAGCAGAATTGTTTCAGCATCTCACGCTGCTCCTGCAGGCTGACAGGGGTTAAATTCTTCCACCGCAGCTTCCAAGGGAAATCAACCCACAGTGCCTCCCCCTCTGCATTCCCCAGCACTGTGAGATGAGCTGAACATCATCATAGTGCAGCTCTGTGCTGGAAGAACCAACCCCACTCCCTTTCCCTCCTAGAGTACAAAGCATCCCACTGCCCACAGCCCCATTCTCCCAAGCCCACCTTTATGTGCCCAGGGAAGTATTTGGATGATGTGCCCCATATCCTCACCCCTTCATGCTGATCTGCCAGTATCCGTTCCTGCTGATGCTCAGGTAGTGGAAGTCCCCAGTGTAGTAGGCTGGGTCGGTGCCCCCCAGGATGATTTCCCCACCGGGTTTCAAAGGAGAATTCCTAGGGTGCAAAGCACAGCGGGGTGACCCTCCTTCACTTGGGGTTCCTGGGGCAGGGAGCATGCAGTGCTGTCAGCCTGGTGAGCAGTGGCAAAGCAGGAGCCTGGTTTAGTGAGGGGGGATGTGAGACCACAGGGGTGAGGATTGGGGCAGGTGGGTGCTGAGGACAGGTGAGGGCAGAGCCCAGGGCTGGAGCTCATAGGAGCCAGCATTGGGGTCTGTGGTGCTGGCAGTGGGTGCTGCCTCCAGAGAGCTCACGCTTTTCATCTTCTTACTTTGAAGCTCTGCAAAGAGAGAAACGTTCTGTGAGCCTGTGGTCTGTGGGTGGCTGCATCCCAGAGTGCCAAGGGCACTGAAACAGCAACCTGACCAGGCTGCAATGGCAGCTAGCATCCTTGGGACTCATTCATTATTAAAGAATCCATCTTTAGATGGGATAAAGAGCTACAGACTCTACTTAGGCATGCATCTGCCTCCTGTGCTGCCTCATTCCAGCCCATCTCCTGCAGGCAAATTTCACCCAGCCTGGGTCCCACAGCCCCAGCCATAGCTTCTTCACAGTCCCAAGCTGCATCCCCAGCACGCTGAGGCTGCAATGCCCAGCCCTGCAAAGCAACCCCCTCCCCACCTTGAAACCCACCGGTTGTAGTAGACAGAGAACACGTCCTCCTTGAGGATCTGCTGGGAGAGGATCCGGTCGAAGACAGGGGTGATGCCATCGATGGCCTGGCTGGGGTAACCCATGCCCAGAACCCCATCAAACCTGGCAAAGATGAAAGGGAATGCAGGCAGCACCGTGGCCTCAGCAAAGACCTGGATGATGGGGATGTCCGATACCTGGGGAGGGCACAAGGGTCTCTGCATTGGGAGATTGTGGGGCAAAACCCAGCAGAGCTCCCATACTTTTGTGTAAATGGTTGTGCTCATAAGGGGAGCAGAGCCATCTGCTCCAAAATTCAGGGTGTGCTCTCACCATGACCACATCCTGGCTGAGGAAGCCTTTGACACTGCCTGTCCCGTAGCGGATGGAGAAACCTGTACCATTGGCTATGTATGTCCGTGACTTGGAGGAGTCATAGCGGCTGTGGGAAACTGGGGAGAGGCAGGAAGGCATCAGAAACAGCAAGGGAGGGGGCAGCAGGGCCAGCTAGAGCTCCGTGCATCCCTTGAGATGAAGGGATTTGCCCACATCCACTGGGAAACCAAAGGGGGAGGATGGAGAGTGTCCCCTCCCACCCCCAGCACTCACTGCAGGCACTGTAGAGTGGGGAGCACTTGCAGGACGGCACCCACAGGTTGGCTGAGCCCGTGTCAAAGACCACCTTGAAGGTCTGCGGGGGGGTGCCGATGCTGATCTCACCGTAATACTGCGTCTGGAAGAAGCACAGCGCCGGCAGAATGACTCGGGCTGGGTCCTCCTGCGGCTGATAGAACCCGTGAGGTGGGGCAACAAACATTCCGTGCGTGGGGAGGGGCTCACATCCAGGTAGTTGGTGAGGAGGGTGGGAGCCGTTCCGTTCTGGGGGCCGCCCGCCCCGCCTCGCCTTTGCCGCAGCTCGGGAAACACGTCGGCCACCTTCATGCCCATCTCCTGCAGCGTCTGTCGGATGGAAGGCATCCTCCGCAGAGCGATCCTGCGGGCAGGGGAGGGGGCTGTGGGACACCCCCAGGAGGCAGCATCTCCCTGCCCTGGAAGATCCGAGCTCTAGGTGGCAGCAGCTGCCCGCCGGGTCCCGGCCCAGCGGAGGGATGCGCGGATACGGGGATGGGACACGGTGCTGTAGGGTTGCCCCGCACACAACGGGGGGTTCGTGATGTGCTGAGGCTCAGCTCGTTGGTTTTGCAAGTGGAAAGCGTCGTGCTGGCTTCGGAGGTTGGAATGGAAGGAGAGGTGCTGCTGTGCTATGCAGTGCTCAGAGGGAGAGGGGAAGAGAAGCAAGGAGGGTGAGGTATGCTCAGTGCCAGAGAGAAGAGGAGGAGAAGGGAAGGTGTTTCTCAGCAGCCTGGAGGAACAGAGAAGAGAGCTCTGTGGTCCTCAATGCCAAAAAACAAGCAAACAAGGAGATGGCAAAACCCAGCACATGGTGCTCCTTTAGCAACAACTCTACCTCTGCAAAGCCAGGGCTGGTGAGTGGAAGAAGTCAGCACTCCATGCAATGGCCACGACGAGCAGACACTGCTGCAGCCTCCTGCTGCCTCCTGCCAGCATCTCGTGCTCCCAGCGCAGCCTCCTCCTTCACCAGAGACTTCTCCACATCCCCAAGGAGAGAATGTTTTATAGGCTGCCTTTCTGCCTCCTTGTGGGTTTCTCCTCCCAGTTGGCTGAGGGCAGCATGATTGTAGGTGGGCACAGCCAGTTATCAGGGCTAACAAGGGCAGCTGTGGATAGCTGGGAGCTGATAACCTCCCCTCCATTCTCCACAGTTGATGGCATTGCTGTGTCAGCCCTGAGCACCAACAGCACACTGCATGCAGGGCATGGGCCAAATGCCTGCTGCCACCAGGGAGGAGAGATGGACAGTGGTGGGGACACACGGGGTGGTGGCTCAGGTCTGGTTGAGCTGTGCTGCTAAGGAGCAGAGAAAGAGGGGAATAGAGGAATGGGGATTTCCTCTAAGATTGAGGGTGGAAATGGCAAACGCAGCTCCTTGGCCATAAACCTACCAAATGCTGCTGTCCTCATAGGGGCTGCTCTGAGCACAGGGAAAAGTCTCCCCCTCATTTTCTCACCCCAGTGAGGGAGCAGAGACTTGTGCACAGAACAGCTGAACTCATTGCAGTTGTATAAGCAGCTACAGCCTGGCCAGGCACAATGTGATCACTGCAGTGTGCAGGAGCACAGCTCATGGTGCCCAAGCAGCACAGGGTGGGGACACACAGGTGATGCAGACAGCAAGCTGAACTGCTCAAGAACTGCAGCAGCAAAGGATTCCTTCACACAAGTTGTGCTGCTGGCTCCCAGCTCTTGTTGCTGCAGTTCCCTGCTCAGCACCCAGCCCTGGTGCATGGAGGATGGCTGCTGGATTGAGCCCCGTGGCTCCAAGCCCAGCACTTGACCTCAGGACCCAGGGAACCTCGGTGGGAAACGACTGCAGCAGCAATAAAAATGTTCTCAGAAGAAACCTGATGACACACTTGCCCCTTCCTTGAAGCCCTCAGCTACACAAACACACTGGTGTGCTCCCACTGCTGCCAGGATTTGCTCAGGGCACTGCTGGCACCTTCACCTGGGGACACAGAACCTGGGGGGCACAAGGAGGGTCCCCCCCACCACCTCACCTCCAAACCTGGGGCTTCACAGCCTCCTCCACCCCAAACTCCTCAGGGCTTTGGGTCGCAGGGTTTGGAACCAGGGGAGGGCTGAACCCAGCAGGCACCTCATCTGCCATGGCCCCATTTCTCCCAGCCTTGACGTCTTTTCCCATGCCAGACCCTGGGGCTGCGTCACCAGGGGCAGCCTTGCGGGGTCAGGAGGCAGCAGCCCGGCCCCTGGCAAGGAGCCACCAGGAATAAATCCCCTTTCCGGGCATCCTAAGTGCTCATAAATCCCTAGAGGAGGGACTTTGGGGTACAGCGTCACTTCTAAAGGGGCCACATCAGCCAGAAGAAGGTGAACTCAGGGCATGGGGCCATGGGGCTCCGAGGTTTCCATCTCTGCTGTAACCAGGAGGAGCACATCCACAGGACCCCAAGGATGCTCCTCCCTCCACACAAGGAAAAACCCCACGAGGCATTTTCCACCCCCAGTAGGAAAAGCAGCTGGTGCACGGGAGCAGCGAGAGAAAGACCTGGCACAGGGCTTCAGCTAACCAGCAAAGGGTGCTTTTGTGCACAGAGCTGCAGGGAAAGGAGCACTGCTTAACTTACTGGAGGGCAGCACAGGGGGAACAGCCCCAGGGACATCAGCTGCTTTGAGACTTACTGAAGTTATCCCTCACCCCCTGGGAGAGCAGAGCTGCAGGGGCCATGCTGAGCTCTTCCCATGCAGCCTTAAAGCACAGAGGAGCTTTGCTCCTTACATCAACCCAACTTGATATTGCAGGCTCAGGATGGGAGGATGTCAGGCAGAGCTGAAATTCCCCCCATTTGATTCGCTTGCTGCTGTGATGGACAGCAGCTGCAGGTGCTCCATACAGTTCCTCATCCTACAGAGATGAAAATTAAACTTATCTGGAAATAAAAGGGGAACATTCCTCAATGGCTTCCTGCCTGCTTTCAAGGAACCAAATCACTAAGCTAAAAGTGAAGGAAAATGCTTTCCAAAGGGAAACAAAAGCTTCCCTGCAAGGCACGGCTGAAACACTCAAGCACCAAAGCAGCTTTTGGGAAGGACTACAGAGGGTCTGGGTTACACCAGCACTGAGGGAACTGGGCCATTGACTTCAGCAGCGTCAGGGCTTCACCTGAAATGATTTCTTAACATCAGCACTGCTGCAGAACACATTGAGACAGCATCCTATTGAGTTGGAGGGGAAAACACGGAAAAGTTTTTCATGAACATCCCAAAGGTGCAGCTTGGCCATAAGAAGCTGCTTTATAGCCCAAATGAGGCTTTTTACCTGCAAGCAGACACAGCCATACACCAGGGGAGATGTGGGTCCCACTCACCTGTACTGTGGCCAGGCCCAGCTGGGCTCACCAAGCAGCTCCAATCCTCAGTGCTTCGCCACTACAGCTGGACTTAAAGCAGGACCAGCCCCACTTCTGCCATCCTCCAAGGCACCAGGAAACCACAGAGGAAGCTTCAAAGGGGAGGAGATCTACAGACACCCCCCTCCAGACAGCAGCATCCCATAAGCACAGCCCCACACACAGCAGAAGAACCCCAACCTCAGGGGGCTGCCACACTTTATTCCTGCTGGAGAGCTCTGAGACCCCAGGTGTGGCAGAGGAGTCACTGCTCCACAGCAGCTGAACTGTTCCCAAATCTGCCAGCACCTCCAATACGCTCAGGCTGCACTCCAATAAGGAGGGAACACGTTTAACTCAAACTCATTAATTAATTCCTGCCATTTAAGAAAGGTATCTGCGCAGGGACCAGCTTTGATGTGATTGCCCTGGTTTAATTAAACTCTTTGCTTGCACCCGGCTTCCCAAGTGCTCGTAGAATCCCAGCTCGTATCCATTGAGCTCATTCCTCTGACTGCAGAGCTGTGGGGTTACCCAACCTGTTCTCTCCTACAGAGGGGCTGTTCTGCACCCTAGCAGAGCAGTTCCTGGCCCCACACCAGCCCTGCTGTGCTGCCATCATTACGCCCAGCCCTGCTCCCAGCTGGGTGCATCCCATGGGAAATGGGGCTGTGGGAAACGTGAGTGCTCAGATTGCAGCCCTGTGTCCGTGTGCTGCCCTACAAGTGCTTCACCCCCCTCTCCCCCCCACCTCAATATCTCAGTTAATTCATATCCCTGGATGTCATTTGCTTTTTCGTGGTGACTGGATTTCAAAGGGGTAATTTGCTCTCCTCCAATCAGGTCATTAAATGTTATTGTGGTTTAATGGGTGTTTTCCTAACCTCTCCTGTCCTCTCCCTCTGCTCCCTGGGCTCTGCTTGCCATGGCCCACGGTTCTGCTGGGTGCGTGGGAAGGCAGCTGCAGCCACTGGGGTTGTCCCTGTGTCACCTCCAGCCATGGCCATGGGAAGGTCTTCATGTCACCTCCATGGCCATGGGAAGGTCTTCATGTCACCTCCAGTCATGGCCATGGGAAGGTCTCCATGTCACCTCCATGGCCATGGGAAGGTCTCCATGTCACCTCCATGGCCATAGGAAGGTCTGCATGTCACCTCCAGTCATGGCCATGGGAAGGTCTCCATGTCACCTCCATGGCCATGGGAAGGTCTCCATGTCACCTCCAGCCATGGCCATGGGAAGGTCTCCATGTCACCTCCATGGCCATGGGAAGGTCTCCATGTCACCTCCATGGCCATGGGAAGGTCTCCATGTCACCTCCATGGCCATAGGAAGGTCTGCATGTCACCTCCAGCCATGGCCATGGGAAGGTCTCCATGTCACCTCCATGGCCATAGGAAGGTCTCCATGTCACCTCCATGGCCATAGGAAGGTCTCCATGTCACCTCCATGGCCATAGGAAGGTCTTCATGTCACCTCCAGCCATGGCCATGATGCTTCTTAGTGGCACTAAAAGTAGGCTCCAAACCCCAGAAAAAAAGCCTCAGTACAGTCTCAGACACACTTTTTAAAATGAAATCCAGCTCTCATGAGGGAAAGACAACAACACCAATAATAATAATAATAATAATAATAATAATTACAAAGCCTGCCTGGCGCAGCCTGCGAGGCACCATCCCTGCAGCACAACCATCTCCAACCCCCAGCAGGACTGAAGGACCACTGGTGCTGTCCCACCTGTGACATTATCCATCCCGTGGTCACACTATGGAGCTGCTGTCACCCAGTTTCTCCAAGAGCTGTAAGATGAACCATTCCTGATTAGCAGCACAATACTTCAGGAGCAGCAAGGAGACCGTGCTGACCTCCTCCCGCATGCCCACAGTGCTGCTTTAATGCAGCAATGCCAGCAATTTCTATCCCCCAAGGACTGCATCCCCAAAGGTCCACACCCAGAGAGCCTTGCCCAGCGCCCTGCTCACCTTGTTCAGAACAGGGATATTCACCAGCGAGCCCAAAAAGCCAAAAGCCACGGGGAAAAAACTCCTGCACCGAAACAAAAGGCTCTGTTAAGCCTGCCATGGTAGATGCTGGTGGCATGGGTTGCTTTTGTGTGGGTCCACGCAGACCTGAAGAGTGTGATGAAGCCATAAGCTTCCAGCAGCATCCCCAGGAGCGGCCACCGCATGAGGACGATGAGGACCCCCCCAAGGAAGAAGCTGCTGCCCTTCATCTTTTGCCTTTGGAAGAAGAAGGTGAAGGTCCTCCTGAAGCCGATGATGAAGACCAAACCGGAGAGAAAGAGGATCTGGGAGGAGGCAGCAAGGAGGGGTGAGAGCAGCCCTGCCCTATGGCCACTTTGCTCCAGAGATCTCCCCCCCCCCCCCATGCCATACTCACGTTCCCAAAGGCCAGCAGCACCGAGTCGAAGTATAGGAGCATCCCAAAGAGGATGAAGAAGATGCCGAAGCCGACCAGCCCCACACCAACCCCTGTGGAGGATGGGCTGAAATGAGGGTTTGGATGCACTGCTCTGCTCCCACCCAAGCAGCGCTCGCTTTGCTCAGGGTCACCCCGTCCCATTCCGTCCCAGAAATGTCCCTGTGATTTCTCTCCCCCCTACTGAAGTCCCGGGGAGGCTGTAAACCCTATGAATTCAGGGTGGCTGCGAGGTGTAGAATCAATCACAGGGTGAACTAACCAGGAAGGTCACCCTCCACACGACCCCAGGTGGTTGCACGAAGGGTAGAACAGAGGTTCTGGTGGGGGCAAGGGGCCGGGCACCTCCCTGCTTGCCTTCCATACACAGCCCCCTCCCCCTGTGAATCACATCCAACCCGTGACCCCAGCACCATGCAGCTTGCCATCACCCCCTCTCCCTTCCCCGGTGGCCCCAGCCCAACTGTGGGGTCAGCACCCCCCAGCACCCCCCACGAGCATCCCACCCTGGTGCCCAACTCACTTTGGAAGTCGCTCAGAGTCACCATTTTGCCCCACTGCTCCTCGTGTCGGGCGCTTCCCAGCAGTGACCCTTGGAAAGCCCTTTAGTCCCCACGTCATCCTGCAAATCATTAACGGCCCTGCAGCTGCTCAGGGTGGGGGGGGGGGGGGGAATCTCCCTATGGGGCACATGCAACCCCATGCTCACCCCACAGTTTGCAAAGGGGATGGCTTTAATCCATGAAGGTTTTTCGGCCCATTTGCTTGGTATCAGTGTGATTTCTTTTGCTCTGCAATGAATGCTTGCTGCATTCAAAATAATTCCCAGCTGGGAAAAAGAGACATCAGTGGGAAAAAGAACCCCAGGAAAGGATGAGAGGAGAGCACACGTGGGCTGAGCATCGTGCTGCACAGGGCCGTCTGTCCCACACCCCTTCAATCCAACACTGCAATCATTACCTCTGCACAAACGACACCGACATGGCGCTGTTTCGGAGATGCTTTTATTTCTCTAACGCTAGCCAAAAAAAACCCCCAAAACAACCCAAAAACAACAAAACCCCCCCAAAATCCAGAAAACAAAACATCCCCCCCCCCCCCAACCCCCCCCACACCCAGTGCATAAATAGATTTCCCCCCAATGCCAACTCTTCTCTCTGTTACGAGTCGCTGCTGCATGAAAGCGGTACGAAAAACAAGAACCGAAATCAAAAACTCAGCATCCAAACTGGTTTTTTTTTTTTTACCCTTTTTTTGTTGTTGTCGCCATTGCTGTTTTCTTAAAAAAAAAAGAAGAAAAAAAAAAAAGAAAGGAAAAAAAAAAGCCCCAAAGGACCCCTTTCCATTGCACTGCAGCTGTGGGATGAGGACACAGTGGGTTCCCATCTCCTACAGCCATGGCAGAGGCCCAGTGCCCCCCAGCCAACCCCCCCTGCACAAAGGGCTCTGCCTTGCACACCCCCAGCTGGGGAAATAAAGGCGCCACCTCTTCCACCTTACGCTCTCTTTACACACACATATATATATATATTTTATTTTTAAATAAATTTGCTTTTCATAAAAGCAGGAAAAAATATATGTGTATATATATATATATATTGGTTTTTTTTTAATTTTTAATTTTTATTATTATTATTTTTTTAATTTTAAATTTTCTGATAAACTGGCAAAGAATCTGCTCTCGTTGTGCTGACAACCCTGCGGAGAGATCAGCACAAAACTACCTCCCAGAAAAGAAGAGAAAAAAAAACAAACCCCATCTATATATATATATATATATATATACGTATATAATAAATGTATAACTCTCCATAAAACATATATTAAGGCATGTAATAGCAAAATAAAGGGCCAGCTTTATGAGCTAAGGGGGTTGCAGGAGGAGAGGGGGACTGGGGTTCCTGGGATCCTATGAGTATTGCTAAGAGCTGGGGGGGGGGGTTGGGGATGCAGAGGGGGCACACATCAGGATCCAGCCATGGGGACACTGCCCAACCCCCACCTCTGCCCCCCACCCCCCCACACACGTTGCTGTGTTTTCAGGCAGAAACAGCGTTTTTCCCTCCGTTTGGAAAGCGAAAATAAAATGAAATCAAGGATAGGCTCGCAGTAGGAGAAATGACCAAGCTGACGTGGTTGGAGTGCAATGGCGTGCGGTGAGACCAGAGGGATCCAGTCCATGCTGCGCAGCTGAGGTGCCCCCTCCTTGTCCCCACATCCATCCCCGGTGCTGCGGGAGAAGGAATCCCTCCTCCAGCACAGAAGGCTGCCCAGGGAGTGCTGCATGTGTCACGGAATTCCTGCTGGGCCACCTGGGCTGTGACAGAGGTGACCATGAGCAAAGCGTTGCTACCACCTGGAAGCATTCACGGCTCCGACCCGGTCCCTTCCTTGTCACCATCCCCATCCATCCTGCAGACTGCTTGCTTGGCCCATCGGCTCCGCTCCGTTCCTCTGCTCCTTCCCCACATCCCCTGTCCCTGCCTGCACCTGCTGCTCCATGCCCACGGCTCTGTGCTGGGCAGCCCTCACCTCCCCTGGGACACCTGTGTCCCATTGTGTCCCCTCTCCGTGCGCCCTGTTCCCACTTGCAGCCACGATGAGGCTGGCACCTCCCTCCAGCAAGGTGCTGAAAGCTTTCAGGGCACAGCCAGGAGCACAGATGCACGTGGAGAATGCACCATCCATAGTGGAGACGGCCCCCTTTGTGTGACCAATGCACGGAGAGCTGAGGGGTGCTGCACTCCTCCAGAGCTGCACGTGTCCCTCCATGCACCCAGGACAACGCAGCTGTGTCCCAGTGCTGGGTGGAAGCTCAGTGTCCCCAGTCCTTGGGGACGGCGCTTATGGCATCTGCACAGCTCCTCCAGGATGGGGCAGAGCGTTGGAGCTGCATCTTCCCCTCTCATCCACCCCAATGGTGATGCCATCGATGGGAAGGAGGGAAGGGGTCCAGGAGAACCAAAAACGATGGCGCAGAGAGGGTCAGTGTCGAGCCATGGCGCATGTAGTGCTGCACTAGAACGTGGCCCCATGAGACTTGATGGCACCAGCGGCTGCCAGGGCTTGAGCTGGAGGGAGAGGAGCAGAGCTGAGTGCTGTGATCCCTACAGACGCCCCCTGAGCAGCCTGGAGTAAAACCCCACAGACTCAAACCCACGCCCAGCACCTCCTGGGGAACAACACCTCCTGGAGGGCAGCAGCCAGCTCAGCCCCATGCCCACACCGGGGTCCCTGGTTGGGTCCCACACCACAGAGGACACTGCACTTGTTCCATAGGAGGAGACGGGGCTGACGTGGCTCGGAGTTGTTAGCTGGAGCAAGCAGTGATGGATGGAGGCCGGGTGGAAAAGACACCGGGGGGAGTGGCACCCCCCCGCCCATCCCTGGGTGGAGAAGATGGGATGAAGTACAAGAGAAAAGGTGCTTACTTCATGGCTCAGACACGCATAAAATGGCTGCAGTCGGCGACCCGGGATGGTTCAGACGAGAGGGGGTTGGTCGGTGGAGTCGGGGAAGCTGGGGAGGTGGGAGGGCTTGGGGTAGCGCATTGAGCTGGAAACAAGAAATGGGAGAAGGGAATGAAGAACACAAGCTGAGGGCAGCAAGAGGGGAGGAGGCAGCACAGCGGGCAGGTTAGCGAGGGGAGGAAACCAAGAGGAAGGAAGGGAGGAAGCAGGGCGAGCAGCCACTGCCCGGCTGCAGCACGCACACGTGAGCTCCCCCGGGGCTCCTCCTGGACAAGGCTGTGGGCACTGTGTGCCACCACTGGGCATGGGCAGTGCTTCCCCATCCCTGAGCGCTTCACCTTGGGTTCCTTCCCTTGGGTGTGGGGTAGGCAGCTTTTGATGGCAAGCACTCCATTCTGCAATGCTCGGTGCTGCTGCCCTGGCAGCTGCAAGCATCACCTGGCTTGGCTGCTGCACGGCGCTGCATTACAGCAATGCAGGATGCCCTCTGTGTGCACAGCCCCTGTTTCTTTGCTGCCATCACCCGCTCACTGAATCTGCTTGTTCCACACTGCAACAGTTCTTTCTGTCCATCTGGTACCTGCAGTCCCTCTCCTGCAGGGCTGGCAGGCAGTGGGTGTGCACCCCAGACCCTCCATGCCTTACCCGATAGCATGCGGCCCCGGCGGGATGCCTCAGCAGCCAGAGCACATGAGATCTCTATCCTCTTCTCCTGCTCCTGCAGCTGTGTTTCGGGGTCCTGGGGAGCGTCCACTTCACCCTCACCCAGGGGGATGACATTCTGTAGGCTGCAGGGACAGTGCTGGCTCAGGGGGATGCACCCAGATGCTGGGGATGGGGCACACACCGTGGGTGATGCACCTCACCTGGATTTGGCAATGAGGGTTTTTATCCTTTCCACCTTCTTTTGCTTCTCCTTCATTTCTTCGGGGCTGAGTGGCGTGTCAGGCTCCAGTTCAATGTACCTCTCAGGGATGAGGACTTTGTCCGGCGTGGATAGCTGGGTGCAGAGCTGAGCTGAGCAGTGCTCAGCAGGGCCTCATCCCCTCCTCAGCACACACAATCCCCACACAACCACCCCCAGCTCTCAGTACACCAGACACAGGCATGGAAGCAGCACTCACTCCAGCACCAGGGCCCCACGCAATGCAGAGGCCGGATTGATCCTCCAGCAGAGGGGATGCCCCGTGCCCACATCTCCATGGATCTCCTGTCCTCACCTCCTTGTTGATGTCCACATCGTAGTGCTGTGGCTCCAGCTCCATTTTGCGCAGCCGGGCGATCTCCTCTCGGGGTGTCTCGTGCACCTTGCCAGGTTCATCAGACCGCAGCGCTGCCTCCAGGTCAGAGATGTCCACCTCATGGATGCTGCGGTGCCGGCGCACCTGCGGGAACCACAGCCTTGCTGAGCCCCCACACCCAGCAAACAGTGCCCTGCCACAGCCCCGAGTGCCCCTTCTGCTCCTTCAGGGACCTCAGCCCAGCCCACAAAGCCAATCCTGCTTTGCACCCAGTGGGTGCATGGACTCACCACTTTGTAGGACGTGGGTGCCTTCGTGCCAGGGGTGTCTGGCTGCTGGCTGCCGGGCAGCTGCAGGCTGCGCCGCTTCTCCTTCATGGAGCCGCTCTGGTGGCGTTTCATGCGGTCAATCTGCTCCTCCACGCTCATCTTCACCTTTGTCTCATTGGCAAACACGGCGCTCTTCGGCCTCTCCTGGGGGAAGCCCAGCCCCATTGTCACACCCTTCCCCAATGGAACAGAATCCAGCCCCATCCAGCTGTGCTGCATCACTCTGTAAAGGGCTGCCGTGCTCAGCCTGCTCCTGGGACACCCAAACTGTTGGGTGTCTCCCAGCCAGGTGCTGAGACACAGCGACGCATCCTCCCTCCTCTCCAGACGGCGCTGCTGAGCCCCCAGCTGCCAGTCCAGCCCCTGGCACTGCCCACCCTGCCCAGCCCCCTTCAGCAGCCCCTACCCGGGAGCCCAGCCCGTTGGCCATGCCGCTGGCACTCCTCCTCAGCATCCCTGTTGTGGGCACCACCTCCTCCTCCGTCGGGGATTTGGTTCGGGGCGGCACAATGCCCACTGCAGGACAAAGCAAAACACGGAGCTGAGCCCCTCTGGGGATGCAGAGCAGAGTCCTGGTCATGCACAGAGCTGATAGAGAGCTGCAACGTGTTGTACAAATGCTTCCCGTGGCCAGGGCAGCTCAGTGAGTCTGTTGGAGGGGACCCTCTGGGTGGCACCTACCTTTGTTGAGGGCAGCTTGTTTTTCTGCCTCCTGCTCCTGCCGGCTCAGCAGCCCCTCAGCAGTGGAGCTGGGGGCAGCTGCTCGCTGCGTCTCCTTCTTGCTTTGCTCCAAGCTTGGTTTGGGCTGCGGGGAGAAAGTGAGTCTGTGGTGAAGCTCTGCTCTGCTGGGTGGCCACACAAACTGCCTGGGCACAGCATGCTGCCATGGGTTGGCACACAGCCTCAGGAGCAGGTGGACAGACAGATACTTGTCTAGGCAGTCTCTGTGCTCCCCAAATGAGCTCCACCAGAGGCGACATGGGCTATGAGGGCTCCGCAGCTCTCGTCCAAACCCATTGGGGCCAGGCACTCAACCCTGTACTGGTGACACAGTTCTGTGTGGGACAAGCTGTCTACAGGGGGACAGTCCTGACATGGCTCAGAGGTGGTACCCAAGAGCTGCAGGATGGAGGTGCCCAGTGCTGAGCTCCAGCCCCTGTGTGCAGGAGGGAACGGGGCCCTGTAGGACAGCAGACAGCAGCAGGGAGCAAGCCAAGTCTGCTTTCAGAGTCCTGCCTGGTAACAGTGCAACAGATCCAGCATGATGGAGGGGGTCAGGGAGAGGCTGAAGAATGCAGTGTGACCCCACACCGCTGTCCTGTACTCTGCATGGAGATGGTGTACCCCAACAACCCTTTACATCACGCAGATCAACACAACCATGACTGTGGTTACTCTGTGGTTGCACGGACGCTGGAGGTGCTACTTGCACAAGCAAACATTCCCTGTTTTCACAGCCCCACATGCATGCATCCTGAGCCCCTCTCAGGACCACCAAGTTGCAGGAATGCTTCTGTCTTCCAGAGTACAAACATGGTCTCATTCCCAGGCTGAGATGTCACCAGAGATCCTTAGTGTACTCATGTGGTCACCCCAGGCCAGCTGAGCTCCTGGCGCAGCGGGGAGTGAAAGGACAGCAAGAGAGGACAGGGCAGAGGAAAGTAGAGAGGCTGCAGCAGATTTGCATCTCCTCCAGCTGCCCACAAGAAGCCTGTCCCTGTCCTGAGCATGTGCACCAGCACCGGGGACTTGGAGAGGACATGGCGAAGCCACCATGGGGACCTGTGCCCCTTGGAAAGGCAGTGCCACGTGCTGCTGTCGCCCGAGCATCACCTTTGTGGGCAGCCCCATCCTCTGGTACCAGCCTCTGAGGAGGGAGGAAGGGAGGGATGGAGGGAAGGGACGCTTTTTGGGGCTGCCTTGGAGAGGTTCTGGTACCTGTCCCCTCTGTGACTCGCCGCCTCGCTGCCAGGAAGGGGAGGTGGGGTACGGCCAGGGGCGGCTCTCGCTAGGGAGTGGAGGTACGGTCGGAGGAGGCTCCAGGGGGATGTACGACTTGGGGAGGGGAGGTCGAGGCGGGCCGGGTTCCTGGGGTGGAGAGGAGCATTTAGGCGTGAGAGCAGAGAAACTAAGAGATGGGAAGGAAAAGAGAGTTAGAAAGAGACCGAGACAAAACACAGTGAAAGGCCAGGGCAGGAGGAGGAAGTGCAGTGGTTGCTGCCTGCCGGGTTTCCCCATGCACAGGGGGATGTTTCCCACCTCCCAGTAGGGTCAGGCAGGGCTTGGAGCTGTCAGCCCCCAGGAGACAATCAGCATTGCTTGGCACAGCCGTGGGGAGTCCCCACATTCCACCCTCAACTTCACAAGGATGTGGGTGAGCTCAGCACTGCCGGACCTTGAGCAAAAAGAGCTGAGCAAGTCTTGGTGTAGGACCCCAGAGATTGCAATACCTTGTGAGGAACACAGACTCAGACCCCACAGCCTCCCATGTGCCCATCCATCACCTGAGAGCAAGGAGGCTGGACCAACCCATGAGCAAAGTGACAAGGAAGGACCTGATGGAGACAAAGGGCTCCCCAAGCACATCCTGGCTCACTCACCTCACTGGGACCTGGCTTGGTGGGCGAACCCTGAGAGCCAGAGATGAGGGAGAAGGGGCTGAGGGGGCTGGTGAGGCTGGCGGAGCTCAGTGGGCTGGCAGGGCTGTTGGAGCTGTAGGTGCCCGAGGGGCCGATGGCCACTGCAGAGAAAAGCAGAAATAAGTGCATGCACCATGGCACAGTGCCTTCAAAAGTGCTGGCACCAGGGATGTGTCACGCCGGGCTTTGTGCCATGCTGGGACGGAGCCATCTCACCTCTGTGCTTAGCTGTGTCGGTGCCGCGGGATGGGTTGTTCTTCCTCAGCCCCTCCATCACATCCTGGATCCGCCAAATCTCCTTCTGGATCTGTCGGTTCAGCATTTCATTCTGTGAAGGGGGAGAAAGGCAGCCGTCAGAGCAGCCCCTGCTGCCACCAGCCCAACACCCAGCCCTGCGCCTCCCATCCTGGCTGCATCCCAGTGATGGGGCCTGGGGTGTTCAGCTGGGACAGACACAGCCCTAGGGGGGGCTGAGCCATCACATCCACAGCTTAAATCCCACAGGGATTAAATCCCACAGGCTGGGGTGGAGCTGGTGGAGCCCCCCGGCCCCCGTGCAGCCCCTCATCAGCACCCAAGGCAAAACACCCTCATCAGCACCTGCGTGCTGCTAGGCAAGGTCAAAGCAGGATGCTGAGCACCAGCAGCTGCTTGCAAATTAGCTCTCAGCAGAGGAACCAGGTGGCTTCCACCTGCATGGGACTGAGGACAAGGTGGGATGCTCACTTGGATATCCAGGTTCAGCTGCTCCCAGAGGTCATCGTGCAGGGCGGACACCTCGCTCTCCAGGGTCTCATACTCAGCTGTGCTGTTGGCCAAGGCCTGTGGAAGGAGTTAGGGGGATTGGGTTGGTGGATTTGCCCCCCAGTGCAAGCTCTGCTGGCTGCTCCATGCATTAGGGATGGATGGGTGGGGATAGGGAATGCAGAGCAGCACCATTACCGTGCTGGCCTGCGACAGCTCCACGCGGATGTTGATGAGCTGGTTCTGCAGAGACTCCTTCTTGTGCAGCAGCTTCTCAGGGTAGGCAGGCTGGCTCCCAAACATCTCCAGCTCCTGGTGTGTCCCCATCAGGGCACTCTCCAGACTCTCCTGAGGAGAACAAGAGGTGCTGCAGCTGTGAGCATCCTGGTGCAGGATGTAGCTTTCTCCCTTCTCAATGGGCCATGAATGCATGGGACCACGACGTGAGCACAACATCTCCCCCAGCCCACAGATGAACGCCAGGAAAGCAGGACACGCCACTTCCTTGCCATCCCCATTGCCTTGCAGTGGGGTTTATCCCCAAATGCACTCATCCCTGGGGCACTTGGTGTTGCAGCAGCATCATGCAGAACCATGCCCACCACGAACCTTCTCTGCTCGGAGCTGCTGCACCAGCCTCTCCTGCTCCCGCAGCACTTTGTTCTGCTCACAGAGCTTCCCCAGCAGCTTCTGTTCCCGGCAAGAAAAAGAGAAAGGGAAGGGTGAGAACCCAGAAATGGGGTGTGGGATGCTCCAGGCACCTGTGCAAACAGATCTGTGCTCAACCAGGGCCAAGAGGATGGACAGGAGTGGGCTGATCTCTCTCTAGGAGAGACAGGATGCAGCCAGGCCATAGAACATGGCATTAGTTGGATGGGACAACGTGTGGGTTTCAGCCTACAGGAAACAGGACACACAGGGACAGAGGCAATAGCACGGGACAGACTGAGAACACGCAGCACAGACATTTGCTCTTACATCAGTGTCTTGCTCGCTTATCTTGTAGGCATGCAGGGTCTCCCTGTAGGCTTCTGGGAAAGGCGTCGTCACCTGCAAGCAGAGCATGGGGTCAGCTCAGCTCCGGGGTCTCAGGGGCTGCCAAGGAACCCTGCAGGGAGGAGCAGCCCCTCTGCCCCAGCCCTGGGAAGCCCCAGTGCCAGCCCCAGTGCCATGGGCTGGGTGAGCAGCACCGAGCCAAGCTCTCTGCCTGACGCCAAGAGATGTCTCGTGACTCATTAACTGCCTGCCGTACAACTGCCACTGTTCCACGGGCAGGGAAATGAAGGCAGCAAGATTAAGCTGTAATCCCACTGAGTGGAGTCAGAGTGCCCATAAATCAGCTGCTGCATCAGGACCTGTTTACCATCCAGCTTCTCTGTGAGTCATTTGCCTTTCCTGGAAATCTAAATTACTAATGGGACCTCACCAATTAAATGCCTCCAAGACCTCGAGATGAAAGGCATAAGATAGGAAGAAGGAGATCATTATTGCTAGAAAGCTAGATGCTACTTCAGAGTGATTTAAAACCACAGGACAATGCTTAACAGACCCGAACCTGGGAAATGCCAGAGCCTGGTAGATGCAGATTCTGCACAGAGCAACCAAGGCATCACAACAGCTCCAGCTTCACCCTGAGGCACAGCCCAGGGATGGGACCACACACCCTCCCCTCCTCATGGGGCATCAGCACTCTGAGCTGCACCCATCAGCACAGATGTCCCCAGGCTTTTGCAGTCTTGCCCATCTCCAGGCAGGAGAAAAGCAGCCATGTGCATGGGCTGCTTCTTCTCTCTGATGTTTCTTTGGTTGCAGATCCTTGGCTGGGCTCCTCCAGATCCACCTTCTGGTCACATTGATACACAAAAGCGCCCGAACACAGATGCAGAGCTCAGGACCTCTGCTTTCCCACCTTGTGCTCACAGGACCACAAGGATTTACAGGGCTGGAATGGCTCATGGATGGATTTAGCAAAGCCTGGGATGGACGAGCAGGACCCCCAGAGCGTGATGTGTGCCAGCACTGCATGAATGCTGGAGTTTGCATGAGCAGAATGGCAGGAGGTGACCTCAGGGATGGCATGGGGCGGCTGGCGTGGCCTGCCATGCTGGGGCATTAGCAAGGCTTACTTGCATGTAGAGCTGAGCCCTAGGGGAGGAGCTCTCCACCATCCTGTTCACCATACTGATCAGGGTTTCGCTCTCGCTCATCTGCGACAGACAGGGAAGGAAATGTCAGAGGTCAGCGGAGAGGTGAGGGCGCAGTGCTGGCCAGGAACCCTCAGGGCATTGTGCTGCAAGGTGCCACCTCCAAGAGATGTCCCAAGGGCTCGAGCCACCAGCAGACAGCTGTCCCAGGCTGAGAGCATCCCAGGAGCTGAAAGCTTCGTTGGGGATGAAAACAAATTGAACCCAGCCTAGGCTGGGCAGCAAACCGCACGCACAGACACAAGTTTGCACGATGCCCACTGTTTGCAACACACTGCATGGCCCCAGCAGACAGACAGACAGGTCAGGCCGACAAACAGCTCTGTGTCCTGCCCTTGTAGCAGAAGGACGGCCCTGCTCAGGTGGGGATGGGGACAGCTGTGTCCCCCATTTCAGCTTGGTGGCTTCAAGCAGCAGAGCTGGGTGCTCCTGTGGGGATATGTTACATGGGAGTGCTGCAGACAGAGGTGACGATGCCCTCGCAGCACAGATCCAGGAGCAGAGCCCGCTGGGGACCAGCACCAATTGGGGTGCAGCCAAGGGAGCCGACTGGTGACACATCACAGCTCTCTGGATAAACGCGGAGAGTGCAAATAAAGCAGTGAATTGTTTTCAAAGAGCTACTTGGCAGCACTGCCCTGAATTAGAGGTCAGCAGGAGAGGAGGAGGAGATGGAAAGCCTTTTTAGGGAGCATTTTAAAGTGCTTCGGTGAGGGAGCGTTGCCGCCGACGGCATTGAAATAATCCAGAGGGTTTTTATTGCACCGAGTGCTCCTGCGTGTCCCTGGCTCTGCTCCAAGGCAGACGCAGATCTCGGTGATTGCTGCACCGATGGGGATTCACAGACTAATGAGATTGTACTGGAGCAGCTCCCTCAGTGCAAACCCGGCTCCTGCAATGAGCACCAGGCGGCAGCAACAGCCGATGGCTGCAGACCCCGCATTGGTGGCAGTTGGTGCCGGCAATTCCCACCCCACCACTCCCACAGCTGATCCCCAAGGCTCTCCCTCACCCTGCTCCCAGAATGAGGTCAGCTCCCGGCTTTCCTCCAAACACCCCACAGCATGCCAAACTTCAGAGCCTGTCACTTTAGGGCCGGTCACCCAATCCCAGCTCTGCATCCCACCTCTAGCCTTGGAGGATGCGAACGGTGAGCTTATCACCAAAGCACAGTGCTTGCCTTCCTCCCCCCTGCAGCACAGGGCGGATGCTGGGCAAGCCCCCAGCACCTCCATGCCTATAGTTGCCATGTGCTGTGCCCAGCCCTGGGCCACCATTTCTGCAGCACTGATGCTGTAGGCACCCCCAGACCCAGGGATGTCCCCCCATTGCCCCTCGGCTCCAGCACACCACACAGAAGACACTGTCGGGGGTGGTTTTCTGCCAAGCAATGAACAACCCTACGGAGGGGGAGGATGGAGGAAGCAAACCAAAGATGACACGTGTTGCTTTAGTGCCAAGAAGGGTGAGGATGGATGTTAGGGGACGAGATGCTGCGCTGGGAGGGACGGGGACGCTGCTGGGGATGAGGCACATGGGGATGTAAGCAGCGTGAGGCTTGCAGCCAGCTCTGCCTACCTGCTGGTCCAAATACTCTAGGTTTCTTTGCAACTGAAGGTCTAAAAGTTCATCCTACCCGGAGCCAGCAGGCATGCGGCAAGAAACGAACACACAAAACATATAAAAGAAGAAGCAAAGCGGTTAGGTGAAGGCTGCAGAAATGCAAAGACCCCCTGGCTGGGGAAGCAAAGTGCCACCTCCTCTGCCCAAAGCGAGGAGGGCTGCAGATGGTGCAGGTCCCTCTCCCTATGCTGGGTCTTTGTTCGCTGTCCCTACATCTCTTGCTGGTGAGGATGGATGGCAGCATGGACAGCTGATGAAAATTTTTGCTTCTCCCTCCTGCAGTGGCTGCTCCTGACATGAAGTTTCAGGGCTGTGCTGCACTGTGTGGACCTGCAGGTCCAGCTCCACGATCGAGGAGAAAAAATACCATCCAGGGACAAGCAGCAGCAGCAGCTCAAAGTGAGATACAAGGAGAGCAGAGGTGCAGGGAGCACGCCAGCCTCACCCCAGCCTCGGGGGAACAGTGACAAGATGGGCATTGCAGAGCATAGGGGGGTGCAAGGGTGCTTCAGTGCACCTTCAACCCCAGCACAGGGTCAGGGGCTTTCATAAAGCATGGCCAGGAGGGACCAGAGGCATCAGTCTGAGCTCCACAGTCCCAACTTGCCCCATTGCAACCCATCTCCAACCCTCCGGAGCAGCCGTTTCCTTCTCGTCCATCCAAGGCAGGGTGAGCTGTGCCCCACAACAGACCCTGCACCCCATCCCATGGGGCTGAGGGCAGCGAGGAGCACATGGCTGTGAACCCCCTGGCTGTGAGCCCCCCCAGCTCAGCCCATTGACATTGACAGCATACGTACCATCTTGTCGTGGACCGTGGGGGATGCGGGGTAGTGGTAGGGGTACATTCCTGCAGGGATGGGCCGCCTGTCACCCAGGTAGTCGTACTGAGGAGAGAGGAGACCACCATCAAACCCCATGGACAGGTGAGGGGTGCGTGGTATCTCCCTGTATCCCCTCTTTTCTACGCTGCACTGCTGCAAATTGAGGCAGATTGCTCCCCTCTGCGCAGAGCCAAGCCATGCAGCAGGGTCAGGGCCGGCTTTTAGCAGTGCAGCAGACATACAGGAGCATCAGCACGCCCCACTTGGGACTGCCTTGCTCATAGAGCTCCTAAGAGAGGACATAAAGCTGCACACCAAGGACTTGGTGGCACCTCGAGGCCAACACATGCACGCAGAGGGGACAAGCTGCGCTGCAGCATCCCCACCCTACAGCCCTCAACCAGCTTCCCCTCCACCCCAGCACATCCCAGCGCTTACCTTGGGAGAACTGATGGATCTCCTCATCATGAAGGTGCCGGGGTCGACATAAATCTCCTCTCCACGGGGCGGCAGCCTCTCGAAGCGAGCGCTGGGAGAGCGCACCGGGGAGTAGACCCGCGTGTGGCTGTAGGATCCCTGGCTGGGCGAGCGGGGCACGGAGCGGGAGCGGGGCTGCAGCGACATCCTCCGCAGCGACCCTGAGGCAGCATCCACCTCATCGAAATAAGTTGGCTGCCTACCAGGGAGCCAGACAGGGACATCCTGCCGGCCGAAGCCAGGGTGCTCCTTCCATTCCTGGAGCTGGTAGGGGCCCCCGTTGCGGAAGGAATGCCGCTTGTTGTTGTCCAATGCCCAGGGAGGGCTGACCCGCTCATAGGCGGGCATGGAGCAGATGCTGTCAGGGCGCACGCCGGGTGGGTAGTACTGATAGTCCTCAGGGTACTGGGGTGAGTAGGGAGGGTAGTAGTCAGGCACCCGGCGAGACACGGGGTAAAACCTGGTGGGGCTGGAAGAGAGGAGTGAGAACTGAGTGGTCACAATAGGCAAGGACACCCTTAGAGCAAGCAGCGTTGGGAAAGCTGACTGGTGTCCCTCATCCTGGGGAAGCATGAGGTGATCCCCTCCAAAACCCACCCTGCTTGCTTTTTGGGGTATCCTACAGTTTGGAACCAACATGATTTGTAGACACCCAAAAGGGGATATAATAGGTGGGAAAAGGCCAAATATTCCCAGAACATCACCCTGGAGAAAAGGAGAACATCCAGAGCCCCCACCGGATCTCTCAGCCCTTACCTGCGCAGCTCCTCGGGGGCCACGTTGCCCCGGCGCAGGTTCACCCACTGCTGCAGCTGAGTCATGGAGCTCTTACGCTGCGCGATTTTCTCGGGGTTGGTGCGGGGGGCGAAGCTGCGGCGATGGGCAGCGCTCTCCCCATCGGGTGGGGGGTAGGCAGTGCTGCCAGGGCGGCTGGGGGATGTGTAGGGCCAACCGTTGGGTTGGGGCGGCCTCTCTGTGCTCGTCGGCACCCGCGGTGCTTCGGGGTAAGGGCTGCCGGGCTCGGAGGGTATCTCTTGCCCGGCGATGCCATTGGCTTTGGCCAAGGGTTCCTTCTTGCTCTCCATCCTCTCTGGTTTCCTCTCGAGTTTCTCTGAGCCACGGCCGTCGCCTTCACCCCGGGTCTTGGCGCTGGGGTCAGCTTTGGGGTGCTCGTGGTGCACGGTATTACGATGGTGGTGGTGGTGTTTGCTGGGGGGGATGTTCTCAGAATCCGTCTTCTCGTGTCTGGAGGGCACGGAGATGAAAGCAGAGCATTACCTTTCCTTCATAACGCCACCAGGATGGCCGTCAACATCCCAACCCTCTTCCCACAGCCTCAGCGGGATGCTGACGCTCCCCAGTTCCATTCTGCTCCCATGCCCCCCCACCCCATTCCCAAGAGGCAGAGGAGCGTCTCCAGCCCTGTACGACAGGGACAACGCTCTGACCTCTGGGTTGGGGGGATCTGCACCCGGGCAGCTTCGCCCATGGCTTGGATCCAGGATTCCTGCTCCTCTGTGTTCTCAGCACTGAAGAAGTACGTCCGGATGCCGGCGTGCTCGGCCTGGGGAGACAGGGACTGTTCGTTACTCGCCGGCACCTCCTCCACCCAGCACACCGTCACCTGCAGGAAGGCAGAGAAGTGGGGAGAGAGACAGACAGGAGGTGTGAGAGCTCCATCTCCTGCTTGGCAAGAGCTCCTGGTGCTGCAGTGCTCCGTTCTCCCCCCCCAGGAGTATCCTCACAGCACTGGGTGGGACAAAAGCTCACTGTGATGCCCTCATCCCCAGCCAGTCCGAGTGTTATCTATCCTTCATGCAGGACGAGGGGGAAGGTGGCTTCTTGATTCAGACAATGTTTTAGGGGGAAAAAGTTCACTTTGGGTTCATTTTCCATACCCACAGCCCACCCTGTGATGTAGGCAGAGTTGGTTGCCCTGGGCCTTTTTGAAGCAACCACCTTCCCCCTCTCTGGAGAGGAACGGGAGGCAACAAGGAGGAAGAAATGGAAAAAAAAAAAGCAGATTTTTCCTCCTGAAAGACCTTCAGGGTTCAATTTTTATCATTTTAATTAACCAAAAACAAAAAGGAGGTTCTGATTAGAACCTTCCCTTGGGTTTCCATTTGGGGTTTCCACTTGGGGACAGGGACGCCTCCTGCCTGGTCCCTCCAGCCCTCGTAGAGCTCGAGAGCTTTGAACGAGAGCTCAAACCAAACCAATTCCTCCCCAGGTTAGTGGGAGCGGGGTGAGCAAAGCATGCAGCCCCTCACCCTCTGCATGCACCCATAACACAAGCCGATGTACCTATGCTGGGTGCTGGCGTGGCTGACGGGAGCGCGGAGACCTCCTGCCCTGGGGGATCCTCGCCCACGGAGAGAGGAGGAAACACAGAGATGGGGTCAAAGCGCAGCAGGGGGGAGCGGGGGCGCAGCCCTCGCTTTGCTTTGGGGACTGCTCAGCCCTGGAGGTGGATGGGGATCACTGTGACACCGCAGCTTTGGGACGTTCGGGTGTGTGTTGAGCATGGTGGGAGGGTCCCCAGGAATCAGTGAAGCACAGCATGGTTGGGTTGGAGGGCACTTAAGATCATCCACTCTATGGGCAGGCTGCTACCCACAGCTCAGGCTGCCCAGGGTTCCATCCATGATATCGGGCACCTCCAGGGATGGGACAAAGCCATCCACAGGCACCCCCAAGTGCACACGAAAACACAGCCCCTCGTCCTTAGAGCTCAGCTGGTGAATATCAGCCCTCCAGGGCTCCTCTCCAACCACATCACAGACCACTGCTGGGTCATTGCTCTGCTCCCAACACAGACAGACAGACAGACGCAGCTTTCTGGGCATGGGCACGTGGTAATCACTGCTTGCAAGCACTCACCCTAAGCCATGCTTGCTCTGGCTTTCAGGGTGACAGCTACAAAAATGTGCCCTTCAAATTGCAAAAGCATCCCCACAATGAACTTAGAGCAGTGCTTGAGGTGTTGGAGCCCACAGCTGGCAACGTGCATTGCTCATGGATGGGAAACCCCATGTGCAGAGGTGAGGGCTGCAGTGCCCTAACCCCAGCTCCAGCACTGGGGGTTGGCTCAGTATTTCTATTGATGGATGGGTCTGTCTGGGTGCACACACACTGAGGGAGTGCAGAGGTGCAGGAATGGGTCTGTGGAGCTCACGAGCAAGAAAGTGTGAGCTTGGCTTTGCACAAGTCAGGCTGTGCATCAAGGCAGCAAGGAGGTGCTCAGAAACCATGGCAGTAGGGGTGGCAGTGCCCCAGGGTGCACACTGGTACCCACCAGTGCTGTGTGAGTGCCACTGAGCATCGTGTGGAGGGGACAGATGGGGTCTGCTCAGGGACAAATGTGGGACTGCCATCCTCTGCCTTCCAGCTCTCCCCTCCTACATCCACTGCAGGGAGGGCTGATGAGCAGCAACTAATGCACCAGTCAAAGCAAGCCAAAAAAAAATGGAGCTGGGGATGCTCTGTGCCTGAGAGAGAGAGCTCTGCTGAGAAATACCACTGGAATGGGCAGGATGGGAGCAGGGCTTGGAGGGGAAAGCACTCCCAGCCCACACAGTGGGAGGTGAAGCCGCTTTGCCCCCTTCATGCCTCAGTTTCCCCAGCACATCCCAGGGGATTCCAGCAGTTCCCCTCTCCACAGCTGGGCTCTGCTCCACGCCCCACCACCAAGAAAGCGAGAGGAGGGCACAGCAGGGATCCCACCAGCATCAGCCCCCCCTCTCCTCCAAGCCCCACACGGCCCCACACTCACCTTAAAGGTGTGCTTCCTGCTGATGTTGTCAGAGGGCTGCACGGCTGCCACGCGGAAGCTGAGCAGGGGGATGCTGCCCAGGATGCTTTCCTCCTTCTCATCTGGTGGGCAAACAGGGGCGTTTAGAGGCAAGGTGGGACCCAGCAGGCACGCATGGTGAGCAGCCCACCTGTGGCAATGCGCTGCCTTCCTGTTGCTTCGCCCTCCCCTGCAAGCAGTGCCGCTGCTCGGCACGCCAACCTGCTCAATAATTCATGCTCGCCCTCGGCTGCCAAGGAGAGCTGAGCTGAGTGAGCTGCCAGGAGGCGGGCGAAGGGCATTAACCCCTCAGTGCCCCAGCATGGTGAGCACCCACAGGAGCAAGCACCCATAAACGTGAGCACCCGCAAAAAAGCAAGCAGCTGCAAAGAGCAGAAACACCTGCAAAAAGCACAAACACCCACAAAAGCACGCAGCCACGAAAAGCAAGCACCTGCCAAAGCAAAAACACTCACAAAAGCACCCACAGAAGTGAGCACCCACAAAAGCGAGCACTTGCAAAAACAACACCCACAAACGTGGTACCTTTGTAGTAGAAGAGGCAGCGGTCCACCAGCACGAACCAGCGCTTGTTCCACTGCTTCACCCCCGAGCTGGCCTGCAAGAGAGTAGCAGTGAGATGCTGGCAGCATGCAGGCATCGGGAGGAGCAGCCATTAGGAGGAGCACTCCCTCGGGATGGAGCACGGCGGGGCTGAGGCACCTGCTTGTAAAGCCAACCGCTCTTGGTGACGGCGGCGTTGGGGTTTCTCTTCATGGAGTTGGAGCGCTTCCCGAAGGCGATGCCCTTACGGGAGGAGCGCGACGCCTGCAGAGGAGGAGAGGATGAGCTCAGTGCCCGGGGGGGACCCACGCTTCCCGTCTGCTCCGTCGTTGCCCTCTGTGCCACGTGGACCTGGGCACGCACCCGGCCTCCGGGCCGCTCCGGAGCCACCTCTGTCACCATGGTGTGGTTGGAGGGTTCGCTGCTGTTGCTGCTGTTCGCCGGGCGCTTGCTGCCTGCTTTGCTTGACATGTCCAAGGTCGGCCTGTTGGCACAGATGGGGCTGTCGGTATGGCTGCGTTCCCACATTCCCCTCTCTCCCCAGGCGATGTTTCCCTATCCCTCAGCCCACCCTGGTCCTGAAACCAAAAGGAGGTGGGACCCAACCTACTTTTGCAAGTCTAATCTTGAGTTTTCTTCCGGGAGCTGTCCTGTCACTGGGTGCAGGAAGGTGTTCCGCCTTTCATTGTGGCTGCAAGACACAACGCAGTGGGCTCTGTTAGCACCCAGGAAAGGGGAGGATGGGGTCCAAGGGTGCACAGAAACCCAGCGAGGTGCTGCCCACCCTCCTGTGCCAAGCAGAGAGCTCCATCCGTCCCTGCTTGCTCCCCAAATCCCTTTGCTTTTAGCACCGTTCTGCTGCTCCAGCACCAGAGCTTTGTTGCGCTTCTTGCACCGTTTGCACCGCCTTTCACCTGCGCTTCCCAGATTGCATTCATCTCGCCAAGAGCCGGAATGAGGTCTCTGCCAGCTGAGACCTCATTACTTCTGCTGGACACATCACACAGCAGCAGCTGTCGCGTGGTGAGACATTTCCATAACCCCCCCCCCAGCTGTCAGAATAAATCGCTGCAGGAGCAGCAGCCGAGGCTCAGCCTGGACTGAGCTGAAAGCATCAACGCCGACGTCACATCCTCTGCTTGGGCTCGCTGGTTTCAGGGCTATTTGCCACAGTGCCAGGGTCACAAAGCACCTGGCTCCACTGCTGCTGGGGAGGGGGGGCTCTCAGTAGATCCCCAGGTGGGGTTTTGGCAGCCAGCGGAGCCCAAAATGCAGCAGATGCCTCAAGTTGGGTGAGGGCTGCCACATTCATCCTGGGAAGTTTGCTTTGCAACAGGGGGGTGCAAATGACCCCCTCTTGGCGACAGTCCCCCAAAACTGCTGGGCATGGGGACACAGCTGCCTATGGCCACCCATGAAGACAGCGTGCAAACAGCCCGTCATGCTGCCCAAGAGCTGAGTGTCAGCAAAACAGGGGAAGTTTGAGCAAGAAAACATCTGCCAAGACCATCCCATCCATGCACGCTTCACCCCGAGGCTGGGCTGCAGCCAGGCTCAGGGATTGCCACTGCTTTCTGCCAAAAAGAGCCCTGCTGGGAGCTGCCCCCATGCAGGTCCCACCCTGGTCCTGAACCCAGCTCTGCTCTCCCCTTTGCTGGGCGTTACCCTAAAAATCTGCAACCTTCAGTGAGGGGCAGCACCCGCTCCCCTGGCACTGGGTTTTTCTGTGCCACCAGCGCATCTGATGTGAGTCCTCTGCAGAGGCAGCGTCCCCAACTCCTGCTCCCAGCTCTGAAGGCACCAAAGGGGCTTTCTGCCACCGTTTGTCCCCAGTTTGGAGAGCCACAGCATGGCAGTGACTGGGCAGCTCACGATGCTGACACCGAGGGAGGGTGCATGCAGTGAGCAAGCAGCACCCTGATCCTCAGCCCTGCATAGTAGGGGCTGCCCTGAGTCACCAGTACCACCAAGCCTCCACTGAGCACAACCTCCAGATCCCCCAAGTCCCCAGCCCTGCCCACCACCCGCACACTGCTGTGGGTTTCTCTGCCCAAAGGCTGAGCTCTGCCCCAGGCCAAGCTGCCTACCCAGCATCACAGCCCCTGTGCCTCCTCCCGGCACCAACTCAGGCACTCCCGCTCCCTCCCTGTGCCGTTCCCACCCCCAGGCCTCAGAAACATGAGAGAAGCTCCTTAACCCCCCCCAGAACCATCTGTCTCGGCTGACCCTGCTCCAGAAACTCCGAGTTCACATCGCCTCCCAAGCACTGCAATGCAGCAGTCCCTACCCTGGCTGAGGGTCCCCAGCCACCGCCATCACCTCCGTACCACCCGACCTCCCCCTGCCCACCCCGGCGGTTCCTACCTCACCCTCCGATCCGCCCGAAACTTCAGCATGATGCCGTGGCCCTCCGAGCTCAGCGCCGGCTGCCGGCTCCCACCATGGCAGCAGCGGGCAAGGCAGGTCCCGTGCCACCCAGCGACCGCTTATGGCCCACGTGCCACGGGCGCGGCGGTGCCGCACGGGCAGGGGGACACCGGCAGCGCTCGGTGGGGCTCGGTGTCCTTTCCCAGCTGCGCCAATCCGCGCCGGTGGCATCGGTGTTTCCCAAGGTGGCAGCGGTGGAGCTCAGAGAGCGGCTCCCGCGGGCGCTGGCAGCCCCGATGCGGTGCGGCTTGGCGAGGCGGCAAAGCGGGGACAAGCTTGCGGCTCCCGTTCGCGTCCCCAAGCAGAGGAGAAGCGAAGGGCAGCGCAGAGCTCGCCGCCTCCCCCCCCCCCCCCCCCCCCTCCAACCCAGGTGCAGCGATCCGGCGAGCAAAGGGCGAGCGGGGCAAGATGGGGGCTGCGGGGTCCCCCCCCCCAGCACAGAGCAGTGTGCTCAGGGAGGGGACGGTGCGGCGGTGAGGAAGGGAGCCGCGCGGTGCCGGCGCTGCCTCTGCCCTGCATTCGCTGTCTGCGTCCCTTCCCCCTGCTTCTGTCCCCAAACCCTCCCCGCTCCCTCCCTGCTGCGCTTCCGTCCCTTCCCAGGTCACATCAGGAGAGCAACGGGACCCCCATCAGCACCAACCACCGCTGTGCAGCACAGGGGACGGGGACCGCGTGGGGCTTCGACACTCGGGGATGGGGTCTGGGGAGCCCTTTGCAACCCAGCAGAAGAAGGGGGGAGGCTCAGCCGGGGTTACCCAGCCCTCCCCCTGGGCACGGCGCTTTGAAAAACCAATGCGAATGCACCAGGACTGTTATGATAATGCACTGAGATGTCAGCGCTGCCTTCCCTCCCCTCCAAGGAAACCTCCAAAGAAGGAAGCGGAGCGCAGCAAGCAGCTGGCCTCCATCACACCACGTCCCTGCTCTGCCGGTGCCCTGGGACCACCTCGGGACACAGCCAGCATGCAGTGCTGCTCAGCCCAGCGTCAGCAGCATTGCATCATTCACCTGCTCCTCCCGAAATCAGGACCTGGAAGCACAGACTCCCTCACTGGCCAGACTGGGGTGAGCAGGGTCAGTGCTGGAGCCCACCCCAATGCTAGTGCCAACCCCAATGCTGCTGCCAACCCCAA
The DNA here is from genome assembly GCF_023343835.1 of Lagopus muta. Lineage (NCBI taxonomy): Eukaryota > Metazoa > Chordata > Aves > Galliformes > Phasianidae > Lagopus > Lagopus muta. Next base: position 1,755,461 of record NC_064456.1, read on the forward strand.
TGCTCACCTTGGCCAACACAAACAGTCCTCGTCACTGCCAGGAGGGTAGTGGGGAGAAGCTGGGGATGAGAACCACGTCACCAGCAGCAAACCAGAGGAAGGTCCAGCAAGGCTGAGATGGCGGCTCCCAGTCAACCCTGTGCACCCCTTTAGAGCACCACTGGCTGACACTGCTGTGAGGGCAGCCAGGAGCAATGCACAGCTCCTCTTGCTGGCACGCTGCTGGCTGTGGGGTGGGACACGTGCACTCACCCACACCACTGCAGCTCCCCAATCACTGCCACCATCTGCTGCCAGCGATCAAGGTCCCCCAACGGCCCATGGGCACGTGCCAACCCGCTGCTGTGCACCCAGTGCCAGCACCAACACCAGAGCCAGCAAACACCCTAACGCTTCACCGCCTTCCCCATCCCTGGTGCCACTCAAGGGTGGCACAGAGCTGCTCTCAGTAGTGGCTTCAGGAGCTGTGAAGTGGGGTTCAGCCTTGGCTGTGTGGTCTCAGGGCAGCGCTGTTCTGCCTGTGCCAGCTGGGCCATGTCACAGCCATCAGTCGCCCAGGGTGGCCACGGCCATGGGCAAATCTGTGCCAGAGAGAGCAGCCATACACTGGGGCTCTGAGCAGCAGCTCTGGGTGGGGGCTGCCCTGGATCTCTCAGGAGAGAAAAGCTGGGGCTTTTCCTTAGGGTAAACACACACACAAAAAAAAGCATATTCTCAATCTCCCATTGCTTTTTTTCCAAAAGGTAGGGAGAAAGGGAAGGGAATAAACACAGGAAGTGAAGAACAAACTTTCTCTGGGTGCTGCTTTCCTCCCCCCTCCCCAAAGCCAAAGTTTGCCGAGCGCGGGGAGGACAACCCCACCCTTTCCCCATGGGGAAAACCCTCCTGGCTCACCCGGTGCCCTTCCTGCACTGTGAAGGTCACTGCTGCCCAGCGTTTGCAAACAAAAGCTTGGGACACGGCCAGGAGTACAACCCAAGGACCCTGCGGTGGCCAAAGTGCTGCATGGGTGCATCCCTCTCCTGCACTCCTCCTGGGTGCAAGCAGCAGCACTGTGCCACATGCACATCACCAAAGCTCATCAGTAGCACTGTGCATCCCTGGCAGGATTCACAGCTGGCTGCCTCTGTCTAGGAGCTGTTCCCAGCAGCTCAGGCTTTTGCCTGGAGTTCCTCTGCATCCCATTCTCTTCCTCTTCAGTTGCCTGCCCTGGAGGAGGTCAGGACCCCTCCTGGTCTCCAGGGCATGGTGCACAGCCCCTCTCCATCAGTTCTTGTCATATGCATAAAGCTCCACATCCATGCAGGTGCCCAGTCTGCTCTGCAGTTCCTTTGCACGGGAACTCACACTGCTACCATGAGTGCTACCTCCCCATCTCACACTGCTACCATGCATTGGCAGAGCTCCTTGAAGTGTGCACAGCAAGCTGGATACACCAGGATACAAAAAGCACACTGAGAGCTGGAGCTGGGGACAGAACGAGTCACCTCTGAGCTGCACCCAAAACCCAGGAACCGTTCCTACACTGTGGCCATCCTTGAGGTGTGGAGGCTGTGAGCTGTCATCCACATGGGCTGGGAGCAGGAGAGGAGGAGGGGGCTACAGCCTCTCCTCCCATCCCTGGGAACCAGCCAAGCACCAAACCCAGAGCAGACCTGTGAGGAAGGGGATCCCGACTGCACTCCCCTCCTTGGTCAGGCTCAATCCAGGCCAACCCCTCCAAGGGCTCTCAGCCTGCTAACAGCATCCCCCAGCTCCCGTGTTGGCTGCACGCCACCGGGAACGAAGCACCTTGTCCTCCCACACCCCAACCCGAATTTCAGCTCTGCACGCACCTCCCCACCCCCTGGCCCCAGCCCCGTTGAGGGGCCCCGTGTAAATCTGGAGGTGTAAATCTGGAGACGTAAATCTGGAGCATTTACGCACGTCCCGATAGCGGCTTCGGGGGCGAGCATCCAAGCAGCTCCTGGGCGAGGGGCTCAGGTGGCTGTGAGCCAAACCCTCCTTTCATCCTGGCCTCCTTCCTCTGTTTTTCCAGCCCTTTCTTCACCTCTCTCCCTCCCTCCTCAGCCACATCCCTGTTCTCTGACCAAGCCCTTGAAATGTGTTTGTTTTCCCAGGAAGAAGGGAACGCAGGGTGTCATCCATGGGCACCCTGTGAGGAGGTGGGAGAGAAAAACCCACTTCCAAGCAGCCCCGTGCAAACTGCTGAGCCCTGACCTGCTGGGGAGCACAGGGCAAAAATGTGGGAGCAAAGCATCGGGAAATGGAGCCTTTCTCCTCCATCCACACAGCAGCCCCATTGCACAGCCGGGAGCACAAAGGAGCAGCTTTGTCTGCGAGGAATCAGTGACGCTCTGGGAAGATTTATTTCCCCCTGAGCCATAATAAACCGGACCCTCTGTGCACTGCTCAGAGCACAAGTTCTGCACATTGGATGTGAGAGAAAAAAATAAATAGAAGCAATTCTGCAGGCGCAGCAGCAACCCAACAGCCAGAGGACGAGTGCCAGCACTCAGCTCCTCCGCCGTCCCCACGCAGAGCGAGGGGCCGTGACAAAGGCAGCAGGAGGGGGCCGGGCTGCTCCCTGTGCAGCCATTCCAACTGATCCAAGTGGGATAACGAGGGCTGTGCGTCCTCCCTGCTCGGCTGCGTGGTGCACGGTGACAGCCCCAGCGTGGGTCACAGCACTGTGGGAAGATGGGCAGAACAAGCGGACAGGAATTCATAGGAATTGAACAAAGGGAAGAGCGGGGAATCAGCAGCCAGGAGCCGAGCTGATGGAGGAGAAGTTTGGGAATTGCTGCTCTCAGCGTTTCCAAATTCTCTTCTGCTTACAGGAGTTATGAGTGAGGCTTGGCTTGCTTGGGGGGGCTGAAAGGGAAAAGGCTGCGGAGAGAGGAGGAGATGAAGGCAAAGAGAGGAGGGCAGAGCTCCACGCAACCCCCCTGGCCTGCCCCACATCCTAACCAGGCACTGACACGGGCTCAGCACAGCCTGGAAACTCATTGAGCTCAGCCCTGGGATGAAAGCACTTTGTGGGCACCCACACAGCCGCGCTGGGTGCGCAGCCAGGCACGGAGGTTTCCCTCTCACCGCTGGTTTTCCCCCATTGGATTAGGGTAACCCAATCCATGCCCTAACCCCAGTCACGCCGCCAGCTGAGCTGAGAGAGCATTTCCGGAGCCGCATTCACCGCCGAGGCAGGGATGGGGGCCAGCAGCCAGCACAGCCCCCACGCTAACAACAACGAGCTCCTGGCTCCTGCTGCTCCTGGCACGGCGGGGGGACGCATCCGAGCAGCATCTGCACACTCTGCTCCTACAGGCCCACACACTGTTGTGTTTCCCATTCAGTTGCTGGGGATGCAATGCATTTATTTGACCTCCTGCCCTGCTCTGGCCTTGGGAGTTGGCCCTGGTGTTGGGACACCGCTGGGCCGCTTTGGCCATCACGTGCCATTTGGCACCTCCAAGCCTGGCCATGCAGGGAAGGAACGCTGAGCAGCCCCAGGAGGGAGAGTGCAATGAGCACCCGTCTTCTCTGCCACCCCACCCTGGTGACAAACCACACACGTCAGCTGCCACAGCACCGCACCTCACCATCCATCACTGGACGTCAGCCTGCACCCATGCTTTGCTGCATCCTGCGCACCCTGCAGGGTGGGCCACTGAGCCCACCAGCACCTCAGCCAGGCTGGGCTTTCCAGGCTGCAAACACATCCTGGCAGTAAATCCATGGGAGATACACAAGGAGGGAAAGTCACAAAGCCTGAGTTGGATCCTGCACGCAGCGCTGGGGCTGGCAGCTGCTGGGCAAAGTCCCCGGAAGGGAGGGAGCACGGCGGCTGCCTGCGCACCCACATCCCACAGGGTGACTCTGCATCACTGAGCACAACGTGTAACGTCACCACCACGCAGCTGGGCGGTGGTGGCACTGAGCGGGACACCTGAGGGACCCTACGAGGTTGGGACCATCATGGATCCGGGGTCCCAGCCCTGATAGATGGGAGATAGGATGGCGAAGCCCGGTCTGTGCTCAGCACTGCAGGGCGGGATGGAGCCCAAGGACCTCAGGGGATTTCCAGAGAACAAAGCGGCTGCTGGCAGTCAGCATTGCCTGCGGCGGGGGGGGGCCGGCACTCCCCTCCTGCTCCAGCCAAGGAGAAGAGTCCAGGGGAAGCAGAGAGTTTATGTTTGATCTCCCTGGTAACTCCAGCTCCATCACAGCTCCGGCTCTGGCTCTGGAAGGGGGAGAGGCAAAGGCATCCCTCAAAGGGACAGCCCAGCTGGAATGCGCTGCTGAGAGAGATGCAGAGCCTGGGGCAGCCCGTATCCATGGTCTGACATTAGAGGAATGTCGCAGCGGTGTGACAGCAGTGACCAAGGATGGGGGCACAGCTCTGTGCCCACTTCAGCCACATCGCCCCACTGTCCCTTCTTGGGGACAAACACACCCACATCCCAGCACCCACTGTGCCCACAGAGAGCTGTGCAGACGCTGAGATGCACATGGCACAGCGTGGGTGAGCAGACAGGAGACGTGGAGAGCATAACCCAGCTCAGGACACAGCCATCAGCCTCCCCCCACAAAACCACAGCCCCCACCAACCTGAAACCATTCCAGATCTGCAGACCATCCCCCTGGCCATGGGGTCACAGTGGGGATGTGGGCGCAGGGTCCGGCGCGGTGCTGTGGGCAAAACCTCCAAACCAGGTGCTGCACAGATATGGCCACAGAACCGCACACCAACCCCAGGCCTGAGGGATATAAAGCTCTCCCTAAGCTCTTTACCAAACCACCTCCAGCAGCAGAAATACCTGTCTGAAGCAATCGAGGCAGAAAGCAAACCAGAGCCGAGCTCTCCTCGGGCAACTCAGGTCAGGGGTGGGGGATTACGGCAGCAGCATGGGGAAATCCTTTCGGGTTAAATCCTCAGCACCTGCTTAAACCACCGCACACGATAATCGCGACAGCATCCTTTCGGCGACGGGCACCGCACTGACACTTCGGCGGCCGCATCCGCGTCGCCCCGCGCCCCCCCCGCCCGCAGACAATGGCCCACGTGTGTCACCGCACCGCACCGCACCGCACGCACTCACCGCCGCCACCGCGCGTCCCTTCCGTCCGCACCGTTTGCCAAAGCCGGCGGCTGTGAGCTGCCGCTGGATGATTTCCTGCAGAGCCCTTCGGGACCGCGGTCAGTATCAATCATTAACAGCCACCGCAGCCCGGCTGCTTTAACCCCCTCGGCACCGCGCCGCAGCGGTAGGATTCTTCCATCGGCGTTGGTTACGGTGTCCCAAAGCCCCTCGCACGTCACCGCGGTGCGGCTCACCCATCCACCCTCTCCCAACGCAAAGGGGCTCCCGAGGGGCTCTGCACCCTGGGGGATTCCTGCCTGTCCCTACAGCACTGAGCAGCTGCACCTGGTGGCGGTTGCAAAGTCCTCATTATGAGCATCCCACGCTGCTCCACGTCTCCGACCCTGAGGGCCTCATCCTGCCTCTGTGCAGTGAGGCTGGACTCTGCAGCCCAATGAGCAGCGGAGAATAGCAGAGAGGAGGATGCTGTGGGGTGCAGCACGCAGCTGGCACCGTCCCTGTCTGTTGGGGAAGGGCAAACGTTCCCTCTAACAAAAGTCACCACCTGCAGCCAGGCGTGATGTCAGTACAGGGTTAATCCCTTGGCAAGGACATCTCCCTGCTCCCCAGGCACAGACCCCCCCAGTGCTGCGAGGACTGGACACATCTCCTTCCCTTCCCACTACTGTTAGCCATCCTGTGGGGCAGCTGATGATTAACCTTGGGCTGCAGTTGCCGCCGGCCCCCACCATCCCATGCCAGAGCACATCAGTGCCTGCAGCCACTGAGGGGATGAGAAAAAGCTCAGCCACCAAAGCAGACTCGCGGGGTAAGGAAAGCATCTCCATCCCCAGCCCCGTGCTTCCCCTTTTCCTGCAGCAATGGAGCAAACATCCACGCTCAGCCCATGCTCCCCTCCTTCAGCGCGGTCCCATTGCTGCAGCCATGGGGTAGAGGTACTCACAGCCCGATGCAGATTGGGATTTCAGACACAGACACGCAGTGGATTTTGTCTTCTCCAGCAGCTCAGCCCTGGCTGCAACCCCGGGGGCGTCCAGGCTGCGAGTGCTCATAAATAGCTTTGGACAAACATCTGCACGGCACCACCCCGTGAAGGCTGGAAAGCAGAGGGCTGCTGTGGGAATGGTTTTAATCAAGATAGAAGACCATCGAACGGCCAAAAAAACCCACACAGACAGGAGTGAGCTGTAAATAAGCACAGATGCGGCGGCCGATAAGATCTGCCTGCAGCAGGGCTCGGCCCCTTTGCATATGGGTGCAGCCTTTGGATTTCCCATTCCCGGGGCAGCAACTCGGGATGCTGGGGGGCAAAACATCGTTCTGCTTCCACCCCCAATGCCAAACCCTCAGCCCCACTGCCGCCACCACAGCACAGCACGGGCTCAGAGCATCCAGCCAGCTGCGGGTTGGACGGCGGCTGCTTCTCGCATGGATTTGGGTTTGGGGGAGACTTTGGGTTCACTTGTCCATGGGTTCATGGGCTGCTGCCAGCCCTCCAAGTGACTCATCGGCTGCTCTGTGCCCAGACCTCCTGCAGTCAAGCCCCGACGCATTCGGCACATTCCTGGCATTGCCGGCTGTGCCGGCGCACGGTGTGCAGCCCCACACCTGTTACAGTGGAGAGGAAGGGGGGGAACAAGCAGCTAGCTTGGATCTTTGCAAAGAGGCTCATGTGCTGCAGTTCACAGTCCCCGTGCTGCAGCGAAGCTGGTACAGTCTCACTCTGGCAAAGCCACTGCCATCCCAAGGGCCTTTCCAGTGCAGTGTTGTGCTTTCTGTACCTCTGCATGGGTGTGACGGTGGCAGTGGGAAAACTCACTGTTTCCAGATCTGATCCTGAGCCTTCGTAGGCTCAGAACAGCTTGCAACCGTGCTGTGATGCAAGAGCACACGCATTTTGGTTGTGCAAGTGCGTGGTGCCAGGCAGCTCTCAAGGATGGTGCAGGCAGCAGCCCTGATCTACGTGGGGTGAATGAGGCTCTCGGTCCCTGCAAGGACCCACAGCCCTGCACGCAGCTCTGGGAGAAGCATGTGAATATAGCACGGGTGTGCAATGGAGGAGCAGCCAAAAGGGCTCCCCAGTATCCAGGAGTGCCACCTCCAATGTGACAGCAACGTGCCGCACGCCCTGGCCCTGTCACCAGCAGCCCCCAGCACAGCCCTGCCTGTGCACGCGTCCACGCCGCAGCCTCTGCGTACAAACAGAGCAGGAACCAAAGGTTCCCCACAGCCTGAGCTTTGTTTGTAAGCAAACAGATTTCAGACCAAACCAAACACACGGAGCCCAGACAGAGGGATGGGCCGGGCTGGTTGAGCGCACCGCAGGAGTGGCTCTGCTCAGAAGGGCACAGCAGCAGTGCCACCACAGGCAGGTGGGGGACACCAGCACTGCTGGGGCTGTGCATCCAGAGCATGGCTTGAGGCAGACACAGATCAGTGTTTCAGAGCACTCAGAGCAAATCCCAGAGGCCCACAAAGCATGCATGGAGGGGCTCTGCTCCCCAGCTCTGTCAGACCCTCAGGATGGGACAAGGACCTGGGACAAAAGCTGTTGCCTCGCTGTCCCCCAACCACCCTCAAAGCAGCTCCTGACGGCTCTGACCGGTTCCTATCAGCACTGCAGCAACGCAACCAGAGGTGGCACCGCCACGGTGCAGCCTGCAGGGCTGGGCTCACTGCACACCCAGCCATCAGCCTCCTCCACAAGCCATTAAAATACCCGGGATTGAGCCCAGTTGCTACTGGAACAGGCTCAGCAGTGACGGGACAGCCGTGCCCTGGGTTTATGGCTGCCTCCAGCCCATCACGCCCCGTGTCGCAGGGCTGAGCTGGGGCACGGCTTCGTGGTGAATCACTGAGGCCATGTCCTCAGCAGCGCTCCCAGTGAGGTCCCAGGGACAGCTGCAGAGGGAAAAAGCAAGGAATTCGCCGGGAGAAAAGCGAGAAATTTGCTGTGGGAAAAGCAAAGAGAGCTGCAAGGCTTTGCAGCCCCACGGAGCAGAGCTTCTCAGGTCAGTGCAAACCCAGAGCAGTGCCTCTCTGCCACCAAACGGCCCTTTGCTGTCACCACCTCCACACGGCCGCGCTGTGCAGAGCAGCGTCAGCTCCACGCAACGAGATCTTCCCCTGAATGAAGTTTAGTCACCGTGGGATGTTTCCAATTGGAAATCAGGACAGTTCGGGCTGAAAGCAAGCCAGCTTTCCACTTCCCAGAAATCCCATTTGCAAGCGAGCCCGTTGCCAGTTCCCCTTTCTCTCCCAGTATCCAGTAAATAAATCCAGCTCCAAGCGAGGAGGGGAGATGCAGCACTTCAGGCTCTGTCTGCAGCCCAGCCCTGACTCTGTGCTCATCCCACAGAGGTTGCAGTGCTGCTCTCAGCCCTGGGCAGTGGGTGACAGCCTGATGGGACCTCAGTGCCTGCAGCTGTGCCTGGGGAGGGACGCAGGTGGGGCGGGAGCTGCCGAGCTGGTGCTGGAGCCTGGTTGCATCCCTTTGCCACTGCACCTGCCTGCAGCATCCCCTGGAGGAGGCTCCCAGCAGCAGGGGCTGGGGAATTGCATCAGGCTTCCTCTTTGTCCCAGTTGAGATGAGCAAAGCTGGTTATTGCCCTCTATAAAGAACTGGTTTGCTCCAGGAAGGCGGCGCTGGGAAGAGCCAGAGGCTGGCAGTGAGTTTCTGGAGGGCAGAGACAGGCAGATCCAGGTGGGTGCTCGCCTCCAGCAGGTTCTGGGGCAGCCCAGCAGCTCCGGATGGGTTTGTGTCAGAGCTGGATTCTCTGCTGCTCCATGGGCAGGTACAGAAGAGCACAATCATCCATGCAGTACCATGGCTCTGCTCGCTCACAGCTGTCCACTCAGAACTGTAGGACCACGCATGAAGATTGCAGATCTCGGCTACATTTGGCTGAAATTTCTGGACCAGGATGTTAGGAAGTCCTCAGGAATCGAGGGATTGCACCTGGAGGTGTGATCAAACTTAACTCCTTAGGAGACCACTGAGTGGAAGGAAGCCAGCCATGCACTGGGCTCACAGGCCTATTCTCCCTCTCCACGTGCCATCCTTGCTCAGCAGGATGCTGCAGGCACCACGCAGGGACAGCAGATGTGACATCCAGCTCTGAAAATCCATCCAGAACTGCAGCTGCACCACACGCATGGGTGCTTCCTGCCTTATCTCAGCGGTGCAGGAGATAAGAGATGTGGAGATGGCTTGGTTACAGACTCTGACACACAAGATGCCACCATTGCCCTGTCAACAGATTTGCTGCCACAGACATGGAAAAGCAGCGTGGGTTCAGTGCAGAGCATCGTGTCCCCATCCATGCACACCCCAGGGAGGGGATGCAGGAGCTGGGGGCAGCCCTGCCAGCTTGTGGGAACTGCAGGGGGGATGTGTCTGACGCCAGAAGGATGCAGCCATGTCCTGCTTCCAGCTGCAGAGGTGGCTTGAAGCAGCATCCCAAGCAACTTGCTGTATTATCCCCCAGCCAGAAGGGTTGGTGCTCTCCCTGGTTTCAAAGCCAGCCAATGGCACAAAGCATGGACACAGTCAGCAGGACCCCAGCCCGCATCCTGCTGCAAGCCCAGCTGTGTGCTCAGCCCTCTGGGCTGCCCCTGCCCTGCTCCCAGCCCTGCCAGCTATCAGTGCTCCCACAGGTGCCACTGAGCTCCCTGTAGGATGTTTAACCCCTGGCAGGGTGCACACAGGCACTGTGCTGTGCTCATGGGCACAAAGCCTCGGCTGTATGCTGTGTTTACCAGCAAACGGGGACAAGTATTCCTGCAAATCCTCACCCTATCCGTGCCCACATCCCTGCAGATCCTCAGCTTTTCCATGCCCCTGCACACCCTCACCTTATCTGTGCCCACCAGTGCCAGCTTCAACCCGACTCCTCAGCGCTGCACGAGCAGCTCTGCAGCCAACATCCAGCAAAGCCCAGCTTCCTGCTGCCCCTCCGCTATCCCAAACCTTTCTTCCAGTACCCCTCCGTCCACCCCCAGCTCCACCAACCACCCAGACCCAGGCTCAGCCTGACCTGCTTGCTGGGAGCTGCCGCCGGCTGCAGGGAAGGGGGAAGCAGCTACCGAGAGCCGCCACGTCCAAGCGAGTGCTGCCGGGGGCTGATAAGCAAGGTCTGAAATCTGAGAGTGCAGGTTGGCTGCCTGCTATATAAACAGGCGCTCGCACACACGCACACCCCCAGCTTGCACGCCACTCCCGCCTGCTCACAGCCACGCCAGCACTCTATGGGGCACAGCTGTGCCATGGAGACCCCCGTCAGCAGTGCTGGACTTAAGCACGCTGGTATGGACTCCAAGCACAGCCTGGTGCTGGGGTATGGCACATTGCAGAGGTGGGGTTTTGTCCCTCCCAGCTCTGCATCTCATGGCAAAGGTGTTGTGACCCTGTGGTGGGCACTGGCTGAGTACCACGTGGGTGCTAAGAGCAGCAGTATGGAAGCCTCACACCGTCAGATGGAGGGGTTCAGCAGCACGCAGGGTCAGCCAAGCAGATGCCTGTGCTCACGAGCACATTTGCATCCCTCACCCAGCAGCAACAGGCATGCACAAACCATGATGGGGTCATGACCACCGTGGTGCCAAAAGCTTCACCCCTAGGCCTATTGCCATCCCCACAGCAGAGCCCCTCTACTCGCCATCTCCTAACAACCAGAGCGTGCCAGTGCCACCGTGGGGCTTCTCTGTGCCAGTGCTACTGTGGGATTTCCTTGTGCCACCGTGGCTGTACTTCCTGCAGTGGGAGGAAACATTCAAGAAGACAAAACCCTGCCCTGTTTTTCCCAATTCTCCAGGCTCACCTGCAGCCCAGAACCGGGGCGGCCACATACCATTGGCGGGGCCGGGCTGCACGCTCGGCTGCTTGCTTCATCCTGCAGCTGCCTGCAGGGAGAGAAGGAGCTGTGCCCCCTGCTCAGGGAACACAGCACTGGGGCATTGCCACTGGGAAATGGGAGCCCCAGGACTGCTGGCACAGAGAGATTCTTTGCGGGTGCATCCATGAGGACCCTTCTCCACTGTGCTGGGAAAGCAGAGAGCACGAGCACAGCTAAGGGTCCTCCTGTGCTCCTCCAGCTCCTGAGGCCAGATTCACCTGAAGATCCTCTGTCCCAGGTGTGACGAGCCCAGCACAGCTCTGAGCCAACTCCCTGCCCCGCTTGCACAAGCAGCTGTGGGCGCTGCTGTGGTACAAACAATCACAGCCTGTTCACGAGGCCCAGCACCTGCCTCCTCCTCCTCTCCCATTGCTCCACCTGATTGCAAGGAGACACGCCAAGCTCCGCTCCGTGCACGGCTCCCTGCACCCTCTGCTGTTCCTCCCAGGGCAGGGCCACCACCTGTCTCCTCGTCCCCATTGCTCCCATGGAAGTGCTGGCAGCACACAGAGCACCATGACCAGTTCATCCCGGCTGCTCCAACCCCACACAGCAGCACGCTGACCCCGAGATCTTAAGATGCTTCTTCAGAAGAACAACTTTGCCTTTGAGAAATGGGATTGTGCTGGGTGCAGTGGGGATCAGACAGCCTGGGGCAGGGATTTCCTCCCCACGGTCAGCATCCCAAAGGACTTTGAGCTGTCTGAAAGGCATTTTTCCTTCTTTTTTTCCTTTTCCTTATGGAGAAGAAGAGCTGGTGTCGAGCCTTTCACGCCATTCCCATAACCCTAATCCCCCTTGAGGGTGGGAGCACAGCTGGAGGGGCTGCTCCATGCCTTGGGGGGACTCCTCCCCAGTCCTCAACCACAGAGGGTGCACCCCCCAATGTCCATGCATCTCCACAGCCCACCCAATGCCAGCACAAGGAGCATCAGTGCCCCCGCCAGCCCCAGCCTGAACCCAAGGTCCCCTTTATCTCCAGCACCAGCACGTCTGCTGATAAGCCCAGCACATGAGGGATAACATAAGGTTCCAAGCAGCCTCTTCACTATCAGCAGCCCTCCCTCCACTCTGCAGCACAGGGTGGCTGCTGCCCTACTGCACTGTCCCCCCAAGGCTGTGGGATCTAAGCAAGGTCTCAGCATCCACATCCCAAATGCTGCACCAGCATTGGGGCTGATCTCGGCCCCTTCAGTCTCAGGTCCTGACCCACGATCCCAGAAATGTGGGACTGAACCCCACATTCCATGGCATGCACTGTCCCACAGGACCCCCGCTGACCCCCCACCATGGGCACCCCTTGGCCACCCCGCAGTGCAAGGCAACCTCTCACACTAACGAGCTTTAAAAGATTCATTACGTTCCCACTTCGACTGCTGCTCATTGTTTCTAAATTAGAGAATCTATTTGATTCTGGGATGAGGAGGAGAAAGAAACAAATAATAAAAGGCAACACTGAAACAAACAGTTTGCATCGGAAGATGTGGAGCAGGTCCCCCCAGCAGGGAATGGTAGTGGTGGGGGAGGGTGGGGAAGGCATGCAGCACGCATTGGGTTTGCAATGAAAGCAGGAATTGCTAATCATTGCTGCTCAGCTGAGCTGAAAGGAGAGATGCTGCCTGGGAAAACAAACTGAAAGGGTGAGCGCAGGGCACACGGATTTCACCTGACCCCATCTTGGCTGCTTCTCCTCCTTGATGAGAAAATCCCATCTGAGGTCCCCCAGGTACGAGCATCTCTCATGGGGTGACATAGGGCAGCCCCACTGCATGCCTTTATCTCCAGCAGAATCAGTCTGGCCTTGAAAATAGGAGGATTTGGGGAGAAATAACACCAAAACAACCCCCCCTCTATGCCTGCTTCCGAGCATCATGCCAGGCTATAAATACCAGCAGCGGATGCTGGAGCTCCACTATCCCTGGCTCTGAGCAGCACCCAGATTTAGGAAGGGACTGAAGGGAACAGCCCTGCAGCATGGGAGGAAGGGAGAAGGCACAGTGCTCAGCCAGGGTCAGCCTGAGCCTCAGGGACCAAGCACACTGTTCACTTGGCCACAGTGATCCTGCAGGATGGATCCTGAGCTGATGTCTGTTGGCACCGAGGGGGTTTGGGGATGGAGGGGGGATGGGATGCCTCAAGCAGGAGTGAAGCAGCTGTGCCAGCAGGGCAAGAGAAGGAGAGTTGGAGGAAATCCCCACAGGGCCTTGGAGGCAGGGGAACCGGTGCCAGGAGGGAGTGAAAAGCAGTGCAGGTCGGTGCCAGGGCCGTGCGCCAGCACTGTGGGAACACACAGACAGACCCCAGCTCCCTCCAGTGTTCCCAGTGCTGCTGGTTGGGAGAGGGGGATGGGCGTAGAGGAAAGTCCTCCTGCAGCACATCCCAGGCCAGATTTCCCTGTCTCAGCCCAGGGGTGAAGGGCACCCACCTGCAGGGACCCCGTGCATGAGGCCAGGGCTCAGGGCACAACCCGATGGGGGGAAGCCCTAATTGCAGCCCCACCGCAGGATTGCTACCTCATTAGAGAGTAATTACAGAATAATTATCCTACGGTAACACCCAAACCCCGATCAGGAAATGGGATTGCTGGATGCCAGGATTCTGCACGCGTGTGCACACGCACACACACACACCCCAGGAAACCTCAGGGCAAAAGATGGAGGACTCCTGGATCCCCACCGAGGATATGTGCCTCAGTTTCCCCACTTGTGCACCAGCACAGCAGCTGTCCCCTCTCTCTGCATTCGTACCATCCTCAGAGATCTCAGCTTTTGCGCGGGAGCTTCGTTTGCATCACATCCCCAACCTCAACAGGACGCTGCATCCTCATGAGCAACCCCAGGAGCCCCCAAAATCCCCATCCCAGGGCTTCAAACCGAGGACAGACACAGGAAGGTCTGCACCGGCCTCATCCACCCCAAACCCTCCATCAGTGGGGACGTCCCCTAAGAGCAGGTGAACTTTAACCACATAAATCACATTCCTGCTGGCTCCCCGCCGGCACAGCCCTTATCTCCAGTGGGCTCACACAGATCTGTCTGCAGCCCATAGGAGGTCGTGGCCCTATCTCGTGCCCGAGGACACTGGGAGATGGGGCAACACGAGGAGCTGGTTGTGCCAGGCAGGAGTTGGACCCGCTGGCCCCATTCCTGGTTGCTCACCCCAATGGATGCACCAGCACCCGCTCCTCCTGCGATGATGGCAGCAAGGACAAGGTCACTCCAAGAGCAGCTCACAGCTGGCAGGGAGGAGATGAGGGACAGGGCACGAAGCGGCAGCGCTGATGGCTGCTGAAGGGCCCTACATCTCGTAGCACACAGGCAGAGATGAGGAGCTCTGCGCTCCCCTCCGGGAACTCATCACCACGATTGCAGCTGAGAGTTGGAGCCCAGGGGCTGTAGAGTTCGCACGTAGCTCTCGAATCCCTCATCTCCCTGACAGGCAGGAGAGCAGCCGGCAGGCAGCAACGGAGCTGCAGGCGGCCCCTGCCAAAGGTCACTGCGTTTGCACATTCACAAAATATGCACTTAAGAAAAAAAGAAAAGGAGGAAAAGAAATCCCACGCTCACATGGAGGATGCGTTGCAAAGGAGCGCTGCGGCTTGGAGCTCTGCTCCAGCACTGCCTGCCCAACTGCCCAGCACTCTGCAATTAAAAGCAATCAGCCACACGCGAAACTGACAGATTTCCATCTCCCGATTTGCTTCCCTGACCCTGAGGGTTCCAACTCGTTTTCAAATTCTCCGGAAGAATAAAGGCTTGAAAATCAGTTTCGGCACATTGAGCAGATGGCTCTGGGGATCCACCATGCCCCGAAGAGCAGCAGGGGCAGAGCTGAGCCCTGCTGAGGGTCAGGGGGGGTTGGGTCACCACACAGGCAGCCACATCCCCTCCCTATGAACCCAACAGAACTTGGCCTCCCAACCCTGCAGAATTAGTGCTTCCAAGGGTCCTCTATGGGGATGGGTGTTGTCTCGCTGCCTGACCCCATCCTGCACCCAAGGGATGCTCAAACCCAAACCTCCAAATCACCCGTGGATTTAAAGGAAGGGAATCCCTGCGCAACCCAGGGGTTCCACCTCCCGTGATCCCAAATGCAGAGGTCAGGATGAGCCTCTGGAACACAGCCGTGCGAGCAGCCGTGCAGAGCAGCAGCCAGGCTCACCCTCACCCACACCACCTGCGCCAGGTGAGCCCTTTGCAGCAGCTCATTTGAAGCCACAATTAGCCCTCACCTGCCGGATCACAGCACTGCACGAGAGCTCAGCACCCACCACAAAGAGTCCCCCAAAGGCTTTCAGATGCCCAGCCTGGAGCACGGGTGCAACACAGCACTATGTGGATGTTTGGCCCTTGGGATGCTGAGCCCCAGCACGGCTGTGTGTGGGGCACAGTGCCATGGGTGCACACACCCCATCCTCACCCGGCGCCGAGCGCCGTCCCCTGGGGGCACAGAACCCAGGAAGGTGCTGAGCACGGCGCCCACTGCATCTCCCAAACGGTGCCCCGGGAATGGGGAGAGCGGGGCTGGGTAAGAACCGGCCGAGCTGGATGGGGAGCTCAGTGCTCCCGGTGCTGCCAGACTGGTCCTGGCTGTTCCTCCAGCTGCCAGCCTGGATGGAGACGGATCCAAACACGGCGCATTCCTCCCAGCTCACCCCCAATGTGAGACCCCAAGGCTGAGCACGGCAGCAGCACCTCTACCTATTCCAGACACGTTGCAGGGGCGACTCTTACCTGAGCTGCGAGGCTCCAGGCCCCGGTGGTGCTGAGCTGTCGGAGCAGCCGCCGCTGCTTACGTAAGGGAGGCGAGGAGAAGAGCGCTGCTGTGAGTCCCCAGCAACTGCAGGCAGCAGGAGAGGAACAGCAGCCTCTGCTGCTCGGCGGGAGATGGGTGACGGAGCTGTGCACAGCACGAGGATGTGGGCTGCAGGGGATGCTCTGCTCTGCCAATGCTCCCAGCTCCGGTCCCGTGCCCCTTACCACCGGGGGATGGGGACAGCCTGAGCCCTGCTGAGAACAAAGGGCTGCACTGCGAAGGCTCTGGCTGCCGTTTAATTACCAGCACTGGGGCTCAGGGCAGCACAGCTGCACCCGAGCTGCTCAGCTGCAATGAGAGGAACATTGAACAGAAGGGCATCGCACGGCTTCACTGGGAGCCGGTGATATGGGAGGTGTGGAAGGAAACCCTGAGCTGCACTGCTATGCTGGGATGGAGCAATGGGGGCAGATGGGGAGCAGCATCCAAAGTGCTGTGCGTGGAGGGGGGGGGAGGCGAGCCGGCAGGACCCTGAGTGGGGATCGTAACGCGGAGCGGGGAATCGCCATAGACTCATAGAATATCCCGACCCGTAAGGATCACCCAAGCAGGCAGCACGGACACGGAGCAGCATGTTTAGAGCAGGGCGTTTGTCTGTCGACGGGACGCCAGGCGCGCACAAAAGCCGTCTCATTATCCCCTAATTAGTGCTTTGCCAGCTTCTGCAATTAACACCCATGCAAGCGGCTGCTGTTTGAGTAAACAGAGGGTTATGAGCACCCTTGGAGTCGCTGGGGGCTCCGGCACGACGCAGCCCACCCAGCCCCAGAGCAGAGCGGTGTCACCCCCGGCGTGGTGGCACTGGCCCGGCCGTGTCCCCGCAGCGCACACAGGGGATGGGAGAGGCTTTCCTCGGGGCTCCGGGGGGTGAGGGAGCAGCTCAGCCCTGCTGCTGCATCACAGCGCGGTCCTTATGCAAAGGATGTCTCCTTCAGAAACATCAAAGGGAAGCCATCAGCCGGGGCTGACACGGCCTTTCTCCGGCTGACCCAGAAACGTGGATCAAGCGCTGTCTCATCCCTTAATTGAGAAGTTGGTGACTTTGAATCTTTATTAAAGAGCTTTGGTAAATTCACAGATTAAGGCCACCACCGGCCGCTGCCATCACCCAACCTGATTCCCTGCCACCTCACCCAGCTGCTGCTTTCACTGCTTTGCACGGAGTGAAAACTGAACCAAAAGCAAAACTGCACCAAAAATCCAGGAAGAAAAAGCAAACAACACACACACAAAAAAACCCCAAACCAACAACAGCCTTTCTGCACAACCTGAGCACCAGCACAACCAATGCGACAGCAGCACAATTCATCCTGCTGCCCCCATCACAAAGATCTGGGGCTGGGGGAGCACAGAACACCCCTAAGTACCACTGGGATGGGGCAGCACTGCACAGCTGGGTGCCCCCCTGCAGCCACGGAGCTGGCAGATCCTGGGGGAAAATGAGGCTAAAGAGGAGACGGCGCATTCCTTGCTGCACTCTTTCTGCCTGCTGTGGATTATCGTGTTTCAAGCTATGGAAAACAGAAGGGGGGATGCTACTACAAATGCCTGAGAGAGAAGAGAGAGAAGAGAAAGGGAGGAGGGCAGGCAGAGAAGCAGTGCTTTCCCCTCCAGCTAGAAACGACAGGCAGGAGAAATCCCAGCCCAGCTGATTCCTGCGGATACAGATGGAGAAGAAAAGAACCCCGAGCCCCAGCCCGGCTGCAAGGGGTTAAGCTGAGCTCGACAGCCTGGCGGGGGATTAAGCCCTGGCTGCCCATCTGGGTGATGTTTGCAGCATTCAGGCAATGCCAGGCCTGGCTGCAGAGCAGCAGAGCACAGGGCCGGCCAGCAGGCAGCAGCGTGCACGGGTGCAAATGCACATCCACACATGGACACACGCGTGCACAGGCACATGCACACATGCACGCATGCACATAAAAGCCTTGCAGATCGGGTGATGCTGATGCATCCTCCTGCAAGCAGGGAGCAGCCGGGGAGGTGCAGCAGGCACAGCAGCTTCCTCCTGCAGTGCCAGGCGTGCAGCTCGCCCTTCCATCCATGCCTGTCCCTCCTCTCCTCAGTCCTGCGAGCCCTGCTGCTGCTCCTGCCGGTTTCTATGGGAACTCAGCAGGAAAACACGGCTCCCAGTGAGGCTGGCACTGGTCTGGCTGCCCAAAGCCATGAAGAGAGCTGCTTGTCTGCTCCACCAGAACCTTTCACCAGTTCTTCCCCAGCAGAGTAAAGGGGTCAAGAAGCACGGATCAGAGCAGGCCAGGAGCAATTCCTCCTGGAGAGCAGAATGCCCAGGTTCTGCCCTGCGATGCACAGTGGGATGCAATGGGATGTGCAGTGGGATGCACAGCAGGATGCAATGCGATGCACAGCGGGCTGCAAACCTTCAGCATGTAGAAGTGGGAGAAACCGACGGATGCTGCTAATTCTCAGCTGCAGAGCAGCATGCACTGCCTACCAACAGCCTCGTCTGCCTGGAGGAACATCATCCCCAGCAAATGCCACTCTGGTCTCTTCAATGCACGGCCTCCAGCAGAGCTGCCCACTCCCCTGTACACCCAGGGATGGCCACGTGCCCCCTCCCCACTGCCGTGGGGTGATCAGTCCCAGCCCTTCCACATGGGATTCACAGACCCGTGTTTAATTTAGCATGCACCATCATATGACGGAGCAGAGCGTGTGCCTTCAGATTTAGCAGCAGCGTCACAAAGCTGCCATTGACTGCTCAGGGACCATCTCCAGCTCTGCCAGACACCTCAGTGCTCCAGCAGGGGGGGGGTGAGAAAGCACAGCACCTCACTGCTGACACACCGCCATGGGGGGGCTCAGTGCTGCTAACAAGTGGGCAGTGAGATGGAGCCCAGGGAAGTGCCAGACAACATCCCGGGCTGCATTGCTTGCAGCCCATCCTGACAAAGCCATGAAACCAAGCCCAGTGCATGCATATCTGGGGGGAACCTGACAATCTGAGCCCCCCCAGCCATCAGCATGGGGCCTTAGAGATGCAGAGACCAGCCCCCCCCACCTGCCCCAAAGCACAGATCCTACAGCGGTGGGGTTGGGGACACAAGGGAGGACTCAGCACACAAACACACCGTGGGGACAGCTCGGGGGGGGGGGGGGGTCCCCACGGCTCACCGACGTCACTGCAGAAAGGGTTTCCCCAGGGACCGTCAGAAGGTGCCACCTCTGCAGCACCACGGGGCACATTCAGAGCAGCCCAGGAGTGCTGGGCCCCCCCTTTGGAGCACAGATACCCCAAGGAAGGACTCCCCCCGCCGGCCCCATAGCGCACGTCCCGATCTGGGGATGCTCTGCCGCTTCACGACCCCCTACCGCAAACCCGAGGAGGAAGAGGAGGAGGAGGAGGAGGGAGAAGGAAGGAGGGGGGGGGGGTTGGCAGCCCTGAGGGGCACTCACCGTGCAGGGCGGGCAGCGGTCGGGCCCCCCCCGTTACTCAGAGGCTCAGCATCCTCCCGGGGCAGCCCCAGCCCGAGCCGGAGCCGCAGCCCGAGCCCGAGCCGGAGCGGGAGCCGGAGCGGGAGCTGGGCATGCTCGGGGACCGTGAGCGGCACGTGATGCCGGGCTGGCACCGAGCGGAGGAGGGGGGGACGACCGAGCAGCCACCCCCACCCCGCCGCACTGTGCCCCCCCTTCCCCCCCTCTGCCCGGCAGCGGAGCTCTCTGCGTCACTGCGGGAAGGGGGGACCGCGCTGTTTGCCCCCCGGATCTCTGCATCCTCGGGGAGGCTCTGCAGCACGGGGGGAGGAGGAAGGGGGAGGGGGGAGCAGCCCCTCTGTTTCTCAGTATAGGAGGGTGACCACGCACCCCCTGCATCGCATTGCTGGGGGACAGCCGTGACCACGAGCCCTAACCCCACATCCCAGCGTTGGAAAATAGCCGGGACATTCATTCTCCTGCAGTCCACATCTCCCAGGGCTGGGGGGAACACGTCTGTTAACCCCCCAGGAATATGGGGGGGGGAGGGGGGTGGGCAGGAAGCACCTCCAGGCTCTGCAACCCAGGGAGAACAGCCTGCAGGGAGGAGGTGCCCAGAGGCCGGGCAGCAGGACAGTTTGCCAAGCACAGGTTGGAGCACAGAGATCCTCCCCCAGCCCTGCTCAGCACCCACCCCCAGCGCCTGGCAGCACAGCAATTTCTGAGCTGCAGATCTGCAAATTCCAGCCCTACAGCGATGGCACCGTGTCCCAATCTATGGCACTGCCCTACTTCTGCCAGTCACAGCCACCAGGGACCCTGTCTATGCCCAGCCCAGGCCCCACACTGCACAGGGACTCTCCATGCTTAGCACATGTGTGCTGGCTGGGGAGGGATGGGATTCTCCAGGAGGGAAAACACCACGGCTTCCCTTGATCCTATAATCACTCCCATAGCCTCAAGGTATTAGGGGCTGCAGGGGGGTGGCTTTCACTGAAGGCTTTGCAGTCTGCATTTCCCCCTCCTTCCCCTGCAGCCACGGGTGAGATCCTCCTTCCCCTCCCTCCCTCCCTGCGCTGCACAGGGACCCCTCTCCCAATTGCTGCCCCCAAGCACCCCTTCACCCTACAGGCAGCACTGTGGGACTCTGCCCCCCCCTGCTGTCACCCAGAGGAGCCTTGAGAACTGTGGAACAGCCCACAGACGTGGGCAGTGAGGGCTCTTAAGGGGACCCCCAGCTTCACTGGCCCCTGAGCCCCAGCAGGAAGGGTGCAGCAACTCCATCCAGGCTGGGGGCCGGTTGTTCCCTACCCCCCTTACAAAGGGACAAAAGCCACGCGGTGCTGTCACGTCGATCCCAATCACGTCTCAGCCCCAAGGCGCAGACACAGCGCAGCCTTTTCTTCTGCTGGCACCAACCGGGCAGCCAGCCGGAGGCAGGAGTGGGGCAGCAAAGGGCCCTTTGTAGCTGCACTCAGCAGGGAAGGGGCTGGATGCTGTCTCCTTCCCCACCCCTACAGACTGGTGCAGATGGGGATGGTATCCAGCATTGCTCCTCAGCAAGGAGCCCCATCCCTGCAACCAATGGCTCACGTGCAGCAATGTGCAGAGCGTGCATTGCTGTGCCATCCCCAGTGCCACCTCATGGGTGCTCCTGTAAAATGCAGCCTGGAGGGGGGAGCAGCCCTGGTGGCAGCCCCCCAGCCACAGCCACGACACTCTCCCTGCTCCACTGAGGCTTGCCCAGCTGCTGTGGTGCATGGGGAACCAGCACACTTTGCACACAACAGTAATGGTTGGAAGTGGGAGGAAAGTCCCTGGTGTGGAGCAGCGTTGCAGGCACTCAAACTTGAAAAGGAGGGCTCACCTGTGCAGCTCTCACCCATCCAGCCCCGCTCCCAGCAGTGTTGTGCTGCTCCACACAAAGTTGGGCTGATTCAAGGACAACCATCTCTGCTCAGCAGATCAGCCCAATAATCACAGTGATTCACTGTAGCCCTTTGCTCGCCTCGGGATCTTTGCTCCCGGAGGCTTCAGCGTGGGCTGAGCACACGGCGAAGCCTCTGAGTGAGGCAGATAAGGCTCAGAGATCCCATCCGTGATGCCCTCACCTCACCTGGAGCTCTGCATGAGGCTCCAGGAGGCGAGACAGCCTCAGTGCATGCAGACAGCACCGTCACCTGTATCCCAATGGAGCTACGATCCCATTGCTCTTGTCCCCAGTCAGTGCACCAGCCTGGAACCAAACTCCCCATACAGGGTCAGAGTGGCTCCAGGGACCCTTCCACAAGGGCCAGATGTGGGGCAGGGGGCTGAGGGCTGCCCACGTGCCCCAGGGATCTGCAATTTTTGCATCTGCAATGGGAAGTTGGTGCAGGAGCTGCCTGCAGCAGGGAGCAGGTCCTGCTGCTGCCTCTGCTGGGTGCCCTCGATGGCTTTTGTGGTGAGGGGAGCACAAAGGAAGCTGTGCAGGGAGGAAACCTTCATGTGCAGGAATGCAGGAGTGCAGGCACTGCCCATGTCCTCACCAGGGTCAGGAAAGCAAGGATTTGCACCAGCCAGAGCTGTGCTGTCGTTTGGCTGCTGGTGCCCACAGCACTGTCACAACTGCATGTGCAGCAGCACAGATGACCCACAGGAACCCCCTGCCCACCTTCCATCTCATGCTTTGGCACTCAGCATGAACTCCAGCCCCATTCACCAGCAGGTGATCTATTCAAAAGCCTCCCAGACCACACTGCCTGGCACTGCACATGGGTTGAACCACATGAGAAAGCATTTTTTAGGGTGCAAGGCAAGACCAGCAGCACCAACACCCCCAAAGGATAGGGGCAAACCCCATAACAGTGCCCTGGGAAGAATCAGGCAGAGGTTGCAGCATCGGTTGTGGCTGTAAACTGCACCAAGAGCAGCAGGCAGAGCTGCTCCCCCCAGCCCTCATCACTTACTTGATGAAGTAGAAGCCCCCGTGCAGCGTGGTGTCCACCTCCCAGCCTCGGGGCAGCCCTGGAAGCACACAGCAGAAGTGGGGGTCATCCTTCCCTGTCCCTGCTTTTGGGCATTGTACCAGAGGGGCAAGCTTGGTCCCTTCCCCATCACACCAGTCAAACTCCTCTGGCTACAAACCCACCCCCCATGTTACGAAGGCTCGTGCATTCCCCAAACTTGCATTCCCAACACTTCTTCGTACATCATTCAAAGCTCCTCAAACACTCAAGCTGTAAAGCAGCTTCTCAGCATCTCTAATGCATTTCTGGAGCATTTCATTGCACACCTCCTGCTGTCCCAGAGGAGCACACTTGCAGAGCAGGGCTCCTTTCCTTACCGGTGCAGGAGAAATGCCCGCTCTGGATGGTGTAACCTGTGCTGGGGTGCACCCAGCTCGTGGACTTGGTCTCGTCGCTGTGAAAGATAAGGAGCAGGCAGTGAGTGCTCCGGGCATCCCTGCACACTCTTTGGTGATAGGGATAACTTTGGCAGCCAAAGGAAAGGGAAGGAGCAGATTTTCAGGAAAAGAAAAGTAGCATCTATCAGGAAGCATCTGGGATAAAACCCCAAGAGGGGAGAAACGGGGAGCAAGGAGAGCGGATCACATGCAATAGGAAAGCAGCAGGTGGGAGCCCTTGCTCAGGGATGGGGGCCCCAGGCTGAGCCCTCATCCCCTGCAGCCCCACAGCCACGCAGCGACCCAGAAGCCAGACTCCCCCAAGACCCCATGCCCCATCCCCTCCCTGGCCTTGCGGTGGGACCCTACTTGATGAAGAAGATGCGGCCATCCCCGCAGACACCGTAGGTCCACCTGCCCGGCAGGTCCAGCCAGTCGATGTCATCTGCCATGGGCACAGCACCCAGCAGCCCGGTCCTGTGCTCTTCTCACCGCTTGGGAAATGCAGAACAATTCCTGCCCCCACCCCGAGCAAACACTTGCTTAGCTCAGACCTTCCACCCGAGTTGTGTTTGCTGCTGCAAATAACCCAGGAGGGAGGGAAAGAAAAAAAAAAGGAAAAGGAAAAACCAAACCCATCAACTTAACCCTCTGAGAGCCGGGCTGCAGGGTTCAGAGGGCACGGCTCCGAGTGACTCTGCAGGGCTAAGCCCATCGCCGCTTCCTCCACTGCCTACTCGGTGTAATTACCGTCAATTAACTCGGGCTGAGTAATGATGGAGTTGTTCCTTCCCTCTCCTGCTCATTTTAAACAATGTCAAATTCTTCTCTCCGTCTGATCTCGCAGCCAAGCAGAGGCAGTATGTAGGGCACCCTGATGACTATCTGCTGCGCTCTCGGTGCTGCCCGATGGGTATTTTCTCTCTGCTCGCTCTTAGCCATCAATTAAACGTCTTTCAAGGGGAAAGGTGGGGTCTGGGAGGCAGCCGGGCTGGGTGACTGTGAGCCCTCGTGTCTCTGTGGTGCCTTTGGGGAGTTTCTCATGGCACAGGGAAATGAGCTGGTCTGGGGTGAGGGGAGGAGAGAGGTGAATGCAGGAGCTGGTCCCAAAGCAGGACGAAGGGGTTGTTCTGCTGAGCAATGCTCACATCAGAGTGGTTCTCTGATGGGATGCGGGGCATCAGTTCATCCAAAGGTTCTTCCTACAGCTCTTGTGCAAAAGCATCGGGAGAGAGAAGGGATGGCAGTGCAGCAGGGGACGATGCCACAGCCCCAGCACTGCTTTGCTGAGAAGGCTCTGCTTCGTGGGAGAAGTGCTGGGGTGCAAAGCGTCACAGGTTGCACATAGGCTTGGTGCAAGATTGGGCCTCTTGTCTGCATCACACAAGCGCTCCTGCCCTTCTAATGTTCCCATCCAACATCACAGCTCTGCCACAAACCCGCACACCCCGAGGTTTGGTGCCACGATGCATCCCAGCTTTGGGAAGGTGAGACCCCACAGCAGCCAAAACACAGCTGGGAAATCCCTGCCCTTCGTGTTCTCTTTGCCCAGACCCCAGCAGCTCGGTGTGGTGCTGCTCCATCACCATGTCAGCTCTCTGGGAGGCACTGGGGACAACGAGGTCACCCCAAAGGCACAACTCCCTTCCTGCCTGCCCGGCCCAGCTCTGCTCACCGCAGTTTCGTTTACTCAGATCCACCTTCAATCTGAGTCACAGCTCAGCCTGAATCAGCGCTCAGCACAAACACTTTGGTGACCTGAACCAAAAGCATCCAATGCTCCGGGCACAGAGCAGCCAGAAGTAACCAGAGATGTCCTCATCTGTGTCAAAATGAATGAGGTCCCCTCATTCATTTTGAGGTTACCTGTGGCAGTGATGGGGTTCAGCTGATCAGAGCTGCTGCAGGGAATCAGACGCCAACAGCAGAAGCAATGGAGCTGCTTTAGGCTGGGGTAAGGGAGGCAGAGCTGTTGGAGGGCTGTGCTGGACCTCCAGCCAAGAATGCTGAGCTCTGTTCTGCCAGGTAAATAAATCAGCTTTTATTGCTTTCCACAAGAGATTTTTTTTCAGCCCTCCCCCCATTTCTCTATAGCTTAAGCCAATGGAAATTCAAAGGGGAAATCCCAGCAAGGACTTGTTCTTTTCTTATTGTTTCCAATCCCTTTAAAACTCCCCGTTCATTCCCGCACAGGTTAGGGGCAGGCAGGCACACACCGAGGCCTTCTTTAGAACAACTCCTACGCTCTGTGCTTCCAGAGCTGATCCCAGCGAGGTTCCCAACCCCTCTCTGCACCCTTTAGCAGGGATGGCGAGCACGGGAGCATCCCGAGGGCATCGCACCGCCCGTGGCTCAGCAGCAGCAGCGCGGCTCTGGCACCACCTCCCGGGGAACGAACGGCTGCTCTCCGTATCTCCTCCCCTCTCCGTTCCTTCCGGCTGCTATCTGATCACCCGTTCACGTTTTTTAATGGTTTTTTTTTTTGCTTTTCTTGCGTTAGAAAATAAGGTGTGGGTGCAGAGGGGGCAGCACCCTATCGCCATCTGGATCTCTCCAGCTCTTTCCCCAGGGTGCGTGCCTTGCTTGTGCCCATCTCCAGCCAGACCTGGTTGGTTGGATGGATGGATGGATGGATGGATGGATGGATGGATGGATGGAGGGATGGATGGATGGATGGATGGATGGATGGATGGATGGATGGATGGATGGATGGATGGATGGATGGAGGGATGGAGGGATGGATGGATGGAGGAAGGGATGGAGGGATGGATGGATGGATGGAGGGATGGAGGGATGGAGGGATGGATGGATGGATGGATGGATGGATGGATGGATGGATGGATGGAGGGATGGAGGGATGGATGGATGGAGGAAGGGATGGAGGGAGGGATGGATGGAGGGATGGATGGAGGGATGGATGGATGGATGGATGCAGGTATAAATGGAGGGATGAATGGAGGGTTAGATGGAGAGATGGAAGGATGAAGTCCACATACAACACTCAGCCCCTACTGCTGTTGAGCACCCAGCAGCTGCCACCTGAGTCCCGTAACAATCAGTGCCACCTCGGGCTGCTTCTCCATTGAAAACCAGGTGCAGAAGGGCTTTGCTTTCCCTCTGCCTCCCCAGCAGCTCCTGGCCTTGCTGCAGGCTGTGCTGTGCAGCCACACTCTGAGCCTTGCTCCTACTCTGAGCCTTTGCTCTCAGGTCTATCTCTGTTTTCTCCTTTTCATTGGACTGAAGCTGTAGCTGATCCCAATCACCTCTATGAGCTCTGATCCTCCAGAGGATGCTGAGAAAATGGCCTTTGCAGCTTTGGAGCACTCTGGTGAAGGTTTGAAGCTCCCAGAGCGTGGCTGCATGGGAGGAGCAGTGGGAAGATGGAGGCAGCCCAGTGCCTTACTGAGTTCGGTTTGGCTTTGTTTGGCTTTGCTTTTGCATTTGTTTGCTTTTGTTTTGCTAGGAGCAGCGCCTACTGCTTGAAAGAAGGATGTGGAAGATGTCAGCTGTTGAACAAAGCACTGTAAACAGGCAATGAAAGGGGCACACACACACTGTGCTTGTACAGCTGTTACAAGGCAGCACTGCTTTTATTGCCAGCCCTTACCTGCAGCATTAGCAGTCGGGGCAGCTGGGTGCCTGCTGCTGATGGGCTCTGGTACTCCATGCCTTCAAGACCAATGGGCTGCTTTCAGAAAGCACTTCCCTGGCACAGAACGGGACCTTGGGGTTACAGCTGAGGTGCAGCCCATCACCTCCGTGCAGCAGAGGAGCACTGGGCTCTCCTTGGAATTGCAGTGCATGATTCTCACCCTTCCTGCAGTTGCCATCGCCTTCTTCTGCCTGGCAGCTTCAGAAGAAACTCCTTTTTTGGGGGATTACTCTGCAACTGGATTCACCTGCAAGCAGCACTTTAGGGGGATGCAGTCAGCAGTGACTACAAAAATAGCAGCTTATTTACTCCCTGTGTGCTGACAAACAAGTTCTGAAGATTCAGCACAGAACAATTCCACTCCAACACAGATGAACCATCAGCTGAGCTCCAACTGCAGCCTTCAGTGCTGATAGAACAACAGCAACAACAACAAAAAACCCCACAGCAGGATTTCTCCATTCCAGATGGCACCTTGATGTGCTGCCAGATACGGGGCAGCTCCCATTTAGCAACACTTTGCTGTATTTCTTTAAGCTGAATCAAAAGAAATTACAACTCTCATTCTTAAGGCAGATTTTGGAGCCAGCAGAACAGGTGAGCATGGCTTCAAAAAGCTGCTGCAGCTCACAGGAACGGCGTAGGTTTGTTCTCTGCTTTCAGAGTGGGGTGGCACTGCAGGCAGCTCCCAATGCTCCTCCTCGTTCAGCTCTGTGCTGCTACAGAAACAAATGAAGCACGAGGAGGTTCCAGAGAGGCCTGGAAGGGCTGGGAGCACAGGGTGAAACTTGCTTGTGCTGTATGGGGACAAACACCAGGCTCTCCTTTTTGTACATCATTACAGCATAAAGGAGAAGAAAGAATGTGCTGAATTAAAGGCTGAGCTTACAGTGCAGAACATAGGGGTGATGTGGCTGTAATTAAAGAGCTCAGCTGTTTGGCATTCCCACTGCCAGGAGGACACCTCACATTTCTCCCAGCACAGAAAGAAGAAAGCAATCACATACATGGCACCCCTGCCCCCCAAAAAGCAAAACAAAAGCCTTTATCCTGCAAATATCTTTATTACAATTTACAGATTAGTTCTGAATAGTTTCATTATGTACAGAAATAGAACTTTTAGATTTATAAAAACCCAACAAACTCGAGGCAAATCAATTAAAATCTGTATGAAGCCAACGCTGAAGGTCTCCTGGCTTTCTCTAAATCATACAAAAATAAAATCTGGTAATCACAGTTTTGATTTAAAGTTCAGCAATTGGTTTTCACATCTCACTTAAACCACACACACACGTCCTGCAAGACCACCTTAAGGGACGTTATAGGGGAAATGGGGACTAATAAGCTTAGCTTGCTCCTTAATTTAGTGTTTCATGACTTCTCATCGCCTTGCATTGGACAATTTGAAAGCATCAGGTTTGAGAGGAGGGAGAGGACTCACCAAGCTGCAATTCCTCACTGAGAACCACCAGTTTTAGCACTGAGTGCTGGTGTTGAAACCAATTATCTCAGCAATCAGAAGCGCTGTTGGAAGCAGCAGCTCAGCAATGGAGTTTGGGGGCCATTTGTCAACGCTGCTCCTTTCAGCTGCAGCCTTTCCCAAGTGTCTGCAAAGAGTGGAGCAGCGTTAGCAGGTGTTAATTCACATCACTGCAGAACTCTGTGCCAACACCAGGTGTGCCAGCCAGAGCAGCTGGAGCAACAGAAATGGATGAGGAACACCATGGAAAAATCGATATGGTGCGTTTTACCAAGGGCAAGGAGCAGCATTTTGATTTATCAGCCATGCTGGGGTCACACAGCACCACGTTTCCTGTCATTCCAACGCATCAATCGTCCTGCATGCTTTTCCCTAAGCAAAAATAACAAGCAGAGCAGTTATCAAACAGCACAGGAAAATGGACTCCTAACCACAGAAAGCTGCTCTGTGGAATCTGAGGGCGTGATGTGATGGAGAGGAGAACGATTTCTTCATTGCAAAGGGATTCAAGCAACGTGGTGTGGCTTCCAGTGAACCAATCTAAAAGACCAGTGGGCTCTTAATATTGAGGCAGCTCTCCTGTATTTCAGCTGGCATTCCTTAATTCTAACACTTCTAACCTGCAGCAAAGAAATGCAGTTTTTCAATCCAAAGATGCTGAAGACAACAAGTGTCAACCTCAAGAGCTCTGAAATCTGAGACAAATGAAGGCAGGGCCAAAAACAAAGAAGAAAACTCCATATTTTGGGAAGCTCTTCTCTCCACGAATCCATCACTGCCTTTTGGATTCAAATACAGCTCTCTCCCTTCCAACAACAGATCCACATGTGCACAGCTGAACAAATCAAGAAGCAAATCATTTACTCACACCACATTTTGCAAACTGATAGGAAATTCTTTAGGTTTAATGCTTGACATTTATTCCACTGCACAACCTCACGGCCTGGCCAACTGAAATCCAACAGCTTTCAGCTCCAAAAACGTACCCAAACTGCCCTGCTTTATTTGGGCTGAGCAGCAGTGAAACACTTCAAGTTAGGAGCATCAATAATGCGGGCTTTCCTTCCACCAAGGACCTCAAGTGTGAGATCCCAGACATAAAATGCTGTTAGGATACAAGGTGAACAAAGGTAAAGACGCACAGAGGTCTCAATACTGCTTTTGGTAACAACACAGCATCCCTAGTGATAGATTTCCAGAAGCTGAAGATAATTCTCCTTGCGAGGACCAGATAATAACAAAAATGAAGAACACTCCACTTCAATCAGTCTTCAACAAGCAGAATCCATCATGCTGAAGTTGTTCTAAGATGAGCTGAGGATCATCTGATGGTGCAGCTCCCCAGGCACAGCTATCTGAACTCAGAGCCCTGAAAGAGGTGGCTCACAAGTAGACAACACCCTTTGGAACAGGACTGGGTAAAGGTTTGACTTAAATAGAGACAACCAAAGGGTGTGCAGTGCACCAGAGCTCCCCCTCAGCATCACAGACTGAAATATGAAGACAAAGTGTCACACAGTCCATCAGTCAGACGCAAAACTGGGATCCTACAGGGAAGGAGAACACACCTGCTTTGCACAGTAAGGTTAACACCATCAGCTAACAAGAACTGGAGACTTCTGTACAGGTTAGAATAAAGAACCACACCAAAACAGCACGTGCCAACACAAACTTTAAATCAAAACTGCAATAACGAGGTTCTGAATCCCATAAATATTTCCTTCAAAATAGGTTTTGCTTTTTTCAAAGTGCAAAATTCCCAACTTAACAGCCACCACTTCTCAACGTACGGCAGACAAGGCATTTTTTGGAATGGATTTTAACCTAAAGCAGTCTGTTTCCTCAGGTGTTACTTAAGGGCAACGCAATTACACCACCCTCAGCCTCAAGGATACTCGGAAGGTTTTGTCTGTCCATCAGAATGGGACACACACACACACGGGGGTATTTGTGGCTGAATATTAAACTAGGGAAAAGAGCTCAAATCCCACTTTTCTCCCCATTTCCAAACAGCACACGCAGCTGCCAGTTCTGGTTTGGAAGATGTTGGTGAGGCTCGGGGTCACACAACCACCAGTGTTGGGGTGCTAGAAGAAACCCTCCTCCTCGTGGTTGGTTTGTTGGAGCCTGTTCAAAACCCTCTGTCTGTGCTCTGCAGTGAAGCAATATCCTATGGCTTCTTCTGTCTCTTGGATGCGTTTCTGGAACCTGCAGCCATCTCGTGCCAGCTCTTCCCAGGGTCCTTTACGATCCTCCTCACCGCTCACGTAATACTCTGTCACTTTTTCAAGGAAGGTCACCTGGAAAAGATGTTATTCATGAAAGCATTAGCCACAGGTTCCTGCAAAAGGAGCTTGTATCTTATCTGCATGGATGATTAAATACCTTCAAAGTGATTTTCTATGTCTGATATACCAAAAAAACGCCCTCAGTTCCACCAGCAGCCTGCAGCAGGGCTTTGCAGCAGCCAGGCAGGAGTGTATTTCACCTGTAGGGTTTAAGAGTAAGCTCAGCTCCACCAGTGACCTCTCCCTCTTCCCACAGCAGTGCTTCAATCACCACGTGGTTCCTGAACCTGAAAGCTGTGTTGTGCTGAGGGCAGATCACACAGCTCTCCCCATGAAATAACACACATCAGCACGGGGCTCTGAACTCACACACAGCTCCAGGTTACCCTGCATGATCCACAGGTCACAAGGGAGCTGCTCAGAAACACAGACCCGGGTTCCTGATTACATACACCATAAAAAATAGCAGCAATCATTGTTCTGTACAGTGAGTAATCATGTTGAGTCAACCCCAGCACTGATAAGGAACCCTACATATAAGGACTGGTTTACTGCACGACTGGAGCAAACCCATGTGCTCAGGGGAGGATCAAATGTAAGGAAGTTGAAGTCACCACAGTTTCAAGCACATGTGGAGCTTCTGCACTCTTCATTCCTCTTAAGGCCTGTTGAACCACTTTAAGGAAACAAAACTTACAGGCTCAAGATCGAAACTCAACAGCACTTTCCCTATCACTGTGGACAGATTTCAGCCCTGTTGCTGAGCAGTAAAAGCGAAGCTGCTTCAGATGCAGATCATTTCACTGTGTAAAAGGCTGAAAGATGGACACCAGCTGGCTGTCACAGCTCCCTGACTTTCAGACTAGGATCATTTCTTGAAGATAAGGAAACCACTGTGGTTACAGATGATTCTAGGATTGGTACACATTGAATTTGCTGCAGGAAGTCCAGGAAGGAATCCAGGGATGCACCAAACATTCGCTGCTCTGTTCCTGTCATTATTAATAGAGAGCCACAGCTTGACACCCAGTTCACACCAGCACAAGCAGGAGTGCAGGGTGGGATGGATCTATGTGACAGGGCAACCTTCTAAGCTGCAAGAAAACAGGAAGGTAATAACAGTTATGGGAGAAATAAACACCAGCAGAGAACACAGAGCTGAGCTGTGCTGAAAGCAAACTGCTGAAATCCCATCCCAGTGCAGTGACCTCAGCTACCTCCCAGCAGCAGCATGGGCACCAAACCCCACACATCCTTCTGCAGAGAGAATAAAGCCAAACAAGAGGCTCCTGGGCTGTATGACTGCACAGATATTGCTGTTTGATTGCAGGATGCCACGCAGGAAGCGGCCGTGAGTGGTAGAAGTGACTCAAACACTTCATGGGTCAGCATTCAGGGACCTCTGCTTCGTTTTGCAGAGGTCTAATTAAGGTCTAATCTGCCTGCAGGCACACGGAGCTGTTACATCAGCCTATCCCTCTGTGAGTTACCACCTTTCATCCTTTTTACATGGGTCTAAGATACCCTAGGGCACAATTAGTGGATTTGGTAACGTTGTGCCAAATACTGGGGTTGGATTCTGTTCACAGGTACAAACAGTGAATTAGTTCAAAAAAAGAAAATAATTCATGAAATTGGTGACTGTTCAGGGTGCTTCCCAGCCACACAACAGGCTTTTAAGCCCTGAGCATCGACCCACAGCTGGGCTCACTGATTCAGAACAGTGCCAGTTATGAAGGACAAAAAGACCCAACGCATTCATTTCTCTCCAAATGGAAAAGCAATATTTCAGCTGTGCTGACCATTAAATTTGTCACCAGCACCTGCCCCAATGAGAACAGGTACCAACAGGTATGAAGTTACACCCAAGCCAAGCTCTCAAAGAGGCAAACAGATCTCTTAGTGCTAAGAATGCAGCCTTTCCTCTTTGCTATCTTGTTATGCTGGCTCATTCTCATGGGACTCAGCATCACCATTACTGACACAAAGGCTGGAAGTGTCAGGAGAGACTCAAGAGGAGCACAGCACAACCTGCAGCATCACAGACCCCACCAGAGGGCCCCGTGCTGACAGCTGGAACAGAGAATCTGAGTGATTCCTCCCAAACCTTAACGATTCTGGGATAAGTGACATTTAATTGCATCCAAGCACGTGCACTAAAAGCTTTAACACCCCAAGGAGCATTAATGCACCTTACAGTGAAACTTTAGTGGCTTCCTGCAGCACTCAGAATTATTTTTCCCCTCCAAAAGACACCTGGTGTCTGTAACCCAAGCAGGTTTGACACACAAAGCTTACAACACAAAGTCCTGGTTACTCTATTTACACACAAAACTCCTGAAATACTTCACACGATTCACAAGAGAAAAGGGCTTTCCAGAAGAAAAACGTTGATGACGATTCTCCTCTGCCTCTCTGATGATGGAAATCAGAACGCAAATGGGACACAAACACAGAATGAAAGTTATGTCTTAAAAAGAAAACTTCATTTCGAGTCACTTCAAGAAATTCTTTGCTCTGTGTCACTGAATTACGAGATCTGCCACAGCGTGAGGCATGCTGCTTTCAGCCACATAATTAGACCATAAGCTCACAGAGCATGATTTGGCACCAGTGCCGCTGGAATCCCGGTGCAAATGACCTCACCCACATACCACAGTCAAAAAAACAAAGCCAGAAACAGAAATATACCTTTTTCCTCTTGGTACTTCTACATTTTTCACCAGAAAGAATGCCGTGCTGCACCAAGTCTGCGACCCCACAGTTATGCTTTTCCAGCTGTACCCGACAGACAGTTAAGCGACTATGCTCAGAACTGATCAAACTCAGCCCCTCTGTTCCTTTGAGGCTGGGCTTCCCTCTTTTCTCCGCTGTTTGAAAGGGTGCCTTGAAATTTAAAGGGTTATAAGGATCATCTGAGGTACAGAATGAGTTCCAAAGTTTCAAGTTTTCTGCCTCATCCACGCTGCTGCAATCCCATTCGTCCTCATCTTCTGAACTGGGGTGAGGAGAGCCCGAAGACGACTCTGCCCATGAAGAATCCTCCTCCTCCTCCTCCTCCTCTCCCACATTGGCCACACAGGGCAAAGTCTTCCCTGGCTCACTGGAAGATGTCTGAATGGTTGCTGTAAAGTTCTGAGGGTTGTAAGGATCCAGGCTGAAGAAGGAGTTCCAAAGATGCAACCTCTCCCCGTTCTGGCTGCTGTCATCTGAATCCGAGAGCAGCCCTTCGCTGTCAAACCCATCATCATCATCATCATCATCATCATCCCAGTCTTCCTCATCATCCGCACTCTCCTCCCCACTGGAGTTCCCCCCCAGGATGTAGTCTATTAACTTATTAGCACAGGCAGGCCTGACCGACACAAACAGGCTTCTCTCTGTTTCAGAGCCCTCCGCAGCACAAAGTTCCTCCCGCACTTCTCCCTTCTCAGCCGAACCCCGGGATCCCTCCAACTCATCGGGCTGCCTCCACACACCACGCTGCTCGCAATCTCCTCTCAGGGCTCCCCTGTGCTGCTGCTGCTGCTCCTCCTCCAGGCTATGATACCCGTGATCCGGCTCGGGCACGGCCATTCCCCGCAGCCGTAAGCAATCCAGCCGTTTGCTGCGGAGCCGTTCCAACTCAACCAGCCGACCCTGCCCTCCCCACCCCTCGGCGCTCAGAGGCTGCGGCAGATGGCTGCCGGAGGAGCGGCAGTCCGGGCTGTTCGCACCCAGCACGAAGGAAAGGAACCCGGCGTGAGGCACAACCAGCCCCCGGGCGGGCTCCGTGCCCTCCGTGTCCTTCTCCTCGGCCCATCGCAGCGCTGCGGGCGGCAACAGCAAAGGAGGCGGCGGAGCTGAGGGCCCAGCGGGGCACAGAGCACTGCTCAGAGCCGGGCCAGGCCGCAGGCGCTGCAACAGAGCGGGCAGAGGGGAAAGGAGCTGAGAGAGTAACCGCAGCCAGGAGAACGGCGGGCTGGGCTGCGGCGGGGCCGAAGGGGAGGCGGACGGTTGGGCCGGGCCGGGGAGCTTAGGCCGAGCGACGGGGAAGCCGAGCAGAGAGCCAGGCCGAGCCGGCCCCACGGCGGGGCTGGGCCGCTGCCGGCCGATCGGCTCCATGAACGGTGCGAGAAGGGTCCTCAGCGATGTCGGCGGCGTTGCCGGGGGTGCGGGGCGGCGGGGCGGAGCGTCGGGCGGCGGGGTCTGGGCGCCATCCTGAGAGGAATCCGGGCGGCCGGCGGCGGGAGTGACAAAATGGCGGCGGGGGAGCGAGCGCAGCGCTTACATCCGGCCCCGACCGGCGCGAGCCCTTAGGGGCGGGTGGAGAGAGACTGCGCATGCGCGAGGCGTCACGCCGCTACGCTGCCGTTCATTGGGCGGCGCTGAGGCCACGCCCCCATGGAGGGCGGTGGAAGGGCACCGCCCACCTCCCAGCGCGGGGATTGCATCAGACGCTGTGCTGAGCGGTATTGCGCCCCCTGGCGGCCCGGCGGGGAGCAGCGCGGTCCCGACTGAAAGCAGGGAGGTGGGAACGTTCCGTCATAGCACGGCTGGGTTGGAAGGGACATCAAAGATCGCCTCGATCCAAGACCCTGTCGCGGGCAAAGTTGCCAACCACTAAATCATGCACACCTCTCCTGGACGTCCCCTCCTTAATTTAAAGCCGTTCCCCCTTGTCCTATTACATAGACGAGCCCGACGCTCCTCCCCATATCCTGCTCCCGTTTCCATCCCTATTCCTGTCCCCATCCCACTACTGCCCTGCAGGGTCACACGAGGTCCCACGCTGCCCCTTGCACTTCATCGCTTTATTTTCACTCTGCCGTGCTACAGCCAGGAGGGTCCCGCTGCTGGGGGGTGCCCAATGCCACCTCCCCCAGGCCCCTCTCCCGCTCAATACAGTCTTTAAAACTTTTAATATAAAGTTTAAGTTCATTATTCTCGATCCTGAGAAACATTTCGTCCGTTTACGGAGCTGTCGCTGTAAACAAAGCACCACAGGCACCAAGCCTGCACCCCAGCACAGGGCCAGGCGGGGGGGAAAGGAGGTGGCCGTGCTCCCCAAGGGGTGTTGGCGGGGGTCTCCCATTTCGGGATGGGCTCCTGCCGTGCTGCTCTCCTTTGGGAGCAAATCCCCTGCGCTGGGAACGGCCTCAATGGCATCAAAGTGAGGAACAGATGTTCCGAAACCAACCTTGGCGATGCCACCGCCCCGGTGCCTGGCCGCGTGCTACACGTTGTCATTAAAAAAATTAAAATACAGATATCCCAAAGGAAGAAATAACCCCCCCCCGATGCACCCTGACACTCCTTCCCACCCAAACCCCCCAGCATTGCTCCCTTGACACAAGGTAAACTTAAAAAAGAAGACGTCTAACGGCAGCTCCCTCTGGGCACCTCCTGGCATCGGTGCCCATTCCCGGAGCTCAGAGCGTGCCGTGGCCGCGGGATCCAAGGGCGAACCACCCCATCTTCTCCTGTGCCAAATCGAGGTCCTGCAGACGGATGCCGACCTCCCCAAGGAGAATGTTCTCCCAAAAGCCTTCCTCGCTCAGCACGCTCAGCCGCAGCTCCCGTTGCTGCAGGTCACCCCGAGGCACCCCATCGTAGACCAGCTGTGGGGACAGAGTGGGGCAGAACCTCAACCACGGACTCCAACTGTCCCCCCATCATCTCCATCCTCATCTCCGCCCCCATCACCACTCCCACCCCCCATCCCCACCCCCAAACATCATCACCCCCGTTGCCACTGCCATCCCCATTCTAATCCCCATCGCCAATCCCCATACCATCTCATTGTAGGTAGGGTTGCAGGTTTTCCGGGCCACTTTGGTTTTCCTCTTAGTGGTTTTCTGGGGGTCAGGCAGCAGGTAGGTCTTGACGTAGGGGTCAGGGTCATTACCATCCTGGAGGGGCTGCTGCAGAACACAGCATGGGGCACCCTGTGAGCCTGGCAGTGGGGCTGGATCCCGTCCCCATCACCGCCAGGACACTGCGCACCTACCAGCCCCCGGATGTGCATCACCATGATGAAGAGCTTGTTGTTCTTGTAGGAGATGGAGAGCTTCACCTCCCCGCCGACCTTCCCCAGGGGACGAGCCCATGTGGTGTCTGGAGAGGAGGAGGAGGGACAGGGGAGGGGAGCAGGAGGGACACGGAAGGGCCCCGGATAGGATATGGGGCTCACCCCAGCCCACCTACCTGCCGGCTTTGGGGCCGGGTTGGTACCGGCTGCCTTCTCATCTCTGGGCAGTGGGTGGAAAAAGGTATAGATGAGGTCACACTGCAAGGCAAGGAGGGGCTGTTACCAGTGCTTCACATGCCACGTTTGTCCCATTGCCGCCCAAGTTATCTTCACCAACACCCCCAGCCCACCCTCCCAGGGTCCCCCAGCCCCGCACCTCGGCCACCTCAGGGGCAGCGTGGATGAGATGCCAGATGTAGCCATTGAGTTCTTCTTTCCTCCTCTCAGCCACTGCCTCTCCTCGTGACCGGCCGATAATGAACCTGCTGGGGAAGCTGTCAAAGGGCACAGACACTCAGTGACCCTGCAGGGCACTGGAAGCCCTGGTGCCAGGTGTCTGGGGGTACCTGGGCAGCAGCGAGGAGGGGAAGAGCAGGCGCAGCTTGTTGTGCAACTCCTGGAACTCCTCAAAGGTGCGCTGCACAAAGGTCACCTCGCTCGGGCTCTCCCGTTTCACCTTCACCACGTAGGTCTGCAGGGAGATGGGGCTGTGATACAGGATGGAGGCAACAGGATGCCCCACACCCAGCCGTGTCAGGGATTCAGGGATAAAGAACGCTTCAGGACAGAGCGAGTTGTTCCTCTGCCCATCTCCTCGGGCTGTCCTCAGCCGTCCCAACTCACGTAGCCCTTGCTGGGGTTGAAGACCCTCTCATGGCGGCAGAGGAAGACATCGCAGATCCGGCCGGACGTCTTGATGGTGTGTGTGCGGGGGGCAAAGGAGAGGGTTGGGCGGGCATCAGAGCCTGTGAACTTCATCTGTGCCAGGTTGTGGATGAAGAAGTTGAGCTTGGTGGCCACACTGCCCAGGCTGGACTCAATCAACCTGCAACGAGGCCACGTGTTAGCATGGAGGCACTTGGCTGAGAAGCGGCTGGTGGCCGTGCCTCTCTCTTGGGGGTCACCAACCCACATCCTATACCTGGTGAAGTAGGTGGTGGCATCAGCGTCAGTGTCCTGTGGCCTTAGTGCATCGTAGACATATTTGAGGTCCTCCAGGTCGGAAAGTTCAGGGATGCCACAGGACAGCATCTGGGCAGCGAGGTGAGGGTGGGTGGTGAGATGAGGACGCATCCCCCAGCCACCCCATGGCCCTTCTGAGTGTCCCCAGGTCCTCACCAGCCCCAGCAGGTTGAGGAAGAGATGGGTGTGCTTGCGGATCAGGTTATAGGCCTGGCAGCACAGATCGACGAAGTCGTGGAAGCGGCTAGAGGGCTTGTCCCCACCATTGATGACGTATGCCATGTCGGAGGTGAAGACAAACGGTGCCCGGTCCCTGCGTTGGAGGCACAGAGTGAGAACAGAGGCACGAGGAGAGGAACTTCACCCATAAAATCAGGAGGAACCCCAGTGTTAAGGAACCACAACCCCATGTGGACAATTGCAGCGAGAAGGAAGGTGAAATCAGAAGCATTCCTCACCTCTTGATGTTGCCAAACATCTGAGCGTGGCCCAGGAACCTGCCAAAATCGATGTGAAACATGTGGCCGGTGGTCTTGAGCATGATGTTGTCGTTGTGCCGGTCGCAGATCCCCAGCACGTAGGTGGCCACACAGCAGCCAGCGCAGGAGTAGATGAAGTTCTCCACAGCCTGGAAAGGATGGAGAGATAGGGAAATGCGGGGCAGCTCATCTGTGCTGCTCCCCCATGAGATGTATATCGTCTCTGGAGAGGTGGACATGCAGAGCAGGGACTCTGCCAGGCTGCTCCTCACCTTCTCATACTCATCCTCCTCGGGGTTGTGTTTCTGCAGCCAGTCAGCCAGTGGTCTGTCCTTAAAGGATCCCGTCACGCCGTGCTCCACCTGGATTTTCCGTAGGGTCTCGGCGTTGGGGATCATCTCCACCATGCCTGGAAGCCGAGACAGCAAGGTGAGACCTGTCCTTCCCACCTGGGGAGCATCAAGATCCCAGCACCCTTCATTGCCAACCTTGATGTGACCGTCTACAAAGTCATGCTCCTACACACAGTCTGGAGGGATCAAACCCAACAGTGGCTCACAGCAACCCATGGTGGCTTCTCTCTATAAACCCCCAGGGCGTCTCATGCTATTGCCAATCTGAGAGCATCACAGCTTGGTGACTGATGCCCTGATGCTGGGTTACCTCGTCCACGACCCGTGGAGAAGCAGCGGAAGATGACCATGCGCATGTCCAGCCCCTCCTGCACCCAGATTTTGTTCATGATCCGGATCATCTGCAGTGTCAGCATGTCCTGCCGCAGATCATCGCCACACTGCAAGCCAGTAGGGAGCCATCAGACCAAGGATGCCAGGGGAAGAGCATCCCGCTGGGAATGGAGATGCTGTGCTGTGATTTGGGCAGTGCTGAGAGGATGAACTCACCTTGA
This sequence comes from Lagopus muta, assembly GCF_023343835.1. Lineage (NCBI taxonomy): Eukaryota > Metazoa > Chordata > Aves > Galliformes > Phasianidae > Lagopus > Lagopus muta. Next base: position 1,794,090 of record NC_064456.1, read on the forward strand.
AGATGACCCGGATATTTTCTCCAAGGGGATCGACGTTTTGGAAGGAGAGCTTCAGCGGGACGGCGTTGGAGTTGAAATAGGAACAGTCCTGGCACCGGGGAAAGAAAAGGCAGCTCATCAGGGATAGGTGGCTCCGGGTGGGTGATGACACCCCAAGCCCAGCACTCACCCGGGGCACTATCCCCTTCACCAGCAGGCTGGGGCTGAGCGGCAGCCGGCACGACCCGTTAGCCTTGAAAAACTGCTTCACCTCCTCCAGCCCCTCACGCAGGATGCCCTGTGGGGAGGGACGTTGGGTGGCTGAGACCTGCCTGGATCCTGTAAGACCCCACAGAGCCCAACACCTACCTGGCGTGAGGATGGAGCAGCATCCCGCACTTGTTGGGCCAGCCTGGCCAATGTGTTGACCAGCAGGCACTGCCGGTCAAACTCCTCCCGCAGCCCCTTCCCGCAGCAGCACAGCAGAGCTGCCAACAGGTACTGGTAGCGGATGCTGAACTGGGAATCTTTCAGGCCATCCTTCAGCAGCCTGCCCGCAGCACAAGCATTGTGGGGTCAGTCACATCCTGGAGCCACCCAGCCCGCTCTTGGTCCCCTCAGACTCACCAGAAGAAATAGTGGGTGATTTTCAGGTCGCAGATCGCTCGCTTCATGAGGAAGCGCACCAGTGGGCTGTCCAGGTAGCATTCATATTTCAAAGCCTGGATTAGGGGAAGAGAGGATAGTTCTGGGGTGCAGGAGGACCAGCACATGCCCCAAGCTGTGTTCTGATCCAAGCACGTGCCCAATGCTGCACCCCTATCCTGGCATGTATTCCATTTACATCATCAACCCAGCGCACATCCACTGCTACATCCCAATCCTAGTCATCCTGCAGCACCCCCATCCCAGTATGCGTATCACATTGCATCTCAGAACACATCCCATGCAGCACCTCCATCCCAGCACACACCTGGACCAGCTGGGGCAGGTAATCCAGCAGCTCCGTGTCAGAGATGGAGTCGATCCACTGCACGGCCGTCCTCCTCACCTCCTGGTCCGGGAACCTACATAGGGTAATTTGTCACAGGGACAGCATAACCCCCATGGGATGGCCACCATAGGGCCCTTCCCCCTTAGCCCCCACCAAGGACATGGCACCAATGGGGTTGGATGCTCCACCAAGCGGGTATGGAAGCCCACAACCTGCAGCACACGCTGCCCCATCCATGTCCACGCAACAGAGACTTACGTGGCGTGAAGGAGCCCCAGGGCATCCTGGTGGCTCATGTAGGTCCACTGGCTCAGCAGGGCGTAGATGTCAGGCAGGCAGGCCCATTCCCAGCTGGGTGCACTGGCCAGCAGCATGGGCAGTGAGCCGGGTGCTGCGTGGCAGTAGTAGCGCTTCTCCCACAGCCGTTTGCGGTCCGCATCTGTCAACCTGCAGCAGCAGGCAAGTGGGGATGGCAAAGACTGGGCACAGGGTACCGCTCCGACCCCACCACGCATAGATAAAACCCTCCACAACCTTAAGAGAGCCAATGGATGGGGCTGTGCCATGCTGCATGATGCTGGGTGCTCCCCTGGTCCCAGGGACACCCATCACAGAGGTGACAGAGCTGCCGCAGGGACCCCACACCAGCTTGCCTGGCCTTGCACCCAGATGTTTTGCAGGCAAAATTAGTGCTGTCACTGGGTCCTGGAGGGGTGGCTGTCAGTAGGGACACATCCACCACTGCTGCCATGCTCTGTGGATCCAGGCACGGCTGCTGACACCCGATCCTCCCTGTTTATAGCATCGGCAGACGCCGGCCGGCTCAGCAGCACTGAGCAGCGCAGCTCTGCTAAACCCCAAACTCATCCTCCAGCCCCAGCTGCTTCCCCAGACCAGCTGCTGGAGGCAGGATCAGGCCCCCAGATGCCCCCTGTGCATGCCAGCCAATTCTTGGGAGAGCTCAGCTGAGACCCCCCCCAAGGAAGGACGACGCTGATTCCCTCCATTGCTCACCAATAGAGCGATTTCTTCTGCATCGCCTCCCGCAGCCTGCGCTGGTCCTCCTCACCCAGGCTGCCAAATTCGTACTTGGGGCTCACCTCGGCCGCCAGCGGGCTCACGAACTTCACGTCGAAAGCAGAGGTGGGGAAATCGATCTGGGACAAAGGGTGGGTGAGTGAGCAGTGCCTCGGCGCCCCTCCGGTGCCCCACTGCTGGGACCCACCTGCAGGATGACGCTGTCGGGCTGGTTGAAGTTGGGGGCACTCGATCTGGCTCTGGAGTTGTCCTGGGTTGCCGGCCACAAGCCCAAAAGCTTTCTCCCGCAGGTCAGAACCCTGGAGGAGAAAGGGGAGGCTGTTTGGAGGGGCTGCTCCGCCGGGGTTAGGGTGGCACCACTGAGTCCCCACACTGAGCCCTGGGGGACCCTCACAGCCCACCCTGGGGTGCCCGTGGTGGTTGGATGCCCTACGCACTGCCTGAAGTTGAAGAGCGGAGTGGTGACCCAGCCCAGGGCCTCAGGGACCCGCCGCTGCCTGTTGGTGTCAGAGGAGTTCCCCGGGGGGGGGACGGGCACGGCGAAGAGCGTGACGCTGAGCAGCGTCTCCCGAGGCAATCGGTTCACCTGGACGGGGAAGCAGATCCTGCAAGAGAGCAGTCAGAGCCCCACGGCACGGGTCAGCCCCAGCCCCCCACCTCGGAATGCCAACAGAGCTCAGCAAATGCCTTTGCTGCTGGCTCCGGAGGTGCCACGTGCACCCTGACGTCATGGGCATACCCCCCCATGTTAGATAGAGCCAGCTGCTCCCACGCCCCTGCTTTGTCCTGGGTAGGGGACGGGGGGACACTGCACACTGACCTCTTCCCAGCTTCTCCCTGTCACTGTGGGGGTCCTCAAGGAGCTCAGGGCATCCTGCCCACAGGGTGGGCAAGGGATGGGAGAGATGGGCAGAGGGAATGACTGCCACTGGGCACACGTCCTTCAGGGGCACAGGCACCTTCTAAAATTATCCCGTTCCCATCCCCACCTCTTTGCATGCCAGCCTCCCTGCCTGCTCCCAGGGCTATTTTGGGAGCAGATCCCCTTTCCCGGGTGCAAACAGGAGGTGGGGGACTGGCGCCACGGGCAGCTGCTATTCCTGGGGATGACATAAGAGCTTCCATAACCCAAAAATTGGGGAGAGGCACAGAGAGGAACTGCTGGAGGAGACAGTACGGCTGGGGACGGCACCGGGTACCCATGCCCACCCCACGGCCAGGGTGCTGCCTTACTGCTGGTCCCATATGATGAGGTGGAAAAGGTACTTGTAGACGTGGGCCTTTCTGGTGTGCAGGGGGCGGCACAGCTCCTTACCACCGTGTGTGATGGAGCAAGAGAGGTAGAAATCTTCATAGCTGCAAGGGGAGAAGAAAAAGAAAGGGGAAAAGAAATGTGAGCGGGGGGAGCAGCCACAGCTCTGAGGGTGCTTGGGGTTCACTTATCCAAAGGGAAAACCTCACAGCAGTGGGGTTGGGAAGAGGGGGGGGACAAGGAGGCTTGGATCTATTCCCATGGCCGGCCACACTCTAATGAAGCCCCTCCACAAGTGGCTCGCCTTCCCCAGCTTTGCACAAGGGGGGTGGATACAGAGCCAGCAGCCCCTGCCCTTCCCATCCCCATCACCATATGGCATCGTGCATACCGTCACACGGGGGGCTGCAGGGGGGGGGCCCTGCCATGTGGCAGGTGCCGAGCGACAATCCGGGGAGGGCTGCGGGGCTCTGGAGGTCAGGGGATGTCGGCATTTCCCAGGCTACCGCCTTTGTTCGGAGCCAGTCACCAGGGGGAATACATTAAAGGCAGGACAAAGGCGAGGGGTCCCCGGCGGGGCGGCTGCAGCCGACGCTGCTGCCTCACACACCCTCCCTGCGGTGGGCTCCTGGACTGCCATCGTCTCCCCTGAGTGGGGCTGAGAGCGGGCACGGGCATCGGGGCCATCTGTCACATCGCCAGGGAGGCTGTGAGCCTGGGAGTGATGCTGGAGCCTTGGGGATTTGTGTGGTTGGAGAGGGAGAGCAGCACGGAGCCCGTGCCATCCGCCTGCACCATGCAAGCATCGCTCACTGCACACCAGACGTGGCTCATAATTCTGTCCTTAAGGAACCTTGGGGTGGGTTAGTTTTCATGCTGAATATTTAGCAGCCTAGAGATGGAACCAATGCGTCTGAGCCCCAGGACATGCAGGTGGAGGCTGAGCAAGGTTCCTGTGGCCGCCCTACCTGGCAGCCCAGGTGATGGGGATGCGGTGCGTGGCATAAACGGTGAAGGAGAGTGGGCAGGAGAGCAGGCGAGCCTCCTGCACCACGCCGTGCTCCCGGCTCCATTGCACAGCTGTCTGGAAGTCAGCATTGAAGGTGCTGCAGTAAAGCCCCACCAGGTCCAGGATGGCAGCCGTCAGGCTCTCCACGATCCTCTCTGCGGGGGAGAAAGGAGAGGAGTGACACGGAGCTGCCCCAGACCTGCAGTCCTGCTCCATAGGGTGGCCCATAGGGGCTGGGATGCTGGGGGGATCCTGGGCAGGGCTCTGCTCTGGGGCATGAGGAGGAATTGCAGGCTCCCACTTTGCTGAGCTGATGGGGAGGAACAACAGGCATGGCCTCCTGAAACCCTCCTTTCTTAAGAAGGGTTTCAAACCCATTTTCGGCCTTAATAATTGAGGAGGAGGGGTTTGAAGATTAAAAGCACCAAGAACTTCAGCCCAGAAAGGGAGGAGGAGAATTGAAATACCTCGATTTTCCCTCTTGGCCAGAACATTTGGATCCTGCAGAGGAAAAAAGAAAAGAAACCACAAGAGCAATATCAGCATGAGCCCCGTGCATCGCTGTGGCTGGGAGCAGCTCTCCAAGCCAGCAGCTTTACGTAAGCAGCCGGGGTGAGCACCAAGGTCCCAGCCCTTCAGCTGCTGCCTGCTCCCAGCTATTGAGGAATTTTCCACGTGGTGTGAAGGAAAGGAGTGAATGGGATCAGCCTGCAAACAGGGCTTTCCCTCTGCAACCACCCCTGGTCTCCTCAGCCCTTACCTTCTGGATTTTGGGCTGCATGCGGGAGGGACAGGGGGGCATCTGGTTGAGGGCTGTTGTGATTTCCTGCGACTCAACGGCAGCCAGGGCGTTGCAGATGGCCATGACCGACTGGATCACCCTCTCTGCCTTCAGTGGGAAGTCTCCCTGTGGGGAAGAGGGAGGATGAGCAGAGCCCAGAGCCAGGGCAAAGCAGAGCTCAGGTCTTTTTCAGGGGAGGCTGCAGCAACAGGGCACAGCGCAGGGAGCAACATCTGCACCCTCCTGTGCTTAAGTGAACACCAAGGAGAGGAATAAATGTTGCCATCAGTCCTTATAGCAGCCCCTCAGCCTGCCACACACCATACACCGTGAGTGCATCAGCCTGTGCCTCAGTTTCCTCCCATTTCCCAGCCCTTCTCTGAAGCACCCTTAGAGCCCCATCACAAGTGGAAAAAGTCCACAGCAAATGCTGCTGGGGTCCAGAGAAAAATGGGACCCCAGTCTCTTGTGGCAGTGCTGTCCTCTTGGGTGTGTGGCAGCCCCCAGGGATGGGGTGGATCTGTGCAGGAGCACAGAGGGATGGCTCCCCGAGGAGAAGAAGCTGCACCCCCAAAAGCACTCACCTCAGCTGCCAGGAATGCATCCACCTCGTTGTGGAAGGTGTCAAAGAGGAGACTCAGGGCCTGCCTGGGGGACAGAGAGCAGAGCTCAGCCCTGTGAGGAGGGTGGACAGCACGGGGTTGTGCTTTCCAGTTCCCCATTACCTGCTGATGGTCTGCTTGATAGGCCTCTCCTGTAGGTGGATGTAGTGGTTGAGGGTGGAGGGGCTTTGATCATCGCTGGCCTGGAGGAGGAGAGAGGCTGTGCCATGTGCTGTGCCATCCCTCCTGCTCCTCTTCTCACCCCCCTCAGCAGGCTGATACAGGGCTGGGAGCTCCAACGCTTGAGCTTGCACCTGGCATCAGCTAACCCCTAACCCAGCAAAGCATCCCTGGGGGCAGTGGGGATGCAGGATCAGGGCAGGATCCCTGTGCAGGCATTCAGGGTGATCCCTGTGCTGGCACCCACCGTCCGGGCCAGGTCGCTGCGCACCGCCTTCCTCCTCATCAGCTGCAGGCGGATGTCGATGTCAAATTTCCTGCAGTGCTGGATGTATTCATGGCTCCCTAATGCGTGCTTGCTGTGGGGACACAGACAACAGGATCATTGCATGGCCCTTCTCCACCTGCTGAGGACAGGCTGGGGGAAAATCCCCTAAATCCAACCCTATGCTAACAGCCGGTGGCTGAGCACGGCCAGGGTTTGGCTGCGCTTCCTTTGCCTGCAGAACATTTCACTGAGTTGCTGTGCTAGGAAAGCCTTAAGAATATACTATTGTTTTTCCTCCTTCCTCTGTGCCCTCCATAAAGCTGTGGCCAGCCCTGCTGGGAGCAGGCATGGAAGAGGCTGGCTGAAAGCCTGGCACCCTGGGCTTCTGCAGAATGGGGAAGCCCCACATTAGGGTGCATGGAGCTTGCCGTACAGCCCTGCTTTCTTTGCCAGCTTCAGAGTAGAATGAACCAATTCAGCCCTCGCTGTCACCACTGGGCACAGTGCCGCAGGGCGGGCAGCACATCTGCAGGCTCAATGGCAGGATGGAGTTGCAATGGCAGGATGCAGGGGGGTGGGGGTGGGGGGGCTGCAAGGGATGGGGACACGGAGCCCCAATCACTGCGTGGCCATCGTCACTGGGCCCTGCCCTGCTGCAGGAGGATGGGGAGGAGGCACAGCAGGAAGCCTGGCTCGGGCAGCAATGGGCCCTTATCACACAGGGCCAGCATCCTGAGCACCCCGCCTCGGGATGCAAACATCCCCCGGGATGCTCAGCCCAGCCCTGCCTTTCTCCTGCACCTAACAAATGTAAGTTGGCAGAATGCATCAGCAGCTCGGGCTGCTTTGGAGAGCTTGAGTGCCCAACTGGCTCTGCATGGAGGGTTTTGGCACTTCCAGCATCTCCTCTGCTGGGGGAAGATGTGGAAAGAAAAGGCCGACAATGAAAGGGCTTTATTTCCCAGGGCTTTCTCAAAGAGGGCTGTGAGAGATACAGGAGCTGCTCACTGGGGACGGGCTGTACTGCTCCCAGCCCAGGATGCCTGGGATACCAGGGAGGGCAACGCAGCTGCGACTGCTTTCCAAATGGAGAAATTAGATAGAAATGAGAGGATTCACTTTAAATCACCCAGAAATCCTCCAGCAGAGCCCAGGATGGACTCACAGCCCCACCTGTCTGCCTGAGCAGCATCCATCCTTGAAAGCCCTGCCTTCCTCTTTAAAGTGCAGGCTGTAAAAAGATGGCAAAGCACCATCCTTTTGTTTGGTGCAAGTCCCATTTTTCCAGCAGCAACTGCTTCTAGTTAAGCCTCATTAGAGAAAACAGAGAACATGTTGCTGACAACAACAGCATTTACAGAAGGGAAAAACCCAACAACTGAAACGCTGTGGGTACCGAGGGGCAATGCAACTGCTGTGTGCAAGCAACCCTGCTGCATCCATGCACACAAATGCACACATACACACACGTGTGTATGCACAGCCATGCACAAAAGCACATATGTACATACATATGCTGGGCTCTGCACCCTCTTTGCCAGTGCTGTGCAGCCTATCCCGTGCTGAACAATTCCCAGCTGCCCCCTTAGGGCCTAAAAGTGCAGCTCTTGGACTCCATGGCAAAGCTCCCATGATTTGAAGCAGCAGGGCCAGGCTGTGGGGCTGCTGTCCAAGAAGAGCTGGAGCTGATTTGCTGCAGGCAGTCCTGGGAAGCACTGCGTGTGCCCATGAGTGCATGGCTGCTGCTGCCTCCACGCTGCACCTCGCTCTGGATGGAGCTTTCCCCAGCCATCAGACCCAGAACTGCAGCTTTCCTGCAATGAAAGCAGTGCTGGGGGGCACCAACAAGTTGGGGGGAGCGTGCAAAGGGCTCTGTATGCTCCCAGCTGTAGCAGGAAAATGAAAACTATCCCCTTTCTCCCTGCTTTGCAATGCAGGATGTTTCTGAGGCGCCCCAAACCTCTGCCACCTCACTTGGAAATGGTGCTCCCACCCCATCCTGCAATTGAAAAAACAAGCTAAGGGAGTGACAAGACCGTTATTAATGCTCTCCCAAAAAGCTTTTTTGGCAGCTCCACGGTCTTCAGGCCCTTCCCCAGGCTGCAGGCTTGTGAGGCACATCTGACTTGTATCCTGCCTGAGGAAGGATGCTCCCAACGTGCTGATCTTGGCAAAAGCACTGCAGTGGCTCAGGAGGCAGGGATTGACCCTGGCCATCCACCCGCATGAGCCGACAAGAGACGCACAGTGCTCGCTGCTTTCCCCTCTCCACCACTCACTTTTGCAAGAATTCCTCCAGGCCACAGAGCTTGAGCACAAAATCCTCAACATCAACGGTGTGCAGCTCGTCGTGCGTGTAGCACAGCGTCTGGTAGATGAGCAGATCCACAGTGGAGGAGCCTATGGGGACAGGGAGCAGAGCTGAGCATCCCCAAGCTGGCACTGCCCCAGAACCCTTCCAACTCCCCCCCCTTGGCATTGCTGGGGGGCTCTCCCCACTTTGCAGCCCACTTACAGTCGCAGGTGAAGGTGAGGGGCTCCCGCAGGCTGTCACATAGCACTGTCACCTTCAAGCTGATGCCGTGCCCCAGGTGCTCAGGGCTGAGGCTGACTGCACTCCACACGAAGCCAGTCAGGGAATAGTCCTGGGGGCTGGAGCTGGACCGCAGCCTGCAGGCAAGGGGCAGGCTGAGGGGTGGCTTTCTATTTCCCCCTCCAAATGCCTCCATTTGGGGAGATCTCACAGAGCATGGCAGCCCCAAGCAAGGGCTTGGAGTGCAGCAAGGGATGGCTCATACAAGTCCGTGGTACTCACACATCCAGCATATGGCAGAAAGCAGCCACCTCCTCGTCCCTCTCCTCTGACACCTCAAAGAGCTCATAGCCATTGGCTAAGGAGCGTGGCCTGGGTGGGACCTGTGGGTAGAGCATGAGCCCATCAGCAACACCCAGGTGCTTCGTGCTTCCCTCATCCCACCTTGCTTCTGCATAGCTCAGGAGATTCATCCTGCCCAGCCGTGCAGATGGACTCCAGGATGCCAAGGGACCAACCCTGGGACAGTGGGGACTTCAGCAGAGCCAGGCTCCCCCCGCTCATGGGGGTCCCCAAGCCTCCATCGCTCTTCTGCAGCAAACAATGGCCCCGCTGTCAGAGCAATTAACCCAGCCAGCAGCTAACGGGAGGCAGAGAAAGGCAGAGAACACAGCAGCCACTAAAGACAATTTTAATGCCCTTTTATAATTGGTTTCTGGCAGCGAGGAAGCTGAGGGTGACTTACATGGCCCCCACCAGCTGCACCGCTCACCCACCACAGAGCAGGGACCCGGGGGGAGCTGAGTTTGGGGGGAACAAGCCCACAGCAGCCCCCCATCATTCGCTCCCAAGGCTTCTCGGGGCACAACAGGGCTGGGAGTGAGGCGAGGAGATGGGACACAACCATAACTCACCCTGTTGCCATCTGTGAGGAGAGAAAACAGCCCCTTACCGGGTCAGCAGAGATCCTGCGGTTCTTGTTGGGTGCCACATTCTTCCTGTTGCCAAACCGGGAGACGTAGGTCCGTGGGGGGACCTGAGGGGGCATAGTTTTGCTCCGTGCCACCGGTTTACCACTCGATTCCTTCTCAAAGATGCTCCTGCCTTCCTTCCAGCTGCGGGCAGCTTCCCGCAGCACCTGGGACTCGTAGGTGGACTTCAGGTTGAGGCAGGTGATGGCATCGTTGATGCCCTCATAGTCAGCCAGGCCATAGGGATCCTCCTCGGAGATGCGGCGGGCGAGCAGCTTGCCACGGGGCTGCTCATGGGCTGAGAAGACATTGACGTCCCTGGGCTGGGGTCCTTTGGAGGACGGCGGGGATCCCTTCCCCAGGCGCCGGCTGCCTTCGGGGTGGCTCCACACGGAGTTCCGGGGGGGCAGCGGCGGCGGGGAGAGCTTTTTGGGGGATCCCCCATTGCTGTCAAGAACTGAAGTGCCATTTAAAGGCTCCCCGAGAAAGTCCCCTTCAGAACCATCGAAGATGTAGAGGTAGTCCCCGGCCAGCGGGGTCTTCAGCCAGGCCGGACCCTCTGTGCTGGTGGGTGCAGCATTGGGCTGTGCTGGGGGCATGGGGAGGGTTGGCGTCAGCCCCTCAGGCGCTGCGTTATTGCAGAGCGCAGGGTCAGAGCCGGACAGAACACGCGTCGCTTTGATCCCGGTGCACCCATGGGTGTTTTCAGGCTCATCCCACGAGATGAGGGGCGGCTCGGGACGCTGCTTGGCCCGGCTCTCCTCCTTGTCCTGCCGCAGGCGCGACAGCGCGTCGTATTCCATCTGCAGGGCCTCGGCCAGCGCCAGCTCCTTGCGGCTGATGCCCACCGACTCCAGGGACTTCCAGTGCTCTCCATTGCCACGCGTGGCAGACATCGCTCTGGGATCGCTTCCTAACCGCGCTCAGGGATCAGGAGGAAGGCATGCTGCACCGCCGGCCACCTGGGCAGAGGGGAAAGGCAAGGGTGAAGGGCTTGGTGAGCTCGTTAAGGACCTAACGAGAGAGCCGAGAGAGCCGTGGCCATGGGCGTGCGCCCAGGGGTCAGTTTGGAACGGAGGAGCCCATCAAGGGCTGGAGGTACGGCCCTTCCTCCCTGCAAACACAGAAAGCTTCAGGAGCTCGGAAGTGCGGTGGCTTAAGTGAAGATTTGGCAGCCCCCAGGCAGGGGTGGAAGGGCTGCTCGGCCCCACAGCTGTGGGGCTGTTGCTGGATTTCCCCGAAGACAAAATAAGGCGGACAAAATAAGACAGTGAGAGGGGAAGGCAGCGCGGCCGACGTCTGGGGCTGACTCAACACGTAACCCCGCTGCCCACACGGGCTTCACAGCTGCACGGGGCCCTACAAGCTCACCGCATGGCTTTGAGCTCCCTGGTAGCCATGGGAGCATCGCTGTGTTGGGAAAAACATGGCCTCCACCAGCAAAAACGTCGGGAACAGAAGGGAAGAGCGGAGAGAGAAGAGTGAAGGAGGAAGGAAGGGGTGTCTGCAACTCCTGCCTTGCCTCCCACGGGGTACTTATTTGGTTGGCATCACGCATGGGCAGTGAGGCAGAACCCCCCCAGCCTGCCTTGAGGGCTCTGCCCAGCACACGCTGCTTTCTGCCCACCCCAAGTCCCCAGGGTCCCACGTGTAGCCCCAAACAGCTGCCAGCTCCCACTGCTATTCCCTCTGTGCCCACCTACCCGAGAGGCTTCAGGGAACAAGAAACACGGCCCAACCCTCCCAGATGAACCCAGCGAGTTCATCTAAGCCCCCCCACATCCCCATCAAAGCCCCAGGGAGGTGTTCAGAGCCGTCTGCTGTGCATTAGCAGGGATGCTGATACATCCCCCGGGGCCCCCAGCATTGCACAGCCTCCAAACCCAGCGATTTTGCAGAACTCAGCTGTATGCAGAGAGATGGAAAAGCCTGATTTGAAACCACCTTTCTGGCCCGGATCACGATATCAAAACCGCAACGACCGCAGAGCAGAGAACCCAGAGATGGCTGCTCTTCCTGGCCAGGAATCACCCTTCAAGGAAGGATTACCTCCTTTTCCCTGCCCAGCAAAATAAATCGTGAAGTGGATGTTAAACAGAGAAGTGGAGTGAGCCCAAAGGCCCTGGAGACGCTCAGCACTTGACATATCCGGAGCTGAGAGCCAGCTTGGTGTTTTCTTGCTCCATCCAGGGCTCATGAGACTCAGCGAGGGACAGACATGGGGTCTGCCGTGAGCACAGCAGCCCAGGACATCCAAACTGCCCCCAGAGCCCTGAGCCACTTGGCCTTAAATGGACCAGATGGCTGCTAATGAGCCCAGCCCAGGCTTTGCCTGCTGCAAACACATTTCTTCCCAAAGACAGCAGGGACTCGACCCTCAGCGTGAGCCCCAGCATGAAGCTGGCTGCACACCTCACTGAAATAAGCTTTGTTGAGCTGTCTAAACTGCAGGGAGTCAGACCGGAGGTGGGACCTTTCCCCAGCACTTTGGTCCCTTTTGGCAGCCATGGATTCTTCCTGGAAAACCAGAAATCCCAAAAGCTGGCAGTGCTGGAAGCTGAACAAAGCAAATCTGCTTGAAACCCCAAAGCAATAAAATAAACTTTTTTTTTCCTTCTTATCTTTTGTTTGTGGCTGACAAAGCTGCAAACCCATCCTCATCTCCAAGAGGAGCACCCACAGCAGGCAAAGCAGCCCCAAAGCGATGATCCCCATCCTAGGGCAGCAGGAGCACGGCGATGCAAACCCACACGAAGGAGCCCCAGACAGCTGCTCCACACTGGGGTTTGCTATGGGGCCGTTCCCACTGCATGCCTCCTCCACCCTGCAGTTATTAGAGAAAAAATTACACAGGGCTGAGAGCTGCGGATGAGGACTCAGCCAGGGGACTCCAGAGACAGAACTGAATTCCAGAGATGCAGACGAGTGGGTTTTTTTTCCTTCTTCCTCTTTACAATACCATTACTCATCATATAGGGATAATTTTCTGACTTTAAATTTCCTGGCTTTTGCCATGGTCACGTCAGCCTCGGGAGAGCATTCGGCTGCGTCCCACCTTTCGGAGAAAGGCTTTGCTGTGCTGAGTTCCTCCAGCACGTGGAGCAGCCCAGGAAGGGAAAGCACTTGTCCAGGGAAACCCGCAGCCCCGTGGTGGTTTAACAGGATTTTCTACATATTTTGCAGCAGTCAGGGAGATTGCAGCCTTGTGGGGAACCACACGCAGACACCACATCCCTCGTTTTCCTGCCAGGAGCTGCAGCCCTTTGCGCTGTCACGGCAGCAGAGAAGAGGGACATTTCCCCACCCGAGTGCCCCAAACCCACCTTCCCTCCAGTTCTGAGATACACAACATGTCTGCATCCCACACCTCCAACATCTGCAACCCCCAGCTGTGCCCAGGGGTTCCCCACCTCCTTATACCTGCATCCCCAAAGCACTGGCTGATGCTTTTTGTCTCTGGAGCTCACGAGCTCTCTGCATTGCTCCCCTGCCCCCGTACCACAGGGACAATCTGAGTCCTCATGCAAAGAGCTGAGCATCAGGGTGGGAGGAGGGCGAGGAGATGGAGGTGCAGGGTGGGCCAGCGCTCTCCCACCCTCCCTCCCTTCCCCCTCACAAGCAGCTGCACGGGGAGCAGATCGAAATGGCTGAAGCATTTGGGAAGACATCAAACAGCTGAGGGCGAGGAAGCAAAGCGAGCCCTGGAGGGGCACTTTGCTGGGTGTGGGAGCTGGGGGATGGAGGTTATGCCTATCAAGAGGAGACAATCCCTGACCATTTATAATCCGGCAGAGGGAGGAGCAGCAGTGAGGAGGATAAAGCATCAAGCTTCACCTCTGGGGCTGCAGGTCCATCCATCCTGTGCTGCTCCCACTGCATGGGGCCAGGGCCGTGTTCCCAGCATGTTACAAGCTGACAAATCTTCCAGGATGTCCAGGAGCTGCAGTGGCAAGGATGCTCCCATATCCAAAACCAGCCCCACGCAGCTCCTAAACGGGGCTGTGTCCCTCTTTGGCTCCAGCACTCCAGAGCATGCAGGTCCCAGCCCTTCCTGCACTGAAACTAACTCTGCTCTCAATTCTCTTCCTCTCCAAAATGGAAGTGGGAGCTGTGGGAGCTCCCAGCAAAGCAATGACCAAGGGAAGCTCGCTGGCTTGGTCCCCCAGGTTGTGTTTTGTGGGATTTTGTTCCCAGGTTGGAGCTGCAGTTCCAGAAATGAAACTTACTCTAAAATCTGGTCACCTAAAACCGAAACCCTGAGCGCGTCATTCCTGGAGCCACACTCAGCAGCACCAAAACACACCAATAACCAGCGAAACCGACCTGATTCCTCCCTAAAACCGACCCCAACAGACGCTTTGCACTTGCTCCAATTGTTTTCCTCTGGAGCTCCACGTTCTCCCCATGCAGCTCTGCACACAGTCCTGCACGCGCCGAGCCCAGCAAACGCCCTGAAAACAAACAACGCCATTTGCTCCCAACCTGTTGCCTTACAGCACAAGGAGTTTTTCTTCCTCTTTAGGCCCATGCATCTCCTATTAATAGCAGAGCAGAGCCCGGCGCAGTGCAAGCTCTCTGGAGGAGGCAGGATGTGAAGTGCTCTGATGCCAAATGCTCTTCAAGCATTTTGCTACGCATTTCCACCCTCGGGAGGAAATCCTGCCTGGGGAAGATGGGTCAGGTTCAGGATGGGAAAACCCCTGACCTGGGGCAGCAGAAGGAGGGAGACCTGCCCAGGATCCAGCCCACACCCAGGGACAGCAGAGGGGACAGCAGAGGGGACAGCAGAGGGATGTCACAGCCTTGCAGTGAGGTGTGACAGCCACACACCCACACAGGAAAGCTGAACTTCGCCCAGCATCTGGTAGTAAAAGCACAGGGGACACAGGAAGGGACACAGCTGGGACGTTTCTGCAGAGCCACTCACCACTTCTATCCTCTGCTCCCCGGCCCCAGGTGCATCTGTGTCACACCCAGGGCTGGGGATTCTGAATTACTCAGCCCTCCCTCCTCCAGCACCCGGCACCCAAACCCAGGGCCGGGTTCTGTCTGTGCTCAGCATCCGCAGGGGATGCTCGTGGTGTGGGTGCACGGCTTCTATGCAAATCTCAGCTTCCTCAGTTCCCTCCAAGCAGGGGTTGTTACATATATTCATACATAAATCCACCCTGTATAGCCCACAGTGGAAAGCACAGCAGTCCCAGGCTCAGTGACCCTCAGTGTCCTCACACTACCAGCCCAGCATCTCACTGCGAGGTGCTGGAAGCTGCAGCTGCCCCTGCTTTGCAAAGGGACCACGAGCTGCATCTTCAGTTCCTGCAGCCACAGCGTTCCCCACCATCCAGAGGACACACAGCACTTTGGCTCCAGCACTTTGGCTGTGCCACCTCCCGGCTCTCTCCATGGGGATGCCAGCAGATCCAGCCCCGTGATCGGAACCGGTTCCTTGCATCGCTCAGATTTACATCTCATGGGATTAAGACACAGCCATGCATGCCAGTCAGGCGTGCCCCGCTCCTCCCCAGCACCAAAGAACACGGAAACGCCTGGCTCGGGATGAGGAGGTGGCTGCAGCCTCACCCCCAGGGTGCTGGCAGCGGCTGCACATCGCGGTGTGCATCCAGGCAACGCACAGCGTGCACTCACACTGCAGCACGCGAGGATGGAGAGGCGGCTCCTTGCTCCCCGCAGCTCCAGCTTTCATATTTCAGGCTCCGTATATTTCGGGTGGTGCTGCTGAAATGCGGTGGGGCTGCACCTGGCTGGGGGCCTTGAGATCTGAGCAGCCCATTTCCCTCACCCCATCGCACTTCACGCCATGCTTACCCTCCCGATTTAGGAGGAGAAGATTGATTTTTTCTGCTAGTTCACCCCAGCCCAGATCCTGTGAACAATTGCATTCGTGCTTGGCATATACACATGAATAGCTGCGGTTAAGTCAATACATCTCCTTCGCTTAGGGGCAATAGCTCACATTTCTCTGGAGTTTACTGTTAAATACACACATGAACATATCTGCAAGTTCAGGATCCAGGAGCAGAAAGCATCCAGGCTGCATCAAGCCTGAGAAGCACCTCCAGCCCCGTGTGCTGCCCAGAGCCCATGGCTGCACCGTGGGAAGGGCTGAGCCTGCCCTCCAGCCCTGCCTGTCCCCGTCCCCATCCCCATCCTTTGGGGGGACACTTTGACATCACGGCCGAGCACACGGAGCCCAGCGCCGCCTCTCCCCACCTGGCAACTTCGCAATCCGATGGGCACCGTTCCATTGTTCTGCAACGCACCCCACACAACTCCCCCCCTCACGGCACACTTTAAGGACGGGACCCCAGCCCCGTTGCACCCCCCTCTTACCTCGCGGTCCTTCGGGCGCTGCCAGGAGCCGGACCGCCTCCCCGCAGCGCTGCACCGAACAGCGCGGATCAACGCCGCGAAGCGTTGAAAAACCCGGAGCGAGCAGCTAAAAACCTCGGGACCGGCCTCCTCCCGCCGACCCCCAAATCCCACCGCTCTCGTATGCGTGCCTTCGGTTCCAGCTCTGCACCGCAGCCCTACCTGCTCCGAGCAGACCCGGCGGGCAGCGCGGGGCCGCGCCGCGGCGGCGGCGGCTGCGGGCGGAGGGAGCGCGGCGGCGGCGGCGGCGGCGGCGGAGGCGGCGGACAATGGAGGGGCGCAGCGCGGCGCGGAGTGGCGCCATCTCCCGGAGATCCGCAGTAGTGCACGGAGTGGGGCCGGGGGCGGCCCCAGCGATGCGTTCAGCCCGAGGGATGGAGGGGATGCGAGGCTCGCACTGCGCTCTTTCTCCCCCCGCCTCTTCCAGTCCAAAAGCACCGTCTCCATTGGGTGCGTGTCTGCAGAAAGGGGTGAGAGCACCCCGTAAGCCACGGTGGATGGGACTGAGAGTGGGAGGTGGGTGGTGGGTGGCCCGCAGTGTCCCCAGCAAAGGGATCAGAGCACACAGGAGCATCTGCACATGGTGGGTTGGTGTGAGAAGCATCGCGGCCGGAGCTGTGGTTTGGGTTTGCCGCTAATTGGCACTCACTGTCACTGCGTGTGGATTGGGGTTGGTGGTAGCACAGGGTGACTCTGGGCTCTGTTTCCTGGGAAATCTCAGTCATGGAGTCATAGGGGTTGAATACCAGTCAGTCAGGCCAATCCCTCTTCTATCTCAGGTTCCCTAGAGTAGGAAATCCCAAGGATAAAGGAGGTTGTGTTGGCATTCTCTGTGCCATTTTGTGAGCGAAGCTGGGCCCTAATGGGGAAATCAAACTTTGCAAAACCGCACCCCCTGATGGCGTTCGTCACCCACCGCAGCGACACGCCACATACAGGGCTGCTGGAGGAATCCCTCTAACTAAACGTGCCCCAGTATCCCCAGTCCTGGAGCGGATCATTTCCTGCACTTCTCTTCTTAGAGCTTTGCCTGATCCCGTTTGGAACAGCACAGATTTCTCAAGGGCTGCCATTCCCACAGCAGCAGTGCCCTGTGCCGCCTTTGGGTTATACCGCAGAAGAGGTGCAGGGCTGCGGGGGCAGCGCAGAGCATCGTCCCATATCCACCCTTAGAACCACCGCACCTGCAGAAGGAATAAAGTGCAGCGGGAATCTGCTTCGATTTACTGCCCTGAATGCAAGGAGGTGAGAGCGGTGGGGACAAGATGGGGGTGCAAAATGACAGCAGGGATTTGGGGTGCAGGGAACAGAGTGATGCACAGAAATTAAACACATAGCGGTGCATCATGTAGGGCTGTATGGATGCAAAGGAGGAAGGTTTGCAAGAGCCCGGATAGCTCAGTCGGTAGAGCATCAGACTTTTAATCTGAGGGTCCAGGGTTCAAGTCCCTGTTCGGGCGCGTCAGTTTTTCCTTTTGTCCGCCAGATTTGGATTCTTTCCTCTCCAAATTTTCTTTTTTTTTTTTTCCTTTGCTGCTAAGGGGGGCAGCCGAGACTCCAGCAGTGGACGTTGCCGCTCCTACCCCAATTTTTAAAAGTATTTTGAAGAGACAAAAGGCCAGGAGAGCTTCTTGGAGGTTGTGGAATAAAAATAAATCTAAAAAATCAGAAAAGGAAACGAAAAAAGTGAAACGCACGAGAAAATTACTCGCCCGAACAGGGACTTGAACCCTGGACCCTCAGATTAAAAGTCTGATGCTCTACCGACTGAGCTATCCGGGCTCTGTGAACGCAGCGTTGACGCCACTCCTATCAGCGTACTACCGAGTGAACGCAGCACTGTGCTGTACCACGGGAGGAGCAGGGGGGCTCTCAGGGGGCTGGGGGCTCGCATGCAGAGCTCTTAGCGGCTCTGGGTGGCACATCAGTTCAGGGAGCGGGGTAACAGGAGGAACTGGGGTTACATGGCGCTCAGCGGGACACGAGGTCAGCCCAACAGCGCGGTCCTCCAGGGCGGTCTTCCACAGCAGGGAGCGGGCGCGGATTCCGTCCACTCTAGCAGAGCATTTCCGGTATGCTCCATGATACGGCCGCGCCGTGCCGGGCGCCGCACGGAAGCCACCCCGCAGCCATGTTGGCTCCGAGGGGAAGTGGCGGCCGAGGCCCCGCTAAGATGGAGGAGCGCAGCCCGCGGGGGGTGTAGGGGGGTTTCCCCCTAGCCCGGGCCACCTGGGGCCCATGGAGCAGCTGTAGGGTGAGCTTCGCCGCTGCCAGCACCGGGGGAGGCCGCGGGGTCCGAGAGGGTGCGGGGAAACGGAGAGCGAGGCCTGGAGTGGGTGGGCGGCCTCTGTGGGGGGGTGGAGTCGGCCTCTGTGGGGGGAGCGGGAGCCGCAGGCCGGGCCGTGGCCGCTGGGGGCAGAGCTGCGATCCCCACGTGGTGCCCGGAGAGAAAATGTAGTTTCCAAACTTCAGCGTCGTTCTGATCGCGTGTTGTGCTGAAGGCTGGAAGGGTCCTCCTGCTGGCTGACAGCTGACGTGAGCTCACAGCGAGCTCGAGCCTTCTGCTGCAGCCGTGAAGGGAGATGTGAGAAGTGCTGCTCTGTGGTGCACCTCTGCGTTATTAGCAGCATGGTCGGCATCTCAGAGGAGCGTGTGGCAGCCTGGCTACAAGGGGAGGAGGCTGGGTCTGCTTGTACCGTCATCATGAAGCCTTCACATCATTAGCCTCAAGCCGTACCATGCTTTTCCAGGGCCAAAGCCTTCAGCAGTGTAACTGTTGAAGCAGTGGTTCTAGGAGCTGTATTAACAAGAAAGAAGTGTTTTCAGAGAGCGCGAATAACTCAAAGAGCAGATGAGCGATGTTTTGCAATTATTACACAAGATGGACTTTAGATGAGATCTATTTTTTAGGGTGGTCAGCCCTGGCTTGCAGCCAGAAGGGCTGCAGGTCACTGGGTTAAAAGCAAGGGTGAAAAACTGGGTCTTGGGTTTGATGGCAGCAGAGTTTAATAGATGCAAATGATAAACTATGTTGGAGAAAGGGTGACAAGACTGGCCAATGAAACAGTGTTGTTACAGGTTACACTTACATCTGCTTTGGTATTTGTTTATGCCACGCTGCCCAGCAGCTCTGTGTCACAGCAATGCTCCAAGCAGGGTGCTGGGGCTGCTGCTGCCAGGTGGGTCTGGAGGGTCGCCCAGCTCTGCCCTGCATTGCACTTAGCACTGGGAGACTGCGTGGTAAACGCTGATGGAAAGAGGTTGCAGTTTATGTACTGAGTGCTCGTGTCTTCAGGGCTGCGTTGAGGGCTGTGTGTGGCAAACAGACTTGCAGTGAATGCTTATGTGTTTAGTAACTCTTTTATAAGAGTATTACAAAAGCCCCCAGATGTTCAGCTCTGTGCAAGCTCCTCAGGCAAACATATGCAGCTAGAAGATAGGATTAAATTAAGGGCTTTTCACTGCTGCAAGAAAAATAGGTTTAGGTGATTAGCTTCAGTTTCGCTTATATTCTGAAGTGCTTAACACTGTATCTGTGCTGTGACAGGAACTCTTAGCATAGTGATGTCAGGGTATTATATAGCCACTATCTGGTGCAGGAGAAGCTTTTTTAATTATCTGGCTTGCTTCATCTTTGTGTTAAAATAGTGATATTGATTTGACACCCCCTTAAAGCACTATTTGAGAAAAGTAGCCTAGGAAGAAGAAAGGAATACAATGTAATATGTTAAAATGGAGGTTAATGGAAACAGTGTGTGCAGTGGGGTAGAGCTGCTGCAGGGTTCCAGACATCACCAGTGACAAAGCTGTCAGCAGCAGCTGATTTAGGGAGATTTGCAGAGCCATTTGCCAGCATTCATTTATAATTGAGACAGTCAGTTTTGTTTTTCCTCCTCTTTAACTGGTTTTGTAATGGAATAGCATTGCATAACATTTGTACTTGATAACTGCTCACGTTCATCAAAGGTTGGGGTATTTTGGTGCGCTGTGGGCAGATCTTAAGGTGAGAGCACACAATGAAGGTGCGACATCTCAGCAATGAAACTCTTAGTAGGGGAAATTCAGGCTTTGTTGTTGTTGCTGGATTTGGATTGTAGTCCAGAGCAGTTTCCAAAAAGGATGTTTTGAAGCTGGTGTTTCAAGTGAACGTTAAAAATAGTAGCCCTGCCTTTAGCTACCATAAGTAATGCATTAAGGGAGTTCTCCATTGTGAAGCTGAGCGTTTCTCTGGATGCTTTTCCTAATTGAATGCAAGCCAATATCAAAGCAATGAGCCAGAGCCCCCCAGCACTGCACTCAGGAAGACAAATACCTGCAAAAAGGCACTGCAAAGGCACCTCTTGATGTTTCCTTGGGCGATGCCTTGCAGCTCTCCCAGAGGAGATGGGTGGACTCGATGGGAGCTCAGAGATGCAATCAGGTGCAATGTGTGGTGCAAAGAAAAGCAGCAGCGATGGGCTAAAGATGGGCAGGGTGTGTTTTACAAGGAGCAGTAAAGCTCTTTTTAGCCAGCTGGCTGGTAGGTGGGCAGGCATGAAAACTCACTGATAGGACCAAACCTAATTGACTGTGACTCAGTTGTCAGATTAGTGCTTGCTTGGACTCTTCTCTCTGCAGTTTCTCTATATGTGATAGTGAACACGTGGTGAGTTTATTCTGTTCTTGTAGAAGTTGTGCTTTATTTGAAAGCAGGAAGAAGGGTGGTAACTGGGAACAAGAATTCCAAGTCAGGCATTAGCCCAGTGTTGAAATGAGCTATGACTGAGGCTGTAGATCCACCAGACAGCATCATGTCTTCTTTATGCTCCTTGCTGCTCTTTTGACTTTGCAGTAGATAGAAACTGCATTATTGCTTGACAGACCTAAAGCAAACCGAAATAGAATTAGAGCTTCAACTTTACAGGCAGTGCCAGGAAACATCCATGCACCCAAAGCCTGCACCCACATGTGGGTCTCTTAGTTAAGCTCTTTGTCTCAAGCTTTGCTTTGTGTGAGCATCAAATAAGCTGTGATCTCATGGGGTCCTGATCTCTTTCAGGAACTTTTACTCACAAAATGGGCAGGCAGCTTGTTCCTGTAGTGTGCATGACCATATAAAGCGTTCGGATGGAAAAAAAACCACCCGTTACTTCATGACTACTTTGTGATTCATGATTTGTTCCAAGGCTTTGGTCTGTGGGGACCGGCGTCTGTTACACATGTGGCTCTGAAGCTGTAGAGGAGAACAACATTAAGTTCACTGCTACTTTGTTGTCTACAGACTTGTCTGGACGCCTTCAGCATCGTGGGGTAAATATGTGGCATGTAAGAAATGGATTCAGCTGGAGGGGAGGTTGTGGAGGAGCTGATGATGTTTCTTTCTGGCCAGCCCCAGCAGGGGAGGCAGTGAGGTTTTCTGTCCTGGGCTCTGGGCAGAGCAACTGGTGGCTGCTTCCATCATTCATGTGGGTATCTGCAGCCTGGGCATGTCTTAGAGCTTGCAAGCTCATTTAGCTTAATTAAAAGAAAGCTGCTACTACAAGTCAGTGCTAAGAGTCAAGCTTACTAAAAAATACAGTTTGCCTGTGAAGTCTGGAGGCAAGATGATGACTTGTCTGCCTTCCTCATACAGGCAGTACTGAAGCAGTTAAAACTTGAAGACAGTAACTGAGGTGTAACCTGGAGGAGCAGAATCTCTTTCCAGGAATGCAGGGTGGAGGGGAAACCCGCCGTTCTCTCCTCTTTTGCCTGCTTTTCACACCTCCTGCAGCTGCCACCCAAAGCTGATGCATTTAGCTGCAGCTGGCAGGGAGCTCAGCCAGGCTGTTGCAGAGTGCTCACAGCTCTCATCAGGAGCAGAGGCACAGGGGGGACTTGGAGCAGGGAAGTTCAAGGCTGGTGAGTGGAGCTGCAGTTCAAAGTGCAGCGTAATGGGTTCTGTGGGTGGCTTGTGTTGCAGCACGTGTGGCATTATGGAGTGGGGAGAAATGTAAGGCTGGCAGTGGTTTTAGGTATTAAGTCACTTAAGTTATACCTACGTGTGGTGACTCCCAGCATTATGTGCTCAGCTTGGATTTGAGATGCATTAATCACGCTTTATTTAGAGATGCTTGATCTTTAGGGATGATTTTGTTCCTGGCAGTGCTTTAGTTCTGAGAAATGCAATGGTGTGAGGAATAGCAGCAGCCTTGTGCAAGGTCACAGCATCTCTCAGTAGATGGGCAGTGGCAGATGGGCAGTATCCTGAGTGTGTCACTCTGGATATTGACTTGAGAATGCTTTAAAACATTTTGCTTGTTGAAGTGTTAGCTCTGCCTGCTAGATGGGTGTTTGGTCTGTTTTGTCATCCACCATCCTAAAAGCAACATTTCAATCTGTGTAGGCAAGTTCAGGAGCCAGGCTTTGCTATTTAGTTTATCTCCTGCTCTGCCAGAATGTCAGCAAGAGTCAGCTATAGGATTTGTTTTATTAATGCCTTAAGGAGAAAGCAACCAGATCAACGTTGCAATGGAGAATTCATTGTAAGAACAGCATTGGTGCTGAGTCGGTGCATGCTCTAGAGCTGAGGTGATGCTGTGTGAGAATAAGAGGTCAGGACTTCAGCTCTTTCTCTAGCAGGTTCAATTTCCTTTCATTCAGTAGGTGGTTAATTTACACTGTCCTTTCTCTTTAAATATAGAGAAGGTTTTGAACCTGCTTTGCATGGGGCAGATTGTACCGAGCTGTGCTGAGAGTCTGAGTCATTACCAATCATTGTGCTTATGGAGCTGGGCTCTCTGGGTGGATACTGAAACTGATAGGGCCTGACACATTCAAATAGCTGCAGGACTTCCCCTTTTGTTCCTTTCCAAGAAGGGATCACTTCACCTGCTCAGCCAGTAATGCTGTTAAGCTCGTTCATTTATAGCCTACATCTGGTCATTTGGGGTGAAGGCTGCAGCAGCTTGAACAGATTTTCTCTTGAAAAAGCAGGTGGGGAACGTGCTGATCACTGCCATCAGTGCTGGCTGCTGGGGGGGTTACTCTCCTGTAAAGATTTCCCTTGGGGTTATTGTGACTCAGCTTCTGCTTTCTCCCCCTGTGACTCCAGGGCCTCAGCACGTTAAGAATTTGCTGATGGCGTGGTGCAGAGCTGCAGTTTGCCCCCAGCTGGCAGATCCAGGTTCCTCACCCAGCCACCCTGCATCCTCAGTGCCACAGCAGCCCCAGTGCCTGCAGAGCCGTCCCAGCTCCCACCCAGCTGTTGGTTGGGCACTGAGGCAGCTCTGTTTTAAAAGAGCAGCTGTGGGGGCACAGCAACATGATCATCATTTTAGATATGTGTGCAGGGCTATTTTTAAACACTGACTTCCTGAAACTTCTAAGAAGTGGAAGTGATTAAACTCAAGACCAGGTTTCTTGGCTGAACTGGTACATGAAACTTCTCATTTTACAGGTTTGTACCATAAACAGCTCATCACTGCCACAATGACATCTTCAAGCTCTGCCCAGCATCCAGCAGCTGAGAACGCCTGCAGAATCACCCTTGGACAAGCTAACCAGGTAATTATCTCCCCCACTTATCTTCATTGCTTTCTCCTCACTAAAGCTTCTACTTCTTCCATTAAATCAAAACTCTCTAATGACATTTAGGTAGGAAGAATTTAGCATGATGGAATAGGGCTTTTATCCTGAAGACTTCTGTTAGCTTTCAGCAGATCAGAGATTTATGAGTGTTTTAAAGGGAATAGAAGGGGAGAAAGCAGATAAATTGGACCATAGAATAAAATGCATAATGCACGTCTTTGTATTGGAGCTATACTTGAAGAAATCCATATGCAGCATTGCTCCTAATGCTAGACAACTTGTGACAGCTGCATTGAAGCATTATGGCTTTGTATGTTAAACTTTGTTCAGTCAGTACCGCATCCCCAGGGCTCGTTTTGAGGTCAGCACTGAACACGCAGCACTCGTGTCACTGCCTCTTCTTAGGGTGTCCCTGGAAGAAGCAGCTGCAAGCCAAGGGCAACGTGGCAGGCGTGTGGTTTGGCTGTGACACAGCATGCTGACAGCCAGTCGAAGAGGAAACACACTGCAAAGAGTGGCTAGAGAAACCTGATCTAAAATCAACTATTTCTCTTCCAGATCCACTTCACTTGTGCAGGGCATCTCCAAAATATGAAGGGAATGGGCAGGAGTGAAAGTAAACGGATGGCGTGTTAGAGATCCTCCCATTGGAGGCAATTCCTGAAGCGTTGAAATGCAGCCAAGCCCTGTGCAGTTTATGTATCTGCTTATTTATTCAAACCACTTTGCTTGAAAAAAGCACATAAATAGGCTCTGATATTGTTGTGAAAATATTGATGGCCAACAGTTTCCGAACTAACAGTTCTGTTTTGGCTGCACTGTAACAGCTGAGGGCTCATTTTGCATGGATCAAGCTAACTAGGTTGCTTCTTTAATCAAAAGGAGATGCATGAGCAGTTATTTCAAAATCTATTTGAGAGTGGTCATTAGAGAAATGAATGAGTGCAGATACATAATTTATCTTATTGAAAACCATATGCTGATACAAGCAATTGCTGTGTTGTGCTCAGCTTTTTCCAAGTAAACATGCTGGTTTTGGGAAAGAACAACTCATGTCCAGCCACAAGCCTTTATCTGAGCTTGAAAATATATCTAACAGTCACAGTAATGGGAAAACAGGGAGACCAGCTATGCTTGCAGTAGGAAATAATTTTTTATGGCACTTAAACAGTGGAACAAAAGCCTTGCAAATATGCTGCCCGATAGCTGAGTGACAAATTACACTTGTGACAAGCAGCTAAAACTTGTGAAAACAGTGCTGCAGCTAAATCTGGTTGTTGAGGAAATACAGGGTTGCAAGGGAAGGAAATAAGTATTGCAGCTGCATTTATATAGGCAGAAAGGAGAGGTGTGTATGAGGCCCAGGTGAACCCATTTGACTGGGAGGTGAAGGTCTTCACCTGCACAGATTGCATGCCTTGAAAGCCTTGTCAAAGTATAAAGGAGCCAGCAGTGAACGTTGTGTGCTAAGAACTGGGTGTTTTTTCCAGTGACAGATTGAAATATCTTGCTGTTTTAGCACCTGAGAGACAAAGAAGGAGGGCAGGAAGCGATTCAGAGTGGGAGATGTGTACATTAGCATACAATATTGTGCACCATTCTGTAGCATTCAGCTTCCTGGCAGAGCAGCGTGGGCTTTCTGACATCTTTTAGGAGGGTGAGGCTCTCCTACAAATGATTAAAATTCTTGTGGAGCACACAGAGTGCAGGGGGAAGCAGCTATTTAAAACTCACTGTAGTTTTATATAGCATCTGTCTCATGTGCTACTCAAAGCTGCTTGGGAGTGTGGGTGAAACCTCAAGGGGTTGTGGTGCAGTTGCATTGTTCCCAGGGTGCTTTACACATTACCTAGTGAAGGTTTTGTTTATTGACTGAAATCTACAGAAAGCACAGATTCTGATCCTTGGTGTTAATTAACCACACCTTTGACGTAGTCTTATTACTAGGTGCCTCTTCATGGATCCTAATAAATACATCCCTCCTGAGGTCTGTACAGAGCATGTTCAGTCTGTTCTCTGCACTACTCGAGGGCAATCAGCCTTGCTGAACTTATGTTTCAGTATATGGGGTGCTCCATGGTTGCTCTTCAGTACATGACTGTGTTTGATTAGTCACTGCCCAGGCCTCCATACCAAGGGCCTGAGTTTCCTATCTTTCCTCACATGATGGATGACATCAAAGTTAATTGAGCAATGTGAGTGATTAAAGCCTTTGGATCTGTCTGCCCAAGTTCCTTTATTTTTTTTTGCCCTGCACCTGAGTCACAGTGATGGTGCTGATTTTCAGACCTTCTAGCTTCTCTTCAAGCATTTGACCATGCAGATTCCTTGTTAAAGAGTATCAGCTCTCAGCAGGTTAGCCTAAGGCAAGCCATGTTTCCCTATGACCTCCATCTCATAGCACAGTTGTCTCTGCACAGTGTGGCGGCCGCAGGCAGCTTGAGCAACTGAGATCTGCAGGCATTCATGCTGGGCTCACATTCTTTCTCTCATTGCTTCTCATCCTTCAAACAAAAATCTGTGCTTTGTGTTTCAGGTGCGACCCAAACTCCCTCTTTTGAAGATTCTGCAGGCTGCAGGTGCCCAAGGTGAAACCTTCACCCTGAAGGAGGTGGGCTCAGTTTCTAAGCACTGAAAGTGTGCCTGTCCTGTGTGCCTCTGCTTGGTGGATGGTGGTTTGGTTTTGGTTTTTGGAAGGATTTGGGACTGGCTCTTGATTCTCCTGTACTTGGAGGCCCTACCTGCAGAACAGGGATTCTGTACCCATAGGGCTGTTGGGATTTAATTGGTGGTTAATTGTCAGGAACCTTTGAAAGAACTGAGAAAGCAGGAAGAAATATAATCAGAAACTGCTTTGGAGAAAGAAAAGATGGAATAAATAGTCTCCTGCCTGAGAGAGAGAAGGAGATGCTGTTCAATTGTCTTACTTGGTGCATGAGAGCCTTAAAAATTGGATGCTAGTTGATACTTTTAAGTTCCTTTTGAACTTGCTTGTCAGCTAAACCTGAGAGACCCTGCAAATTCATTTATTTTTAGATTAAAATGCAATATGTGTACAAGATTAAAAAAATGACACTGGCTGTGATTTACAAGAGTAGCCTGTCTGGAAAGAATTAAATGCAGTGGTTTTTCATTATGAATGTGTCAGATATTCCCGCAGAGCTCTGTGACTTATTTTGAACACTTATGCATTTAAATAACTTGTTTAGCTTCCACAAAGTTTTGCAAAAACAAATTGAATGCTTTAAATGGGGGCAGTTCAGTATTAAATGCAGGTTGCTTGTACGGATTAACATTTTAACTCAGCTCAGTCGGTTTTTCTGCAGCAATTGGGGTGCTGTTAGCATCATTTTGGTGGCATTTGCTATCATTCAGGAGGGTCACTTTGGTGGGTAATGGGGGTGGAACTTGGCCTGTATTGGGCTAAACACACTTTTTCTCCTTTTGTCCTCCTTGCTGTAGCTGGCATTTCTTTTTAAATTGGAGTAGCAGGGGGAACTTGTCTTAGTTTTCTGTCCTGTTAGTTGCAAGCCTTAAGCAATGTGGTAAAGCTTCCTTGTTTGAGACACTGGTGGGTGGCAGAGATGCAGAACAAGCAGGTGCTATTCAGCTTACAGTGAGTAGGAAGCAAATACCATAAACTATAACATATACCATAATATATACCATAAACTAACACAAATTTCCAGAGTCTTTGGTTTCAGCTGCAGATGTGGCTAATGAGATGTTACTATTCCACAGGTTATGCATTACCTAGGACAGTATATCATGGTGAGGCAGCTGTATGACAAAAGGCAGCAACACATGGTGTATTGTGGAGGAGATCAGCTGGGAGAATTGCTGGGGCTGGAGAGCTTCTCCGTAAAAGATCCAAGGTAAGAAAAAGTAACCTTTAGCACACGCTGTATTGTGGAGATTGCTGAGTGGGAGACCCTTGGTGACACTGTTCCTATTTGCAGTCATGTAAATGAGTGCCAAGTGCCCAGCTCTGTGGCTTTTTGCTAATGCATTTGACAAGTTTGAGTTTAGCTCTTGTTTTGAAGAGCTGGTTCTGAATGGTCCAGACAGCAACCTGTTGGAGGTGACATCTTCCCTTTTATTTCTTCATCTTCTCAGCCAGTTGGTCTCAGGTTCATGCTAAAATCTGCATCCCTCAGGTGTGTTCTGAACCAGATTCAGGAGTGGAGAAAATGCACTGCAGATCCCAGCATCTCTATGGGGATAATAAATGAGAATTTCTGTCACTGATTTGACAGGCTAATACTGTTTGCTGCTGTGATTATATTCACCACCTCCTTCTTTTCCACAGCCCAGTCTATGACATGTTGAAACGGAACCTTACTTCTGCTGCCATGACAGGTAGGTTTTTCACAGTATGGGCAAGTATATTCAATAAAGTGTTGATGTAACTTGGGTAAGTAATGATATTCAGAGAAGAGAAATGTTTCTGAAGCTGGAACAAACTGCTGATGAAGGCTTTGACAAGAGTCACTTTGAGTGTGTTCTGTTTGTGTGTGTGCAGCATCAGTAGCTGTGGTATGAAATCAATCAGCTGGTTGAGTAATACAGCTGCTTTTAACCAGTGGCCAAACCTCAAAGCAGCAGATAAAATACTGTGGATACCCAAATCAACATAGCTGAAGCATCTCATCCCAATTTTTATTGATTGCTCACTCTTTTGTCAGTTTTGTGACAGTCTGTGACTTCTCTCTCTTGCCTCATTTTATACTTTAATAGTCTTGAGAGTGAGCGTAAAGAATGCTGGAAGCCTAACCTAGTTCTGCAAGCCAAAGAGGGCTGGACTTTACTCAAATCCTGCATGTTTAAAGGCTGCAGTTCTTTGGCTTGTGAGGGATACAATCTATTACATCAGTTTATTCTGAAGTTAATCTCAGGTGATGGCTCCCATGGTACAACTCATCACCCTCGGGTGAAAATTAACTTATTGAAGCCACAAGTTTGCAGATCAGGAGTCAGCTGTAGCAGGAAGGTTGTGAAGTCTCGTGTTTTGCTTTCCAGGCTCTCTAAGCAGATAATGTGGGCTTAGTTCTTCATAAGTGCTTAGTCTGTTTTTGCACACACGTGTTGAAGCAAATGCAGAACTTGAGGAGACATGGCCCTGAACTGTTGATGTCTGTTTTGAGCCATGTATTGGTGCCTGTGGGGTCCACCTCCTTTCCTTTCTGTTTAGAACCTTCCTAAGCAGACTGATCTAAAGGCTTAGCTGCAGAATAACTGTGTGAGTGCAGTTCCCTTTGCTGGTAGTTCCTTGGCCTTTTACCTGTAAGCAGTGTATGAAGAGCAAAGGATCCCAACGAAACACTCTCCTCTGCTACCCTGTTCCCTCCTACTTGGTGTGTGCATGTGGCTGTGCACGTGTGGCTGGGTGTGCATGTGTTGTGCAGTTGTGCTGTAACTATTGCCAAACCTGCCAAAGGAAGTGCTGTTCCTTTGGTGTGATGATCATTTGGTTTAACCACCATGTGTGCGTGTGTATCTGTGTGACTATGATGCGAAACAAGCTTGGCAGACCAGGCCAACTACGTAGGCAGGATGACTCTTGGTATTGTTCTTCCCTTTGTTGCAACAGAAGTAGCTGAAAGTGCTGTAGGGCTTAAAGAGGCCATCATGTTTTATATTAGCAGCTTGTATTCACTTGCCAAACCAGTACTCATCAGAACATCACTTTTGCAGATTATCCTGCCCACTTCTTCCAAGTAGGCTTGTAGGAAGAGCAGTGACTGCAGTACATCTTGTTAATAAAGATTAAGTTCTGACACAGTGCTCTTCATCAGATGCTAGCCTTACTTGGCTGTCACTTTTAACATGAATCACATGAGGGGTATGTAGGAATGCTACCTCACTTCAAAGACGTTTTGTGTTCAGTTCCTCATATATATTAGCTTTGAATAAGGAAGGCTTCCAGTGCATGCAGTGCATTTTCACACAGTGTTTAGGACTAGTACATGTCATGCAGTGTTAGAAGGGCAGTGCTTCCCTTCTAATGCCACAGTGGAGACAAAGCAGTGATGGATGAGCCAACTGGCTTCTTTTTTCCTGCAGGTGTGAGATCCTTAATGGCCACTAGGAAGTTGTGTGGTGATGAAAGCAAACAAAACACCTCAACTAATTAGTGCATAGAGCCACATCATTTTGTGGTCCTGTGTGTTATCACTTCATGGGCCACTTTTCTGCCTGCAAGGTGCAGTTTTCAGTGCCATGACTCAGTGCAAATCAGATTGTTGGTGCCTCCCTGGCATTCTGCAGGGAATTTCTCTGCTAAACTGAAATAGGAGAAAGCAGGAGCCATCCTCTCGCCTTTTCAGAGAGTAGATATCCTAAATACAGCTCTTCTGTTATGTAGAAAGACTCTGTAGACTGTTATTGCTAAATTTCCTCCATATGTGCCTAGCAAAGCCTGGGGAGTGCCATAGAGCAATGCTTCTCTAGGAAGTGGCCATCTCTCTAAGGAATAAAGGGCTCTGCTTTCCTAAAGGATTGCCTAGAGGTCTGCCAAGCCTGGGTCGTTGGTTGCTTGCTGAAGACCCTCTGTGTTGTGAGAATGGTTATTACCAGGGAAGGTTTTTTCTTTTGTTTTACCTGCTATCTAGATGCTGCACAGAATCTCGCAAAGGATCAGAGCGTCGATAAGCCAAGCCAAGACCAGCTGAAGGTAAACCCACTGCGTGGTGGTTTCTTTTGTTGTACAGAGTGCCCCTTCTCTGTACCTGTGCATGGTGGACTGCCAGAACTTTGTGCTGCTTGGCTGCCAGGTTCTCACCTTCCTGAAAAGTTCTTGGAGTCCACACAGCAGGGACAGAGCGACCCTTCTCTGTTCTCACCATAACAGAGTGCCAGTCTCTGAGCGCGTTTCTCTGGGGTGTAGCACTTCTAGTCCTCAGTTCCTCCAGCCTGCTCTGTTCTTTTCATGTCTTTCCCCTTTTCCCACGTTTCCTCTCTGAGTAGGAATTGCCAAATCATTCAGCGTTCTAAAAAGCGTGGACGAGTTTTGTGTTTAGGAGGATTGTTCTCAGAAGCTTTCAGATGGAATCTGAAACCTAGGAAAAATCTTTGCACGTTCTAATTTATCTCAGGTGTATTTTGGGATTAAGGTTGAACTGATCTGGGAGTTGTCTGTTCAGACTGGGGGCCAGAGAACCACAGTTTTACTGCATTTAAGATGGCAACTTTTGGACTTTCTGCCAGTCTTAAGATTTTTCCTGGGTTGCAAGTGTGTTGTTTGTGCTGACTACAGATGCATTAGTGTTCCTAGAGGGTTAACAGTGTGTAGCTTTTGTTCAGAAACCTCTATTTATCTTCTTATCTTTTTGGCGTTGTACTGCAGCTGGTGACTCAGAATGGAAGTGCTACATCCCCTTGTCTCTATAAGCTCTGGTGGGCTAACATCTGCTTTTTCCTTCATGCAGTTTAGCCCAAAGGAAGGTTCTGACACTGTCATCATGGAGGATGAAAGCAATGCATCTGCTGTGTCTACCTCAGAGCACAAATGTGAGAATTGTGAAGGTGAGTGCCAGCTTTTCCATGGTAACAGGCTGTACGAGCACTTCTGCTCCTTCTCCAGCATGGCATGTTGAGCTTTGTATCAGGAAACAGCTGGAGGAGGGTGTTGGGAGGTTAATAAAAACCTGTTGTGGAATATAGTCTTTAAAGCTCATCATTTTATGGCAAAGATTGAGAGAAGTGCAAATGTCTGCCAAGCGTACTTCATGATAGGAGTGCTTTCTAGCTTAGATACTTTGTCTCAAAAATAAACACTGAGTAAATTGGCAGGTTAAGCCCCAAAAGCACAACTGTCACTAACCAGTGCCATCAAAAATCTTGCAGACCTTGCTGAAGGGTATTGTAAATGCTGAAATTAGACTTGTATCTGTTTATCTTCCCAAGGGACCCTCTCCTCTGATTACACAGAACGCAGCCTGAGCTGTCTGCAGTCATTACCTGCAAACCAATCAGGAGTATGAGAAATAATGGCTATTTTTTTTCTATCCACCTTAAGTGTTGTACAGCTCCTTCATGTTTAGACATTTCCTTTGTTTTAATGTCTGGAGTTTTCTTGCTGGTTCAGTCATGGATTTCTGATGTTATGGAAACAGTTTTCCTGTTTTTTCCACCTTCTGCTCACAGATTGTTCTCACATCAAGGAACTTAATTTGTAAAAACAGATCATCTTTGCAATGTGTGGGTATTTCTGGATAAAGTGAGAGCAGTAAATATTTTCTTGGCTGCATGTGCAGAGGAGGTAGAAGCAGTCCTTGTTGGTGCCTTTGAAGCTCTCAGCAGTGAGGAGGGTTTGTTTCAAGGTTATCTTGAAACTCAGACCTCTGAGTTGAGGATTGGAGGCTAAACTGCATGTGCTGATAAGGAGACTGAAGCAGGGAGTTATAGAGGATAGATTTTTACCTTTCCATTTGCTGATTTGACCCTGGTTTGGGAATTCAGGAGCTCCCATCATTTGAAATTTGAACAACATTCAAACCGGTTCTTTCTACATCTCAAGCACTGCAAGAAATCAATCTACTCAGTGTTGTTTTGGGTAGAGATCTGAAGGGAGGATTCGTGTTTGTGTATTCCTTCTTAAAAAGATGGTAACACTAAATAGAAAACACGTGCAGTTATAGACAGCTGGGAGCTCTGGGATGCTGCTTTGACCTCTTGGCTGTGTGCTCACTGTTATGCCAGATTCACTCGGGTAGATGCACCAGTGCAGTTGTGTGGCAGATCATCTCAGTACACTCACACAAACTTCAAAGCTCCTAGCAGTAACTCTGGCTGTAAGACAGTGGAAGAAAGGTTTCTCAAATCAGATGGGGCCAAATTTATCTCTGCTAGTCTCTTTAATGATGTAGGTGTGGCATGACTTAGATTCTACTTGGCTCTTACAGACAAAGACTTAATAGAAAACCTCTCTAAAAGCAAGAAGCCTAA
The DNA here is from genome assembly GCF_023343835.1 of Lagopus muta. Taxonomy (NCBI): domain Eukaryota; kingdom Metazoa; phylum Chordata; class Aves; order Galliformes; family Phasianidae; genus Lagopus; species Lagopus muta. The sequence continues at coordinate 1,826,578 of NC_064456.1, forward strand.
ACTGGACCTAGTGTTTGAGGAATGGGATGTAGCTGGTCTTCCATGGTGGTTTTTAGGCAACCTCAGAAGCAATTACAAGTCCAGAAGTAATGGATCAACAGATATTCAGACTAACCAGGTGTGTAGACATTTTAAAGAGGTGCACTGTATTCTCTTCCTCTCCTCTTTTGCTTTCCAATAATGTTATTGTCCTTTCTCGTCCCTTCCCGCTTCAGGATTTTCAGCCTCTCCCTTCTGTGTTCCAGTCCCAGCCTTTCACATCAGGTGGTTGGTTAACCTTTATATTGTTCTGAAATAAACAAGGCACTCTGTTATCTGCAGGAGGCCCTTCTGCACTCCAGAGCTTTGATGGTATTGCAGTAGGTGCCCCTTCCCTGTGTTGAAAGTTGTTGCTCAGTGCAGATGTTGATACCGTGGTGGACAGCTGCTGTATGGCCAGCTTGCAAGGGCAATGAGCATCGTGCTGCTCCCCACCAGGGGTGTCTTTGTGAGAGTAGTGCCCTGCCCCTTTCTCTCCTAGGCATGACTGGAGAAGCAGCCCAGGGCCTGGAAGGAAAAAGGGAGAGGCATTCGCTGTGGCTGCAGTGCTGGTCCTCCTGCTGTTGATGCCCTGAGCTCTAAGTGGTCTCTTCTATTTCTTCTCCAACAGGATGTAGACACTGCCATTGTTTCAGATACTACTGATGATTTGTGGTTCCTCAACGAAAGTCCCTTGGATCAGACCAACACTGCAGTCAAAATGGAAACAGCTGACTGCGAGGAAGTGAAGGAAGGTGACAAAAAGGTACCTTTTCATGCAGGCACCACGTGTGTGTGCCACCAGTTGGCCTCAATGAAGTGCAGAATCCTTTGTTTTTCCCCAGCCTTTCAGTGCTGTGTTAACACGTGAGGAGCTAAGTCTGTAGCCACCCAAATTTGTGTTAGAAAAGGCTGTCACCATTTCATACACAGAGTGATAGCTTTCCTTCTAGTCAGTCTGGGTTTCAGTTTAAATGTGTGTATTTTCCAGGCACAAAATAAGTTTAAAATTACTGGCCAATCTGAGGTTCTAATTAGGTTTGTCATAAGAGGAATTAATCAGATGTGTGTCAAAGTAATTCAGCTCATGATTCATGGAATTTAGTAGGAATACTCAAGTATTTGTGTCTGCGTTGGTGTAATTTCTTTTTTTCTGTGTGTGTGTGCATTAGAGAGAGAGAGATGAATTCATCACAGGAAAATCTGACTGTAAACCAGCTCAGTGCAAGTTATCAACAATATATGGAATAGATAAAGTACACAAAATGACTTTTCATTCACTTCTGTGAATTAATTCTCATGGTGATTATATCATCATTTTCGTTTTGCTGTACAGTTAGGCACATCATAAGTACAGGTTGTTGCAGCTCTTCTGACAGCATTTCTACTTTTCCCAGGTGACTGAGGATGCATGTTTGCATGACTTTGAGGATTCCCAGTGTTTAAGTGACACAGATACAGAAGCTGCTTCTGAGGTAGGCATCCCTTGGGTCAGAGTTCCTTGCTTTGGAGTATGCTGCAGCCCTACCTGTATTTAGGAAAACTGCTCTCCCAGCTTCTACAGCTCCTTCTTGCAGTAGGAGAAGCATTAGAGTGTCCCTGGCATAGGGCAGCTGAGTCATAGCTCTTGCCCTTGCTTTCTGGGGTAACCAAGTAAGCTACTGTCAGTTGTGCACATTCAACAGATGCTGAATGATTATGGAGTCTGGCAAATGTATTCCTAGCTGATTGCAGGAGCTCTACTCTTGAGTTCAATAAACTGCACAGCTTGAGAACACTGTATTCTTCCACAGGCTGGGAGAAAGGAAGGACAAATTTAATGCTTAAGGAGAGACCTGCATTTTTAGAATGCAGAGTAGTAAAATTCTTAGGCTTTCTGAGGTGCTGATAATTGAATCGTGCATCTGCAAGCCTCAGTAGTAGCATCCTATCTTGATGAAGCTTTTTTGCTGCTTTTCCTTTGTTGAGGAGAAGAACTGTTAGCAAGAATGCACTAACTGCTGTTTTTGTCTGCCCCAATCATTCTTCAGGATTGCTGGCAATGCACCAAATGCAAGAAGTTTAACTCTCCAGGCAAACGGTACTGCTACCGCTGCTGGGCCTTACGGAAGGACTGGTACTCAGATTGTCCCAAACTCACTCATTCTCTTTCTCTGTCCAACATTGATGCTATGCAAAATGAGAACAGTGATGAAGGGATCGATGTCCCGGATTGCCGAAGGACTGTTTCTGCTCCAGTTGGCCCACCTAAAGACATGTGTGTGGTAGAAAACAAATCACACGGAGATCCCTGCGGCTCTATTGAGTCCTTGGATTTGGCACGAGAATGTGAAAGCAGGGACTCTCTGTTGCGTTTCACTGAGCGTAAAAAGGAGGAAGAAATACAGTCTTTAGAGAGTATAAAAAAGTTACTGAATCCTTGCTTCCTGTGCCATCACAGACCGCGAGATGGGAATATTGTCCATGGCAGGACTGCTCACCTTGTGGCCTGTTTCAAGTGTGCAAAGATGCTGAAGAAAAAGAGATCACCTTGCCCAGTGTGCAGGAAGGACATTGAGATGGTGATTAGAATCTTTATGGGGTAGTTGTGCCCCTTCAGGCCTTCTCTGCTGAAGGATAGCACACACATTTTCTTGCACTCTACGCAAACCCTAACTTCAGAGCTCGGAGCATGAATACCAAAGACAGTTAAGATTCCAAACTGACCAAGAACACAGAAGTCAACCCTGTATGTCATATCAAGCAGTGACCATTTCTCCTATGTGCTTAAATGAATGCCTGTTGGGAGTGGGGAGGGACCAGAGTGTTGGTATCGATGCCCTAGCTTTGAAATTATCCAAATCTTTTAAATTGAGTTCAGTAGTTTCAGAAGGCTTCTCTGTTCTGATAACTGATCCTTGCAGAAAGCAAGTTTTGGAGTTATGACTTTGGCTGTTGGAGTGTTCTCCAGGAAGTCAGACACTGTGCAGTGTCTTATAAGGGAAGAGTGTGGTGTGGGAAGGATGGGAGGGAGGGGTAGGTGAAGAGGGTTGGGATTTTCATAAGCCATTTCTCCAAGGATCAGTTCTCATGAAGGCAGTGAGAAGTAAATAGGCAGGTTTCCAATCATCCCTTTTTTTTTCTTTTTTTCTTTTTTTTTTAATGTGTGTTAGATAAAGTGAAAATCCTTTGCACCCAGACTTGAAATAAGTCCTCTCGAGCTTGTAATTTGTAGCTATCTCAGGTCATGTGCCAGTTGGCAGAAGAATGGGGTGTTACACTGTGCTTTGTTATTAGATCTTTTCATTTGTATTGATTCTCTTTCTTTTTTTTTTTCCATTTAAGTACACTTCTGTGTCAGCTTTATAGCTTTGTTGAAGCCTGTCCAGTGTTAGCTCAGAATCTGGTGTGCCAACTGGATTAAATCATAGCAGCTCTTTGCTCATAGCACCAGTGCAACTTTCACCACTGCTTCGTTTCATCAGGTCAGTCGAGAAGATGCATCACTTCGTGTTATCTGGCTTTGCAAACAGGATACAGGCCTTTTTGGGGATAAAAGCAGTCCTGCAAAGCACTGATTGCAGCTGGTTAGTCTGTGGGCTCTGTTTCTTGTTCGCTCTTTTGAGTTTTCTCTGCTGATATTTTTTTTTACCCTGTGATTTAATGCTTCAGATCTGTTTCAGCACATTTGTTCTGTCTGTCCTTGAAAGCTACCCGTGTTTGCTCTGCTGTTTGTTAAAGCTCAGTCAGGACTTGCAGTTTCAACATGTCTTACTCTTTTCTGAGATCATTTGCTAGAGTGCTCAGCTCTTCCTCCTCTTGTTTCCCTGATGCTTTGTGTTCAGAGTGTTACCCCATAGAGAGGACCTGTGCTCTCATAAGCTGAAGGCAGGAAGGTGCAGTCCAGAAGCAGGGAGGAATTCTAGGGGTGTAAAGCCTTGAGGCCCCCAGAGGGCTGCCTGCAGGCATTTAGGGTGCTCTGAGATCCTGTTCCTCTTCCAGCCTTCCCCTCTGTGCATTCTGGACAGGGCAGAGTACTGCAGAGTCAAAGGGAGAAGGTGGTGCTGTGGGAGAAAGTGCTGAGCATAACTTTAAGTTTCCCAAGTCTTTATTTAAAATGTAACGTTAGCAAACAGTCTTGCCATCTGTCTATTCTGGATTCTCTAATGTGAGCCGAGAGGTGGGGGAAGGCAGCTCTCAGCTTGTTCTTCAGTGCTTTGAAGGCCTGTATCCTGTAGCAGTAGTGCCTTCCCCTCTATCTTTCAGTATACAGGCATTTGAATTCAGTCCAGCTTGTAGGATGCACCCTGCTTTGTCATCTTCTGCACGATTCCCTCTCCAATCTGGGAAGTGTTCTGCAGATAGGAGAAAAGAAGGTAGTGTTTAGAACTCAGAGCTTCTCTAGGCTGCCTCCCAGTTGTTTTTCACACTCCTTGTGCTGGTCCAGTCCTAGCAGGTGTGCAATGGAAGGCCCCAAGGCCTGCCTGGCTGAAGGTCCCAGCAATCTCTGATGTCAAAGTTGTTTCTGTGCAACGATATTGGAATAGGTGCTATATGCAATCACTGCCAGAAGTCAGATCAATTTTATATTTTACAGAGTATTGTGATTATTTCCATGTTGGTTCTTACTGAGGCTGTTATTGTTGGCTGTTATTTACAGCCGTGTTGTGTAAGAGGATAACTGTCTGACATTGCTGCACTATCTGAGTACATGGGAGTCAGTCCATGTGGATAAGTGTACTTCTTGCTCCCCTAACAGAAGGGCTGTTCAATGCAGGTGATGCACTTTAGTCACGCTAAGCTCAGCAGCGTTATCTCCTTGAATCAGAAGGGAGTTCCTGCCCTGTAGTTGCTTCCATCTTCAGATGGTTTTTCCTTTTTTTAAGGAGCTTGGGCAGTGTGCATTGTGGCACTGCAGCACTTCTGAATACTGTGAATTCTCCCTCCCCCCCCAGTTGCTTCTGAGAACAAAATATTTTGCTAAAAGCAGCTTTACCCAATTGTTAGCTGCACTAAAAAGCAACTTGTGTTGACCAAACAAATATCAGGAGAGTGTAGGTTCCTGCAGTGGGTTGAATATCCTTACCAAAACCCTCCTGAGATCTCTATGCAGCTTCTGTTATGAAATTAAAATTGTCCACGTTGCAGGGGGTGATAAAGAAATCGAATCTGTGGGATAAGCTTTAGAGTCACGATCTTCTGATCTGTGGCTTTTCCTTGAGTGTGACCACGTTGTTTACAACATGCATTTGCCAAGTTGTTCATTCTTTTTAACTGAAGTAGTGCTCGTGATGTCTAACAACGTTACAGTTGGTCTTCCTTTCTCTAAAAGAATAAGCTATTGCAGTGCAAGTGGAGCTGGGGTGCCTGGGTTGTGGCTAAGGTGGGTGGGAGGGTTGTAGTGAGGGAGAAAGAGGGAAGAAGAATGTTTTATTGCTTTAACTGAGGCTGAATGAGGTGGGATTCAGAAAGCTGCTCTTTAGGTGACATGCAGGGAGTGCAGGCTGGAGGTGTGGGTTGAAGAAGTAGCTCAGAGCACTGGGTTGTAATATTTCCTTTGCAGTGCCGTGGGATGTTGGCCAGCCAGTGCTATATTAGTTTCCTTTTCCACCTGTGCTTTTGGTTGGAGGTGGGTATTGTGAGCTCATGTTCTCTGAAATCATCCCTGGCATCTCGCTGTGCAGAACAGCTCCTCTCTTAGCGTGATTTTCCTATGAAGTGCAATATGGCAGAGGTGGTCTGTGGGTGAGCTTAGCAGTGTTGCTGCCTGTCTGTTTTAGGAAGGGCTGAGCACAGCTGCCTTTCAGCTGTCTGATCAGAAAGGCTTCTGTGCTCTTCACTGGCTGCTGGTCCCCAGGGACCTGCTGATATCTCAGTGTGCTCCCATGCTGGGCTTCATTCATGAGATCCCTCTGCTTTTCAGCCAGAAGTTCTGGTGCCATTTAGCTCTGGAACCAGTGCACTTCTTCCATGGGTATTTAAACAGAGCGTGGGATCCATGGATCTGTGCAGTGCTCTGCAGTGTGAATCCATGTATTCACCTTCCCTCTGTCTTGACAGCTGGAGCTGCACGCACTGCATTCAATCCTGCAGGTCTTCCCAGTTTAAGTGCCTCTGTGTAGTTTCTCCCAGTGACTTTTGCTTGCTGCTGCAGCTCCCTTACCAGCAGTTTGCTCAGTTGTCTGTCCCTCCTCTGCTGAGCTACATAATTAAGCTGAATTTATCATTGCCAAAGCTGTGACCCAGGTTGAACATTTGGAGCAGCCCTCAGAGTGCTTGTTTCTTCTGAGTGCTGGGCCTTTCCTTGAAGACATTAATGAACTTTCTGCCTCTGCATTGCATTGTATTTATTAAGGTGCACTCATTAAGGTGTGTGATGGGAACCATGGTACAGCTTGCCAATGTCCTCTCCATCCTTCTGCATCCAGCGTTGATTGTAGCTGATACTGAGAAAGTCTTGGCAGAAAAAAAGTGGCTGTTGGACAAATGGAAACGATGTGAGAACAGAGGGCTTGGAAACCCAGTGGGGTAGCTTGCTTTTGCCTGTTCTGAGCTTTGTCTTCCTCATCTGGAAGAAGAGAAATGCTCTCATTAGAGGCCTTCGGTGGAGACAGTGCGGTTAAGTGATGGAAGAAGAGCCTTTGTCCTGGCATGTTGTGTGAGGTGGAAGACATTCCCTGAATCTTGTTGCATCTGAACACCTGCAAGGAGCATCAGGATCCTCGAAAAGGAGGTGCTGCAAGGCTGTTTGTTCAGGATCAAGAAGGACATCTGCAGGTGGTGTGGGGGTGATGAGCAGCGTGTGCTTGGAGCAGCTCCAGGACAACAGATCACCTCCAGGCAGCAGCTTTCCAGCTCCAGAAATCTTTGTTGTTGTTGTTACCTATCCAAAATGGCTGGCATTTTCCCTGCTCCTTTGATAGTAAGCGAGGCCACTCTGTAGCCAGCTGCTCATCAGCCACAAGCTGCTTTAACACCTCTGCACCTTGCTCTCTGCACTTGTTCATATGAATACAGACAGCTATTGTGATTGCAGCCCTGTTTTTCTGGGCTTTTACCCTGGTTGTGTGCATCTCCTGCCCACGTGTGTGTGCCAACACCACATCCTGCTGCTCCAAGCAGGCGCTTCAGCAGCACGTGGCTGCTGAGCTCTGCAACAGCTTCATCATCTCTGTTTCATATAAGGCATAACCACCTTTGAGGATTGGTCCAGGAGGATGCACGAAGAAGGCAGGAGCGTGTTTTACCTCTGGCCAAGATAATGAAGACCTCTTGTTGTGCCAAGTGTGTTCTCCTGCCCGCTCTCCATAGCTCGCAGGTTCCTGAATCTGTTTTTCTTAAGAGAAACTGTATCTGTTACCCACCCCCACAGTCAGCACAAGCAGGAGCTCTCACGGAACGACCTCTGCGTTTGCACTATTTATAAAAGGCACGTAGCACGGAATGGATGGCCTGTTTTTGTGTCCTGCGCCTAATGAGTTTAATTAAATAAAGCACATCATTCTCTTGACGATGTAGGTTAATTTTTTTCCATTCATGCTGCCTTTTGGGGAAAGCTTTAAGTAAAGGCCCATTACCAGACGAGTCACCTGTGCTCTTTGTATGTTTGTCTTCACGGGGAGGCAGAGACCTGCCAGCCCTCCCCATGCTGCAGGTGGAGGGGAGGTTCTACTGCAAGGATTTGTCTGCAGCCATGGTAGCGTGGGGTTGGCTTAGCCTACCTGTGGAAGTACTTGCTGTGTGGTTTAGGAGCTGGAGCAGCTCCCAGTCCCACTGCCACCCCTCCTGCAGCTCCCAGGCCGTGCAGCTCACTAGAGGGCACCCGCCTGCTGCTGCTGAAGCAGGATGCTGGCAGCTTCCTTGCAGCACTCAGCTCCTCGCCTCTGGGCTGTGCACAGTGAACCTTTAATGCTGGCATAAATAGGTTGCGTTGGGCAGTGGGGGTCCTGCGGTTGGGATTCAGCTTGCCTTCGTTTCCTCTTGGTTTATGGGGCTGGTTGGAGACCAGCAGGCTGCACGTACTCAGGAGGAAGACAGATGAACACGCTCTGCTCTTTTGTGTTGGAAGGCAGCACCACGTACGCCCTGCAGTGATTGATCTCTAGCTGCTTGCCAAGGAGGAGATGCTGATTCATAATAAGCGTCTTGACTGCATTGTAGGAAAACAATAAAACTCCACCTGTGGCATCAGAACAGGAGAAAGGAGAGCTGCTTTCCCCATCCCTGACACAACGAGACCTGCTGGCAGGAGGCAGAGGTGGCTGTGTGGCTCCTGTGCAGCCCCCTGCTTGCTCCTGGCTGTATTTCTCTGAGCAGCTTTGGGGAGGGCTGGAGTCCAGGATCACCTGTTGGCAGGCAGCTGGTTTGCACCCAGCAGCCATTCCTGTTCTACCCTGTAGCAGCTGTAGAAGCAGTAATTAGGTTTGCTGGTAACCCCTGCGAATCTTGAAGCCTGCAGGGAAGTTCCTGGTTCTGCCCCTGCTGTCTTCCCTCAAAGTAACCTTACTTTGCACCCTGCCAGCAAAACCAACCAATCCCAACATGTTCCAAAGCACAGGAGCTGCACGAAGCAGATCCCATGGAGCAGAACGTTAAAACACTCATCAGCTTCTGAAGCAATTCCCTTCCTTCTGCAGGTCCCAGATGAACGAGGTGATGCAGTGCTGCTTTGTGCACTCCGTGCAAGAGGAGCCCTCCCTGAGAAGGAACGATTGCATCGCTCCTCTGGGAGCCTTCCTGTATGTGTGCAGCTGGCCAGATGTTTCCACCAGGCTGGGGTAGGGAAGGAGGCTGTTACAGAGCATCTGTGTTCATCCTGCAGAGCTTGGCAGGCTGAACAAATCCTCCCATTTCTAACAAAATGTATTGGAGCAAGATGGAATTGCTCAGCTCAGAGTTCAGCTTAACTGGGAGGGCTGGTGGGGTGTGAAATGCTGAAACGAGGTGGCCGTTCATCTCCTGTGGGAAACAACAGTGCAGAGCTGGCATTTCATCCTCATAGGTGCAAGTGGGATGTGGTTCAATGGGGAAGAGGTTAGCAGGAAATGAAGGCTTTGTTTTTACAGCAGCATGCCATATAGCAGGGCTGCTCCTGCGTGGCTGCTGCTTTCTGAAGTCCTTCAGCCTCATCTTTTGTAGGAAAGCAGTGGTTTGGGGGCAGTGTCAGTGGCCCAGGTGTCAGCAATAGGGAACCCTCTGAACAAAAGCCCTCTGGAATGCAATCCATGTGACAGAGCAGCACACTGGACAAAGAGTCACCTGGCTCTGGAGTAGTGGCAAAGTCTGCATTAAACCATCCTGGCACTGCAGTACCCCCTGTGCACCCAGCAGTAGATCAGGAAGGACGTTTCCCAGAGTGATTCAGTGGGATGCTTGAAGTGGCACATAAACGTTTGCATATTGCTGCGAGCGTGGGAGCAGCTTTACAAGTGCTAGGTGTTATTATTTTGTTTGGAAACGGTGTTCTCTTTAAAATCAATACCACAAAGAAGAATACAAGAGCAAGCGAGTTAACTTGCTACAATAGTCTCATTACTGCCATTAGCAGAGGATTGTAACCCACACTGACAGCCCTTCCAGCTCCAGCTGTTCCTCTCACTTGGCATAAAGCAGCACTCACTTCATCCTGACAGCACTCTTATCTCTGACCCTTGCTTGGAAAATTGTATTTTCTCCTCCTACCTGGAAATAAAATGTTGTAGACGGGCCTTTAAACCATAAAGAAACAAAAAAATAACCCTGGATGTGGCTTAAAACACTGCCCATGAGCACTGTGCCATCAATCAGCCCTGCTAGCACTGAGCACAAGGAGCGTGGCCCATTCGTTAGGTGGGCAGCACATCCTCAGCTATTCACCCTGTGCAGGGAATTGGTGACTGCATGGCTGTGCATCACGGTGGGAATGCTCATCCATCCTCCTGTGCCTGGATTCTGCACGTGCATTGAGTTCCCATCGCTCTCTGATGGTTTGGGTCCTATCCATCCAACAGCTGCAAGCTCTCACTTTGGGTCTGAGGCCTGCCCTGCTGATGGGGGATGTTTAATTCATCTCCTTGGCTGCTCTATCCTGATTTAACGTCCTATAGGTGCCACTTATCACTCTTCTCCCCACTTTCCCTTAACGCTGTGCGATTCCCCTGTTAAATATTTACTGTTCTCTCCATACCAGTGAGGCTCACCGTTCCCTTCAATTTCAATTAAAGATTTACCAGGTGGGCATTGGCATCCATGGTTCAGCCCTTGTCCAGCACAGAGCATCCGTGTCGCTATGCCAGGACGAGGCAAAGCCTCATCACTGCTGTAATATTTATAATGAACCAACTTTTTTAAATCAATATTTTATTGGGGAGGTTGCTGGGGTAATTCACGCTCCGAGCATCCTGCCTCCACCAGAGAGAAGCCTGGCCTATTAAGAATAATTAACTTTTTGCTACTTACCTTTCGTGAAGTCGTAAATCTTTAATGCTGGCTGGGAGTTTAATAATGGAGGTTGTGACCTCAAAGCTGACAGCAAGGTTGGGGATGGAAGGGGGGGGAAGCTGGGAGCACAGTGAGGATGGAGGGCACAGGATCTGTGCTCTTCCAGCCCAGCTGTACTCACACAGCTGCTTTGCATGGAAGGAGAAAACCCCCACATTTCCATGCAAGCTGCTGCCCCCATCCATCCTCTTCGGGCTCTTTCTCAGCTGCTGAGCAGCACTCAGAGTTATGTTTCCAAGCAGGAAAGGCAGAAGGCTCCTCATCATCCCCCCCCCCCTTACAGACACCAGGATTTTGGGATGCACCACAGCCTCTCCCCCCATAGCAGATGTTCCCCCCTCTCCTGCAGCCTGCTGTCGCTCCGCTGCATTATTTATCCACTCGGTAACATTTGCTGGGATTTAGTGTTTAATAACTGTCACTCCAATATATCTTTCCTTAATCCCCCTCAGATCTGGCACGGTGGCAATTTTAAATATTTATCAGCTCCGTTTGTGTGTTGGCTGTTAAGGTTGCAATTTTCTTGTAATTAAAGATTTACAAGATGCTGCGTGAGGTGTACAAAGGGTTGGTAAGGACCAAAGCCCTCTGGCATTCAAGCTGCAAACCAGCAGCTCCCCATAGGTTTTCCATGGGTCTGAGTGATAGGGCAGCCACCTCCATGCATCTCCAAACAGGTTTTGCTGTTGTTTTTCCCCACTGCTGCTCTCAGTGTGGCTCCTCGTGGTGCAAAGCAGCTATCTGCAAGGGATGGGACTTTCAGCCCCCTGCTGCTGTGGCTTTGTCCTTCCAAACCCTCACACTGCTGCTCTCCCTATGGCTCTTTGCCTGCTCCTCCCAGTTGGGTTCCAGCTCCTTGTTCCCTACCAGCATCCATTTCTCATTAGCAGGAGCCCTGCCACATGCAAACCCAAACAAAATTTCCCCTCCCTGTTCCTCATTAGGATTTAACACAGCTCCAGAATGAGTCCACGGATCCCTGGCTCACCAGCATCCGTAGCACATTGCCGTGGTGTCACAAAGCAGCACTGTGTCCCCAAACCTTTGCTTCTTTGGTGACCCCCCCAAAGCAGCAGGTGAGCCCTGAGCACCCCAGTGCAAGGGGGAAGCATCCCAAAACACAGAACAGGGATTGGAAATGAAGCAAAGCAGCTAATTGCAAAGCACCCCCTCCCAACACCAAGGAGGTCAGTGCTTGCCTGGCTCAAAGCAGACCTCCATCTGCCCCAGCTGCTCTCCATCAGTGTGATTGATGGGCACCTCATTGCCCACCTGAGCTCAACTGAACCCATTTCCTCAGTGGTTGGCTCGTGTAGGAAGCTAGAGCTGCAGTATGCAAGGGGCTGAGCAGCTCTCCTTCCGTTTCCCCATCTTCAGAGCATTGCAGCAGAGCAGGGAGAGGTGATGGAGCGTTTGGAGGGAGAGATGCTCACCGTGGAGATTGACAGGCAGGTCTTCCTGGAGGTTTTTTGAGCTGCACCTGCTTCATCCTAATGGCATCATGCATATGGATAACACTGCTGACATTTCCCAGGGAGGTTGGACGTTTTAATTCAAATCATTCTGGAGGAAGTGCTGGAGGAGAGGCCTGCTTTGATTCCCTAATGAACCAATAACGATGTGCCCACTGCACTTCTCTGGGAGCCCAAAGGACGGGGATGTGGGGGCTGCCCAGCAATGGGTGCTGAGTGCAGGGCAGTGCTGTGGGGCTGCATGAAAGAAGGGCCCCTCTAGAAACCTGTTTTATTAGGAGTTTAAAATAGAGCCTGGCGTGCTGTGTTCTCAGTTGGCTCTGCCAGAAGCTCTCTTGCATATGGGATCCATGATGCTGCTTGCACTGAGAAAGAGGAGGAGGGATGGAGGGTGGAAGAAGCAGAAATGAGACATGGAGAAACGAGAATCCAGCCCTGGATCTGCTTTGACTTCGGTGGCAGATTGAAGAGCTCTCCTGCTTTCCACTGCAGGCTCAGCCTGCGAGCAGAGGAGGATCCATGAGCCCTATAACGCTTTGCAGCCACTATAATTCACCCTGAAAAGCTCATTTCTGGCCTGATGCCCCCAATCAGGAGCTGGAAATGGCACGAAAAATTGCAGAGGGGAAATTTATTGCTGGGCTTGGTGCAGGATGCTGAGATTGAGCTGTGCAGTGAGGGCTGTGGGGTGCTGCCTCACAGTGCTGCATGGGCTCCAGCATGGGGACAGAGAGGGGTTTCACCTGACACAGCACACTGATAATGAACATCAGCAGCAGTGAATAGTGGATGAGGCACTGATGGTGCTCTCCAGCTGCTGCCCACAGCCAGGTCTATGGACAGGGGGTATAAATGGTTTGAAAACAGCTCCTTTTGGGAGTGAGGGATTTGGGATCTCCCTATGGAGGAAGGGAGCTGTACCCTGCCCCAGCTGAATTTACTGCATGCATCTTGCATTTCAATCTCTGGTTTGCAGCACTGCTTATTTCTCAGCAGCTCTTCCAGTGGCTTGCAGCAGCCATTTAACTGACCTGCAGTGCAGTGCAATGGACCCCATTCCTTTGTGACTTCAAATGATGGTCAGAGAAAGCAGGAGAGCAGATTCCATGCTTTCTTCTCCCCTCACTTCCCACAGTGTACAGCAGTGCAGGGGCTGAACTGTCCTGGGTCCCATTCCCTCCTGCATCTGAAGGTTTGTTACCATCAAGCCCTCTTGCTGCACAGCAGTACATACAGAAATTTAGAAGAAAAACAAGAATATCCTTCCTCCCCCTCTCCCCCTTCCTCTTTCTGTAACATCACCCTCCGAAGTTTACAAAACAGCCATGAGATTGCACTTGCAGGACATGGGGTTGCAATCAGGCAGCCCTACAGGGATGCCCATTAAGAGATGCGTCACTGCTGCCACTTCTGCTCCGTTTGCCCCATGTGGCTGCCATCCATCCCCGCTGCTTCGCTCTGGGGGATGGCAGCGAGCAGCAGGAAGGAGCTGGGGGTGGGTTTGTGGCTGATTACTCAAGAAAAACAAGAAGCAAACAAAGGAAAACTCATCCTAAAGGGAAAGACTTTGTTGTTTTTTCTTCCTTTTTTTTTTTTGTTTTTTTTTTGTATTTCCAAAGCAAGGACTGTCCAACCAGGGCGTGTGGGAAGGGGTGACCTGCTGCCCATCCCTATGGCTCTTCAACCATCCCAGCTGTCCCAGGGCTGCTTCTAGGAGCTACACGCAGATCCAGACCGTGTAGAGCTCTGCAAGCCCCGCGGCCAAGCTCTGCTCCTCGACATCCCCACGCTGCTTTGTCTCTTAGCCAAGTCTGTGATATTACACCATGTCTCCACTTTTTGTTCTGTTTTGTGTGATTTTTTTTTTTTTCTTTTTCTTTTTTCTTTTTTTTTTTGGTAAAAAATAGTTTCTCCCTCCCTCTCCCCACCCCCATTCCCTACCCAACCCAACCAATGTGACAGCCTTCAGGAGTCCAGGGGTGCTGCCTGCACCTCCACAGCCAGGAGCTGCCCGCTGCGTGGCCCCTGAGCCCAATGCTGGGCGAGATGAGGGTAAACCACTTGCACAGCCCCTGCATCCCATAGTGCATCACCAGCCCTCCTGGGCTCATCCCCAAAACCACAGCGAGCCACCAGGCCGGTGGCCAGCAGCAGGATGCTGAGTGCCAGCAGTGTCAGGAGGCACTGCCTGTCCCCCAGGAAGCGGTGGTGGCGGATGGCCTCTTTAGTCCTGGCGTTGACGCACGCCACCTTGGCCTGCAAGTCTACAAAGGCCACGTGGAGGCAAGCCCAGTACTCCGTGTCCTGGTGGAGCCGGGTGATGTTGTACGCGTGGGTCCCCAGCGGGATGCGAGCGACGTTGGTTGTGTCCAAGCTGGAGCTGAGCAGGAAGCTGGACCAGGTGAGGTTGGAGGAGACAGCGTTGAGGTGCGGCTTCCAAGTGAGCAGGATGTGGTAGGGCTGGATGTCCAGCACCACCAGCTCCAAGCTGGCCTCGCTATGCGGGAAGGAGCTGTTGACCAGCACGGTGATGCTCTTGGTGTCTGCTCCCAGCAAGTTGTGGGCCACGCAGGTGTAGAGCCCGGCCTCCTGTGCTGAGATCCCCATGATCTCCAGAGTCCCTTCGGGGTGCACCTTGTAGCGTCCGTCATGTGCATAGGGGATTAACTTCACCCCCGAGGGGGTGACCCAGTAGATCTCCGGATCCGGCTCTGCCATCGCCCGACAATGCAAGGAAATGTTGTCACCATCCGTCACTTCCAGACGGGAGGGAAAACTCTGGGTGGAGATGAGAGGCAGACACCGATCCGCCATCTCTCGGAAGGGGACGTCCCGAATGTGCCTCCTGTTGAGGTCGGGGGGCTCAGCACACAGCGTGGACTGCGGCTCGATGAAGCGGATGCGGGTCTCGGTGCTGTTGACCCAACGGATGACGCAGTCGCAGCGGATGGGGTTGCTGTGGATGCTGATCTCCTGCAGGTTGGGCAGGGACTCGACCGTCTGCTTATGCAAGGCACTTAGGGCGTTGTTGTTGAGCATGAGGGTTTCCATTTGGGGAAGGTGGTGGAAGGCGTTGGGGTGGATGAAGGACAGCTTGGGGTTGTTGGTGACGTCCAGCTTGGTCAGCTCGGGGAGGTTGATCAAGGCGAACTTGTCGATGGACACCAGCTCCTCCATGTTGTTGAGCCCCAGCTCCTTGAGGTGCAGCATGTTGGTGAAGTCACTCTGCCTGACCCTCTGCAATGGATTTTTGTTCAGATCCAGGAACTTGAGGCTGGGCACTCGCTGCAGCGCCCTTTTGGGGACGGTCACCAGCTTGTTGTCATAGAAAGAGAGGCTCTCCAAGCTGCGCAGCCCCTCCAGCGCGTAGTCCGAGATCTCCCGCAGGTTCATCCCAGCCAGCACCAAGCTGCGAAGGTTTGACAGGGGCCTGAAATTCATATCCAAGATAGCATCCACCCTGTTGCCTCCGATCATGAGAATCTCCAGGCTGGGCAGCATCTGGAACCAGCGGCTGTCCACCATCCGCAGGAGGTTGGAGTTGAGATGCAGGCGCAGGAGGCTGCCGAGGCCGGCGAAGGCACGGGGCGCGATCCTACGCAGTTGATTGTGGTTCAGGTAGAGCTCCTGCAGGCTGCCCAACCCTGGGAAGCTGCTGTCGGGCAGCTCGGTCAGCCGGTTCTCCTCCAGGTGCAGGCTGAGCAGCTGCGGCATGCTCTTCAGGCCGAAATCCCAAACGTTAGAGAAGCTGTTCTGCGACAGGTCCAGCTCTGTGAGGTTTCGGAGATAGTCCAGCTCGCTCTGCTCCAGCCTGGCGATGTTGTTGCTTTGCAGAAGCAATGTGTGCGTCCCCGCTGGCAGATCCTCGGGCACGGCAGTGATGAACAAATCATTGCAGTCCACGGTGGCAGCCTCCCGGTACGCAGAGCGTGGGGTGTACCAGGGTCTGATCTGGCACACGCACTGCAGAGGGCATTTCACCTTCCAGGGTACGATGGGGATGGCAGCAGCAGCCACTACGCAGAGCAGCAGCGAGCTGCCCTGGAAACCTCTCATTTTTGGGTGGTGGGACCGGCCTTCCTTCGATCAGGAAAAGCTCAGGGGGTGCAGCCAGAGAGGGGCATGGGGTGACCGTGGTGGGGACGGGGTCTGCAGGAGGAGATGCCCCAAGCGAAGCCCTCGGAGCAATCAGCCCCCACTGCCCTGCCTGCCCCCCCCCAGCTGAGGGCACATCACCCCCTGAGTGGGACCAGTCCTCTAATCAGAGCTTCGCCTCCTCTTCCTCCCCAATGGGTTCATTTTGGCACTCTGCTGCGTTTTCCTGGTTGCTCCTCAAGATCATTCCTGAAAGAGGGCAGACGAGGAGTTGCGTTAGAGGAGACCTTACACACATGGCACGGGCTGGAGAAGCAAAGCCCCATACATGGGAGCTTCAGCATCAGCCCCAAGACATACTAATACATCCACTTCACCTGCTTTGTATCAGCAGCATCACCTCTCCCCTCCCAGCCCAAGAGATGTTGGCTCATGGTTGCTCTGTACAGGGCTACCAGCAGCCCATGGACCTCTCACACCCATCTCATCCTCTTTAGTCCTACATTGCCCTGGCCTGGGGAATCCCACCCCAGCTGCCCTCTGGAAACCAGAAGAGGGGCTGGGACCAACCATGCAACCCCAAGCATGCACCTCAGCACTTAAAGCGCTGCTAGGATCTAATTAACAGGACCAGGAGTGGCTGAACTCATTAGAGGCTCCTGGAAGAATAGAGAAGCCCATTAACCCCATCCCTGCTGGGTGCACCCCCTCGTATCACCCCCTTGTTCTCCCTATAAAGGGCTTCCAAACAAACTTTGTTCAGCATCAACTCAACCAAACTGATGCCAGAATCGATCCCTGCACCGCCTGCTGTGGGGGCACTGCCTTTAAAGCACCTCCTGCATTATAGGAGGGGAAGGTGGTATTGATTTCTGCCGCTTCTGATGGACCCTCATCTTTCTTTTTAAATGCACAGACACTCCTGTGGCTGTAAATCTCTCCAGCCATTAAAATATCACAGATTTTTTTCTCCTTAAGAAGAAATAATACGAAAGAATATATATATGTATTCTAATATGTCATTATGGTTGTGAAGAAGAGCCCAGAAAAGTGCTCTTGCCCAGGGTTGGCTATGGAAAGCCCTGTGTGTGAGGTGATGCTCCAATGGCCTGGGTGGTTGTATAGCAAAAGGACCCGAATTTACAGAAAACCATCATTTTCTGCTTGTGTTTCTGGTTCTGTTGGACACATTCCCCAAACTGATCAGGGAGGGTTGATGCTGTGCACACAGCATTGCATCAAGAGGCAGCAGAAGCCCAGAGGGGGGAAAAAGAAGAAGAAGAAAAAAAAAATAGCACAAAATAGAAAAGCAACGAGAATGAGAATTGATGAGGCACAGAGAAGGGAAGAGTCTTTTCATCAGCAAGTTTGCTGGATGAAGCCAGGAGATAAATCACTGCATGGAAGGAGCTTTGGTCGCTGCTGCCTCTCCCCTGCTGCCACGGAGCAGCCCGGCTGTGGGAGATGGATGGCTGCAGCTGAGCCGGCTCCCTGCCCTCCCCTCTCCCTTAGCAGCAGGGAGAGGGGCTGGTGGTCCCCGGGGTGTGCAATGGGGCAGGAGGTGATGGAGAGCCTCTGTCACCCTGATAGGGTGCTGTCTGTGGAAAGGCAGAGGTTGAGCAGTGGATCTTCTCTGCAAGCAGCATCAATCCTGCAGTGCTGTCCCCGGGTGATGTCCCCAAGGTTTAGCAGCCATCTCAACCACCCTGGGTGCACAGCACTGCCCTGAGCGTGCTGTGAGCTCCTGCCAAACCCTCCTCTTTTCTGAATGGCAGCTTTGCCGAATCTGAGTGTGGCTGTCACAGCTTTCCCATTTCGCTGTGCTCAGGCAGCCGTGAGCCTCTGCATCCCCATCAATGCAGTGCCAGATGAGAAGTGGCAGCCAGATGCTGGAGGACCTGTCCCCCCCTCCTAATGCCTTTTTGCTCTTTTCCAGGGCATGATGCCATGGAGGAGCCCAAGGGGGATCCAACCCTTGCGTGCAGGGAGCAGGAGGGTGGGAACACACAGCTCTGCAGGGCTTTGCAGCCTGAGATGCACACGCTTGCTCCAGCCCAGCAGGATCCTCTCTGTGCACTGAGATACCGAGATCAGACCCGTGTGTGCATCTCTCCTGTGTGCACCCCCACGGAAGGGATTTATGGCAGAGCTTCACCCCTCCTTCAGCTTGGGTGATGTTTATCCCTGTGCTGAAGTCACATCTGCGCTGCTCAAACCTCACAGGTTGTGTTAACGAGAAAACCAGCAGCGAGTTAAAGGGTTCTGTATTGATTGCTTGCAAAACTTGGAAGTAAGGCGCCCTGCGGCGATCTGAAATGCTCCTCTATCCCTCTTTGTCTGCAGCATTCCATCCTGCAGGGCTTTGCTGTGATGGCCCGTTGGTGTGGTGTGGTTGGGGATAAGCACAGCATCACCATGTTAACAGCCTTCGGTGGCTCTGGAAGTGAAATGCCAGTGCTGGAGCATCGCTGTGGGCTGTGAGATGGTGTGGAGCACAGGATCAACCCCGAGCTACAATGTGCTGAGTACATCCCAAGGGATCTCTGAACTGCAGCATTCTGGATGAGCCACAGCTGCGATCCTGGCAGTATCTACTAGATAGCTGTTAATCTCTAATGAATGATTTTAATGATCCCCTGCTTAACATACAATACAATGTGTTAAATCTCATTTAAAGTGCTGAGGTCCAGTCGTTATTGAGGGCTGATGGTGGTGGGGTGGAGTGGGAAATGATGGAGCTGTGGGTGCCCCTGTTTGTGGTGGGGAGTGGGAGGTGATGGTCTATAGAGGCCCTTTTCAATCCCAACCCTTCTGCAATTTGAGGCACACAGCCTCGTGGTGTTGGGCTGATGGTTGGACGCGGTGATCTCAGTTTTCTTTTCCAACCTTAATAACTCGATGATTATTCAATGACTCAAGGATTCTCCCCTCCCCACCCCAGCCATCTGCCGATGCTCCAACCAGCTCTGATTTCCTTCCAGCCCTCCAACAGCAATGGGCAGCACTACCTCCATTGGTGCAGGTGGGATGTGGGAGTGAAAAGAGGAAGAGATGGAGTGCTGCAGCTCAGCATCATGCGTGGCTGTGGCTGGAGACCTCAGCAGAACCTCTGCTGGGTGCGAGTTCTGCTTTTCTCCCACACGAGGAGCTGATGGAAGCTTTGCCATGCACACGTGGCACTGTGGATCAGAGATGCTCAGCCCCCATCTCAGCCTCACATTGGGAGCACAGCAAAACCCTCCAGGCTTGCGTTCTGTTATGTCCATACAAACCTTGTGTACGAAGCAATGGCACAGCAATGGCACAGCAACGCTCAGCGTTTCTAGAAGCTGAATGCCTCCCCAGCCCTCCTGCTGCAATCCTGTGTTCAGCAGCACAGCTGGGTTGCAGCATCAGTACCCCAGGGTGGAAAAGCAGCCTCTCCATTGAGCGCAAAGCAACCGCCCCAGACCTCGGCAGGGAGTTTGCTGCCACGTCAGAAAATAAACCAATAAATAAATAACTACAAATCCACCCAATCCCTCCGGTAACGTGGCAACTCCCCAGCACTGCTTTTCTCATCTGTATGCTTTGTCACAGCCCTGCACCATCCGCCGGGTGAGTGCCATGGCAACGCTGTGGTCTTTAAACACAGGAGTTTGTGCTGTGATGGCAAACAGCATTAGGCAATTTAATTAAGCAGCTGGCAAAGGAAAAACTTCGCCTGTTTGAGGCGTTTTATTAAATTCGGGGGCATTATGCAGCTTGCTGCATGGTTGGAGGGATGCTCCTGCCCCGGCCCTGCTGCAGCTTCAAAGCCAATAAACAGCATGGAGTAGAGGATGGGAAATCCTACATGGATCCTTGCAACCAGCAAAGGCACGGATGGGGCAAAGCCATTCTCTGTGCTGAGCTGCTACCCCCCAGAAAGCATTTGCACAAGGCAGGGAGCAGAGCCCTGGGTTGCTGCTCTGGGTGTTTCTTTCCTCTGTTAAGCCACGTTTTGTGCAAGCAGACTCAGGGACTCTGCTTGCTGCCTGAGGGCCTCGTCCTGCAGCTCTCCTGGCAGGGAGGGAGATAAGGTTGGTTCTGCTCATCCAGGAAGAAGCCAGCAGATAAAATGCTGCCAGGGAGCGTGCAAAGCAAACAGCTCCACTGCTGCATCTCCTATCAGCCCCATCCACCCGCAGCCGGCGGGCAGCAGCCACGCTCACACCCTTATCAGACTGCTGCTCCCCACCCCCCCAACAGTGCTTTGGGTGGTTTTTAATGAGGAGGGTTGGGAAATGAAGCTGCTCTGCCTCATCTTTTACTTTCAGGCTCTGGACCCACAGGTGTCCCTGGCTTCTGTGCTGGCCCTGAGTGGTCCTGTGCCACCTTCCAGCTATGGGAAGCCCCGAGGCTGTTTCATTGAGATAACTCCACCAGGAGCCCTGGGGCTGCCTGGTTTCAGGGTTGGTCTCAGGGTTATCGTGTGCATTTGTAAATGTCTTTCAAAAGCAAGCTGGAAGAGCTGACTGATCTCCCGGCTGGATCGCTGGGAAGATGGATTCTCAGCCTCAGCTTGTGGCTGAATCGTTCCTCACTCTGAAATATTGGTGTCCTCAGCAGACCCTGTGCTGCATTGGGCAGCATCTCGGTGCGTTTTTGGATGCTGCTCACACGACTGGCACATCTCCGGGCTGCAGCAGGGCTCAGCTGTGCGTGGCCACTGCAGCTCTGTCCCCTTCCTCCTCACCCTCCCATTGCAAACAGCCCAAACCCAGAAGCATCCCCGATACCACGGGATGGAGATGGGAGAGGTGGGGATGGGATGGAATGGTGGCTGCTTCCCATCCTTCTACCACCGGCTCCGCTCTGCTGCTGTGCTCATCCTCCAACTTGCTGTTTGCCCTTTCCAACTGTTGCTGCACTGTCTCTGTTTCCAGAATGCTATCTCCCCAATCTTCTCCCTGAGTGGCAATAGCTAATTTAGAGCCCTTCACTGCGTAAAAGCCTCTGAGAGCCTCGTGCAGGGTTCCAAATGCCATTTGGCTCCTTCATCACCCGCAGGCTTTAGAAAATGCTGTCTGCTATCGACGGAGCTCAGCACTGAGTCCATTCAGCTCCCTGCAGTTCTTTTGCTTAGGGCCCCGTGTGGGACCCCCAGCCTTGGGGACTTGCCTTGTGGAGATGCTGCTGTGCCCTTCAGTCCCTGCACCGTGCCCTTGCCAGCGTGCAGCTCTGTGTTTTTACACCAGGATCTTGCTCCATTTGAGGTGAGGTTTAGCTCCATTCTGCCAGGTTTGGAGGCAGAAATTAAGGCTTTCTTCCCCAAAACTCTATGTGCAGTGATGGGGTGCACCATGCAGCATCAGGGAGCTGTGCTGCAGGCAATGCCTGTCCCTGCTATTGCCTGGCAGACAAACAGCCCCAGTGCTGCAATGAGCCACGTGGCTCCTCCTGCCCACTGCACTGCTCAGTTATTGAACTGCCTGGAAATCACCCCCAGCTCTCTCCTAATGAGCTCACTACAGACCTGCTGTCCAAGGCTGGTGAGGAGAGCTGTGCCAACGTGCACCAAATTGGCTCACAGCAAAATGGGGGCATTGATGCAATCCTCTGAGCCCCTCTCCAACCCTTTTTCCTTGCTTCCAAACCACGCAGCCCCCCAGTACAGAACTGGGCAGCAGTGGGATGCAGCAGTGCAGCCTCTGTGCTGGTGAACAGCGTGCTCGTGTCACTTGTGCCATTAGCAGAGCCCTTTTCTTGCTGTCATTTTCTGGTGGCTGACAGATGCTGCTGCTGCCGTGTGACAACGGGGCCATGGGGCACTGGGAATGGGAAGAGGAGGAGGAGGAGGAGGAGGTGGAGGAGGAGGAGGTGGAAGGAGCAGCATTTTCATGGGGGAGAAAGCCAAAGTTTAGTGCTCTCAGCCTGCAGTCTGCCCACAGCCTTTTGTGCTCCAGCTTTCTGGCTGTGGGGCAGGCAAGAGGATGGAAAGGAGAGAAAGTGGTGGGGAAGGAGGGGGGAAACCCTGGAAAAGCAGAAATCCCCAAAGGTGGCAAATCAAGGAGAGCTCTGACTCTTGGCCACAGCACCGAAGGAGGGGCGAAGGCTCTCTCAGATCTCTGCCCGCCCTGCTCTGGTTTTAGGGTGTTTTCGGCAGGATCTCATGGTTGCATGCCCATGAGTGACACCACGGCTTGTTCCATTCCTGGGTGATGGGAGGAGCTGCTATGAATGGATGCTGAGTGCACGAGGAATTGAGCACTGAGATGCAGAGCACCGAGACAGGCACTGGCTGCTTGGCAGAGCCCTGGCCTTGAAAGTGGAGCAGATGCCAGTCCCAGACAGCCCCGTCAATTCCAGCTAATAAAAAGGATATTTTGCATGTTGGGCATTTTGCAGAGGCTTTAATGAGAACAAACAAAGGCTCCTTGGTGCAGATCAGGAGCAGCACCCACTGGTCTCAGCCCACCCCCCTGCACCCATAGGGCCACACAGCAGCTCCATGGGGCCGAACAGCAAGAAGGAAGGTCAGTGCCCCCAAAACAGCCCCGAATGGTGACACTGGAACTGCTGTGCCATGCTACAGCCTGATGTCATCCACTTCCCACGCGGGCTATCCAGGAGAAGGAAGCATCACCAGAAGGGTTAACCTTTTTTTTTTCCCTCTTCCCATTTCCTAAAGGAGAGATTTCATGCCATGCTGAATAAATAAAATAATGTGATATTACAAAAGACTGCAGCGCAGTATATTAGATAGCACAGCACCGTTGCAGGGCGTCTGTCAGCACCAATCACCGTGACTGATGACTTATCAAGAATGGACCTGACATTTCCAAATGAGCTGTTTTGATAGAGCTGTCATTCAAAAGGGATCTAAAATAAAATAATAATAATAATAAAAGCACCCGATAGGAACAGGAAGGGAAAATGGAAAACATTTGCCGCCTTCATCCCGCCTGTTTAAGGCTTCCCAGCTCGGCAGCGAGACAATGAGGTGTGGGGCACAGTTCAGCAGTGCTTTGCTGCTGGGGAGCAGGAGATGGGGGGCTGCAGCCCTGCACCTTGCCCAGCTGGCATGGGGGGCTGCATTGCAAGAGGCTCTTTTGCATTGCAGAAAGCAAGAGTGGGGTTGTGGGTGCCTGCCTCCAAACGGGCGCACGGCCCGGATGGGTGCATGCCATTAGGGTTGGGTGCAGCTGCAGCCCCTCTGTGCTTGCATGGCTGGGAGATGGCGGGGTAGGGAGGGGAAGGAGCAGCTCCAGCCAACTCTCTGTCCTTGGAGGAACTGACAAAATATTGTTTTCCTAAAAGCCCCAGAAAATGCTTTTCGCATGACTGAGCTCCGCGGAGATCCTCATCCATTCGAGGCAGGAGGAGAGGGGCTGCTCTGCGAAGGAACTTTGGGATGTGTCATTAATGGTTTGAAAGGAGTGTGAAAAAACCCAACCTGACGCTGGATGCAGGCGTGTGCATGGATAGCAGGAGAAAATGGTAATGAGCGCAGAACCCAACCACCACAGCTCTGACCTGCAGCGAAGCGGCGATGCTCAGCATCGCCCTGCGCCCTCCAGCCTTGAGCTCCTGCCCAATTAAGCACACAGCTCTAACGGGGTCCTCCTGGCCCTAACGAGCCCCTGTCGTTAGCTGATTGCTGTGCTGTGTCACTGCCACTTGTCAGCACGGTGACAGCAGGAGCAGTGAGGTGACGCTGAGACGTGGAGCAGAGATGATTTGGTCAAATAGGGCAAAACTAAGGACACCCAAATTGCTGCATGGGGCTGAGCTGATGGTTAAGACTCCAGGCAAGGGCCCACATCTCCCTCATTTTGCCAGGAACAGGCAGTGGGGCCGCTGTGCACTGTAGTGTAGGATCCCAGCATAGGGTGCATGGGCTCTGGCTTTGGAGGAGCTCCACAAGCAGCTGCTGTCACAGAATCACAGATTTGTTGAGGTTGGAAAACACTTTTGGAATCGTTGCATCCAACTGTAAGTGTGACCTATTGAGCCTATCCCTACCCACATCTGTTTACACCATGACCACACATCTCTTACATACCTCCAGGCTCGGAGACTCCAGCACTTCCCTGGGCAGACCATTGCAATGCTTGAGCACCATCTGCATGGAGAGATTCTTCGTAACATCCAGTCTAAAGCAGGTCTCCAGCCTACACCAGGTTTCTCAAAGAGAGTCTCATGATCTCACAAGTCACATCTCTGGCTCAAACTCAAACTCCTGCAGCCGTTTGAAGCCATGAGAATCACTGAGCTTAAGCCTTTCCTTCACCAAGATCTGCCCATACGCATGTTTGCATGGTACTGCACCCCAAGTATTTCAATCTATGGCAACTTGAAGCACCTGTTTTACAACCTGGATTAGTTAGTTACTGAAAGGCTGCTTTTATGGTTTCAGATGTCACCCACCAAGTTTTAAAACCTAGCAGGGCACAGAACGTATTTTCCCCTTAAAGAAAAGCTACTCTTCAGTTTGAGCAATGAACTGCCAGACACCATCGTGTCCCCCCCATGGTTTTAATTGGTGCTGTTGGAGAGCTGCACCCCGGGAGGCTCAGCCTCCACCATAATGAAGGAGGAGCATTGAGATTCAGCCCATTTCACCTTCAGGCCCCACCAGATGGGATCTCCCAGTACAAGGGGTGCAGCCACTGCTTCCTTCCATCTAAGCCAGCTATTCAAGTGAAAGGTAATTCAGTGGGATGATGGATTCCTAACAGCTCCAAAAGGCGCAGCGGATGACGGTGCCACGGGGATGTGGGGATGGAGGGGGGGCGACGGCCGGAGATGTTTGGAGGCAGCGAGGTAAAATCAGAATGGGGGGGAAAAAACAGTGCGTTGTTTCAGATTAAATGAGCACCCCCTGCTTCAAAGGGCAGGCGGAGAGGCTAACAGGCTGTGACGAAGCAGAACGCATGGACACGGGCAGCCAATTCCCCTAAATACGGCTTTCTTCGGCCTTGATGTCTGCAAACGAGTGGCCTGCAATAAAAAATGAATGCGTTCCCCTGCACTCCCCACCGTGGGCACGGCTGTGGTCCTGGCCCACCCCATCCCCACGGAGCCCTGAAGTGGTGGGGCTGTGGGAGAAGGAGCGAGACGGCATCACTTAGCCTTCATTAGGCCAAATTAAAATCAGAACCGAGATGACAATTACAATTTGTGCCCAGCTAATTGTTCACCTCAGAAGCTGATCGTTGTGCAGATTGGGGAAATTAATTGTTTGCAATCCCAGGTGGGCTGGCTCTGGAACCTGCTGGAGGCGTGGAGCTCCTATGGGCACCGCAGGCAGGAGATGTGTGCTGCACTGCTGGGGGGCTGCAGACCCCAATCCTTGCTTCAACCCACCCTGAGCAGCTGCACAGTGGCTGAATTTGATGCAGCTTGCAGCCTGGCCCCTTGCATCCTGCACCCTGCTCCTTTGTAACATGCAGCCAGCTCCATGGCTTTCACCCATTGGAAGGGTCTTAACCCATCGCTTGCCATCTTCTCAGTGGCAGCACTGCTGTCCTCACTGCTGGCTGACAGAATGGCTTTGCTTGTGATGTCTCTCTCCATGCCCACCCTTCCTTCTGGGGCTTGGGGTGCTGCAGCCATTGCTGCTCCTGGTGTCAGCCAAGCTCCTGTCAATCAAACCCGACTCTTCAGAGCATCCTGCTGGGATTTAGATTTTTTTAATCCTCGGGGTGCTTGGGAAAGGGTGTTATGAGCACTTGGGTGTAATTATAGCTTCTAATGAGGCTGCCAGAGAGGGGGAAGGTGCCAGATTTCAGCGGAAACGGAGACCTCCAGCTTCTGCCTTCTCCCACCCCGCAGGTTGCTGGCAGGATCTCGGCTGCGACGCTGCTGCGTGGGAGCTGGATCCCTGCAGAGCTGGGGCTGGGCGTGCTGCAGGCTCATCCGTGGGCCAGCACCTTTTGCAACCTGCAGTTGGATCCTTTGCAACCTGCAGCCTGCATCTTTGCAATCTGAAGCTGGGACCCTTGCGACCTGCAACCAGGTCCTTTTGCAACCTGCAGCCAGGTCCCTTGCAACCTGCAGCCTGAACCTTTGTAACCTGCTGCCAGCTCCTTTTCCAATCTGCAGCCTGAACCTCTGTAATCTGGGAAGCTGGGATCCTTGCAATGTGCAGCTGGGTCCTTTGCAACCTGCTGCAATCCCACACTAGAGGGGCTGCTTTTCCCTCTCCTCCTCCTTTTCTCACCTGCAATTCCTCAAGCTGACTGCAGCTCCTCTCCCTGGGATCAGGGTCTCATTTGCTCACTTTTCTTTGGCTCTCAGACAGCTCCTGCAGTCCCAGCAGCCTGGGGCACAGAGCATGGAGCACTGCCAGCAGCCAGGCACTGGGACTTGATCACTCCTGTGCTGCACACACCTAATGAGCTGCACCAACATGACAGCAATAGCAGCTCGTAACACACAACACAAGTGTGTGCTTGTGCCTGGCAGCGATGTGAGTGCTGGAGAGACAGGTGCATGCCAGGAAATGATGGTGTACGTATCCATGACACACCATTGCCCTCTGTTGCGTGCTGCAGATACAGAAAAGCCCACAGATGGTTGGGGTGGGATGAAGCACAGCCTGCAGAGGGAACAGGGAGCAAGATTTTCAACCCCGCTGAGCCTGACGGAATGATGCAGACAGCTCTGAAGCTCTGGACACTGAGTCTTTGTGAAAAATCAAGGCAGCATGGCACAGGAGCTGGGACTGGAGAGAGATGCTCACATCTCTTCCATTTATTCCTACATCTTTCTAATCAACCAAGCAAGCAGCACGCCTGGAGCTGCAGCATGCAAGCTGCTTGAAACCTCCTTTCCAGAGATATGAAATCCATGGGAAAGTATCCATTGCTCCTTGCTTCTCCTGGTCACCCTGAGTCCCCAGCCCACTCAGCACAAGGCATCCCATGGGCATCCTGACCCTGAGGCCAGCACAGGTCTGCTTGGGGTGACTCTATCCAGGCAAGCACAGCTGCATCACCCTGCGGACTCTCCCCAGCTGAGCAGCATGGAAAGAGGATCAATAGGAGCGTGGCTGTAACCCTCCCCCCTTCCTGCCCACACCGAGGCCATGGCAGCATCCTTCAGAGCAGGGATGCTCGGGGCAATGTCAAAAAGCCTTTTGAGCTCTGCTGCCCAAATTTGCTGGCAGCAAATCCAAACTGCTGCGAGGAAGCTGTCACCTGGGGAACACACATCCATGTCAACATGGCACTGGGATGAAGTCTCACTTCCCAGTTCAAGTGCTGGGACAGCAGCTCCGGGCAGCTGAGCGTGGGGTTCATGCACTGCCCTCTGCCCCCAGCCCAGGGGATGCTTTAGGCTGAAGTGCTCTCACTGCAGCATTTTGATACCAGTCCCTTCAGATGGATAAACTGCAGCTCTTTACGCTTTCTTCAGCAGGTGGGGAAGAACAGTTTATTGAACACAGCTTAAAAAAGGGAAGGAATTCCTGAGCATAATTAAAATCTAAGCCACGATGGGACGTCTGCTGTTATTTCTCCAGAGATGCCTGTTGCTGGAGACAATATTTCTTCAGCTAAGCAGTTGTGCTGCAGGCAGGGGATGCTGCACAGGGGCAGGAGGGCAGCTGTCTGCCTGTGCTGACCTGAGGGTCGCAGGCGATGCTTCAGCAGCTCATTAGGACACAACAGCCATGAGGAGCACACGGGTGGCACTGCAGGTTGGATGTCGAGCTGCTCCCAGTGCTGCTGCCAGAATCCTTCCTGCTCTTTGCTCACCCACCAGATGCAACGAGCAGCACTAACAGCAGGCAGGGCTGTGCTATGAAGGAGCTGCTCAGGAGAGCTCAGAGCTGCACTGAAAACCCCACGCTGACCTCAGGTCCTGCTCCATCCCCACAAACTGCAATGGCAAATCGTGCCTAAGCTGCCCCCGATGAACCTGGGCGAGGCGTTCATTTTTTTGTGTGTTAAGCATGGGTTGAAAACAAGAGAGCATTGATTTCTCTCCCCAAGCTGAGTTTTGCACCTCAGAATGCTGTCCAACCCTGCGGTGGTTTTGGGGTTTGCATGAGGCCCCTCTCATTTCTCTGCTTTCTGCTGCATCTCTGTCTTGCTGGAGCAGTCCCTCTCCATCCCCACACATCTGTGCTCTCCTCTGGGTAAAAAAGAAGCTGTGCTTCAGCACTTGCCTTGTGCAAAGGGCTCCAGCTTTTGCTGCTCCCTAGGAAGCTGTGCTGACAACACCAGGGCAGCAACCCCAGCCTGATCCCTGCTGAGAAACCCATGGGATAAATCCATTCTTTGAGGCCGAGGGGAGGCAAAGCAACATCCAGCAGTCAAAGCAAAAAAAAAAAACCACCCAAACCGTAGATTACTGCAAATGCCAATAAGTCATTAGGAATCACAAGAAAAATGTAGGGTTGCCATAGCAACTGCCATGCATGGCTTTTGGGGATGCTTCACCCCTTCCTAGGGCGGGGATGGAGGAAAAGCTCTGCGCTGTGGCATTGTTCCTATTTGGTTTGGGGGTGATGAGCCCCACCTGGGGAGCAGAGAGGCTTTGCCACCAGTGAAAACCTCAGGGACCATCCCAGTGAGATGGGGATCGTGGGGTCTTCCCATCCAAGCAGAGCTGCTGGGCCGTTTCTCCCACCTGGCACAGCCCCGTGGTGCTGAGCCTCACACACAGCTCCTTTTCCACGGCATCTTTGGACAAATGCTTTAGCAAAATGCAACCTATCCCTCTTCTGTTTCCCCTCTGCTTCCCTTTCCTGTGCTCTCCCTTCACCCAACCAGGATTGCAGCAGAACCCTCTGGGTGCCACAGCAACAAAACCCCATTCCCTTCCCCAAAGTGCCACAGGTGCCTGAGCAGCAAGACGCAACAAGATGCCCCACAAAGCAGAGCGAAGGGAGGACGCTGCTGGGTGAACAGGAGCCTCTCACTGCAAACTTCTCCCCCTCCCTGCTGGGCTTTTTCAACTCATTTAGCTCCATAATCCCATTACTGACAGGCGCTGCCCAAGGAGACTCTTTGCATCAAGGACACCAGCAGAACCAAGGTTGGCCCCAAGCCCTGGGCAGGATGGAGCAATGCAGTGGGAAGTGATGCCTTAGCACCCATCACCCATTTCCCTTCTAAGCACAGCAGTTTCCCAAAGGAAAATGACTTTGACTGCATGTTCCTCCTGTTCTCAGTCCCCATTCAGCACTTGAGAAAACATAAAATAAAGCAAAATGTGACGCTGGGCTCCTCTGCGGCTCGGAGCTCCACAGTGCAGTGTGACATGGAGCCAGCCCTGACTGCTGCTCCTTTCCAGTGCTCAATGCAGGGTCAGATTCTGCTGCTGCACCGTAGGTGTGGGAAGGTCTGACCTGACTCCAGACCGATGGAGCGACGTAACCCACACGATGCTGCACAAATCCTGCCCTGGGAAGCCTGGCCTCTCAGCCCTCAGCACATAGAAGGGAAGAAAACTGGCTCAGGAGTGGGAATTGCCACATTTTCTCCATGTTTCTAAAAGCATTCGCCAGAAAATGCAGCTCTGGATCAACCGCGGCCATCTGCAAATTCGGATCAGACGCCGCAGAGCTCACAGAGCAAAGCCTGAACCCAATTGGACTCCTCACGTCAAGCAAGCAGGGCTGGTTCTGCGTTTCCAAACCACGTTTTGAAAGGCTGAACCTCTGAATTAAATTGAATTATCATACTATGAAAGAGCGATGGGCACCCAATTAAAACGCGCATTCAGGCGCAAAACAAATTGCTTCATTTCTTAACGTTGCATAAAGGGGAAAGAAGAATTCTTGTGCTTTTCCCAGGTGCCAGCATCGCTTTCTCTGTTTTTCCACACTGATGCTCTTCACCCACACGGCCCTGCTGGGATGAGTGGGGTTTCCCTGTGTTTTCTACCCTCAAACTAAGCTGGGATTAGTTCTCCTGTCGGGAAAGGTTGGTTGAAATGCAAAATCCCCTTTATGCAGATTGCAAATTTGGCACTGATGAAAGCTTTTTACATTCAGAGCAATTGCTGCGGAGCACGGCGGCTTCGTGCAAAGTAGGTTTCCCACTACGAAGCTGGAGATGCTCTGCTCAGCTATGGGCAATGGGAGGACAGCGTGGGCAGACCCTGACCCTGCACACCAAGTTTGATGCTGGAGAGGCTGCTTTATGGCCAGTGATAAATGCCACGAAATATGGTTTTATAATAGTGCCTGGGATGGGCTTTTAAATCCAGCGGGCAGCTCTGGGGCCTGGAGGGGGTCAGAAAATACGGGCGCGTTTATAAGCTGCTGGAGGGGGAAGCTGGCATTCATTCTGAGTAAGGATGGTGAATAATTTATCAGGAGTGATTTGTTGATGAAGTTCGTCTCTTCTGCCCGTCTGGGTGAAAAGCAGCCCGGTGCAGAGAGCCAGCATCAGGCTATAAGGCACTGCTACGTCCCCATTAAGCCCTTTGTGAACGGTCTGGGAACGGATCCCGATTTTCCCATCTTTCTTTGTTATTTGCTTATTGCAAACTCCACAACAGAGCCGGGGCGTCGTTCCCACTGTTTGCAAACAGCTGGCGGGAAGCATGGCATGAGATGTCTGGGGGGTGGGCTGCTCTGAGGATCCATCACCCCCCTCTCTCATGGGATAGGGGCATTGCTGGGACCCCACTCCTTGCATTGAGGGACCCTGCAGCCCACCCCCCCCCATGCAGAGCACAGAAACAGGGCTGGGGGCTGCCAACCCCCTGCTGAGCCCCCGCTGCTCCCAGCCTCTCGGCCATTTACTCCCTTCCTAAACCCACCCATTGAAGCAGCCTCTTGCAAAGCCCTCTGTACATTTATTCATCACAAAATACTCTCTGCTGTCAACCACCAGTGAACCACTGTGTCACTGCCTGGGTGCTGGATGCTGACTGGCTGTGGGGTCAGTGTGGAACGGGGGGAACCTGGATCCCCACAGAGCGCAGGGGTTCTTTGGGGCATGGTACAACTGGTGGTCAATGAGCATCAGCAAACAAAGCCCAACCCCTACATGCAACCCTGAGTCCAAGGAGAACAACTCCCTTCATAGGAACAAGTTTAGGACTCGTTGAATTGTGATGTTTCTCTGTTCCCAATGCATTCCCAGTAAGCAATCCTGCTCCTTGTTGCTCTGCCCAGGGCTGGGCTGGGAGCTGCTGCTCACACTGCAGACATTTCCCCATTTCATGGCCAGGAGAGCCAAAGTCATGCATATATCTCCATCATACCAAGCTGGGAAGGAGCTGCCGTGGGTCAGTGTTGTGCTGGCAGCTCATTAGGAGATCTGCCATGTGCTGGTCCATGCTCAGGACCTCATGCCCCATCCCCTCCTTTGCAGAAATTTAGGATCACCGAGCTCTCAGCCCCAGAGGGATCAGCATGCCCTGCTATGGGTGTTCCCACAGCTCAACCCCAGCAGCTGACACTGAATTTCTCATTTCACATTGCAGAAAATAAAAAAAGGGAAGGTCCCACTCCATGGAAGGAGCTTAAAATGGCAGAGGAGCAGAATGTGGCACTGAGTTTTGCTCTCATCTCCCCTCTGCACAGCGCCTGATGCCAACACCAAGGGGCTGACAAGCCAGCTCTGCACCAGCACAAGGAGAGCTCTGCCCACTGCAATGAGGCTGGATTGGAGGGATGGGGGTCTCCTGCCAAAGCGAGGAGGACAGCAGCTGGTTGGTGGTGTCCCATGTCCCAGACCTGACCACCAGTGACTGATGGGCTCGTGAAGTCCCTCAACAGGGAGCAGTCAGCACTGCATGGAACTTGCATTGACCCTGCAGCTGCAAAGAATTAAGGCAAGCAATGTTTGCTTCCCAGCTTTGCTACGGGCTCTACCTGCATGCAGGCTGCAGCATCAGGGCTGCTTGTCCTCCAAACAGCAGCAGGGGCCGGGTTCTGGCTCAGCAGCTGCACAGCAACATGATAGGGAGGGGAGGTGAGATGGGCAGGGTCTGTATGTAGCCAAGGGGCTCTTAATGCACAGGGGCACACCAACCCCAGGATCCCCAATCCCCATTGCTCCCTGGGCTGGCGGCACCCTACAGCCACAGGAGGGTCTGCTTTTCTTATAACAGCAGTGTGTGCATGGAGAATGGGAGCTAAGAAGGGCTAAAATCAGTACGAAACCAGCAGAGAGATCATTAAAACCACCCCATAAGCTTCTCTGCAGAGCAACCCAAAGCCTCTTAGCTCCCCCAGGGGCCACCCTTGCAGTGTGGGGCTGTGCACCCCCAGCACCCTGCTGCCCATAGGCTGCACACCCATTGCCCAGGGCTCTCTGTTTGCTTTCCCCTCTCTTTTTGCCTTGCTGCACCCTCAGCAGGGTTGTGCCTGGCACCGGTGTGTAAAAGGAGGTTGGGAAGGTAGGAGGGAGAGCACAGGACCAGGCTGCTGGATTTCATACAGTCTCTTCTTTATGCCCTAACTTTGACACTTTCTCCAGGGCTCGGGCACAGAGGGGTTAATGCTGCTCCTGGAGGGATCACATCCTGCTGGCATCCCTGTGCAATGCTGAATGGGTTTCACATTTCAGTCTCAGTGGCACCAATGCAACCCCGCTGCATCGCCGTAGGGTGACTCCACAGTTCCCCCATCAGTGCCCAGGCAAGAATCAGCCCAATCCCAGGGAGGGTTTGAGGGTAGGACTGGCAATCCAGCTCCCCCATCACTTCCGAGTGAAACCTCTCCCTGGAGCACCCGTTGTGCTCCTTGCCCCCTCCTGGACCGCTCAGCAGAGAGGCACAGATGCTGCGTGCACT
The DNA here is from genome assembly GCF_023343835.1 of Lagopus muta. Lineage (NCBI taxonomy): Eukaryota > Metazoa > Chordata > Aves > Galliformes > Phasianidae > Lagopus > Lagopus muta. The sequence goes on from NC_064456.1 coordinate 1,859,346, forward strand.
TCCTATTGTCATCTGCTCATTTTTTTAATGCATCATTCAGACCACAGACCAGACAGAGAGGAAGGGGTAAAACCCCAAACAAACAGCAGAAGCCCCGAGCACAGGAGCACCCCTCCCTTCCACCCCCCCCCCCCCAAAGCCATGACCACCCGACAAAGATAATAAGGCTGGAGCCCTACTCACCATTGGGGTCTCCTCCCGTCTCCCATCACCGTGAGCATCCGCTGCGGCCGCCGCTCATCGGGTGCGGGCAGACAAAGGCTGGGGGTGCGTTGGACCCAGCAAAGAGCCCTCCAGTCCAACAGGGAGGGGGGGACAACAGCCCACCCCTGCACGCTGCCTCTGTGCTCTCTCTCAGCGCCTGATCCGGAGGCAGCGGGGAGAGAAATCCATCCTCCCCTCGCGCTGCAGCCGCTGCTGCCCCCTCCTCCTCCTCCTCCTCCTCCTCCTCTTCCTCTTCCTCCTCCCTTCTTCTCCCCTCCCTTTTCCCCGTCCTCCTCCTCCTCACTCGAGCCTTGTCGCCACGACGTGCCACCCACCCGAACCAGCTCCTGCTGCCTTAACTCCTGCAGCCCTGGTGAGCGCCGTGACACCACGCACCCATCCATGGGCTGGTGACATGGGGACAGCCACCACGACACCCCCACAAGGCAATGCTCCCCAACAGCTCCCATTAAAATGGAGCTGCTTGTTTGCACCCCCACGGCATCCACAATGCCTCCTGCTCCTTCTGGGGGCAACGTGGGGACAATGACATGGGGGTCACAGAGTTGGGGTTTCTCACACAGAGATTCCTGGCACTGTGCTGGGAGAGTAGTGGGGAGGGTGGTCTTCTCAAAGGGTTTCTTCCCTTCCACAGCCTGGTTCCTGGCACCAATCCTGTCCCCATGCTGCCCGTGGTGACACTATGGATGCCCCTATGTGTTTTGCTGAGTATCTCCTCCAATTGGGTGGTGGCCACATCCCCAGGTAGAATCTGCTGCCCATGGCTCACCTCTGGCATTCTTTCCCATTAATTGGAAGAAATTGTCCCTAACTGCCAATAAAAGCCCAAGAATGGCAGATCTATCATAACTCAATGGCTGCTGTACGGCAGCATTTCAGTCAAGCCAAAATTTCCCCTTCTTTAACCCACCATCCAATCCTAATTTCAGTGGAATTATGAAGTCAAATTTGGGGTGCAGAAGCCTGGAGGCTGAGTCCAGAAGGCTGACTGTGGTCAGACAGAGAGAACTGGGGTTAATCACAGAATCACACCCCTACAGAACCATAGTATGGACCTTAAAGCTCATCCAGTTCCAACCCCCCCTACAGATGTAGGCACAGATGAGGGCTCCACCAAGGCAGGATTCTGCAAACCAGTGCAGCAGAGCAGCCTCAGCTTTTGTTTTCTTGCCAGCAATACTCCCCCCAAAATGCTTTTTCCATCTGATGTCAGAGCCCCACAGATGCCACGTGCCTCAGGGGTGACAGTGGCCACTGAATCACCATCTCATGCGTGCATTTGCCTGGAGCTCAGGGATGGAGAACAGCCGCGCACACATGCGCCAGAGCCAGTGAGGGAGAAGAGGAGAGATTGGAGTGACCTGATTTAATTGGCAAGGCTTCAATAACATAAAATCCCTGCCCATGTGCCCAGACCAAATGGGTGATGTTCTGGCATGTTGGCCCCCATTCAGCAAAGCATTTAAATGGAGAGTTAATGGGAGCACATGCTTAATGTTAGCCTCGCTTAAATGCTTCGCAGCACAAACTGAGAGGCAGAGAGGGGTGTCAGCTGGAAAATTCCCTTGTGGCTTTTGAAGTAACAAGGGGTGAAACTCGAGGCTGCATCCAAACGCTGGGAGAGGTGGGGCAGTGCCAAAACCAATGAGCACCCTATGAAGCGCTGCAGGAGGGGAGACCCTTTTACTGCCCACTCTGTCCCTCTCCGAGCTGGGAACGGGGACCCACACCACTGGTATGGGGGTGAGCAGCAGCTGGCTGTGCCCAACCATTGCTCAGCAATGCATCCTCGTGTGCCAGCCACCCGGGTGGCCCTGAGCCCTCCCCGTCTCACACCTTGCTGCTAATCACGCTGCTCCCTGCACAAAGCCAGCCCGCTGCAGAGGATGACTAATGCGTGTCACTCTCAAGATGCTATCTTCAGGCAGATGAGTACAGCCTGATCCAGGTTTTAATTGTGTGGGATTTTAGCCGAGATGGTGCTAATTTATTTTCTCTGCTGCTTCAGCACTTCTCATGGCTCTCATGCGTGCACTTGAAGTCACCTGGAAGATATTCCCCTGGTGCAAAGGGTTAAAGCTTTTCTTTCTGGGGCAGCAGCTTGCAGTCTCAATGATGTTCTTCCCATGTAGCCGGTTATATGTGAGGAGCTGGAAGGAGCTTTACATTCTCTTCCAACCCCACATGAGCTCCCTGGGGAGCAGGAGGAGATTATGAGTGCTCCATCCCTGGAGATGCCCAAAGCCACAAGTGGGCAGCCTGAGCTGGTGGGGCACTGAGCTCATGGCAGAGGTTGGATGGGATGTCAGGTCCCTTGCAGCCCAGCCTTCCTATGACCCTCTGTTTAGGTTAGGAATGAGTTGATCTTTGAGGTCCCTTCCAACCCAACCGTTTTATGCTCCAATGATTTCAGCACAGTTGCTGTAGGGATGTGGGGGCTCAAAGCGTGTGGCACTCTCTCACCACACCTCCATTCCAGTCAGAAGTAATGGTGGCCAGGGAAATTTTCTCCCTCCTTAGGGCCCAATTTGCTCCTGCAGGTTTGCTACAGGCAGGATCAGCTCCAGCACTGTTTTCCTTTCCTTCCTCACAGCTATCTCCCCGACCTCACTGTCCCCACTGGGGATAGAGATGCTGGGCACAAAATGCCAACATCCCCTAGAGCATCGCCTGGGTGTTACATGGATACAGGCGTTGTTGTTTTGCCATTATTATTTTTCTTTAATGATTTAAGGATGTAACAGCAGCTCCCTCAGGCAGCAGGAGGGAACCATAAACCCTGGAGGTGTTTGCAGAAGCTGCCTGCAGCCCTTCCTCCAGAGCCAGAGAGCAGACACCCCTTCCCTCCCGCATCTCCCCTGTGTGGAATAAAGCAGATCACTTCCCAGCAGCAGCAATAAGTTATGGCAGGGCTCTCTCTGGTGCAGGACAGGGCCATAATTCACACAAGCTCTGCTGCTGCTGAGTTACAGCGTGGCTGCTGCCTGAGGCAGAGTGGCTGTATGTTACCCCTGGCACCTGGAACGCTGCGGGCAGGGATCATTCCTTCCTTGGGCAGCAATGCCAAGAATAACCAGCTGGGCACAACACAACCAGCTGGGTACAACACAACCCAACCCAGCACAGCCCAAGCCCCAGAGCTTCCTGATCTCAGATTTTCAGGGACCTGTGATGATTTTCCTCCCTTTCAGCTGGGAAGACAAACGCCAACCTCTTTCCCCCACGCTGGGGATGGGTCCATAGCTCTGTTGTTGCACCAAGCAGCACAGCACAGGCTGCCACCCAGGATGTAATTGCCATTGCATCAATTCCACAAAGTCATTGCCATTTTGGAGGAGCAGTGTACCTATAGGCCTGGGGTGGCTGCTCATTGCTCAGAGCAGCCACACACTGGCAATGAGCTTGCTCAGGGTTGTCAGTAAATCCTTGCTTCAAGGTGCTGTTAACACGTTATTGTTGTTTTCTTCAATATTTCTATTTCTGCACATTTCTGGAGTGTCTTTCAGCACTCTTTTAGTGGGCAACCTCCACATCCCTCCAGACCAACCCTTGCACTTTGAGCACTGCCCATAGACACCTCTGTCCTCTCTCTGGGTGACAAACCCACACCCATGGCAGCAGCCAATGTTGGGGTGCAGGAGACAGCCACACAGTCAGCTGATGGAGGGATGCTCCCCCTCAGCCTCACACCTCCTCCAGAGCACCAGTCCCGAGCTCTCACCATCTCATCCCAAAGCCACATCCCCACGCACCACCACCAGGCTCCTGCTGCAGGAGGCGAGCTGGGTGGGAAGGGGAAATATTCTCTAGTTCCTTTATTTCTCTGCTTTGGGGCTGGTTTACAGCTACTATAAAAGCTGCTCATAAATCAAGGGCGATACTATAAAATGCAGGAACAGCCATAGTTAGAGCCCCAAAGAGACCAAATCCCTCTGCCAGCCCTGGCAATGCGAGAGGAGCCGCTCGGTTTATCTTTCCCCTTCCCAGCATCTTTATGGCTGCCTTGGGAAGCGAGTCACAGGGGTGAGGCAAACCTGATGGAGTCCCCCATTATATGAACACGAGGCACGCTGAGTAATGCGGTCTTCTTTTATGGAACTCGCTTTGCATTGCAGAAATTTTATATCACTCTCTCTTCCTCTCTTTCTTTCAGCCTTCGCCCCCACCCGCTCTCAAAATTACAGGCAGGAGATTGGTCCGGGGGGAAATAAACTTCCTAAAGAGCACAGCGTTGGCTGATTAAAGAAAGGAAAAACCAGGGAAGGAAATGATTATGATGCCTCATGTGTTACGTGCTGCTTTAGGAGTCAGATTTGTTTCTTTTACTGCCAGACAAAAATGTAATTAAAAGGCTGCAGCGTCAGCCAGCGCGAGTGAACTTGTTGCATTTGTCAGCAGACAGCGACCATTAACGCCTTCTGTGTCTGGGTCTGCTGATCCCCCAGGTCCTGTTAGCGCTCCCGTTGCCTCAGTGCAGACACAAGAGCAGGGATGCACTGAAGGGGAAGGTTGGATGTTAGGAAAAGCTCTTCTCCAGATGTTTGGCGATGCTCGGGCACAGCTGCCCAGGGAAGCATTGGGTCACCATCCCAGGAGGTGTTCAAGGACCATGGACATGTGACATTTGGGGTCACGGTCGGTGGGCACAGTGGGATGGGTTGGACTTGGGGGTCTTTTCCAGCCTTCTGTTGTTCCTCTCTATGAAAGGTGAGGCCTGGCCTCAGTGCAGCCTCTCTTCCACCTCCTGGACTGGAAAACAGACTGCAAGACGCGATTTTCTTTACCCAGCATCACACAGGGTGGGGGTCCTCCTGCCCCTTCCCCACTGCTGCATGAGGCCAAGCGTGCGGTGTTTGCCAGCAGCTTCGCATTTGCCAGTGTTTCCATGACGATACGAGGCACCTTCGCTCCCCCTGTGCGTGCACACGTGCTCTGCGGGCATGCACGGGGCTCCCACGTGTGCACACTGGGTTGGCACCCACCCATGTGCTCACCTCCATGAGCTCACGTGCCTGCATGCACACCCACACGTGCACACAGCACAGCATCCTCCCCCTCTCCCTCTGCCCTGTGCCTCCATCAGAAGGTATCTTGCAGGCCTCCAGGCTTTGCTTGCTCCTCACCAGCAGTCGTGTAGCTTTTATTTGTTCCTCTGTTGTCAGGCTGCTCCCTGTTGCTGCTTCCCTGTTGAACATGGAGGCCGTGGCCGCACCGAACCACCAGGGAATGGCTCAAAAATTAAAACATGCATCTTTTGTCCCCATGTTCTGATCGATATGGAACCCCCAGCACTTCTCTCCCAGGCAGCCCTGCCCTTTCCTTGTGGGTTGCCCACCTCCCTGCTTGCTCTCCACCAGAGCCCCAAGCCATGCACCGGGCTTGTTTCCCTCCTTATTTTTTTTTTAATTGGAATCTCTGCTGAATCCTCTAATTAAGTTCTTTGCCTGCAACTAATATTATGCCTCTAATTCCTCCCCGAAACGATTCCTCCAGCAGTCGCAGAGGTTATGTTCACTGGCATCCTTCCACCACTCTGTTAGGAAAAAAGAAGAGCCCTTTCTCATCGCTGCAGATGACTCATCTGTCAGCCTGCTGCTTGCTGTGGGGCTGAGCCCTCGCAGGATGGGGCCTTTGGACCGACCCCAGCCCAACAGCAGCCCTAAGCCACCACTTGGCCCCATCCCCACTGCAGCACACAGCGCAGACCCTTTTCCCCCTCATCTTGAGGATTCAGTCATGCTCATAAAGGACTTGGAGCAAAATTTCAGCCTCATCTGCTTTGCAAAGGTGCAAAGCCCCTGCTGGAGCTGCAGGATTTGGCCTTGGGCTCCGGCAGCATTGTGCAGCTGGGGCTCAGCACTCCTCCCGGAGGCAGTGGGCTGTGATCTGATCCAAAAGGCTGCTTGCTCACACACAGCATGAAAATTCAAGAGCCCTTTGATATTTTTCCTCTCTATCTGTTTTCTCCCGCTTGCTATTTTTATAAATAATACCTGGGCTCGAGCTGAACAGAATACCAAGCGTGCAATTAAATCCCCGAGTGCCAGCGCTGCTTTGGAGGAGGGCTCCAGAGCGATCCATCCTGGAGGCAGTGATGCCACAGCAGAGCATCAGCCCTTGGTGGGAGCTGACCCTACAGAGCACCCAGCAGCCCCACTGCAGCCAGGACAGGACCTGTTCTCATCCCACCACCCCCTGAGATGGGGTCCTCCCATCTCTTTGATCTCAGCCCCTGTTAACACCAGCAGCACGTCTGTCTCTGCCTGTTGTGTGCTGGCTGAATGTCTGCATTGCTGGAAGGTGAAATCCATCAGAATTAAGGGGACCAAGCATGGAGAATAATGCCCTTCTTGCATGGACAAAGAGAGAAAACATCCAATCTGCTTTGTTTTCTTTTTTTTTTTTGGTTGGAGAGCGTTCTCTGAGATACATTTCTGCTGCTTTGTGGTATCCAGGGGTGCTGAGATTATAGCAGGTTGGGAAAAACGAGCTCTTCACCATTACAGCCCTGGGTAGAGCATGGGATGCTGGTGGCAGCCCCAGGTGCCACCTCTTGATGCCATCAGGCAGGACAGGATGGGGACAAGAGCAGGATGCAGAGCCAGGTGTGACCCAGGGCTGTGATGTGAACGGGGTAAATGGGTGCAGAGCAGCAGGGAGCTGGGAGATGCTACCTGGAGAAGCGTTCGCAGGCAGCTCAGGAGGATGGCTGCAGGGTTGCCATGGCAATCAAGCAGCTACAAATTTGCCGATGATTTATCATGAGTTTTGTTTTGGTTGGGTGAATGGAAGTCCTGCTTCTGGGCAGAGGGCTGCTGGTGGGCTGTGGGTGCCAAAACAGTGTTGTGGGAGCTCAGTTCGTCGCTTGGCGGTGTGAGAAAACACGGAGCAAACCCAAAGGCAGAGCTGAAAGTCGCCTGCTCAGCCCTTTATCAACAGGAATTTCTCACAGGCCTGGAAGCCAACCAAAAAGATTGAGCTCGGGTTGTTCCAATCAGTGCTTGCCCGAGTGCAGCCCCACATGTCCCACAGATCTGCACTGTTGGTGGATTTGGCACGGGCAAAGCAGGTCGGGGCTTCTTTAGTCTGTTACCTGATTTTGTTTTTGGGATGGGTTTGGGTTGGGCCCTGCATTTGCCAATGCAGGCTGAGTTGCTGCTGGATGGCTGTCAGCTAGGAATGCTTCCCAAAGCAATTTCAGGAGAGGTGATTGAATAATGCTCAGATTTATGGCATTTCATGCCACCTCCTGAGCTCCCTTGCTTGGAGCAGCAGAGCATCCCACAGCCTCTGAGCAGCATCCAGCTGCACACATCCAGAAATCAGAGCCTCCTGATGGGAAGCCCCAGCTCTCTCCAGATGTCTCTCTGTGTATTTTCCTCCTGATAACGTAGGGGATAGGGGAGGAAAGGGGGGGGCCATGGGAAGCTCTGTGGTTGCTTGGAGCTGGGAACTTGTCTATGAGCACAGAGCAGAGCAATGGATGGCACACGGAGCCCAGGGCTGAGCAGCCTCTGTAACCTGCTGCCAGCTCCCAGCTTGCTCCCCTTCCGAGCAGACATCTCAGTAATTGCTCCTAAACCTAATAACCGATTCTTTTTGATGCCTTCAGTGTCACAGTTATGTAAATCCCACCGTGATGGTGCTGTATATTTTATGGAGTGTGTGTTTGCTGATGTTCCCAAGCGTGCGTGCAGCTGAGGAAACGCTTTTGATTGCAGCATCAAAAAATCACAAGGACTATAAGAACAGTACAAGCAAAGAACAACTCAAGGAAATCGGGAGCCTGTGGTTGGATTGATTTGATCTTGCCAACAGAGGTCGGTATGAAGGTTCCTAAAATATGCCTGCTGTAGGGCTGCCCATCTCCCTCACCAACCCCAGCCAAGGGGAAGAGGAGAGGGAGACCCATCTGGATGCAGGGGAAAGAGGAGAGAACCCCTGGATGGATGCAAAGCCCTGCTTTGGCTTCACCCCCAAGGGGGCTTTGCTGCCCTTTTGCTATTTCTGTGAGCAGCTTTTGTTTTCCTGGGTATTCCCGGCTGAGCCGTGCTGCTCCAGATGGTGACCCTGCTCAGTTATTTTGGGACATCAGCTTGACCAGAGTTCCCCTGCCCTCAGCTGTGACAGCTTCTGCTCAGACCTAAAGCAGCTGCAGCAGGAAGCTGCACGAGGCACTGGGGGCAGCAGGGGGGGCACATTGCTTTCTTTTCTGCAAGTGCAGCACTGACAGTGAACCTCTGTCCAAGTGCAACGTGGAGGAATAAATGAGGCTGACACAGCTTGCCCTGGAGCAGTAGTCCCATCCCTTCTCCACATGTGCCTTGAGATGGCCTTAAAGCATCTGCAGGCTCGTGGCGAGCTCTAACCCTAAATCTAATGCTAACCCTAACCCTAATGCTAACCTTAATGCTAAACCCAGCTGGAGCTGCCTCTGGAACCACCACAGGTGAGGCATGCATCTAAGTGGGAGGCTGAATGGGAACCTTCCCATGACCATGAGAGGATGATGCCGGAGGACCACAGATGATTTGGGTCCCCCCTCTTCGTTCCAGCCCCTATGTACCACAGACAGCCCAGCTCTCCAAGCCGCCGTACAGCACTGTTAATGCATCAAACCTGAGCATGGGATTTGGCTAAACAAAAGCAAGACGGAAAGAAGCACTCCTTGGGAAGGGAGGAAAGGTTTTCCAAGAAGTGCCACCCCCATGTGGGGAGGACAATGACAAACGAGGTGAATTCAGAAGCTGCTGAGAAAATTGGCAGAGTGATGAAGGTTTGCTGCCAGGTTTGGGGGAGCTTTAAATGGCATTTAATTAGTGGCATTCAGGTGGTCACGATGCTGTGAGGCACAGTGGCAGCAAAAAGACACTGCTGCAGTTCCTGGCATTTGTTAATTAAAGCCGCTCCTGACAGAGACTAACGACTTTTTAATGAATCTGTTGTCTTAATGTCTTATTAAGTTTTGATTTTCCCTTTCCATCCCCTTTGTGGTGCTCTCCCCATCTCCCCACGCTGGCAGCAAAGCAGAGGGAGGGAGGCTTTGCTGGGAGGTGAGGAACGCATGCTGCTGTCTGTGCAGGGCTGATCTGGGGAAGGTCTGTTCAGGGGAAGCATTGGGGTTGGATGGCTCAGCTCCTGCCTGCAGCCCTGGAGCAGAGGATGCACAGGTTGTGGGGCTGGAGCTCCCACAGCTCAGTGTGCAGTGCTATGGGAAAGCATCTTCTTCCAGAACCTGAGATGAAGGAGTCAGAGTGATCAAACTGAGGGAATCCATTCATCCATGTGATAAAAAGCAGAAGATATCATCATGCACTGAGTGGCTGCCATTTAGAGCTGCACTGCAAGGGTACACAAATGCTGCTCCAGCCCCACTGCAGGGTGGCCTGGGGGTGCTTTTATGCTCATGTTGCTCTTATGAGCGGCTTGGCAGCCCTCAGACAGAGCAGTGAGGAGGACAGAGGATGCCCCAGGGTCTGCATGTGAGGCAGGGAGCCACTTCTCCTCATTACGCCAGTCCTACAGGCCGACATAGGCAGGCAGTGCTCCTTTCTTGGCTCAGCTCTGTCCCCAAGTGCTGGAGCAGCGCTGAGCTGAGCACGATGGATGCTGCCATCTCTATGGCAATGAGACGCTGGGAACTTGGCACCAGCCACTCCTGCCAGCCATGGAGAAAGGCATTAATGGGGTCTTTATCTCTCAGAGCCACCTTGGCCCTTCTGCTGGTGCTGCCAAGGGCTCAGCTTGGATGTGTTGGAGCAATGCATTCTGCCTTGATTTCCTGCAGCTCTGCTGTGAGTGAAGCTGTGGGGTCTATGCGACTTCAGGGCCCCTTTCTCCCTCTGTTCCTCTCCCCTTCCCAGCACCCCACTTGTGCACAAGCATTTCTGGCACTGCAAATCTCCCTTGGAAAGAAAGAGTTAAGCACAAATCATTTTCACAAGTGCTGGGATGGAGAAGTCTCCTGGCAGCTCATTGTAGAGAGCCAAGCTCCAAAGCCTCTGCTCCAGGGCCAGCTGCTCTCGATGGGTGTCACTGTCCTAATTAAGAAGGAGATGTTTAGCAGAGTAGATTAAAGGGGTAGGAGGAAGGGGGGGAGAGAGGAAATGCACAGAGCATGGGGACAAAAGCGATGCACAGGGAAGAAAAGTGCTTTGAAAGAGGGGAATGTGCAGCAGGGACCAAGAAGTGCTGCTAGCCTAAGGTCCAGGAAAAATGTCCTGTGATTCTAAGGGACTGCTGGAAGCTGTTAGAGAGCAGGTTTCCCTAAAGGCCAAGTGCAAAATCTAGCAGGATCCTAATTGCTATCGTTTGTCAGGCATCGCTCAACAGAATCCCAGCTGCTCTGGTAGGAGCCCACGTCCCAAACAAGAGACTGACGCTGTGCTGACAGCTCCCAGTGTTGACATCCGTAGGAAGAGCAGCAGGCAGCTTCAAAGGGAGCACAAACCACCAAAATAGATCCGATTTCTACATCTATATTTAACACTGTGTTCTCCTTGGAATGGACTCAGGCTATGGCAATTAGCTGATGTTGAGGATGATTAAGGTTTGCTCTCGCGCGTTACATTTATAGCATCTCTCCCACTTCTTTTCTGCATGATAATTCCCTTCCTTTGCAATAGCAGCAGTGAGCTCCCAGGAAACGAGAGGTAAGAGGCAAGGTGAATTAGAAAGGTGACCCACTAAATGGATTGGGGGAAATGAGTCAATCTGGTGCTTACCAATCCCCCAGACAGGAGGAGAGCATCAGCCCCAGGAAGGATTTACTCATAGATCTCAGGTGAGAGCGAATGGCTCCGTGCATAGATGTGAGATAACAGGAAAAAGGAATGAGACCAACAACCAGTGGCACATTTCTGCTACCCCATCTGAAGAGCTGGGGCAGGAGAGTGAACATCACTTTGGGATCTGCAGTGCCACTGCCTGCCCCATCAGCATCCCTTCAGCAGGGAGGAACATTGCTCCTCGTCCTGAGAGCGAAAACAAACAGAGCATGAAAAAAAAGGAAAAAAAAATCAACTGAAATAATCACAGGTTGCAAAGAAATCAATTGGAGCTGTGTAAATAGCCTGCAGACAGACGTAGGACATGGTGTTCAGGGCTGAACGCACTCAGTGCTCGCCCTCTTCCCCAGACACCTCTCCAGCTGCCACAGCTCCAGCCAAGGGATGAACTCAGCTGAGATGAGCCCTGCAAATCCTTCCAGAAAGCAAACGCTGGGGCTGCCCTCATTGCAAACTGCTGCCATGGGTTTGGGTTCCATCACAGCGCTGGGGAAGGTTGGAGGGAGATGTCTGATATTTGGCAGCTGCACAGCCCGGGAAGCAGATGTGGGCTCTGGGTGAAGGTTTGGGGCAGCCTGTGGGATCCCAGGGTGCTGGGAGGATGCCCTGTCATGCATTCGTAAGCTTCTCTTAGCAGAGACTGCCGTTAGGTATTCATGCAGCTAATTCTTAGAGACGTGCTGCTGGAAAAGAGAGGGGAAAACCATCGTCGTGGTGAAAATTTTATGCCTTGCAAGCCTCATTACAAAGCATTTTGAGGAAACAAGACAGGAGCAATTTTCTAGGATGTTTCTTCTGCTTTCAGAAACCCTGGTGAATATCAGGGCTGCTCACTGGCTGCCAGCAGCATCCCTCTGCCCCCCTGCCCAGCTCCCCTGGGCTGCCCTATGCACCGTCCTCTTACTTCTCCTTTGGGTTTTGGTGCCATGGATATCCCAGCTGGGGATGGGGCTTGAACAGGACTGAGAATAAGTGCTGACTGCAGGCACTGCAGCAGCCATAGGGGTGGATCTGAGGGGTTTCTGGATGGACTCATGGTGCTACAGACCCACCAGGGGCAGGAGCTCAAGAGCAGAGCATCATTCATGGCTCTGTCCAGGCTGAGCACCCTGGATGTCCTCATTGCAGCTCTCTGCTCACCCTGCATCCCCAGCACTCTGCAGCTGATCTATGGCCACCGGAGGCTCATTCCCATTGATCGATGTCCCACTGCTCCTGTACACGCTCAACAAGATGCTAATTTAATGCTGCGGTCATCTGGCTGGGTATGAGGATTAATGCAAGCTCGTTTTGCTTGCAGCCCCACACTGCTCAGGCTGTGGGGAGCCAGGTCACCTTTCTCAGTCCTTTTCCATGTGGGGAGATGCCCCAGCTTCATCATTAGCCATACGATGCAGGAGTTCCATGGCTAACAGTGCTGGAGCACAGGCTGGGGGTCTGCAGCATCCTCATGGGGCTTGGAAGTTCTGGGTTCCATGAAGCATTTGTTAGGGCAACACTAGAGCTGAGCAAATGCTTTGTGGAAAATATCTTTTTTTTCTGGACAAATCTTGGCTTGAAACTGACTTGTGAACAGCTTATGTGTTCCCTGGCCTGATCTTCTTTTAAAAATCAATCATGGCACAGCTTCTGAACCAGCTGCTCAGATAGCAGCTAATGCACAAGCAGCAGACTGGAGATTTTCAGTAAGACTCGCTTGGGTAAACACTGGATCAGCTGCCCCCCACCCCACAAACGTTCTCCCCAGTGGGGTTATGCTCTGAAGGCTCACAGTACTGAGCTCTGAATTGACTTTCTGAAACAAAAATCTCTCCAAGTTGCTTTGAATTTGACTACTTGCTCGAACGCATGTGCCAAGAAATTCATTAGCAAACTATTAATGGAAAAGAACACAACGTCTGAGCGCCCATCAAGGAGCTCACAGAGGAGATATTTGGCAGCTGGCTGCTATCATCGTGATTGGCATCTTTCGTTACACCTGAAAAGTGTTGGAAATGTGAAACGATGAGCACCTGTGTGAGAACAGCTCTGCAAATAAAGCTGCAGTCCATCCTGAGCATGCTGTAGCTGCAGGGAGAGCCTTGGTGGTGGTTGGTGATCAGGGCTTTTTGGTGTTCTGTGTCTGCAGAAGACCAAGGGTGGGAGGTGCGATAGTGATCCTGATCCTGGCTGTTCTCTGGGCAGGAAGGTGAGATGTTAAGCCTTTAAAATGTGTGATCTACATGCAGGCAGGAGTTTGTGCTTTAGGAGCAGCAGCTCCACAGGGATCATCTCACGGGGTGGCTGTGCATAGAGGTCTGTGCTGCCAGAGTCATTTAAACTGGTAAACCTCCCCAAGATGGAAGAAAGCGACTAATAGATTTCAGTACATGGCTTTGAAAGACCCTGAAGGAAAAGGAAACTCTCTCCACTTAGCTGGAATTGTGTTGGATGCCTTTTGTGATCGAGGAGAAGGCTGTATCAATCACTCCAGCAGAAAAATTCACAAGGAAAGCCCTTTAGAGCTGGAGGTGGGCACTGAACAGCCCTGCAGGGAGGGAGCCCTGTGAGTGCTGCTGATGGAGCTGTGAATTATATTCCACACTCGAATCCTTTTGCAGTGCAAGGTGTCGGCTCTGCTGCCTGAGTTCATGCTGTATAAATATTTATGGCTCCTAATGTAGAGCTTTGTCACATGTAATGACATGAAGCGAGCGGGATGTTGTCTATAGGTGACACGCTGCACCAAAGGAAAGTGGTTAATGTCCTGCTCTGCTCCTGTGGAAAGTGCATTAGCAATGCTTCACGTGTAGCTAAGGGAACAGGGAACTTGGTGTGGCAGAGTGATTGCCTACCCACCATGGTCCATTGAAGGGGAGGGGGAGGTTTGGGGTCCCTGGGGGGGGGAGGTTTGGGGTCCCTGGGAGGGGAAGGGAAGCTCAGGACTTCAGATTAGCCTCTCTGACTGCTCGCAGATGGGAAGATGGGGTGAAATCCCCATCATGAGCATCCCTGCTGCAGGGCAGCGTTAGATCTGAGCATCACCATCCTGCGCTGGGGGCTCCTATCCCCACATCAGCTCTCCTCCCTCTACTTATAACCTGATAACAGTATCTCTGTGCCTGCCAGTCGACAGTATGACTTTTTTTTTGTCCTCCTGTATTGTTCTGCACGTTTCAGCTGCTCGAGGCTTTGGGGCCATCTCCCAGCCTGGCTGATAATATTGCCATTGTTCTCCTCCTCTACCGCCGCTGCTCTGAGTCATTCTGCTCTCTCGCAGGGTGAGCAGGAAGGTCTGGCAGATATCAGATGCAGCTCAGCCCATATCTGCCTGTTTGGTTGGTTCTGCATCTGCGATTCATCTTCAGAGAAGTTGAGGGGCTGCAGGGGGAGGGGGGAGATGGGGAAGGGAGGAGGACTAATAGGATTAATCCTCTGAATTCATTACAGAGAAAACTCGGCGCCCCGCCAGCCGTTCTCCTGAACAAATGGTCAATGCTTCTCTTTAATAGCATTAAGCAAAATTACAAATCACAACGTTGGCTAATCAATCTCAATAGGCTTCTCTGCATGAAGCTTTTTTTTTTTTTCTTTAACTGTCTCCTGGAAAAGACTGTAACAGATGATGCCTTTCTTTTCTCCCTCTTTCTTCTCTCCTTTCCCCCTTTTCCCCCCCAGCATTGCTAGAATTCCTGGTTATTTCATTCCCTTCAGAAGTCCTGGCCTGGCTGGATGGAGTTCTGCATGCCAACTTTCTAAATGAAAGGAATTCCAATGCACTCGTCTTGGTTCCAAACCTTGTGCAAACAGAGCTGGGCTTGGTCAAGCCCTGCCTGGGTTTGTGCATGGGAGAAGCTGGGAGCTGCAGCCCTTGATGCACCCCGACGCTGCTGTGCAGCAGCAGATCTGTCCACCCCAATATAGAAAACAACTTGAGAGCCATGGAATGCCCTTTCATCACATGGGCCAGGCTCTTTCCTTGCTCATTGCTTGTGATTTGGGTGCAGGGCTTGGGCATGCTGCCGTGCTCGTTGCTGCACAACAACTGCTGCAGCAGGCAGACTGTGGGCAGATGTATTCTTGCTATGCTAGGCAAGAGTTTGGAGCCAAAGCAAGGCATGCTTTGGTCTTTTGTGTTTGTTTCAGCGTTTCTCGCGTCAGCATATCTCTATATTAATAGATGGCAATGGTTTGCATACAGTGTGGGGGTATATTTAAAGAAATGCTAGCACAGGAGTGTATATATATCATAAGTACAGCTCTGTATTACACATTGCTGTTGATATTGGAGATGTTCTCCCACCTGTGGGCTTGCAGTGCCCATCAGGGCAGCTCATTCTGGCCCATGGGAAGGCAGGTTGAGGAACAGATGCTGCTGTGTGCATGGGGGGGGGTTGGGTGAGCTCTGAGCATGCAGCCTGTGCCTGTAGGATCTGCCCTTCCTTCAGGTTGTGTGGACAAGGTGGTTCCAACTGGGTTAAAGCAGCAGAGATTATGACAATAAATAAGGCAAACCTTTGCAATGGGGCCCCTGTGCACTCTTTGGGTGGAACAGGGGACCAAGAGAAGGCAGTGAAGAGGGCAGGAACACCCACACAGCAGAGGAAGGTCAGCACCTGAAGGAGCTGCCTGGGGTGGTAAGCATTAGCTGGAGTGAAATCATCAGGAAAACGAGCTCAGAAATGGTCTTGCACTGCTTGTTTTGCTGGAGAAGCACTTCAGTAACAGGCAGGCTTCTTTCAAAGAAATTCCCATTTGCCACCTATTTCACTTTCTCAAGAGAACAACCAAAATATGCCTCTTAGGTCCAAAGTAGTAATTATATTTAAGGTCACTTTTAGCTTATTTATGGGTGGTTTTTTGTTTCTTTTTTCTGGCCGTGGTATAAATATTCACATGAATATATGTAGATGAGTGTGCTGAGATGGGCTATATCAATCCCCAGGCTTGGGGTTGTTGTTTTTTAACTGATATTTCAGTCACCTTTATAACAGAGAGAGGAAATAATTTTGGTGATGTATGCAGTGCCAGAATGGTGAGGGCAAAGCAGCCTACCTGGGTTAGGCTCACCCAGGATGTGAGAAGCCACACCATCTGCTTTGCTCCATGGAGAGCACGAGAAGCAGGAGGAGGAGCTGATCTCACCAAGGAGTCGGTGTGTGCTGGTGGCTTGGAGGGTTTGCAGGTGATGGAGGAACTCGCATGGTGTGGTGCAGCAATGCCCACAGCTTGGCACAGCCGTAGGGATGCCCAAATGCTGGGGGATGCTGCTGCACACCCCTGAGGGTTGGGGCAACAGCAAATATCTGCAGGACAGGGCAGGTTCCTTTAGCAAAGAAGAGGAATCTAGTGCTGAGCTTCCCCTGGTGCACCAGCCTCCTCCTCACCTAATCTAAAATTAACTTTGCTGTTCAGCTGCGTTTAAGCAAAACCAGTTGCCATGGCCACGCCAGGGGCTCCTAGATATAGCAAACGAGGTAATCAGTTAAAATGAATAGCCACGGAGCTGATGCTTGCTGTAGGTTACGTGTGAAGTTCGTTCACTTGTTAAACCTAATGGACTGTATTGCCTGTGAATTGGAAATGTAAATTCTTTCTCTTTTGGTGTCTGGAGTTTGAATCCGGCTGGAAAAGCTGGAGGAAAATGTCAAATTAAAAGAGCTGGTGCTGTGGATAATGCGAGCCCATGGTGGATCAGAGGGGATTTCTGTGTGGGTTTGAGCCTTAGGTTTGCTGCAAGGCGTAGAGCTGAGCCCCCCTTGCTGCCTCTGAGAGGGACACAGATATTTATAGCGCCTTATTAATGCTTGCTTTGCTGGTGCTTATTAGCTCTGCTATCCTGCTTTGAATTAAATCAGTGATCAGGTCCTGCATGGCTTCAGAAGGTGCGAGAGAAGAACAGTTTCTATAGCACAGCCTGCAAGGCATTGAAGAATCTGAAGGCAGGATGCCATGAATTGGCTGTGACCAGGCAGCCTTTGCCCATTGCTGCTGAGCAGTCAAACCCTGGGCAGAACTGTGCAGTGGGTGGATGCTCACTGTTTTAACAAGCTCTCTCCTGCAGGAAATGGAATAGTCCAGAGCTCTGTTTCATTTCTCATACAGGAGCTGGCAAGAGTCCTGCTCCAGCGGCTGTGAGCAAAGCCTTTCCCCTAAGGACATGAAGAGCAGAGGCCCTGGCACAGCTCTCTGCAGCCTCAGGGCAGCCCATTGCTGAGTGTCAAGCAAGCCTGGGGTGACCCCTGCGGTCATCCTGCTTGTGTTATCAGTCTGCACAGTGCAGGCACAATTGCTTGGTTTATAAGCAAGCTTTACTACCAACCCATTTTGGCCCCGTTCCACGCAGCCTGATCTCGGGGATTTCTGGAGATTCCCACTTATTGCTGTGTGTGCTCCCCAGGATCCCCTGTGAGCAGGCTGTGAGCACACAGGTAGGCACAGCATCCTCCGCTCCGGCTGCTCGAATGTGGTGGAGGCTGAGTCATCCACTGCTGCTTCCCCTCCCCTTTTCCCATCTCCTGAAGGTTTGTGGCTCAATGGTGATGGAGAAAAGCTGGCCTGTGCTTCAGGTTGGCTTTTGGGAGGGTTGGGTTTGTGTCTTTTGCTCCCATGCATGAAGTGATGCTGTTCAATGCTTGTCCTAACCCAAAAACTGGGTGATCAGGAGGTGACACTTACAGCACTTCACTGCTGTACTTATTAACTTAACATCTTGCTAATTCAGCCCCAGCTAACTTACAAAAGAGAACAGATATTATTTTGTCTACTAATGGCTTGTTCCAATTGCCAAATCTTGCTCTTTTGCCAGCCTGGGGCTTTTGATGGCTAAGTAACACCACTTGCTTTATTTTTCATCTCAAATCATAGGCATAGCAGTGGTTTTGTCCATGTGGACACAGATATGAATGCTCTGGAGAACTGCAGACCCATATCATGGACAAGTTCATCACCTGACATAAATCAGTGTCCCCATGCTCTAACAGTGATGCTGATTTACAGCAAGCCAAAATTCCCTTCTAAGGAAGCTTGTGGCATTGAGTAATAGGCCTCACTGCAATGCTTGGAGAAATTAGCTTTGCTGTGACATATGGCACAACCTTCAGGTCCTAATTGTCCTGGCTTGAGCATCTGTAATACTACCAATTATTTACATGATGAGGCTGGATAGCGTGTTTATCAGTAATCTTCCTTTTGCAGGCAGTTTATCAGTTTATGATCAGCAAAGTAGCACCCATTGGAATACTCCAGGCAATTAGCCACTCTGATGTGTGCTTGGTGTCATCAGATGTGTGATGCAATAAACAAAGAGAGAGGTTTTTGTGTTCAAAGGGGGCCCTGCTGGAGCTGCCGGGTCAGAAATGCATCCTCCATGCTGTGATTGTAATTGCAGGAGGGTGTGTGATTTGTCATTGCTATGCCTTTGTCTGAGCCATTCTTGCACACAGATAGGAAAGCACACTGACCACAGCCCCTGAGCTCTGTGGCCTGGAGGTTTATGGCTTGTCTTGTCATTCCTGGATTAGGATTTGCTGTTGCAGCTGAAGCCATGGGTCAGGGGAGCTTCCTATCTCTGCATGGCACAAATGAATGAGTGGCAGGTGCCAAGCCTTGCTGTGTCCTGAGCCATGTGTGCCAGGTTGGGGATGCCCCACAGTCCCTTGCTTTTTGGGGTTGTTCAACATGGAAAACCTGCTTTTCCCCCCTCATTTGTGTGTGGAGTCTGAGTGTCCCCATCTGCTCCAAGCTGGGCTCTCACCTGGGTACCCCCAGGTAATGTTCAAGGCAATTATTCATACACCTCCCCACCTCCTGTTGTTGGGAGAAGAAAGCAGTGCTGGCTGCCCTCACTGTGCACTTATCTGTCAGGGTAAATATGTACCTCCATGTTTGGATGAGATGCTGATGTTCCTGCACAAGGTGTTTGTGCTCGCCTTCCTGCCACTGAGGCAGTGACAGCATTATCTTGGTGTGCTCAGGGTCCTTCTTATCTCCTGTCCCTGTGATTTGTCCCATGAGGTGTCAGCTCCTTCCTGTTTGCTGCTAATCAGCTCCTTCCCACTGTCCCAGCAAATTATTCGGATAATGAGGGCTGATAGGAGAGGGCAGAGTGATGAGCACATGGTTTGGGGAGGGGGTTCTAATCCTGAACCAAGGGGAGTTCTGGCTTCTGCCATGCAGCCCCTGTGTGCTCAGGTGACAAAGGTGACCCACGCAGGCTCCAAGCAGCACAGACCCCAATGCCAGAAGGAAGTCCAGCCTGATGGTGGGCTGAAATAAGCATCAGGCACACAGCTGGAACAAGCTCACAGCACCTCACCTGATGTCCTATACCTGTTATAGGTAAGGACTTACCCAGCATCCATAGACCTGCAGGTGACATTTCCAGGCTGTATTAATGAGGAAAGCTTTAAGAACATGCTTTATTTCTGTTATTTTACTGTCATTTTTCCTGTGACTCTGAAGCTTAGCAGCTGACTTGAATGAGGTTAGCTTGTCCTCTTTGTGGCTCAGATCCTGTGAGCTCTGTGCCCATCGCCTCACTTCCATCTGCTGCCCCTTGGCTGATCAGTGGGGCTGGGAGCTGCAAGGAAGTTAATTAAAGAAGAGATTTGCTGAAAGGGTGTCTGGGAGGGATGTGTTTTGCAGGAGGGGCATCAGGTTCAGTGGGGTGAGACTGACTGTTGTCATCTTCTTGCCTACAAAAAGGATGCATTTAGATGTGACCCATTGCATGAGGCTTCAGCACAGCCTGCAACTTGAAGATATCAGTGCTGGTTGGCTCTGGATGAGGAAAGGAGCATCCTGCCCTATATCCACCTCTGGCATACCCATTGCTGTCTCTCCCTCTCCATGGCTTTGTATGGGGATGAGTTTCTCGTTCCAAGATGCCATCCTGCTCCAGGTTGGAGGGATGGCTGCAATTAAAGGGTGCTCTGCTAACTGGCTGCCTATGGGCACTGAGAGCAGATCTCCTACATCCAGCCTCAGCCCGCTGCTGGCTTTCAGCTCCAGCAAACGCTGCCTATCAGGGGACACTTAAGGAAACCTTTTAGTCAATATTGCCTTGAGAAATTCACTGGTTGAGAGCCTTAATGCCTTATCATCCACAGTGTGTGGTATAGGACAACACAGTCCGGGAGGCAGAGAGAAATCCTCCAACACTTTCATCCTCCCCACCGCTCATCCAGAAGATGAAAACCCAAACTGTGCTGCTGGCTGCAAAGGAAATGACTTCTCCCTGGGGGAGAGAAGTGTGGTTCTGAGAGCTGCTGTTCTGTGCAGCGTGAGCTGCTCTCCCTCTGAGGAGTGGGGAGTGTTTGCATGCTGGGGATGAGGAGGAGAGTGTGGATGAAGGGCAGATGTGTGGGTCAGCACCTCGCTGTGTGTGGGATAATGCGTGCAGGATGCATGGGAGCACACATCCCTACCAGGTGCTGGGGATTCGTGGCATGAAGCACTGCCTAGGAACAGCCTCAAAGCCTAATTGCTTAAAGGTGATGGTAGGGCAGCCATGCAGTGCCTGGTGTGTCAGTCTTGCTTGTGCTATTGTGTCTGTGCTGGGAGAGCATCAACACATCCCTGTTGTGGGAAGGAGAGGAACACGTCCCATTGGAGGCCACTTCCTCCCAAGGTGGGATCCTGTCCTCATCTCTTGAGATACAGAGCTGTGCATGAATAAGGGAAAACAAGTTTGCTCCCATTTTTATGTCAACCTCCTGTCAGCCTGTCTTTCTCAACTGCCGTGGTCTTTTGTATTCTGTTTCTTCCCTATCCCTCCCACTCTGGTCTCTTTTCTCCCACTTCTACTTCATCTTTTTTTTTTTCCCCCACTTTGCAGCATTGTGCTAATTAATTCTACTAATTAGTTCGTGTTTGGGCATACAGCAAATGAATATGCCATGGTAGGAGGGTAAAATATTAGACGTTATGCTGTCATCTAAATCTTAGAGGCATCAGAGCTGCCTCCCTCAGTAGGTGAGGGATGTGGCTGAAGGCTGCATCAGTGCTGGCTGTGCAAGAGAGCAGCTGGAACTGCAGCAGGAGCTGCAGGGGGGGATGAGACCCACGTCTGGGATGGCATCGTACTGTGGGTCCCCTCTGGTTGGTACAAGTGAGCTCACTGCATGTGGGAACCTGCAAGGTGCATGGATGTAAAATGCCATTGGGTGCATGTTCAAAGCTTGTATGCTATTCAGGCTTGGGGGTGTGTGGGTTCTGCATTAAAAAAAAACAGGAATGTGGCAGAAAAAAGAGTTGGTGTGGGCATCTCTAAGGTTTGGTTGAAATACGTGGGTCGGTTCTATGCACCTAAGAGCAGAAGGTTCTCTGAAACCTCACTGTTTTTCTTTCTGAGTGTGTAAGAATTCAGCCTTTGTCCTTACCAAAAAAACTGCCTCATTTTATGTATGGGAAAGGGAGTAAACTGTGTTATTATAAATAATGAGGCAGCTCGTTATGTGCGCTCCAAACTACTTGCTCAGCGTCTTTGCTGTTGATGGGGGAATAAAGCAAAGCCTCCTGCATGAATAGTGATGCTGCTCACCAGGTTGGTCTGCACCAGCATTTGGGGCAGGAATTATTGCTCTGAGATGTGCCGTGGGTGCTTCTCCTCCCCTGTGCAATGCCTGTGTTGTTTGCTCCTCATTCAGTACCTACTTGGTGCTCAGAAGTAGCACAAACAGCTTTGCTACTTCCTTCTGCTGTTTGCTTGCTGTGCAATATTATTTCTTCCTTCTCTGTACAGAAACCTGTGCAAAAGGGCCCCAGCCCCATAAGCAAACAGAAGCTGCCTCTCTGTATATCACAGAGCCACATCCAAGCTGCAGGGCTGGTTCCTTCACCTGCTGCCCGTGTGTGAATGCATTCACCACTGAATGCAAGTACTGATACGGGCACTTCTGTATACGTGGGACAAGCTGTCCTCAATGTCATGCTTGGTCCTAAACCCAATTTCTTTATCTGTGGAAACCCAATTATCAGCCTGGATGCTGAGGTCAGGAGAAGAGGCAGCTCGGATGATGAAACTTCCATTTCCACATCCCTCAGGCTGAGCTGTATTATTTTCTTTCATTATGTCACGCTGTCAGAACCCATTGCCTGTGTAAGCATGTGGCCTGAGCGTCTCAAACGATCCCTGCAGGATCAGGGTCGATTAACACCAGTGAACCAGAGGATGGATATAAAGCATCTTTGAGATGAGTGCCTCGTTGGGACCTTCCGTCTCACAGCATTGCTCTTAGGGCAGAGTGCTGTGTTGGTTTCCCCTCTCCTGGGTACCAGAACTGAGAATCCTAGCATGGCAAAAAGGACCAGGAACCAGGCTTCTGGGGGCAACATGGGGGAAGCCCTATTTCTAACACTGCTGCAGCATGCAGTGCTCCATCAGTGAGGAGCCGTGTGCTGAACTTGCTGCTGATCTGTACTTTAAGCACTGGGCAGATGCCTGAAGTGCCTCCTAAATCACCTCCCTGCACAAACTGCCTGGGCAGCCGTAGATTGCTGGTGTCGTTGGGTTCCTTGGAGCCTCCATTTCTTTTTGGCTGCTGCAAAGTAGAAATGGAGCATTGAGGGGGAACAGATCCTCCCCACCATCCCTGTGCTGTGTACAGAGCAAAACAGCCAAGTAGATTAATTTAAGCTCAGCTGAGGGAGGCCATGGATGTTCCCCATGCTGCTGTCCCGCTACCTGCTGTCCTACAGGAGGAGCGGCTTATTGGAGAGCACACTTGCAACAAGACCACATCTGACCCAGGCATTTCCTTTCATTCCCTCCCTAGGTGACTTTTCCAAAGGGAGAGGGGAGCCCCCTCTTCCCTGTTAGGGACCAGAAGACTTGACAGTGCTGCTGGGAATCGCTGGGACTTCTGTGCCTCTGAGAAATGACCCTGGAGGCATCCTGTAATGCATGCCATGGGTGGGGGTTTTATATGGCCCTGCTCATCAGTAAGGGATTCCTGAAGAAGGGAGGGACTGTGCAACGTTCTCTGCAGAGATCTGGAGAGCAGGAGGGGAGTTGGGGGTGTGGGAAGAGCAGTGCCACTGCAAGGCAGGATTTCTGCACCATCAGGTGATGCAGGGAACCCAGGGCCCAGAAGAGGACCTGAGGGGGCTGGCTGTACAAAATCCCTGGGGTGACTGCAAGATCTGGGGCTTTGGTTTCCATCTCATGCACTGCTTTCATCAACCACGTGATAAATGAAAGGCTGGGAGCTGACTGGCACAAGAGAAAATGAAACATTTCATTTGGAAATTCAAACTTTCATTATTTTGTTTGTTGTTCTGATGAGAACGGAGTTGTTGTTGGGTTGGTTTTTTTTTTCCCCAAGGAGGAAAAAAAATCCCTAAATTTTTACTGAGTTAATAGCAGAGATGGAAGATTTTTAGATAAGTCTCATGGGAAAGCCCCTGTGAGGTTACAAAGGAGGTAAGGCCATTTAAAATTGAATCCACCCAGAGCCAGTGAAGAAAAGCAGGTCAGAATGCCTTGTGGCTCAGAGCATCCTTTGCCCCAGGTGGGTTGATCTGCTTCCCCTGTGTTATTTACCCACATTGGGATAAACCTGATCCCATCTCCTTCCTGCTCAGTTGGCAGTTGGGAATCACCCAGGGCTGTGCACTGTGAATGTCACTGCTTGGATCTCTCTCTGTCCTGCTGTGGCTGTTGGGGGGGG
Organism: Lagopus muta; assembly: GCF_023343835.1. Classification (NCBI taxonomy): domain Eukaryota; kingdom Metazoa; phylum Chordata; class Aves; order Galliformes; family Phasianidae; genus Lagopus; species Lagopus muta. The sequence continues at coordinate 1,883,008 of NC_064456.1, forward strand.
AAAAGAAAACACCTCTGGTGGAACAAGTGCTTATCCAGATCCTGCATTCCCGAGCTGGGCTCTGCCATCAGAAATAATCAGGACCCTGGAGGTTCGCACAGGGGGGTCTGAGGGAGTTAGCAGCATGCCCCAAAGGATCAGCTGCCAGGGTCTGCTCTGCTGCACTGATGTGGGGCTGTCAGGTGCTGTCAGGGTAATTATGGAGAATTGCTGCGGGATAAACATCGCTGTATTTGGAAGTGTAATCGTGTGGCAGCCTCAGGTTCTTTTGGCATGTCAGGCAGACACCAATTTTAGCTCCTTGCGCCTTGACAAGCTCAGCAGCTCTGAGCGAGCGTGCTCCTCCCTTCCATCTCTGCCTTGTCCCCTGTGACAGAGATGAGTGCTGCCCTCTGGTTCATCCTCTCCTTGTGTGACCATAAAATGCCTCTCCCAAAAGCTGTGAGTGATGCCCCAAAGGGGGATGAATTTTCCTTGTCCTATTGGGGAAGAGCGCATCGCTCTGCTTGGGATGAGAGGCAGCACTGCATCAGCTTTGGCGATGTGGAGAGGCAATCTGCAGTGTTTTCCCTTCGTAATTTCTGCTTCCCTTTCTGTACATTCTTGGTGGTAATTGTGGGGAATAAAGAGCCTATTTATACCATTGTAAACAACTTGCTGCTGCTTTGGGAAAGTCTGGCTGGGGTGCTGGGCTGCTGAAGCCCCAGATGCGATGCGTTGAGATGTTCTCCATGCTGCTAGGACAGCTCTAATGTCCAATCAGCTCCATCTGGTGTGGCATCTGTAAGGGAGAAACAAATGGGAGCAGGGGAAATGCCATATAAAAAGAGTGTGGGGTGAGGATGGAACTGGCCAAGTGTAAACCAACAATAGGGCCGTAAATACGGTGGTAGTGGCAGCCTCTGTGCACTGCTGGGTGTGGGTCTGTACCAATTCCCAATGAAGAATGAGTGAAAGCCTGTTGGATTTGTCAACGTGGGTGCTGTGCATGCCTGTATTGCTGCTGGCTTTTGGCACAGGTTAGCTGTGTGCTTTTGTTCTTGGTCCAATGCAAATACATGTGGCCGCGGATGCCTTGTGCTCAATGTGCTCATAGGTGCAGAGCCCTAACCCTCATTCTGCAAACACTTCTGTGCAGACACAAGCTTTCCAGTGCTACAAGACTTCTTTAGGAACACGGTTTAGTGGGCAGTTTTGCTGGTTTTTGATGGTTGGACCTCTTAAAGGTCTTTTCCAACCTTAATGGTTGGTTGTATGAATAAATGTGGGCTCATCCTTGCGCTTGATCCAACGGATTGCCAAATGAGAGCTTGTAGATATTTGGGGACAATATGGATTTTTCTTCATGTGAACATCATTTTGTGGCTCTAAGCACATCTTGGTTAGGTCCTCAAGTACTGCTTGGGGAGGAATCCCAGCCCACAGGGTTGTCTGCTCCCCAGTGCCTGCGAAGAAAAGGCAACTGAAGGAGCAATTAGCCTGAGCGGCTGGGTGTGTGTTTGTGTAGGAAGATAAATAGAGATGTGGATGGATAGCCAAGGCATAAAATATCATAGGTAGATAATTAGATGGTAGATGGATGGGCCACTAAAGTGTGATTGATAGCTGGCTGCAGAGATGAGATGGAAGGAGACTTCTGAACAGAGCCATCTCAGCTCTGTAACTCACAACAAGGAAACAACCTCAAGTCAACGCACGCCCACACGTGTATGGAGTTGGCAAATTTCATGAGAACGCTGCTACAACTTCAGAATAACTTTGTAAATAACAATTTTGTCTTGATGTTAAGCACCGTGGAAGAAAGCAGGAGTTGTGAAACCTGCCTCCTCACACAGCACTTCAGCAGGTCATGGCCAAGTCCAGGGCGCTGTCTTGAAGCAGGCTGGTTTGGGATTTGCATCATCGCTGCTGTTCTAGAGGAACAAAGCAGCCTTGGGGATGCCCTGGTCGTTGCAGGGGATGCATAGGGACAGCTGTGGGCTGCCATCTCAGTGCACATCCCTGTGCATCGTGCTGGAGAGAAGGGATCATGGTGAGAACCCGGCTGTCAGGGAACCCCTTGTGTGCGTATCGACAGAGATTGATTTATTGTTCAAGAGATCTCTTGGTTCCATTAGGGAGAACACTAAGGCACCAGCTGCTCTGCTGACCTGGCTCGGGCTGTTTCCCTGTCTGTCAGACTAATGCACCCTGGCACTTCCCAAGTTAATTTGCTGCTTAGGTTAGCCAGCCCTACAGCTGTAGCACCACATAAATCACGTTTCTTAAAAAGCCAATGTTTGCATACGTTTATTGGGAGCACTGCAAAGCATCTGCATGCTCTCTGCAGTTCAGAGACTCCAAATATGCTGAGAAACCCAACTAATAGTGAATTTGGGACTGTTCTGACACTAGAGCCCTATGTGCACCAGGGGTCTCTGCACAACCACAGCTGCTCAGATAAATGTTAATGCTATTGAGGTCATCCCAGTGAGTGCCTCTCATTCCTTCATCTGTCCCTTACCAGGCTGACCAAACCTAGATCCTGAGCTGCAGCAGGAAGTGCTCGCACTGAGTCTATTGGGAGCAATTACTAAATAGGAGCTCGGTCTTAATTTGGTGCTTGAAAGAAGGGGGAAAAAAAAGAGATCAAAAGGAATTTTTTTTTTCCTCCACTACAGGAAAAGCAGATATTATGGATGTGAACTGCTGGAGAAGAAGCTATTTTGGTGTTCAGATAACTCAGCTTATTAAAGGGCTGTAATAAAAAGAGCTGCGGGTCGGTGGCTGTTGTGATGGTGGTGGGCTGCAGTGGGTGGTTTTCCATCTTGCAGCTGTAGAGTTTTACAGGGGGTCCTGGGACTGCATGGCCACGAAGAACTGCTTTTTGGGGAAGCAAATCTCACTTCTGGGCGCATTTCTTACCATCAAAAAGGAAGAAAAACCTCTGGGGACTGCATGAATTTCAGCAAAACTCTTTGCTCCCTACTTCGTACTGTTTCTACATCTGATCTACATCAAAGCCTCCAAGAACCGTTTGGAGCTCTGCTTACTGACAAGTGAGATGCTTCCTCTCCAAGCAGGGATCTGCAGAGACCTGCCCTTCCTTCCCTTGGTGCCAGCAAAATCTGCATCCCATCACAGCCTGCAATCAGAGCACCAGGTGCCTGTCTTACTGGGCCCCCATCTGTGGGGTGGTTACCTCTCAGCTGGGGGATGAAGTGGAAAGATCTTGTAGTAAATGTGCACGCAAACACGGTGCAATGGAGGTGTAGGTGAATAACATGCTGCAAAACATTGAGAGCGGGAGTTAGAGCAGGGTTATGCCAACAGGATGAGTGCATTTATTTATTATTTTAGGTTGGAAGAGAGAAAACTGTTGTCTCATAAAGGACATTGTGCCTTCCATCCTCTATGTCTCAACCCAGGGATGGCAAAGATTGGGCATGGGCTCAAAGCAAGGCTGTGCAAACTCCTTCACGTGGCTCCATCCAAATCCTTTTCTGAAAGGAAAGGATGAGCTCCTGCTTTGGACAGCATCAGGACTGACCCCAGTGACATCCCAAAGCCTTTCTCCCCAATATCTGAGCACCTGGGCTGTCTGCCCTTCCACCCCATCCATTACACCCCTGGCAATGCCATGCAGACACCAGCACCAATTTACTTGATAAATTCTACTGCTTGTTATTTGAGGGATCAGACAGGCCTCGCACTTTCGGGAGATTAATTTTTGATTTATTGCTGGCTACGATGATTTATTCTGATCCTTCCCCAGGGAAAGGACAGGGCCGTAAATATTTTAAATGCCGTTGGCTGGTGACAAGAAGCATTGCTGGATGGTAACAGGGCGGATGGGGGATTGAAATCAGGGCAGCCTTTCTACTCAATTACTTAAAGGCGACTCCAAACATCTGCTGGTCTGCTTGAATGGAGGAAGAGGGAAAGAAGCTCCACCACGTGCTAAATTGTTATCTTATTAACTGAGACAGCATTCTTGGCTTTCTCCATTTGCCCTCAGAGCCACCGCTGTTGATTGGAATGAATTGAATTTCAAACATCATCCGTCCTCCCTGGTGAGACAGAGAGGCAATGAAAGGGAACTGCATCTTGAAATGCCAAGTAGTCACATGGAGAAGTGGCTGAGGGCTCTTGGAGGTCTTCTGCTCCAGCTGGGGTCTCCACGTGCTTTATGGAGGGGATGGGCATTGCACCGTGCCAAGGTGGGCAATGGGAGAGCAGCAGCAGTGCTCAAGTGTTCTCTTGAGCTATGGGCTGGTGTCCTGGCTGCTCGTTTTGCTGTGGTCCCAGAGGGGTTCAGCCCTGTGCTGCATCAACGTGAGGAGCTGGATCAAAGCAGAGCTGTGCACAGCTCCAATGGAAGAGGAAAAACACTCCTGCTAAGTTATGCAAAATATGCAGATTGCTTTCTTGTTTTAAAAGCAACATTCCACGCCCTTCTGCAAAGGTTTGAGAAAAGGGAAAGCATTTAGCATGTGTGTTTCCTTCAGGTTCCCCCCTATTTCTCTCCTTGCACCCAGGGATGATTGGGGTGCTTCTGTGCTGACTCTTGGCGCTGGCAACTTGCCTTGATGCAGGACAGGAGCCACAGCAGCTCCAGGAAACTGGGGAATGCCCCCTTTGGTAGTACGATAGGCTTCCCCATCACTATTCCTTTTTCAGCCCCATCAGCCCTGCCTGTTTACAGAGCTCTAATCAGCTGCTGTTATGGGTGCCCAGCTGTGCTCTGTGCTTCCCATAAACCTAATGGTGTGTGCAGAGGAAGCACGCATAGTGTGAGTGGGGTAACTGTTCTCGTGCCCTTGGTTGACTCCGCCGCTGATTCCTTGTTTTCCATCTGTGCTTTGAGATGCTCAGCCTCCAAGAAAGGAAGAGACTTCACCTGAGCACCGTCTTTCCTCCATTATACCTGCACTGTGACGCTGTTGGGTGGATGAGCAGCACCAGGATGCTCCTTCTGCTGTCAGACCCTCCCACCTCTCCTTCATTCACGAGCAAATCCACCCCAAATCTCCTCTTGGTTGAGTTGCTCCCAATCTCCTTTTGCTATCTGCCAGCAAGAAGAGGCTTCTGGCTGTTGGTGTGCACTCATGAAGGTGTTAATCAGCCACAACCAAGCTGCCTTTTCCTTGCTCAGAGTGATGCCCAGGGTAGGCAGGGGCCCTGAAACCCATCTGTGCAGGATGCAGACCCCAACCCAACCAGGTCCGAAGCACAGTGAGGGCTCTGAGCCAGGAGTGCAGAGCTCCTTTCCTTCTCTGTTCAAATAAAATCCTTTCCTCCTGCTGCTGAATCGGAAAGAAAGGGAGAAAGAAAAAGACAAAACATCCCCCCCCCCCCCCCCCCCCCAGCCTCACAATAAATATCTTGGAGGAAAAAAAATAACTGGAGCATTGAAGATAAAAGAGCGGCTGTTAAATGAAAATGTTGAGGCAGAAAAGCATTAGACAGCTCTAGTAATTGTTAATTTGTACTCGGATTTAGTACGAAAGGGCTTTTATTACTTCAAATATGCATTTATTCTGGTTTTCCATTTGGAGCAGTAACACACAGATGAGCTTTCAAACCCCCAAGGTATTGGGTAAAATAAAAAATAAAAAATAAATCCTTTAATGGATTTTCAGGACTCCAGTCCAGCAACCATTCCTGTTTGGTTATTTTTTTTCCCTTTTTCTACTGTTTAGAGCAATACAGCATGCAATTAACAGAAGCACAATGGGCGCATCATTAACTGACTTCTCTCATTGTGCTGGGGAGCATCCCAGGGCATTGCTGGGTTATGGGCAGAACCCCCCTATATGGGGACAGCTGGGACGTGGGAGCACTGAGCTCTGCAGTTGGCTTTAGGAAAGTTCCCTGTGACACAGATTATTCTTTTTTTCTTGAGAGAAATATTCTGCTTTAAATGGGAATCGATTCGAGGAAGTCTGACAGACGAATACTATAAACAAGATCAAATGAATTTATGACTGTTGTCCCTTGTAGCTTGATAATCAATGAACTGTCGCAGCAAAGATGCTGGGGTAGCAAAGTGCCGGGGCTGTGTTGCCAGCTGAGCCGCAGGGCTGAACCGTTCAGAGCTAATTCTCCTCGGCACGCTCCTCAGCGGAGCTCTGGGGATGCTGGAGAGCTGGGTAAAACCGCACCTGAATCACCCCAGCAATGGGGTCCCATCAGGGATTGATTGCAGCGTGTTTTTCCATCAGAAACAGCCGGCGTGACCCCAGCCTTGTGCCAGGATGGACAACTCGGGCCGTGCACACAACGTGAAGCTGAGAAATTACTGAATTCTCTGGCTTCAGCTGGAGCTGGCTGAACCGTGGCACCGTTCGCACAGGGTTTGGGATCATCACACCTCAGGACCTCTCCCTGCCCCGGCTGGGTTCCCGTGATGTGGCTCAGCCGTGTCACCTCCTTGATGACCCCCACGTGTGTCCTGCAGCTTTATGAGCCGTTGTTGTCTCTGATGGGCTTTCAGTTGTCTTGAAAGTGTGTGCCGGAGGCTCCCAGTGGGGAGTTTTACTGCCTGAATCATAGGGCTGGGACAGCCTCATCTCGCTCCACTCTCTGCTCCATTAACAAGTAATCACTTTCTCACCAGCCAGCATTCAGGTTGTGTTTTGTTCTCATCTCGTTTTCTTTAAGTGAGCTTTAAACTGTGCCATGCAGTGCTAAGAATCACAAAGGAAGGGAATAAAACCAACTCAAACCTCACCAAACCCATTCCTGCTTTGGTAAAACAAAACAAAACAAAAAAACCACTCTTGGTTTGGGAAAAACAGCCCTTGGCCAATGCCAGATGGACACCAATGCCTCCGTGTGATGGGAAAGCCCAGAACTGCAGTGAGAGCTGCTCTGTACAACACAAGCTGCAGAGCCTGGAGCAAAGTCTGGGCTCTGGTGGGGTTTTGCCTTTCATGCTCACAGTGCTCAGTATCCAAGTATGAATGTTGACACTTGCACAGGTGAGCAGGCAGCCAGCCCCATATCTTCTGGCCTTGCAACCCCAGCAGCTAATCCCAGCCTTGGTTTCTTCTGCACTTCAGCTCAGGGAGCCCAGGAGCACTAAGACTGTATGGAAACCACAAGCTGGGTGACATTTCAGCCCTGCTGGACCAGGGTGAGCATCCTTCCCAATGTTAGACCGCTATAAACATGTCAGAGACACTAAGACTGCAAGGATCGATTCCCTTCACAGGATCAACAAAGCAATTTGCTGTCTAGGTCTTGTTCTGTTGTGAATAATAAGCAGTCACGGAAGCAAGGCCTTTCTAACACCTTTTTGCACTTTAAATTTGGAAACCATCTGGGACTGTTAGTCATTAAAAGCAGGGAGCAGAAGAATGCATGTGGAGGGGGAGGGGGAAGGAGGGAGGGAAATTCCAGCCACTGATCATCAGCCTTGTCTTCTCAAACCTAATCCATAAAGGGCTCTTCACGTTCTGGAGTGCTGCAGATGGAGTGGAGCTGCCACTGGGGAGCAGGAAGAGGGCAGTGCTGGTTCTGCTGCCAGGTTGGAGAGCACAGGTCAGTATGTGAGCCCAGTGGTGGAAATGCAAGACCTGTGTCCTCTGTAAGCAAATGCACATCCTCACCCAGTGCCATCAGCAACAAGTCGTGCAGAAGGCATCCCTTGCCTGGTGCACCCAACAGTTTGCAGATCCCCTCCTCATGGGGTGCAGCTGGAGCTCCATGGCAAGGCTTCCTGCCAGAGCCCAGCATGAAGGTTGTGCCTGGGGATCTGCTCTAAGCTCAGGTGTGAAACCAACCTGTGTCATCACAAGGTCAATGTGGTTAACCCAAAACTCGGAGAAGCAGCACAAGGGAAGGCTCACTTGACAAAATATGCACGTTCCCAGGGCCAGCCTGATGCTGAAAGCCACACACAACGCACTCAGCTCTCTTTGACAGAGGTGTTTTGTCCCTTTTGCTCCCTGGAGTGTTCTCAGCATACCAACATCAGTCCATTAACATTGAACCCAGCCCTCCTTCCCCTTAGCAACAGCATCAATATTTATGATGTGTAGCTAATGCAGTCTACTTCTATGATTTCTAGGATTTCAGGTGGGAATTCTTTGTACAAAAGACCTCTATTACCTTTCAATATAGGATGCTGATGTTCACCTGCAAAACAGGCCTTATGGATCTGTGACCTTCCTTTTACAAGCTATTTCATGCTAAAGGGACCTCGCCTGCAGCTGCTTCTCCATCACAGATAATGTAATTGGGAGTAGAAATACAAGAATCCCACTAGTACTAATTGTTCTGCTTAAGCAGAAGTGAGTGTCTGAAAAGGATCAAGCTTATTGATTAATGAACCAGTAACCAATATTCAGGCTTTGGTGCAGGCTCTGCAGCTGTGTGCTTGAATCACTCTGCAGCTTTTTGTCACAACAAATGGTGAGCAAGTCAAAGACTCCTGGGATTGGCTTCATGAACCTGATTCTGGAGGACTGAAGGTGCTGTGTGAAGGACAGTGAAGCGTCCCGGGTCATGACAAAGAGCTCAGAGGTAGAGCAGCAGTGAAGGAGGGAGAGCTGATGTTGTGGATTTGGTCTTCAGCTGTTGAGTAGAGCCAGCACCAAGGGGCTGATGACTGGGAGGTGAGAAACTCAGCACCAAGGGCAGGACACCCCTATGTCATGGAAAGATGCTATGGATTACAAGGGAGTCAACATCTGAAGACCTTCTGTGTGCATCCTGGGTCCTTCCCTCTGCCCCACATATTGCATAGCAGCTCTGTGCCGCTGCACTTTCGTACGTTCTGCCTCAATTCAGACAGGACTTCAATTTTTAAAAAGGACATTCATGACTGTTGGCAGCGAAGCCTTTCTGCAGGGGGAATCTGGTTCAGCTCACCGCCTGGTTAAGGAGGGCTGGAGGAAGTTTGTGCTTTTCTCTCCCTCTCTTTATGCATTTATCATACAGATATATGCTATTCAGCAGGAGTGGTGTTTTCAACTCAAGCAAAAACTCTGCTGAGCATTGATGGAATCTCATGGGCTTTAGTTCTGTTTAGACTTAAAGAAGGAAGCCTAACACTGAACACAACCTGAACAGTTGCCATGCCTCCCTCTCTCCCTCCTGGCATTAACTCTCTGTGCTTTAACCTGGGCCTTCCATGTCATCCCTTGTGTCAGCTGCGTTCTCCAGACCCTTTAATTCCCACAAATTACCAAGAGGGGTCACTTCAGGGCTGGCTTGTGCCAGACACAGGGAACCCAGTTGGACATTTCTCCTCTAAAGGCACGTCTACTGGAAGGCAGTAGGAACAAGGTGGTGCTTCTCTGAGTGATGACCCAAACAGTGAGAAATCCTCAGGCTCCCATCTCCAGGACTTGATATTTCCACCAGAGCACAACCTTCAGACTCAAAACTTCTCATTGCTCCAGAATAAACGCTCTTCTTTTCCATGTAGGGCATCTAGCAGCCAAAGCCCAGAATGCCAGTTGATAAAACCAGTTGACTGATGATTATCTTTCCTCTCCTTTAATTAAAACCATGGCATTTACAAATCAAAAATATCCACACTGGGATTTTCTCCTGCCCTGGTATTTTAAATAATAATTGTTAATTATTAATTATTCATGATTAATGAATGTTTTGCACATCTAAATGTCTTCCTTCCAGACAACCCTGTAAAATAGTTTGCTATAAATGTAAGAAATCTGCTAGGTAACAGCAAAAGTTTTAGGCCTTCTGGGACTGCAGTGGAAATGCAGGAGATCTTTAATATATGGCAAATCCCTGTGAAGGGATCCTCTGAGAGCTAATGGATTTGCTCTTAGGGTGCACTTGGTTATGTCTGCCTATCCTAGCAAAGGAGAGGATGCCCACTTTGTCCCTGTTGGATGCAACAGGCAACACGGATCACCCCCCAGTGACAAAACTGGGCACAAGGCATTCTTGGTAGCTGTGCAGGTTGTGATAGGGAAGGTGGATGGATGGATGGATGGATGGATGGATGGATGGATGGATGGATGGATGGATGGATGGATGGATGGACGGATGGAGGGATGGATGGATGGATGGACGGATGGATGGATGGATGGACGGACGGATGGATGGATGGACGGACGGATGGATGGATGGATGGACGGATGGATGGATGGATGGATGGATGGACGGATGGAGGGATGGATGGATGGATGGATGGATGGATGGATGGAGGGATGGTGCACAGCAGTAGAAAACTTCAACTGTAGAGCTCGAGACCAACACGTCCAAGTTGAAAGCTTAAAGCTCAGCTCTAAAATACTCATCCCAGCTGAAGGATTCAGCTGGAGTTCAAGAGTGCTGAGCATGGATCAGTGCTCTTGGCTTCTTTCTGCAATGGGAACTGCAGAAGAGAGGTTTGGAGACAGCCACCACTGCCTGTCAGCTCCTGGGGCTTTAAGGACCACTGTACTTTGCCAGTACAGCAGTTTCTTCTAGGTCATCTCTTGAAGGATTCACAGCCAAGTTTCAAGTTTGCCAAATGTTGGTGCAAACTCAGTAGAAAACCACAGTCCAGTTTCATTGGAGCTCAAGACATTCACCTTTATGGTAACACAGTGCCTTGAACAAAGTGGCTGTATGATAACACAGTGCTGCATGGAAGGGATGTTCTTCCATTCTTCCAGCCCAACAGAGTGGGTGTGAGACATTCTTGTGGGTGATGTGGTTTCCCTTGCTGTGGTTCACTTTCTGTGGGATTTCTCACCTACATTTTTGAGTGATAGCAAGACGTTTCAGTTCTGCAAGCTCCCCTGTCTGCTCCTTTCTCCCAGCCAGCCAAGCGTGCTGGTGGCAGAAATTGGTGTTCTGCTGCAATCTAGTGGTGGAACAGGCTCATGAAATTCGATTCAGGCTAAAGATGGGCTCCCAGACAGGTTGTCCCAATTCTGGCAGGTACTTCTGCAGGAATACTTGCCTATATGTGCTCTGTACCAATGATTCCAAAACAGATGAGACAAACCAAAAGCAATGAACGTTATTCTTCATGATAAACAATAGAGAGCATGGATGTGGCTTGAAATACTTCTAGAAAAGTGTTTCAGAAAATACAATCTTTTAAAATTGCCTCCTTGGAGTGTGTTGGAAGCCATCTTAGGCTTTATGGCAGGGTGACATGACTGAAGTCTTGCATAAAAGGCAGCTGGCTCATGTTAGCAATCAAAGCAGTGTAAGCACAGGCAAGCTGGCCTATTATTTTCCAGCTGAGCAGAGTCATACTAATAAATGAGGGAAACAGGAGGGATGCTCTTCTAGTTTGCAAAACGCTTGTGGGATGTGATGTTGCTGAGAGAGAGCTGCGGGCAAAGCTGCTCTGCCTGGCCCCAAAAGGCAACACTGCTAGAGGAGAGGGAGGGAGGGATGCTGCCTTTTGTGTCTGTGATCTCGAAGCCTGTCTGGAAAGAGCAGTGTCAGAGCAAAACTTTGTTGATGTTGAGCTGCTTAATGTTTCACAGTAAGGCAGTGTTGAATGCAGAAGCCTCTGAGGATGCCTGGAGCTGTGCAGCAGAGACGCTTTGTTGGCCTGGGTGGCTGCATACCTGCCATGGTTTGCAGCAGGCTTTGCTCTCAGCTGTGTCCTCTCTACCCCTTTCCAGGCCATTAACACCTTGCCTCTTCAGCCAGCATCCCACTGAGGTTTGCCCTGGGCTGCAAACTCTGCAGATCCTCATTTCTACAATCGTGCAAAAAGGTTTTGTTCTGAAGCTTAAAAGTAGAAGGCAATATTTCCCTAGAATGAAGGCCAGAGCGTGGCTGGCTGACACCAGTAAGTTATCTCCAGGGGATGCAGAGCACTTGCTTAAGTCCTGATGACATGCAAGCTGCCCTGGGGCAGGCAAAGCAGGCAATGCTTGGGAATTAAAACCATCCTTTCCAACAGCTGTGCTCTTTGTTACCAACATGAGCATAAGAGGAACTGTGGGAGGGAGCTGAAGATTCACCAGAGGAGCACATCTGCTGTTCAGTACATATGGCATGCTGCAACAACCAAACCCAGCCGGTTCTGGAGGTCTAGCTCAGGTTTGCTGTTTCTCTTCTTTACTGGAGCCACTAAACTCGCCCTGCTGCAATTCTTTTCCTTCTCTATGTGTGTCGCAGGCACAGAAAAGAGAAAGCTTCACGCCCGGTGCCAGGAGGTTCATCTTTTTTAATGAGCTTTTACAAGGAAATGAAGTAGCTGCTCTCCCCGTTCTTCGTGCCATCTGCAGAACATCCCAGGGCGCTCGCAGGAGGGCGTTGGGCGAGATTTACAGCAGCCTCCTGACAGAGGCGCTACGGCTGCGTTCTGTGGATGCTAAAAATAATCGCCCTGAACGGGAAAACGCCGTTGTGCTGAGAGCAGCAGATGGCAGCACAGCATAACGAATAGCAGCGCCTCGGAGGAAGGACTCCAGCCCGGCTGGGTAACTTGGCACATCCACCGATCCTTGCCTTAGAGATGCTTTGCGAGCTACAAGTGGATTTATTCGTGGTTTTCTCCCCTCTGGGTTGGCTGCATCAGCACGGTGATTTATGTCCTAGGGGGCAGGAGGAGCTGCTGTCCCATTAAAACGAAGTGCCTGGGATGCACATCCACCACCAGCTCTTCCTGAAAGGCTGGGTGTCGTCGCAGGGTGCACACAAATCCATCTCTCCAAGCACAGATGCTTTAAGGCTGATCAATGCTTTTCTTCAGAGAAATTGGTTGGAGGGGAGGAACTCATCTAATTTCTCCACATTTCTCATCCCTAGCTGAACCTGTTAATTCGATTGCAGAGGGTCTCTAGGGATGAGGAAAAGGAGAGACCCTCTAAGAGCTCTGGAATGAGAGCAAATGCACAGAGTGGATCTGGTAAGGAATCAGAGGAGAGGAGGAAACGCGCCCTTCATGTCGCTGCCTCCCATGGTCAGCTCTGCCCTGCAGGGGGGTCTGGCTCAATAACCACTGCACATATGTATGTCTCTGTTGGTATGGGATGCTCTCCTCACTCATGGGCCAAGGTTCATGCTAGCTTTGTTAGCTGCCACAACAGCCTTGTATGTGCAGGATACAACTTCCATTGGGCTTATCTCAAGTTGCCGTCAGCTTGCAATGTTCTATCTTGCACATTTTGATTCTTGCTGCACCAAAACGGGTTATTCCTCAACAGAAATGCATTTTAAGAGGCCATTTTTGGTTTTGTTTCCAATGCACACGCACTTAGACAGTCTCCAAGGCTTTTGTCAGAGCTCAGCTCACCATGTCTTCCAGTGCATCTCTCTGAAGTGGCCACAGAGAAGAGCAGACAACTTCTTGTTCTTATCACAAAAGGAGCAATGCTGCATGTTGCAGATCAGTGTTTGTAATGGAGTCAAGTGTTTTCTTCCAGCAAGGACTCCTTACAAATCCTCTACAAAGAGACTTCCAAAAGCAAGAAGGGATATTTAGGTTCCTTCACGGAGCCTTCAGTTCCTTCATGTTGGCTGCTTTTCAACCAACACCACTGACAGAATGGGACAGGTGCCTGTAAAAACAAGAAGTACACTTTGCAGGACACTGAGCAGCCCTTCTGAGGTACAACATGCCCTCAAATTCCTCTGGAGTTAACAGTAATCAGCATTTTGGAGAAGCACTCAGCTCGGTTGGAGGCGACTCTTGAAGAATGACTTTAAGTCCTCCTGCCCTAAACAGAGCTGCACTATGGAAGCCCTGCAGAAATAGCACAGCTTGTTGAAATCTGGTGTTTCCAAAGGTGCTGAGCAGCTCTGTGATAAAGGAGGTAAGCCTGAATCTCAGTGACATTGTTAGCAAAACGTCCCCACCTTATAAGCCCTCTTTCCTTGGCATTGTTAGTGACCTCTCCTTGCTCTATGGTTTGACTTTGCCTCCCTTTCCACCAACAGCTGTGCTGAGCAGACCCAGCTATTCCTCATGGATTAATCTTGATTTGTATCAGCTGGGCCACTGCTCTCCTGCAGCCCCTGCTCTCTGCTTTTGTATAACTGCATCTACCACTCATTAGAGAAACTGCTGTGCACAGCTCATTTTCCAGATCCCCTGAAGAAGGTCCATCCACCCTTCGGAGGCCCTGCAGACCCCATGGGATGCACACACAAATTCTGAGCGCATGATTTCTTCACTGACATTGATGGGATGGCAAGTAGATCTTTTGGGCAAACTTTTTCACAGCAAACTCCATGAAGGGATGCTCGATATACATCGTCCAGCTCCTGCAGGATGGATGCATCTACGTTGAAATTTCACAACCTCAGCAGTTATTTGTCAGGCAACAAAGTGTACGGCGAGGGAAGTGGCAGATCCCACTGTGAGCCCATCCTCGATGGGGGAAGGTTTTAATTAACCTGACATTTCTGATAACCAAATGACTGAAGAGATGGCTGTGCTGATAGCAGGAGCCTCTGCTGGGGCACACGGAAGGAAAGTGCCTGAATGCAGATTGCCACCAGCTGACGCCTCGCTCGGTGCCAAGCTGCGATGCTCCTGAGCTTCGTCACCCCGTGCGGGACAGGGAAGGATGCATCTGAGTGACTCCTCGTGCTCGGAAATCTTTCTCCTTCCCTGAAAACTCGGAGGTGAGCTTCAGAACCTGAACGCGGTCGGGTAAACCCTCTTCGTGTTTGTGGGGAAATCTGGGGGCTGAGCATCAGCGAGGGCTGCAGGTGCTAATTAGCGGCAGCGTTAATAAATCCCTCCCCTGCCCTTCCTTCTCCTCCCTCTCTTCCTGCCTCCTCCTCCTCGAGGGCGCGCTCGCCCGCCCGGGAGCGCGCAGTGCGGCGCGGCGATTCCCGGCTGCGGCGATCCCGGCGCTCCGGTGTGGGTAAGTGGGGCCAGGGAGGGGGGGGGATGAGGATGGGCTCGGTGCCCCCGGGCACAGCCGGAGCTTTGGGACTGTTTTACTCCCTAAACCCTCCCACAGATCTGGGATCTGCCTGCTGGGTTCCCCCTTTCTTACATTTTTTTCCCCCCTCTCTCGGAAATGGGCCAGAACTGCAATGGGGGGGGGGGGGTGGGGGGGTTGCTGCGTGCGGGGCTCGGGCATGTGATGGGGTTTTTGTTCTTACGTCATGACATCGCGTCTGTGCGAGCGATAACACACTGATGTGTCAACCCAGGGGGCAGGGTAAGGAGCATGGTGTGACAGGGCACTTTTCAGCCCCAAATCTCCAGGGGGAGCTTCTCCCTGCCCCCTTTTCCCCCTATTTTCAGGGCTGCAATCGCGTCTTCCTTCTCCAACACCCGAGGCCGGTGAAACCCCTCCTCTGGCCTTATCTGGGAGGCCTCTCCGGCAGCACCTGGGCTGTGATGCTGCAGTAGCAGCGCTGGTGATGCTGTGCTGTGGATCCGCATGCTCTGGCTGAGCCTGCAGAAGGGCTCGCTGCTATCGATCAGGCTTCTGGAGGTGGGGAAAGTGCTGAATCATTTGTACTCCGGCTGTAAGGGCGGTTCAGCTGTTCTCCATCTCCGGGAAATACTCAGAAACGATCTGCAGAGGCTGAAGAAAACTCTGTTGTGTTTTTTTTGTGGCCGAGGTGGGAGTCCCGTGGGCCTGAAAGAGAGGTACTGTCTGCTCTGAGCACAGGGTGATATCCTCTAACGTGGCCTCAGCTGCTCCTTAGGCAGCAGAGCACAGGGAGAATGCATGCTTACATCTTGCTGAGGCCTCCAATTGGGGCCTGGGGGGGAGTTATGTGGGTTAAAGGGGGGGTTGGAGGGAGGTTTTTTTCTCTCCTGCCCCTTTTGGAACTGGGGAGGGCACGTGAGCCTTGCTGCCCGGGTTGGTTTCTCTTTCTTCCTTTGAATGCTGTCTTTGAGATGGTTTTCAAGGTCGGATCCTCAGAATAGCATGTGGGCTATTGAGCATTTGTGAAATTCAGGCGGGGATGTTTGTCTGCTTTTTGAGAGGCAGCACGGAATGCCGGAGGGATGCACATAATGCAGAAAAAACCAGCAATATTGAAATCCAGCCCAGACGCCTGACTGGTTTAAGATGGATGCTGTGGGGTGTCAGCGTTTCCAGGGTGCTCCTGTCAGATGCTCAGGACAAAAGGAAGAATCTGGTGACCTTTATCCAGATGCTGACTCTTTTCTTGGTGCCTGTGTATCTGTAAAATGCCCATCCTTCGGCTAAAATGGTCGTCAGCATGACTGCTTTGTTTCCAGACAACTTCTATGCGTGGCCTATCAAGATAACTGCCCAAATCCAGCATCGCCTTCTTTTTATTTAAGGGCTTCGGGCCCGGGCCTTTGCTGACTTTTCTTTTTTGTGTGTGTGGCTGTAATGTGAGTGCAACATAAATAATGCATGGCGGCGGAGGATGGGCTCAAGTTGTTAAGTTTGAAGGTGGACTTTGTTTGCCAGGCTTGACTTGGGAGCTGCCTTTGTCTCTTTTGAGCTAAAGCTGTGTGATAATGCAGCCCATCAGATCAACAAAGCTCCAAAATCACCCAACAAGATGCTCCAGAGGTTACTGAGGCCTTCTGTGACTTTTGTTGCCTTGCTTGTGGCTAGGGATCTGATTTGAACTGAGTCGGTCAATCCAATCATGCTGTCTCAGAGCTAATGATTAAATGGAAAACATCCCGAGCTCTTAAATGGTATTAATTCATAATGAATTATTTGTCTAGCTGTGATCTAATTGTCTTCATGTTTGTGGGGCTCGTGTATGATCGATGCTGCTGCTGGCAAAGTGCCACCATGAAGGCTCTCTGCAGTGCACAGGCATTAGAAGTGGTCGTGTAGCTTTAATTATAATAGCAAGTAACGAGGCCTGGTCCTTCATGCCTGTGCACCTGCTGGCTGTCTGAGATGCTGCAAGGATGCCGTGAGCATGGAGGCCATGGGTGGGTGATCTTAGCGTGGTTGTGTCCCATTAAATGTCAGCCTTCGTGTGAAGGAGCCTGGGATCAAGACAGGAGGAAGAAAGGACTTACAAAGCAGGAATGTAGGAGATACTGATGGAAAACAGTAAATAGATTGGAAGGGAGGTCCTAACTTCCCTCAGAAGCAATCCTTGCTTCCATTGCTCTGGTTTTGACCTGGCTGGGTGACCTCATGTCCTTGGGACAAGCTTGCTGTGTGAATTATTCATGCTCACCGAGTGCCTTGGCTCTTTTCTTCCTATCTCTTTAACCCCGTTTAGCAGAAATGCAGTCATTTGAGGGTGTCTCTGTCAAAATGCAGACTTGGCAAATGGAAGAGCTTGTAGAAACGGAGACCCCCTAGGCAGAGGGAAGGCTTTGTACAGATTACACAGAGCTTCACAGTGCTGTGGCTCAGTCTTGGTCTGGGTGTGCTCTGGTGAGGCAGGAGCCCACAAGCGGGCGGTTTGCATCTGAGCTGGTTAGAGATACCTGGTGAAATGAAACAGCTTTATTCCCAGGGCACTTCTGTGGTTCTGACATTCAGCAGGGAGATTTCAGGACCGGCTGGACCTTCCTTCTTTGCACAGAAGCTCTGTGTGTGTGTTGGCGTGTTGGTTTTAATTTAGTTGTCTTTGCAGCATTGTGGTTTTGAGTCTCATCAGCACTTCACCTTCTAAGTAGATAAACCCAAACAGCAAAGCTGAGCTCCCTGTATTGTTCCCTGTGCTGTATTGCTATAGGGCTTCAGTGAGGTCTGGGATGGCCTGGCAGCTGTGGAGATTTGCTTGTTCAAGTGAAATCAGAATGCAAGGAAACCTACAAAGAATGTATCTAAACTGTATACAGAAATCAGTTTTCACTTGCATTTGAGTAGAAAGCATAGGAGGAGGCTTCAAAAAAAAATCAAGGAGAAATAAGCTCTGGTACTTCTGAGAATCTCTGTTCTTCCTTGGTTTGCCTTCATCAAAATATTCCCCTGTATCTTAAAACTGAACGGGCAGCCCAAACCACGCGTTGTATTCAGCTGCAGTTTTTGAAAGGCTCTGGCAAATCCTGTCAGAGAGGTTCTGCCTTGTCTCCCTGCCCTGTGGGCAAATCCTTTCAAAAAACATTCTCTTTATTTTAAATATTGTTGGGTGACTTCTGCTCTTCCCCTCCCTGTCTACTGAAGCAGGTTGGGACTTCATGTTTGCTTTTACCTCTGCTGTGCTGGGTTGCTGTTGCACAATAGCAGAGATCCAGCTCAGAGTGAGCACTCAGAGTTGTTGTTATGCTCAATGATCCCTCTCCTCTTTTTATTCATCTATTTTATTTAAATCCAGAGCTGAAAGAGACCTTTCTGTGTTGTTATGGATTAAAATAGAGGAGGATTTAGGCCCTCAGCCCTGCTTATGGCGATCACAATTCCTAGTCAATAAGACAGGAGGCAAAGGATTAGCAGCCAAATGAACAGAGATGGTTTTGCATGGCTAAAGCAGGTTAGAAGCTCCTGAGGATGATATGCAGGGACACGTCTTCACCTTGCCTCCTCAGTGCTCCTCATCTGTGCTCCTTTGGACCTCATCCCACCCCCTTGATGCTGATAATAACTGGCTCCTTTTATTCTTGCTGTGCATTGGGAATGTGGTTTAGAGACCAGCCCAAGGGCACAGAGAGCAAAGCATCCTGTCCTGACTGCAGGCAGAGCTGGAAAGAGAGCAGGATGCAGGCCTCAGGAGCAGGGAATGGAGATCTCCCCTCAAAAAGCAGCATCTTGGAGACCTTTGCTAGCACTGCTCTGTCTCTCTTACTCAGTTAAGCAGCCCTCGTGCTGGACTTAATGCTGAGGCTGACAGAGAAATATTGGTGCTATAAAGATGGTGCTTTGTGGAGTCAAGGTACAAGCTGGTGTGATACCAGGCACCTTCCTGTCTTGGTGTTTGCAGTGGTATTTGAGGCTTTGCCAGCTTTGTGCATGAAAATCTGTGCAGTCCAGTATGGTCTCAGCTCATGCCAGCCCTGCTCCAGCTGGCGCTGCTGATCCTCGTTATAGGCAACAACTAATCACGTGTTCAAAGCCTAATGTAGGTAGAACTGATCAACACTTGGCATTGTCTGTCCTTGATGCTGCCCACCCAACTTTGGAAGCAAACACTGAGCCTTACTGATGCCAGCATTAAAAGGATCATAACCCAGAGGCTTGGTGCAAGATGTTTAGCCCCGGAGGTTTATTTTAATTCCTGGCAAGTTTTCTCCTATTTTATGCCTCCTTGACAGTAGGTTTTGCAGGCTTCCAGCATGGGGAGTGATAGGTTCCTACAGACTTTCAAAGTCACAGCAAGCATGATACCATCTCACTGTCAACCTGCATATTCTATTCCTCCTGAAATGCCCTGGCACAGATGGGAAGGGCTGGCAATTGCAGTGTGAGCTGTGAGATGGATAGGATGCTTCTTGAATCTGCAAAAATGTCATGAAATCTCCTTTCTGTGATGAAATGTTTACGTTTTCTTTTTTCTTTCTAGTGACCTCAAATAGCTCCAAGTTAAGAAGAGAATGCAGGGCCTCTGAAACTGAGGCAGATTACCTGAGGCACTAACCTGTCGCTCATGTCTTTCCTTTGTATTAAGTAGTTGCTACTTAAGCAGGAAAAGCAGCTTTCATTTTCTAGGCATTACTCAGAAGGCAGTGCTCTTGAAAAAACATGTGAATCCTCTTTCTAATGTGCTTGGAGTCCTGAGGTTGTCTGCATTTGTTGGATGCACAAATAGGACATATGCTCCCTGACGGCCAAGATTTTAATTCCACTTATTTCCAGTGAGTATTTATATATTGAATGAAGCCATAGATTATTCTGTGAGTCCTAGTCCCATTCCCTTAGTTTTAACCAGGAAATGTGATTAAATAGCAATGCAGGGTTAGCAAAGAGGGACAAAAACGACCGAGGGAAAGGGAATTAAAAGGGGAATTAGAAGGAAATTAGAGGAAAAGGAAAGATTTTATCTTTTCTTGAAGAGGGCAGTCTTAGATAACAAATCATCTGCCAACGAGTGAATACAGGTATCGATTCAAGTTAAGTCAACAAAGCAATTGCCGGCCAACAATCCAACAAAAAAAAGCGGGATTGTTGTGGCCAGAAGTTTCTCCTGCTGAACCTCTGGGGCTTTATTCGGCAATTTCACTCGTCATTTCATACGATTCGAGGTTTAAAACCGCACAGCCTGTGAATGAGGCGCTCGGGTTCCCTGGGCACGGAGCGCTGCCAGGCGTCGGCCGGGGCGGCGCTGCCTGCCGCTGCCGCTCTCCATGGTGCTGAATCGGCTCCATCGCCCCTTCCGGGCGCGGCAAGAAGAAGGAATAACAGGCATAGATTGAAAGCAATGCTTTCAAATGGATGTCGGGTGGGGAGGTGGAAAAAATGGATGGAAGGGTGGTTGGATAGCAGGTCAAGGTGCCTGCTGGAGTTTGAGGAGCGTTTGGGCAATGTGCTCGGATTTATTGTTTGAATTTAGGGTTGTCCTGTGTGGAGATGGGATGTGGATTTGCTGATCTTTGTGGGTCCCTTCGAACTCGGGTTTTTCTGTGAAAGGTGCCCTCTCCTTCACAAGCATATGCTAAGAAGTAGAGAAGGTTACTTTGAAAGGCTGGGCTGTTTCTATCCTCACTGGATGGGTGTTTTCAAGATCTGTGTGGATAAAGTGCTGAGCAGCCTGGTCTGACCTTACAGCTGATGTTGCTTTCAACAGGCAGTTGAATTAGAAGACCTGCTGTGGTCCTTTTCAAGCCGAATTGTTTTGTGATACTTTGCCTTAAGGGTTTCCACCAACAAAAAGCAAAACAGACCCCTTTCTCTTTGTGTCACTTTGAGCACTTTTTCTCATGTAAGTAGGCTGACTGCCATCCCTCATATAACTGTGAAGAAGCTTTTATTGGATATTTACATGGCCTGGGGACAGGATGGGGGAAGGGAGAGAAAGAAATTACAGCACTGCCTTCTCACACAACAAACTGAAAAGGTGAAGACCATTCCTGACTCTTGACCCAATCCTGGAAGCTTTACTTATAGACTGCTCAGTTAATGAGGAGCTGCCTGTGCTCTGGTGTATGAGTGGTGAAAATGTCACTGTTCCTCAAGCAATTTAGATGATTAGTACTGGGAGTCAGCCTGCTTCTTGTTCTGCGAGCTCTTAACAGTTCCACAGTAGGGTATGGTACCACCAGCTGCCTTGCATTTAATTACACAGCCCTGTTTGTGATAGCTGGAAGAGTTACTAATATGCCCAACAGCACAGCATGGCTCAGCAGTTGATAAAGACACATCTGTATGCTGAGCTGTACCCTTATTGAGTTAAGGGCATAGAAAAAGCTCTCTTTCTTGCTGTCACTTAAATGGTGTCAGGATTCGTGAAATCTTGCTTTCAGATTCCTAACAGACCCAGCAACAAAGACTGCTTGTTGCGAGCTCATTGGCTTCTGTTTGAATCCCTGTGACGTGTTCACAGATGTGTGCAGGCAAGTGGGAGAGGGAGGGGAGTGAGAGAAGTGAGTCTTTGTAGCCACGCATGTGTGACAGCATGCATGGGACCCGTGAAGCTCCTCAGATGCTTTCATGACACATCAGCCATGCCCCAGACCATGCTTTGGCGCAGTCATTTTGAGCAGTCTGTCTGCAGTTGAATTGCAAGCCTTGCAGAGTGCCTGGGAACTGAAGTCTTGGTTTATTTTTACTTCCCCCTTTGTAATTTCAGACCGGTGTGGCTAGGTAGGATTTGATGCCCTCAGCGGTGGAGCTGTTTGTAGGGCGTGCACTGAGAAAAACCTCTTGAAAGCTGTATCAAATCAATCTACTTAATAAATTGATAATCCTATTTCCTTCTTCCACTCCATCTTGTAAATTTGGATTTTAACATAAACTGTCTAAGGCTGCACTTTCTGTCAAAACAGAAGTCCGTCCCTTGTGCCCAGCAAAGCTGGATTAGTGCACGGGCTGTGCTTATTACAAGGCAAATGTGTGTGCAGTATAAAGCGTCCTTCAAAGTACTGTGTTACATATCCCAGGCTGACATCTCCTACTGACAGACCTGGTACCCAGATGCCAAGGCCAGCAGAGTTTTACTTTCCAGCCACATCAGCAGCTGGGTACATGGCGATGCATTTTGGTTGACCTCGTCTGAAATCTCCTGACCACAGTGACAGCTGTGAGGCTGCTCTGGCATGAGCTCAGTACAGCAGACTCCTCTCTAAGGCTGCATCTAATGTTCTGCTGTTTCCTGGTGTGCCCCACTACTCTAACCTTTCTTTACAAATTGATCCACCTTTCTACAGTGTTTTGGTTTTCACATGGAGGTGGGACTGGTTCCTATGAGTGCCAGGAGATGAGATGGGGAGACTTTGCTTTCTAAACGTTCCTGGCAGGTTCTTTACCCAGGAGATCCTATGTTTGCTCAGCTGTAATGTTTCTTCCTTGCCTTCAGCTTGCTGTGCAGGACAAACAAATGTGATTTATGCTCATGTCCTTAAGATGGCCCTCGTCTGTGACCCACACTAATACATTTAAAAGACAACTTAATCTCAATTAAGAGGGGAGTCAGGGACTTGGGTAAGAATAAATAATTCTCTGGTTGCAGGAGGAGGTTAGATGAACTCAACGGAGTGTCTGGGATCCTCGGTTCTAGGGAAGCATGGCACCTTCCTGGGACTGTGTGCATGCAAATCTAATTCATTCCCAGCTCTCTCCTTGACATCTAGTTACTCCTAACTAGAGAATTAACATGCTCCTCTAGATGTCTCCCAAAAATCATGTTTACAATGGCAGTTATGTAATGCAGAGTAACACAGTCCTTTTGTGAAAATCAGGTTCACTGTAACTCATGAGGTAGAGTGGGGTGGGAGGAGCACAGATCTTGGTTGAAGTCGAAGCAGAAGAGCCTGAGAATGAAACTTAAATGTATTGCCTCTTAGGCTGAGCAAACGTGTAATTAACAATAAGATACCAGGGTGGTTTCACAAGGCAGCTAATTGCATTTTCAAATGTCAGCTTGTCGGTTCTTATTTAGTTTCCATTCAATCTGGCCTTTGCCAGAGCACTGTCTGGTTTTAAACGGCATTTCCTCCTCCTTGTGCTGCTGCAGAGTCTTCTTGCTTGTTCTCAGAAAGCTCTGGTAGGACACCTCCATGCTGCTGGCTGTGCTTTATGATGTAGGCTTCTGTTTGCTGATGTCAGGGAGAGAGCTGGACAGCCAGGAGGGATTCCTCGGGTGGGAAGAAGATCGTGTCACTACTGCAACTTGTTGAATCTACAGCTGATGCATGGCTGAAACGTCTCTGCTCCACTGCTGGTCCTCTGGGTATCAACAGAGCCTTTTAAAACTACATCTGTGTAAGGTAAAAGGTGCCAGCATTATCTCTGCTGTGCTCACAGTTTCTGTTGGAGGAGATGCTGCAGCAGGTTGCTGTCATGGGATGGCATTTCACCTACGCTGACCAGCCTGTGTATCATAGGCAGAGATTAGCATCATCCTGGTGTTTGAGGCAGACAGCACAAATGTGGTGTCAGCTCCAGCCACCCGCCACGCAGTGAGCAGCAGTGTGTCACTTTCACTTAGCATAGCCTGGGACGGTGTCCTCACTGCTGACCAGCTCGTTGTGCCTGGCTCAGGCTGTGATAAGCAGGGAAATGGCACTAATGAACTTTTCAGTGTATAATCCCTGACGTGCTTAGGCAGGAGTGGTGTGACTTGTCTTAAGGGCTGCCTGTGGTAGCAGAGAGCATCACGGAGCTAATGCTATCCAGTTAGGGCTTGGATGCTGAGAAGTGCTTGGCACTGCTGTGTGTAGTCATGCTGCAGGTAAGCACTGCCCTCCCTGAGCTGCAGCTGGCAAAGATGCTCAATCAAAGGACCTCCTAGCAGAAAACCAAACTGGCTTCTGGAAACTCTAAAATGGCCTCTAAAATGAGCAGTGTCACTGGATGTTTGTCCCCTTTACCAGCCCCCTGGTTGTCCTTAGTGTGGGGGAAGGTTTGGCCTTCATGGCTGTGCAGAGCCACAGGATGCTTGGGCAAGCAGCACTGGTGCCACTCGGGGATTTGAGGTCCCATGTTGCCCCTTGTTCCCCTGCCCTGCCAGCATGAGGCCGTGTTTTCCCTCACGGCATGGTGAGGACGGGCTGGGTGCTGATTTCCAAGCAGGGTCCGTATTGCAAGGACTGTCCTGTGTTCTCTTCATATCAAGAAACCTTGAGGGCTTCTAAAAGGAAGCACTGGGTTAGCACGGAGTATTTATTCTTGTGGCTGCTGAATGCATGAAAATGCTGCCATTGCCTGCCTCAAGTCAACAGACGTCAAGCAATTTGCAGCAAATCCTGGTTCTCAGTCAGAAGGAGGTCTTGCAAAATGAAACAGAGCAGGAATGGGGTACGGTACACGCACAGCCACAAAGCTGCGTGCCAGCAAGCAGAAAGCTGCAGCTCTGCAGTGGAAGTGCAGTCTCTTGACTATTGTTCAGCAGAGTGGGGTCTGAGCTGAGCTGGCGACGCTCCCTGCTATTGATTCTGAGCAGATGTTGAGATGTGGGAAGGCAGATGGAGCCCCACGGCGCAATTACCTCCCACAATGGGGTGGGCAGCACTGAGCAGATGTCACACAGGGACGTGGTGGCGGCTCAGCTCTGGCCATGGGCTGCTGGGAGCCTTTGCTTGTGAGGTTTGTCTTTGGGATGAACACGGTTCTGGCCTCAGGTAAATGAATCTGGCGCCTGGGTAAAACCCGAATTGTCCTGGTGCTGAGAGGCGCTGCGCAGCTCGGAGCAATGTGTGCCACCGCCTTTCTATTTCTGAACTGCAGTCTGTGACAAATCCATAGGCATCTTCAGCATTGGGCTCTAGAGGGCAAAAGAAAGGCTTTTGGAATTCGGCTGCCATCAGCATGTGCTCGTACCTAATTATAGCCCAGTGCTGGCAGCTGTGGCTCCATCTTTCTACTGCCAGGCCGAGCAGCACAGACCCAAGCTCACTTGCTGTAAGAGCATGGGCTGTGTTCTGCTGCTCAGTGTCCTCAGCACTCCATGCAGATGTGTGCTGGGGCTGAGGCCCCATTCTGTGTGTTTTCTGGGGTGTAAGATACCCTTGGGTCTTGCTTTGCAGCTGGGGATGCTGGAGTGAAGGGCTGCACACTGATGCAGCCAGAGCTGGTGTGCAGTGAGTTTCTAAGCTGGAAAATATAATTGAAATGAGCACATAACTGCCTCTGGGACATTAGGAGTAGAGCAGCAGTGGTTCAAGAACAGGCTAGAGATGTATGAAGCTGTTAATTGGGACTTCTGGAGGGTTTTTAGAATGCAGCCTGAAGAGTTAATCAGGCAGACGAGAGACATCTTCCTCCTGGAGAGGAGCTGAAGGCGAATCACCTCCTCTCCTGTCTCACTTAGGGTTAAGATGAGATTCCTGGGGTCCTGCTCCTTCCTTATGCCTCATCTCTTTGGATAGTGGCAGTCTGAAAGGAGTCCTGTAAGGAGGGACAGCAGGAAAAGAATCCTGAGAAACAGCCTCAATACTAGAAAATAACCTGTGGTTTCCTTCAGGACAGAAGCAGAAGAGGTGCTCTGTTAGTTTATTCTGGTTAGAAACTTGGCTGGATTCTCACCAAGTCTGTGCTGGGAGGGGAGCTGAGGATTTTCCCTGCCCTTGGCTGCTGATTGCAGGCACCCACCCCATAAATGCAGAACCCATCTTCTTTCCAGCAGCTAATTATCCCTGAAATGCAACTGCTTCTAAAGGCCTCTTTGGGATACTGGGAGTGGGGGGAAGGAAGAACCAGCAGCAGCGATCTCTTCCTGCTCAGTACAAGCCTGTAAGCAATCAGTGGGATTTCAAGGATCATGAAAAAAGAGCATGGCTCATCTTCCCTGGGGAGCCTCTGCTTGTCCTCATTATTCCCCACCTCCCAGCCCTGCAGCTAGTGCTGTCCCCACCACCAAGCAATAGAGATATTGAGTTAATCCCTGGTGACTTCATTCATCTTTGAGCAGGGATTATTTCTGCTGGCAACCAGCCCTGACTCTGACCACCCGCTGCTGTGTCCCATGGCATGGCTGAGGCCAGCACCTTGTGCAGCCCACTGCTGCAATGTGCTCTCTTTCCAATCCAGCAGTAGCAACCATGATGGGAAATTAATACCCAAGATGCTGGCAGCATCTTGCTGTTGGATGGAGTAGGGATGCTTTGGTTCTCTGTGTGGAACTCCCTGATTTGTCCTATGGGAGCTGTGAAGCTCAGGATGGGGATGGTCAGCAGAGTGCTGGTGGTTTGCTCTAGGGTCAGGGAAGCATCATTAGGGGACGCCACAGGTCACTGCAGCCTCACAGCCCTCTGTTGTGTTTGGTTGCTTTGGGATCAGAATGGTTCAGCTGAGGATCTACATCAGGCATTTGTGTGGATTGAATTAATTCACTTTTTCATCTCAGTTCTTACCTATTCAGGGTTTACTCCATGAGATCAAGTTTTAATTTCACCAGAGAGAAGGAAAGCAATGCCTAGATGATGAGGAAAGCAGAGTAACAGGGCACATGGCTTACTGGGCATAGCACTGATGAGTTGATGGTCTGCCCAACCTTCATGATTCTATGAATCAAATGAGAAGAACGGGGCTCATGGTTTCAAGTCCACAGTCCTGCTCTTGCTGTCCCATTGCACTCGCCCCTTATCCTTCTCATTTCCAGCCCCTCCTCTCACTTTCTAAGGGTTGGAAATGTGCTTGGGATTGCTGGCTTGCCTCTGGGCCGTTGCCCAATCTGAATAATCTGGATCAGCAAGGCTGCCCATGTAATTATCTCAGCAGCTATGCTGGGTTAATGAGAAACGCGGTGGTGGAGTCGGGCTGAGATCCGTTCATGGTGGTTACGATGCCCTTTCATGGGGCAGAAAGGATTTGGGGCCTTATTTAGACTGAATTTCATCGGCTTGTTGTTAAATTAGCCGTCACAAATAACGCACTGATCAGCTTGCAGTTATTAGGGCTGTGATTGCTACTGAAGGGTAAGTTTTGCAGCGGTGTTTGGGAGGATTGTGTGCTCTTGTTCGTGGAGATAAGGATGTATCCATTGGCATTGCATCCAGCGAGCTTTAATAGCAGATTCTTGGGAGAGGGGAGCTGTGAAGCAATGTTTGCCTTGAAATATTGGGTTCTCAGGGCACCTTTGGGCTCCAGGAGGCAGAACTGAAGTGCTTCCTTATAAAGGAGCACTGCTGAAGCTCAACCCCCAGCTTAGGGACACTGCAGGACAGCCAGAGCCACAGACAGCGCTATCTATGCCCGTTTAATCAGGGAAATGGAAATGGCATTTAAATAAGATGGTAATGAAGTTGTGGATCAGATTGGTCAATTCCTCATTTGAAGATACAAAGGGGAGCTTTGTTTATTTCAGGGGTTTATCACTTCTGTTCTTGCCTGATTAGTCTTAATCTTCTGCTGCCCTTTGCTGGGAACCCCCCATCTCTATTCTCTGCAGAAGTCCATATGTAAGTTTGTGTACAACCCTCCAGGGAAATCAGGCCACCTATATATCATTTAGTGACTTCAGACAATTAACCTAACAAAGATTCCCCTCTCCCTGCCTCCTTCCCCCATCTGCTTCCTAATTACCAGTGGAACTGGGATGCAGGCTGTGCCCATTTCTTTAATTAAATCACCTCTCTGCAATGTTTGGTGCTCGCCTCTTTAAAGGCTGGGATTTGCTGCTGGGGGGAAACAGTAAAAAGCAGAATGGACCATGAAGGCAAAGGAGCCTGAAAAGTATATGAGGTGCAGATTTAGGGGCTGGAATGAAGAATTATTTCAATCTTTTTCTTACCTTGGATCACAGTGGTGGATGTGAACTCTGACCTGAGAGCTCAAAGCGTGTTTTCAGTGCTTTCCTCCCACAGCTGGCAGCAGCGTGGGCCAGGGAAGGAGCGTTTCTGGGAGGGGAGAGATCTCCCAGCTCCCCATTCAAAAAGGAATAATGCACACATCCCTGTGTGCTGGTACAGGCTGTCCTGCCCTCCCCTCCTTGGGTACGGCTGCACCCAACCACCCCCATCCCAGGGGAAAGCGTTTCTCCCTCAGCAGCCGGAGTCTGGCTGACAGAAAAGCACTGAGCTGCTGGAGGTGCTGTTAATTAATGCAGGGCAAGGCTGGTTCGGGCTGTATTGAAACCTGCTGGGAGGTAATTACCAGCTCGCTGGCTCTGAATGCCTTTGGTGCATGGCGATGCTGTGCGATTTGAGCTTGCAGCTGATGCTGTGCGCTGCATCTCAGGCTTGAGCATCGCAAGGACCAAAGAAACTGCCCAGCTGCGGTTCCAGTGATGCAGTAAGTGATTCAGCAGAAGGTGGGGAGCCAAGCAGCACTGCTCTATTTGCACTCCCATGCTCGGGTGTTGTAGTGCTGCTGTTTTGTGGTGTGTGGGATGGGTGCATTGCAGCCCGGTGGGTGTGATGGGGTGGTTTGGGGGTGGGATATTGAGCACATAGAGGCTCATGGATGCTGTGTGCTCAGGAGGAGTTTGCAAGAGCTTGGTTCTGCAACACGCTTTGTGCTTGCTTGTTCTACAGGGGGTTAAAAGCTCAGGGTGAGTTTTCATTGTTTTCCAGCCACAGCTGGTGGAAGGACAGAAAATCCTGTGCTGTGCATGGGAGTGTGTGCCCTCCTTCTTGGCTTCCCTTGTTTGGCCTTTGCACTTTTAGGCTTCATCTTGTCCTTTTGCAGTAACCATCATCTCAGCAGCATCCTTGTTTTTGGGCAGGGCTGTGGCTACAGAAGGGGGTTCTCTCCTGAAATCCCTCTGGTGCTGTGGGACTGGGAACAGCAGAGCTGAATCTGAGCAACCTGAGCATCGCTCAGATCAGTGCGTTGGGTGCTGAGGCTCCTTGGGACTCACCTCACCCTTCAGCATCCTCATTGCTTTGGTTTCCTCAGCTGCGAAATGAGGTGCTGCTGCTTGCAAGGGAGGGGGGAATAGTGCTGAAATAGTGGTGAAAATGCTTTGAAATCTCTGGATTGGAAGCTTCTGTCTGGTACCGGGGAGCTCTGCTCTCTGAGGATGTCACATAGCTCTCAGCAGGGCTGGAACAAAAGGAAACTGCATCTGGGAGCAGCAGCCGGTGGTGCTGACAGCCGGGATGTGGGGACAGGCCCTGGCTGGCACCGAGCCCCCTCCCTGCTGGTGTGGGGGAGGGGGTGGCTGGGGACAGAGTGGGCAGTGTCCTGCACTGCAGCTCCTGCCTTATTCATGGGGGAAATCCAACCAGAGCGAAGAGGGGAGAGTTGGGGTTGTTAACAACTGCTATTGTGCCTTCTGCTGCAGGGATGGGGTGGGGATTGCACAGCCCTGTGCCAGGCAGGACTGTTGGGGGGGGAGGGGGGATGAGGGAAGGATGCTCTGCAATGCCGGTGGGAATGGAAGGCATTGAGCTGGGAAACCGGTGGTGAGAGGTGGAGGAGCCTGAGAATTCGGGAGGGGCAAAGCAGGTCTGAATGTGGGAAGTGAAGGTAGGATGCTCTGCCCTGGGAGCAGATTGATGGAGATGGGATGGAGGTGATATTTTGGGAAAGCTTCCTGAGGAGGATTTTCTCCTCCTCGGGCTTTGCTGTAGGATGGGCTGGAAAGTCTGCCTGAGATTCCCCAGGGCACCAGGAGAATCACCTTGCAGCAGGGCAGGGCTGAGCTCTGTCCCCATCGTTTGGGGCTGTGCAGCACCTGACTGCCTCACTCACTGCCTGCTCTTACTGCCTGTTTTGTCGGCACTGGGATGCTGTAAGGACGAGTTAATCTGTTTCTCACATATATGATCACAGCAGCTTTTGACTTTCCCAATTTCCATCCGTTCCCAACTTACGCAGGGATGACGCGTGGCCCCAACCCCCCTTCATTGCTGCTTTTAGGGCCGGATGGCAGCAGCCCATCCCTCTGCTGGTGGGAACCAGAAGTACGTGCACCATTGGGTTCGATTAGGATGCTCCTCTTTTAGCACGGAGCTTTAGTGCAAGATCTGGAAGTGGGACAAAAGATTTAGTGCAAGATGCTGAAGTGGGACACTGGCTATTTGTGCTATTAAAAAGCCTCTTGCAGAAGGAGATGGTGGATCTGCAGTGCTTGGGTGCATCCCCAGGGCAGCCAAGTGTGTCCTGCTCCCTCACACAGTGCTGTGCTTTTGTTTGGGTCCGGGCTGTGCCCGAGTGTGAGGGATTTTGTTCCGTTGGCGGCCTCCTCAAACCCAGGGCACAGGCACTGAGCCCCAGGGTGATGGCAGGAGG
Source organism: Lagopus muta (assembly GCF_023343835.1). Classification (NCBI taxonomy): domain Eukaryota; kingdom Metazoa; phylum Chordata; class Aves; order Galliformes; family Phasianidae; genus Lagopus; species Lagopus muta. The sequence goes on from NC_064456.1 coordinate 1,913,112, forward strand.
CATGAAAGCAGTGGCAGGAGGCATTAAAGCAATGGGGGGTGGTATTAAAGCACCCTGCAGCCCCCGGGCACGAGTCAGGTTTGGAACTCCTTGGGGAGGTGATAAGTGTCCTTTTCCACTAACTGCACAGAGCGTTTTCATTACTATTTAATGGCAGGCTTTGTCTGCTTTGCTCAACCCCTCCTTGCTGGGGGCTGTTGGGCTCTGGAGGCCCCCAGAAGACATTCAGAGGAATGCAGAAGGCTTGCTGGTGACCTGGAAATCTGCCTCCCTGCTCGCCTTCAGCTGGACCTCAGCGCTGTGGTACATGAGGAGGATGCTGCACTTTGCTTCTCCCTTCCTGGCTCATCAATGCACCCTTTCCTCCCAGTGCTGTTCCAGTTGGTGACACAGCCCTCAGGGCAGGATGATTAGGGTGTAATAGCAGCCAGGTTGCTCCGGAGATGCTGTGTCGAGTTGTATGCATCAGCCTCACCTGTCTGTTGCTGTAATTTGATCTGATTTAAAATAAAAGCCTCTCAAAAGGTTGGCTGGGAAACCTATCCTAATAGCTTCGATAGCAACAGCAGTGTTCGCTGCTGGTTTGTTTTCAGTGTGTTCCATGAGGCATCTGCTAGGGATTGTCTTCATGGACCCACAGCCGCCTGCAGATCAGACCCCATGCATGTAGCTTGAGTCTGACACCTCCCTCCCTCCTGCTCACGAAGCATCTCAAATTGGGAATACAGGAACCAGAGTTTGGGGGGAAGCTCAGCTTTGCCACCTTTCATGTTTTTCCTTCCATCCCATAACTGTGCGCTGCAACCTCAGCAGTGAAAGGCAGCTCAGAATGACACCCCATGGCTCACACTGAGCCATCGGCAGCATGGGGTGGGAAGGACACAATGCACAGAGCTTTCCCATGGCCCTACAGCATGTCATTAGCAACTGGGATGGGGACAGGAGTGCGTAGGGGCTGATGTGAAGAGATGATTGCTCTGCTGGGACTCGAAGGATGGCAAATACATTTCCACGCCATCTCTCTCTGTAGGAAGAATTTGCATAAAAGTGTATAGGAAATAATTAGCATAAAGTGGCTGTTGGATGTGGGATGGGTTCCCAGGAGGGGATGGCTGCTGGCTCTGCCTGTTAGGGCAGAAGGAAGGGGAAAGTGGCTCCAATTCATAGGGCTGAGAACACTGGGAAGGCTGGTTGGGCCGTGGTGGGAATGGGAAGGAGACCCCTGGATTCCCGACCACCATATGAGCAGCAGAACTCAGTCCTTCCATTGGGACCAAATGCTCTTTCCTTTTCCTTTTTTACTTCTGAATGAATGGCCTTTTGCTGAGGGGAGCTGAGAGCAATGTCCTCTGCCTGGCTGCTCCAGACAATCCGATCTCATAACCTAAAAACAAAACAGAACATACATGAATGCCTCTATTCTATCAAACCCTATTTATGCACTAAGAAAAGAAGGTGCATGTTAAGATGTGCTGTGTCTAAATTGGGAGGGAGGAGCCTGTGGGGCTGTTGTAGCTCTCGCTAATTGCTCATGAATAATTTTTGAGGTGGGGACCACGCTCCCCTCCTTCCCACAGGCGTCTGCATGAGTGTGGGTTGCCATGGGCACACACTGGGATGCAAAGCGCTGCTCATGGAGAGATGGCAGCCCTGGACCTGCTGCTCTGATCCCTGTGTGCTGTGAGTGCCTTCAGTGCTGCTCCTGCATGGAAATCCCCATTTATTAAGGACTCTGAGCTCACATCTCTCATCTTTCTCAAGGTGTGAAGCTTTTGCTAGTGCAAAGTTGCGAGCTGAGGTGGCTGCTTGCGGCTCAGTGCTGCTGTATATGATGCTGTCCATCTGTTCGCTGAGATGCTCGCAGTGCAGCTCAATGAGGTGCTGAATCCACGCTGTGTTTATGCCCCCAGTTTTGCTCCTCGCTTTAAACTGACAGCAGTGGCAACCTTTGCATCCAGTCCCACGGCATCCTCCCAAATAGCAGCCTTCCCAAAGAAAGGATGCAAAGAATACAAAGGGTTACAGCTGCTGCAGGTTTGGGCTGGCTCCCGGAGCTCTGAGCGAAGGCTGGAAGGCAGACATTATGGGAATTGTATGCATGCCTGAGCGGGAGGGAGGCTCTGACTGCTTGGCATCCACTTGTCACATGGTGTGTGTTTGGATGCCAGATGACGGCTCCTGAGGTTGCTACCCAGAATAGATAGTTGCTTGTTCTTAAGCTAATTGCACCCATTCAGCCCTTCGCAAATAACAAAGTGCCAAACTTTCTCTGTTCTGAAAGATTCCTGGAAAATGCCTGGTGCTTTCCATTATGCTTTGCAAAGAATGTTGTTGGGTTTAAAAAAAAGCAATCCAGCAAAAATCAACAGCTGCTTGTAATTGCAAGATCATAAAAAAGAGCATTTCATGAGCAGCGGGGGGGGGGGAATAATAAAAACTGAGGCTGTGTTGAGCTGCATCCATGGGCTCTGCAATGACAGAGCAGGGTGATTTGTGGAGGTGCTGGGAAGTGTTGGCCAAGTGAGTGCAGGTTGGGATCAACCCAAAGAGCAGCTCTTTTGGGGCAGCCCTATTGCAAAAGCCCTGCTTGGAGCTGGAGGTCGTTCAACAGAGTCCCTTGGCACCTTCTGCTGGGAATGGTTTTGCTTCACCGTTTGGAAGCATTGAGCAGGGCTTGTCTGCAAGTGATGGTGAAAATCCTATCATCAAATCAAGAGGGTGGCTCTGGATGCAGCAGTGTGGTTCAATGGGATGTCAGGGTGCAGCTGGGGGATCTGGGATCAGCCTGAAGTGATCTGGTGGCTGCTCTCCCTTTGTTTGTGCTGGTTTTAAAGTAAAGCTGCTCATGCGATAACGGCGTTGCTTTGCAGTTTGGTTCATTAGGAGTGAAACCAGCAGCAAGACCAGGAGGCAAAACCCAGCGCTCTCATCCCTTCTTGTGGCTTGAGAACAATTGGAGCTGGCTTTTCCCCTCTGTTCTTTGAGGGGGTTTAATAAACGAGCTGTGGAATTGTCTCTGGGGAGAGATGGTTTCTTAATGTGGTTCTTTTATGCGTACGCTCGCGTTATCAAAGTCTGTAACAAACTCGTGAAGGGGGGAAATGCTGAGTGGGTTGGGCTGCTCTGTGCTGTTGGATCTCAGGGAGATGTGAGCACCCAACTTCATGGCAGCAGGGAAGAAGCCAGCATCAGCCCTCGTGTCCTGCAGGTGTTTGGACTGGTGCAGACATCATAGAATGCATTGAGGTTGGGGAAGACCTCTGAGGTCGACGAATCCAACCCCAACTCATCCCACCATTCCCACTGACCATGTCACAGAACCACAGGAACACCAAGGTTGGAAAAGACCTACAAGGTCACCAACCATCCACCTACCACCAATAGTTCTCACTAAACCACATCCCTCAATGCAAAATCCAAGCATTCCTTGAACACCTCCAGGGTTGGTGACTCCTCCACCTCCCTGGGCAGCCCTCAGTGTCCCTCAATGCCACATCTCCACACCTCCAGGGATCGTGTCTCCATCACCTCTCTGGACAGCCTGTGCCAAAGCATCACTGTTCTTACAGGGAAGGGATTTTTCCCTAATATCTAACCTGAACCTGTAAAATCAAAAGCAAGTGCGTAGCTTTCCTTTGGGTTCTATTCCAGTCTCAAAGTCAGTGCACAAAACAAGCTTACACAACTCCTTCAGTGCACAAATGGTCTGGCTTGGAAAGCCTCAGCTAAATTTGTGCCAGAGGAAAAGAGAAAGAAACTCTTTCCAAAACCATGATTTAAAAACAAAAACACAACCGAAAACATTTACTGTTTTCCATATCGCTTTAGCCAGCGTGGAACATGCTCTGCATTTCTAGATGGTGTTTTGTCCTGGGGGGAGTCAAACAAGGAGACTGGGAACGAGTTGTGAAAAACACGGCTGGGTTGTGAGCCGTGTCCAGGCCAGGGGAGCCAGAGCTGCCAACTGGATCACAGCCAGGATGGGGCCACCAGAATTGGGATGGGGACACTGCGCTGGGGTGGGGACATAGCATTGGGATGGGGATATGAGGATGGAAGCATAGGGACACAAGCACTACCTGTGCTGGTGATCTCCAGTGCTGCCCAACGTGGAGCTGTTGGAGGGGGTCCAGAGGAGCCACAAAGATGATCAGGGGGCTGCAGCACCTCCCCTATGGGGACAGGCTGAGGGAGCTGGGCTTGTTCAGCCTGGAGAAAAGAAGGCTGCGGGGTGACCTCATTGCAGCCTGCAGTACCTAAAGGGAGCCTACAAACAGGAGGGGAATCAACTCTTTGGAAAGGGGAGATAACAGCAGGACAAGGGGAAATGGTTTGAAGTTGAGGGAGGGATGATTCAGGTGGGATATCAGGGGGAAGCTCTTTGCTGTGAGAGTGGTGAGGTGATGGAACAGCTGCCCAGAGAGGCTGTGATGCCCCGTCCATCCCTGGAGGTGTTCAAGGTCAGGTTGGATGGAGCCCTGGGCAGCCTGGGCTGGTGTGAAATGTGGAGGTTGGTGGTCCTGCTTGTGGCAGGGGGTTGGAGCTTCGTGATCCTTGAGGTCCCTTCCAACCCTGGCCATTCTGTGATTCTGGTGGCTTCTCCTCTACTTGGGCAAAAAGGGCCATCAGGTGTTTGACTACAAAACCAGAGCCGTGTTTTTGTTCAAGCTTTGGCACATAGACCTCAGGAATCTTGCTGATTTAGCCCCTGGTTGCCAACCTCGCCTCCCTACCCCCTGTTGCTTGTCAGCTGCAGTGTGTTAATGGCTTTTCCACCGATGTTTTGCACTTAATGCTTGCAGCACTTCATCTCCATGGTGCAGAGCTTGGCTGGATGAATTCGAGATGAGACAGTTGAAGAGCTGCATATTTAAATTCCCCTTTGTTTTCTGCTTAAATACCACTATTTATCCAGTGAACTTTTCCCCCTGCTTGCAGCTCGTGTCAGTGAGAGGAGATCAGTGCTTGCTGGGATCTGCAGGACACGTGTTTCCTATCTCCAACCTGTGGGATGTTGGAAATGTTTTGCAGCCCAGAGAAGGGAGACGAGGCTGCTTGGCTCGTGCATCCCCTGTTGAAGCTGACCTGGCTCAATGCTGCCCACCATCTCAGCAGTGATCTTACACAGATCTCAACACAGTAATTAGTCTGGCAGCCGTGGTTTATTTTTTCTTCTATATCCATCAATTATTGCTGACACTTATGTTGTTCCAGTGTCTTTCCAGGGCACAAACCAGTTGATTTTTCTATCCATTTTCCAATGCTGTTGATTGGGTATGGATATCACCTGCTATTGGTGACACTAAGCACCAACCTCATCCTTCTGTATGCATAACCTTTCAGTGATTTCTGGCACAGGAAACAAGTAATCTGCATCCTGTACTCAGTCCTGAAGGTTAAAAGCAGCTTTTGTGCCAACTTCATTCTGTAGAAGCCAAGTGCTTCTACCAATTAACTTGTTACAGTTTTGAAGGGGTCTCAAAAAGAAGAAAAGGCAGATGGAGTGACTGTGCTGGCAATATTCACAACTGCCATGCTGAGGGTGAGAATTTCATAGGGAGGAATGCAAAAACGTGCTAGGAAATGTGCAAAGGCAGCACTGCTGAGAAACGCTGGGTGGTGTTTCCCTGTGAGCCCCGAGCAAAGGCTGCTTCTTGGGGGTAATGAATAAAGTGTGAATTTGATGCTGTAACGGGTGATGCCGTGCTGTCTGTCGTTGAAGGCTGTCAGAGCTTTAGGGCTGGGGACAGATGGTGGGAATGAGGCCAGCACAGTGTTGTGGGTGGGTGGGAGGTGTGTAGACCACCGACTCCACCTCACCAGCTGTTGCTATGGGGGGAAAAAGTACCTAAAATATTATCATGAAGGAGGAAGGAGTGAAGGAACTTGCAGGAAATGGGCATCCCAAGTGGGATCTGCAATGGGCCAAGAGGTTTTATTGGAAGTGCCCACCCGAAACCCAGCCTAGTTAGGGGATTTTCCTTGAGATAATGGGCTGAAAAGGTGGACTTCTGATATTCAGTTTGCCCTTCTTGGAAAATCATTACAAGACACTTCACCTTTTTCTGTTCTATTCTATAGGCGTAACTTTCGTGGAGGGTTTATAAAGCCATGGCAGGCAGGTGATGGAGCTCAGGTTCCCTGCCAAGAGCTCAGTTCCATCTCAATAGTGGCTGAGGGAGCACAGAGGAGAGCTAAAGATTCCCCTCCTGTGATTCCCTACCTGTAATCAGGATCCACACGTGCACAGGGCAAGGAAAACTGCTTACCCAGCAAAAGAAATTGCAGTGCTCCTGAGAGAGGCAGACTTGGCCTTTCAAGCAGCCTTCCAGATAACTTTATTTGTGTGTTTATGTAATATTTTAGAGAATTGCTGGGTCTTTTTGGGTCCCCTCTCCTTTTTTCCCCAAACTGTTCTGTGTTGTAGTGCTGTCTAAAGGCTGTACATCAGAGAGCTCAGGGATGAAATGTCAGATTTGTTGCTGCTTTGCTCTGTCACCACTGTTGAAGAGCCTGGGGTTTGAAATTAAATGTCAAAGGCGCTTTGCAGAACATGGAAACCAGATGTGCTCCTTTCCCACGTGTCTGGGAAAGACAGAGCAGCTTCATTACCTACACTGACTCTTTTAGGGGAGATTTATGTTGAGAATGGAGCTGAGACCCAGTGCAATGGTCCCAGTGAGTTGTGCTCTGTGCAGCTTGTGTCTCTGGACCCGCCTGGGCGATGGATGGATGGATGGATGGATGGATGGATGGATGGATGGATGGATGGATGGCCCACACACCATGGCTGACTGTAAGGTGATGCCACAGCTTGAGGGCCCTCAGCTGAGCTGGTGCCTGTAAATACAGCTCACTTACAGGATTAATCACCAGCAGGTGTGTTCCCATCTTGTTGGTGACACCTGCGTGTGATCCAGTTACAGACCTCGCAGATGGAGACAGGAGATACATGTGGAGGTGGCTTGGATGAGAAGACTGCTCCTAAGGCTGGTGATTCCAGTGCTGTTGGGGACTTGTAGGTTAGCTGTCCTGAGCTGAAGGGAGCATGGGGATGGTGTCCTGCATATTAGGAACAAAATTGTGCCTTTCCTGAGTGGTTCACTGTGACTGGCCTGGTGATGCTCTAAGGACAGCAGAAGGAACCATCTCAGGATCAGAGAGCAGGGAAGGGATAGAAACTTTCTGCTCAGGATATGGGAGCCTCTGAAGGAATAATGTTGGAGTTGCCCAGGAAATGCAAGTCTTTCATAGCAGAAGAACAGCTACTAATTTAGTAATAAGTCATAGGCTTGAAAAGGTTTTCTTCCTTGAGTGCAGATAGATACCATACCAACAAGATGCTTTGACTGAAATTAAAGCTGTAGTGCTCAAGTCCTTCTCCACCTTTGAATGCTGTATTTTCCAGCAGGGAATGGGCAGCACTGAGTAAAGCCCTGTTTGAGTGCATCCTGAGCTGCAGCCATTGCTGCAAACAGGTCCCAAGCCTGCAGGGCTCGAGGGCTGAATGTGAATCTTTCTGTGGTTTAGGGCTGAAAGCTACACTGGGTACATCTGCTTTCCCCCCCTGGAATTCAGGGTTTGCCTGTGCTGATGTGGGGTCTCTGGATTGGGGCTGGAGGGGAATGGAAGGGTTGATATCTTCTTCCCAGGCTCTTCAGTCATCCCAAGTGCCCAGGACCTATGAGAGGTAACATGAGATGCAAACACCAATTCTCCAATTCATTTAGCCACTAAAGTGGTTTCCTGATGTAGAAGCAGTCAGGGGTTTTTAACCCCTGGGCATCAGCACGCGGCCGATCATCGTGCTTTGCTTCATTAACCTTTTTCTTCTGTGCAAAGAGAGAACCCTTCTTGTGGTGTCAGGGCGTGCATGTTTGTGCCAAATTGCATCATGTCACTGGCTGCTGCCATGCGGCAGAGCAGGACAGCTTAACCTGAGCGACACTGCATGGGGGCAGCTACCGTGGCACATCCTGGGATGGCTGTATTTATTCCTCAAGGGATGCTGTGGGCTCGGGGAAATCCCTTAGCATGGTCAAGTCTGAGCTGATGGGGGCCTGAGGGTCCCTTATCCACCTGTGTGACCAAACACAGGCTTGAGCACGTGATGCAGACCCCCCAGATCCCTGTGCTTCTGGATACTGGGCAGACTTATGTGAGCCAGAAGGGAATAGGCAGATTTTCCCAAGTGCTTGCTATTTATAGCTATTGCTGGGTGATTAGCAGTTGGCTAATCGCTCGGGGACAGATGCTGTCATCCCTTGGATGGGTGGCCAAGGGACACAGCGGGGTAGATGTTAATGGTGTGTCCCCTGTTGCTCTGCCATGCGTCTCCTGAGCAGCGTGGGATGGAGAGCCCTGGAAAGGAGCTTTGCTGTGCGTGGGGAGGATCAGAGCTCATTGGTCTCTTGGGGACATGGTTAGTGGGCATGGTGGTGATGGGTTGACAGTTGGACTTGATCTCAGGGGTCTTTTCCAACCTCGGTGAAGGTTCTTTCCTGAAGCTTGCAGGGAGGTTGGCATTGCCATTGGTTGGGTTTGCACATGGAGCTGCTCCACTGGGACATAACACCCCAGCCTGGCTCCCACAGGCACCAACACAAGGTTTGGTGCTCGGAGCCTCTGCCTTTTTGTCTCAGTTGCCCCATCTTCCCCACCCATCCCCACAGGCTGGCAGCTCAAGGCTCAGCCCATGCAACAGCGATGCCCTGGAGCACCTTTGCTTTCTACTAAGGGCAGCTCCTCAGAGCTCTCTATTCCTGCTAGAGACAGGAGCACCTGCTACCCCACACCACCCTCGTGGTGCTGGCAAAGGCCTCATCATCATCATCTGCAAACAGCTTCGCACCTTCACGTTTGTTCTCCACTCTCGATGACCACTTTGTAAAGGTTAAACACCATTTTCTGATTAAATTCAGTGCTCCGGTGTTACAGGCTTATTTCCCACCCGCACCATATCTCATGCATGACCTTGGGGTAACACTTAACCTCCCTGGACTCGAGCCACTCTCTGTAATAGAACTACAGTATTTTCTTACATTACCAAAAGGACAGGATGATAAATTAATTCACACTTATGTAGCGCTGAGATACGGGTCGTGATAGATAAAGAACATCTCCCTGGAGTCATCCATGCTTTCAGCAGCCCTATATGAGAATGAATTACCTTCTGAATTGTCTATGCAATGCCATGTTTGCTTCCACAGGGTCCTGAGGGTACCTGGCAGGTTGCAGGGTGGATTTTGCCACCTGGGACAAAGGCTCTAAACAATGGGAGATGGGGGATTTACAGCCTGGAAGGCAGCAACCTGGAAACCCACCCAATATACGGTAGGGGGAACGAAGCAGGAGCAGGTCCTGGGAAAATGGGTTCTTCAGTCGCTGCTGGGGAATCACATGCATGTATTCCCCCTAAATCAATGTTTTTCATTATCTGAAATGAAAAGAGCTTTCATTTGTGGAAATGTTGCTCTGTGCTATTCAATCAGTTTTAATTAAGCGACTGAGATGCGTTAAATTGTGCTGGAGGAATCTTCTTGGGAACACTGGCTGCTCGAGTTTTACTGCTCCTCTTACAACCATAAATAGGGATAAATGCCTAATTGCTACTGAGAGTGTTCTGCTGGACCTAATGAGCTGATCACAAACAATCCTTCATTGTGGAATAATTTAATTGGATTTGACTCCAGCCAGAGATCCCTGTGCCTCACAGTGCTGGGCTGGGGGTCGGCAGGGAAGGAATTGGTTTCCATTGCTGCTCAGAAGGGTCCCATCTCATTATCCCTTGCCCTTCCATGTGGTTGTTTGTACCCAGGGGGAATTCCCCAGCTCTGCCTTTCTCCAGAGGAGAGCAAAGCACAGCAGTGCAGTGAGGCTGGGACTCCTGGAGTGGGGAAGGCTGTGGGGATGTGGCTTGGGAATGCCTCCCACAGCCAGGGCTTGGCCAGAGCAGGGTCAGACTGCCATCGCAGAGCCCTCGAGTGAATCTGTTCTGTGATGGGATCATCGCCCTCACATCTTCACTGAGAATTTTGAGTGGTTTATGAATGAAGTGCTTGGTTATGCTGTGTGTTTTAATTATGGATGTATGAGCGTTGTCTTTCCATCAGCAGAAACTTGAGAGCGTGAAGCTCTCTGCAGAACACACAGGGAAATGAGCAGCGATGGCACCTGGGCAGGTTTGGTTTCAGCAGCACCCAACTTCCCAGCACAGCTAGTGGGAATGCAGGCAAATTGCAGCCACCTGGTGGGGAATTGCCCCTGCTGATGGGGGACAGCAGAGCTCCACAGAGCCACGCTGATCTCTGCTGGGCTGCATTAGCACCCGACACCCCAATTCTCTGCACCTCCTCTTGAATCCGTGCAACCCTTGGGCAGTTGCTTAACTGCTGTGCTGTTATTCCAGATTTGGTTTGTTTTGCTATGGAAAGCACGACTCCTCTCTAAGCCTTCAGCTCCCATCCTGGTCCAGCAGAGTTGGCTGCTGCTATTTGCTCCCACCAGCTGTGTTCTCAGCCCTGGAATGAATTGCCCCATCAATTTATTCACCATCCGCAGGAGCGCGTCAAATTTTTGCCTTCTTGCTTTGAACCCTTTCCCTCTGCCTGCAAAGAGGAACAACCTTCAGTTTCACAGGCCCTGCCCTGGGGTTCTTTATCCTTTTCCTCAGTGAAAGGTGTTCACACAACATCTGAAGGAGGTCTGGAGCAAGATCAGGGATGCATTTCCCAACCCAGACTAACAGCTTGAGAGCAGGACAGCAGGGAAATGCAAAGCAGCAAATTGAAGAGCCCTTCTGAACCATGAAGGAGTATTGGGGTAAAAAGCATCTGAGTCCATCCTGCTGCTGCCTTGCCTGTAGCTAGAGGAAAGCAAAGCTGGGACCTGGATTTGCCCATCCTCTTCTACAGCAGCATCAGTGGATGAGAGCTGTGTTCCAACTCGGGTATCTCCCATTGTCAGACACTCTCAGGAACATCCCCAGACACCCATTGCTATGGGCCCCATCCCTCTGTGCTGGGACAGTTCCCCTACTGCCCACATTCCCAACAGTGCAGGCTCTGTTCTGCAGCTCCCAACCCCAGCAGCCCACCTACACACATGGGCACGGTGACAAATTTTGTGCTGCTGCACCCACAGCTGCCCTGGAAAGAGCCTGGCTGTTGCTCCCCTAAAGGCAGGGGATGATCTTTGGGCGTGCTTTGTTGTGAGTTTTGTTATTTGTTCGTGTTTCTTTGGATTAGCAGTGCTGACAATGCTCTGCGTGGATGCAAGGTCACACGTGCCATACAGGCTGCCCTCCCTGAGCCATTCTCACGTGGTCCCTGCTTTGCTCCCACGCTGCTCTTCCCTCTTCCTTTGGTCTAGATCAGCTGAGTCCCCATGGCTCCCATCCCCTCAGTGCAGCACTGCTGCAAATCTCCCTTCTGATTCACACAGCCCTTGTTTTTCCAGTCCAAGCACACGTGGCGATGGCTGGGATGTGTCCATCAGTTGGATGCACAGCTGCCTGCTTTGTATACTCCATATAATCAGTGTTTGGATTCAGTTATAGATTCCTATAATGGCTTAGGTTGGAAGGGACTTTAAGTCCTGTTTGCATTTCCATTTAATGCACACATGTATGTAGACATCTCCCAAGCCTCTGCCAGGATCCTTCTCCTTCATGTCACAGACACTGCTTTCACTGTGGCTGACCTCAAAGCAGCACATACAGGTATTCAAGTGCCTGTTGCCTTACACAGCAGAAGGAAGGAAGGAAGTTTTAAAGCATTTTGTGCTGTTTCTTTATGTGAAACACCAGTATGTGAGCATAGGAAGGATGCTACAAATCTCAGCCTTGCTAAATATCCGGTTGCAGTATTGGCTGATTTAGTTGGTAAGTCAAACTATTGCATAGTAACAGAGAGGCATAAAACCAGCTTATCCATTACTCACTTTAAGCTGAAACTGGAGAAATGAAGCGCTCTAAATAATGAAGACCACAGATCACAGTGATATCTTCCCTTAGACAGAAAGCTAAAGAAGTAATTTGAAAGGCTTCGTTCAGCACGACCTGCTCCCTGAGGGCTGTGGAAATCCTGGACATGACTTTAATTACTGACCCGGTCCTATAATTATTTTGTCCTTCAACTGTTTTTATTGCAGCGACTGGATTGGAAAATCCTTTGAATGAGCACAAAAAAGAGATCAAAGTAGAATTCCCCTCTGAGCCCCTTTGCAACCCATAATTTGGTGTAACGGGGACACATAGGGCTGGTGACTTCGCTTGGGCTTCAGCCCAGGGATGGGGATTTGTTCTGGGCTCTGATTTGGACCATCCTTGAGATTCAGATGTGTGCAGAGGGTCAGGAATGCTTCACAGTAAATCTTTAGGGCTGAACATCTTGCTGTTAATCTCGGGCTGCATATTTGGTCTGGGAAGGATGCACAGGGTTCTCCTTACCCATCCCTTCTTATTGAATAACCCTGATGTCTTCCAGACATCTCTATGATTCCAGGGTGTGTTGCAGGAGCAGCATCTCCTTTAGGGAGGGCAAAACCCTGCAAGGATGACAAAACACTGCCTATTCTCCATAGGGGCAATGGGAAAAACGTTCTCAGGAGCTGCCTTGCACTGGCTGTGCCCCTGCCTGGGGTGCAGGAGAGCTGTGCAGGCCATGTGTCAGGGCTGTCGGCTGGCTGACAGCTGTCAGCTTGGCTCCCTGCAGTACCTGTCACCGGCTTCTGTCTGTTGTCCTGAGCCCCCTTCCTCCCACATCAGCCTCATTGGGGCTCAGCAGCAGCAGCCCAAGCTGGACTGATTTATATTTCATGACCCAGGTTCTCCTTGCTTGCCAAATGGCCTCTGTGCTGCTCTCCTGTCGGTGCCGTCCCTGCACAGTGCAGGGCTGCACAGAGATGGGAAAGAGCAGCACTGGGGATTTTCCACTGTTTGCTGCCCTGGCGTTGTTTCTGCTCTCAGCTGAGAGCTGTCTGGATGTCTGCTGCCCGGCTGTTATAGCTCTATTACAGACAGAGCTGTAACTCAGCTGTGATGCCACCTCTGTGGTGCAGCAGCCTTTCTGCGGGGAATTTTATGGTACAGATAAGATAATTCATCCTCCTTTCTACTCTCTTTTAATCTGCAGTTTGTCTGTGGGCTTATTAACAGCAAAATCAAATGGATGTCTATGAAAACTCCAAGCGATGCGCTGCCAGTCCCTGCAGGCTCCTGGATGTGTGCAGGGGTGAAGGCATCATCCCATTGCCTGACCCCACACAGCCTTGGAGCCCCGTTGCCTCCTGGAAAATAGAGGCAAAGCAGCTCACAAAGAGATGCTGCATTTGTGCTCTGCTCTCATCAGTCCAAAAATATTCCCATAGTGTGTAGAGGCGGTGCTCTTTTGGGAAGGGGAATGGCCATCAGCAGTGCTGGAGCACCTTTTGGGCTCTCGTTGGCTCTGTAGTTCTTCCTTCAGTGGAATTCAACTCTTTGTTTTCGGTCCAGAATGAAAGCTGGGTTTTACTGTTTGTTCGGTCTTGTGCATGAAATTCAGCTATGAGCTTCCTGACTCCTGGGCAGCATCATCTGGTGCCTGTTTCGTCTGGTTTAGAGGCTTGCAGTCCTGCCCACGGTGGGGTGGTTGGTAGGAGGTGGTCTTTGAGGTCCCTTCCAGCCCAATCATGCTATGATTCCATGGTTCTGCATTTCTATGGTTCTGTGAAACAGCAAACCATCCTTCTGATTTTCTCCCACGTGGTTCAGCATTCACTTCTCAGGGCAACTTTCCAGCATTCCTTGGGGAGAACTCAACAGAACTCAGGGGTTTGAGCCCAGGTAACCACAAAGACTGAACAAAAAATGCCTTGGAAGGGCAGCGACCATGGGCTGAGTACTGGAAACATGGCCTGGAAAATAATTCTGGCACCATTAACACCCTTTGTCCCTCTGTACAAATATTTTCAGCTTGCAAACTCTCTGTCCCAGGAAGAGAAATGCAGGACATAGCAGTGCTGACCTCTGGCTTTTTGTGTTTTGCAGCTGAGGACCCAACAGCCATCAGCTCTCCTGGGGGGAGCAGGTGAGGTCATAGCATTATCCTGACATCCAAAATGGTCCTGCACAGCCACCAGCTCACCTGTGCAGGGATTGCATTTGCTCTGTGCCTCCAACACCTCATCAACGCCATCGAAGTCCCTCTGGATTGTAAGTTCTGATTTACTCCCTCTGAATCTGGGCACGGTGGGGGTGGGCTGATGGTTGGGTTGTATGATCTCAGTGGTCTTTTCCAAGGCCTGTGATTCTATGGTTTCCTGCTTGAAGGGCTGTGGAGGCAGAGTGAAGAGATACGCACACCAGGCATCTTTCCTGCTCCAACCAACTATTTAGGATATTTTTCTTTTTAAGTCACTTTTTAAGTCATTTCATCCAGAAATCCACCTGAATTGCTGACTCGAAAGCTGAGCAAAAGCCACCCATCAAAAAGAGGCAGAACACCAAGCTGGTAGAGAAGCCCACCCCCAGCAAACCTTTAGCCCACAGACTTAAAGTGGAGCATCCCACAGTTTTTATCTCTGTTGGGACTTTTGGTAAAACATGAGACACGAGTTATGTTTCATTATGTTTTATTCAGAGAGTTTGAGGATATGGGGTGAGGAGGAAGGGGGCAAGGGGTGTTTCTACTAAACAGCATCTTCAGGCTGGTGTCTGAGAAATGTATGGCTCGTTTGGGTGCACTTGGGATGAAGGTTTGTACTGAGAGCAAGCTGCTAAGTCATGGCTCAGAGGCTCTGTTCCAGCTACTCGTCTGGATACCAGTTTCATAATTTCTCTGTGTCCCAGCTTCCTCCTGTAGAGGCTGTTAATAATAATCAGCCTGTAGCTGCAGGGAATCTGTTCTGACAGTGCAATGCACAGAAATCCTCCAGCAAGAGGTGCATTAGTGGCAAAAGCACTGCTTTGTGCTGCTGTCTGTAGTCGGGCTGAAGCACCAGGGTTCTTTGGAAACAACGTGAAGAGAGAGAGTGGGAAATCTCTGGTTTGCTGAGGGGAAAGTAAATACTTGTGTGACTGAAAGCTTGAGGTGGGGGTCCCATGCAATCTCTTATCTGTGAGAGACTTGAGTGTGAGTTCCTGCTCTACTCCGTTCCGAATGATTGTGGATGAACATAATTTTGTTCCCTAGGGTCAGCCCTTGGCACCCTTGTTCCCAACTTGGGAATTTGGCAAGATGAACACAGCTTGGATGTGCAGGCAGTCAGTACATAGATGGGAGCCATTGGGCATGACTGAGTAGGTCTGCAAACAGCAGTCTTCTGCTCTTTCTTGTGCTTTTCTGTCAAAAAAGAGTGATTTTGATGCTTACGTGTAATATGAGCTTAGAAAAGTAAGGGAAATGCTGACAGCTGGTGGAGAACTGCTGAAGGCAGCCTGTCTTTGCAACTCACCGCTTCTTCAGCCTCCTCCCTGCTGCACAGCATGGACTCATAGCAGAGCATCATCACCTCCAGCACTGGAGATGCTGGAGGATCTAAATATCTATCTATATATGGGATAGATACCTATATATCTTACATATGGGATATAGATATTGGTACACTGGAGTTCATTTCATGCCCTCTTTGGACCCCCAACCCTCCCAGAGGCTGCACATTGTTAGCAGCTAACAATGACTTGGACTCATTGGTCCTTATGGGTCTCTTCCAACTCAGGATATTCTATCATTCCATCATTCTCTGAGTGCTCACCAGCGTCTCCTGCTGTATAACTGTAAGTAGGTGGATTAGAACATGCTGGAATTGTTAAATCAGTCGTATGTAGGATTTGCAGACTCCACAATGACAGTGTTTTGTTTTCATGTTTGTGTGCATAATGTGTGTTTATCGGGGTTAGCCCCTCGATTAACCCTTCTTTCTTCTTTTTCATTATGCTTGCACTTTGGAAATAACAGCAAGTATTCAGAGTGAATGTAAGTGCTGCCTTCTATGTGAACATGGTGGTGTCCTCTGCATGTCCAAAATGGCAGGAGGGGTTGGGTCTGGTGCCAGCTGTGCTTTGGTGCAAGGTATACGTGGTGCACAGGGCTGGTGACAGATAGCATGCGCTCCATGCTTGCTTGTGGTTTTGGAAGTCTTTGGACCACAAATTGGGGAAGGTGTCAGAATCCTGGTGAGATCTGCTGCAGGAGAGCAGAGAGAGGCTTCTCCCTCTCACGCAGCTCATCTCACTGCTGCCATTTGCTTTGCAGTGCCTCAGCCCCCCACCATCACCAAGCAGTCTGTGAAGGACTACATCGTTGACCCCCGAGACAACATCTTCATTGAATGTGAAGCCAAAGGGAATCCTGTACCCACGTAAGTGCCCTGGAATTGCTCCTGTACTGGAGCTCTGTGGTTTGTTAGCCCTGGTTCTGAAGGTGCTGGGATTTCTGGGCACAGCAGATCTCAGTTGGCCACACTGTCCCCAAAACCAGCGCCATAGATGCCAATTGCCACTTGCATAACCCAACTAGGGCTCTTTCCAGGGAAATACACCCCACAGTCACCTCACAAATCTCTGCCATGCTTACAGCTTTTCCTGGACACGGAACGGGAAGTTCTTCAACGTGGCAAAGGACCCCAAGGTGTCCATGAGGAGGCGGTCGGGGACGTTGGTCATTGATTTCCATGGAGGTGGGCGGCCAGACGACTACGAGGGCGAGTACCAGTGCTTCGCCAGGAACGATTTTGGCACTGCACTGTCCAGCAAAATCCACCTCCAGGTGTCCAGTGAGTAAGCACAGTTGTGTGGGGTGAGCAGCAGAAATCAGACTCAGGAAGTTCCACGGATCTATGGATGCTTTGTAGTAGAAGCACAGATAGAATCCAGTGGTCAGACATCCCAGCCTGCTTCGTGGTCTTTTAAGGTCACTTCGGGATCATAGAATCATTAAGGCTGGAAAGGATTTCTAGGATCACCGAGTCCAACCCCAAGCCATCCCCGCTGTGCCCACTACCCATGACCCTCAGTGCCACATCTCCACAGTTATTGACCCCCTCCAGGGATGGTGAATCCACCACCTCCTTGGGCAGCCTGCTCCAGTGCCTGACCACTCTTCCTGAGAAGAATTTTTTCCTGATATCCAACCTGAACCTTCCCTGGTGCAACTCGAGGCCATTACTTTTAATTCCATTGCTGTTACTTGGGAGAAGAGGCCTACCCCCCCTCGCTACAAACTCCTTACAGGGAACTGTAGAGAGAGATGAGGTCTCCCCTGAGCCTCCTCTTCTTCAGACTGAACCATCCCAGTTCTCTCAGCTGCTCCCCATAAGACTTGCACACACAGAAATAAGGCTTCCCTCTCTGCATTGAGGCCATTCCATTGAAACCAGGCCAGGTCCGGTGGGAAGGGAGAAGATCTTCAAAGTGAATACCTACCTTCCTCATGCAGTGCTGTGATTCTCATGGCAGGATCTCCCCTGTGGCCCAAGGAGAAGGTGGATGTCATTGAGGTTGACGAAGGTTCTCCACTCAGCCTGCAGTGCAACCCACCTCCTGGTCTGCCTCCTCCTGTCATCTTCTGGATGAGCAGCTGTGAGTTGGGGAAGCCCTTTCCATCATGAACCCTCACTCCCTTCAAGCACCTGCAGTGTTAGTTTGAAATAATTACGTTTGGAGTCATCGTTGCCAGTTCACAGCTTGGTGGTACCCACGCATGGTTTAAGTTGGGAGTTGCTTCTTGCCTTCACGTGTTCAGGAGGTCCTGGTTAACTGAATGCCTCTTCCCTTGCAGCCATGGAGCCCATCCACCAGGACAAGCGTGTCTCCCAGGGCCAGAACGGTGACCTGTACTTCTCCAATGTCATGCTGCAGGATGCCCAGACTGACTACAGCTGCAATGCACGATTCCACTTCACCCACACCATCCAGCAGAAAAATCCCTACACCCTCAAGGTGAAAACCAGTAAGTGTCATGGTTGTCAGCCAGGATGGAGCTCTGCCAAGCTCTTGGGTAGGGTTCTGCTTTCAGTCTTTGACAGCTCTGAGTCCTACCAAAGAAAAGAGTGTCTTCCTTCATTTTGATCGGGATAGAAGTCCGGTTAAGAACTGATGGGACTCAGACTGACTCCATGGCTTGTTCCCTTGCAGTGCCCCAGGGCTGCAGAGATAACTCAGTGTGGGTACTGCTGAGTTTCTGAGATGGACACGGATGGTGTATTCCCTCCATCCTTAGGGAGAAGTGCAATATCAAGTGATTTTTCCCTAATTTGGATGGCTGGAGATAGCCGTGTTTTGCTCCAGGTTTAGGTTTATGGGGACGCCCTGTGGTGCTGCATGGGGGGGACTGAGTGTTTGTTCATTGCTGACCAGCATGTCTTGGGGTTCACCATGACCAGGAGCTGATGAACAGTTCTGGGAGGTGGGAGCAGGGGGAGCAGAGCCTTAGGGGCCTGGGGACACTGGCTCCCAATTCCCGGCACCAGGAGCTTCATCTATTGCTTAATAGGAGGTAACACTATTAAAGTGTTCTGATACCTGGCACTGAGGTGTGATGTGAGCAGCAGGCTGGGCTTGGAGCATTCTGCACTTCTGGTGTAACACCTCCTTGTGCAAAGCACGAGAAGTAGCAAAGCAAATACTACAAATGGGCACTTTTCTAATGGTGAGGAAGGTGTACATGCAACTCGCTCTGGTTACTTGTTATCTGGTTGAGAAGCTGGCTGAATAATGCCAAAATTTGCCTCGTACTGAAGGACTGAACCCTGAATGAGCTCAGGCTCAAAGTGGAGAGCGAAAAACCTGTGTTCATTTGGGTCTCAGACGTTTTCAGCCTGGTATATCGGTCCAGCTCCAGAAAAAGAAGTGAAAGAAATCCTGGAAGGATTTCCTGTGGAGCATCTCTGCTGTGTCTTGGGCCCCAGGCTGTGCCCTGGGTGCTCTCTGTTCTGCTCATTACCCAGTGGAGCTCTGTTGGCAATTAGCAGCTGTGCTTGCCTAGGTGTCAGCAATTGTCAGTGAGGGAGAGCGGTGTGTTATGAGGAGCTGCTGTTTTTTGCATATAACACAATTTGCTTCAATTACCTGGGAATTGAAAGGGGTTTTTACAGCAGATTATGCTCTTAAAGCTTAATTGTTGTTATCATTTTTATTTGTTTGCCCTCTCCTTGCCTTTCTGCATCATTACACTGCTGCCTTGGTGCATCCAGCCCATGCTTTGTGCTGGAAAGAAATAGCAGGAGTACGCTTATCTCACAGTTAACTGAGAGAAAAAAATATGTTTTCTTCCCAAATTGAATTAATTCTTGTCAACATTGCCTTTATACCAAAGGAAAAACACTTGGAGGAAACGTTTATGATCAAGTTAGGTGATATTTATCCCGCGTTTATTTGTCTCTCCATCTCGTAGGAGGAAAGCAATCTTCTCTTCCCCTCCCGCACCACTGTGCTCTGTTGCTGTTTGTCTCCTAAGGCTCCGAGCACCTCTGTTTGCTTCTGTGCTCCCTGGTCCCCATGTAGCCCCATCCCTGTTTTCCACTGCTGCTTTGTGCCGCTCGATATGCTCACGGTCTTTTGTTTATTGCAGAGAAACCCCATAACGAAACGTCCTTACGAAATCACACTGACATGTACAGTGGTGAGTCAACAGCAGCTTCTGGAGACCTTCACGTTTGTAACCCCCTGTGCCTAACCTGACTGATCCCGTGCTAACCCAGCGTGGGCTGCGTCGGCAGCATCCCCGTGTGCACAGCCCCGATGTGTGCGTGTGGTCCTTTCTGTGCTTTGTCCCCCCCAAACGTCACCAAAAGTGGGCTGGGAACAGCCCAGCAGCCCAAATCCCCTCTTGAGTTTTGACATCTTAAAAATGATCGAGGGCTAAGCTAATTAATTGGATACACTGAGCTCAGCTCCGGAGATATTTGGCTTAATAGGATCAGGGCTAAGTGGGAAAGCTGGTGGTTGGCTCCACTGCCTCGTCCTCCTGATTGAGATACAAGAGCCACCATCCTTCTTTGTCTGCATTCAGAATGAGCACCTACTGTGCTTGCAGCCAAGCATGGGCACTGACCATTAGGAGGAAGAATCCAAATATTTGGTTTTCCCAGCCATTTGTTTCTCTGTGGCACAGTTATACCTGTGCTGAGTGCTTTTCCACCTACCCCAGCGGGGAGGCTGTCCCTGGAGGCTATGTGATCAACACATCCCAAAGCCATAGAATCCTTAAGGTTGGAAAAGACCTCTAAGATCACCAAGCCCAACCATCAACCCATCCCCAACACTAGCCAGATCCCATCAGCTCTTGTTCTGGCACATGAGCTCACAGCTCCTGTGAGGAGCTGGGAGGTGTTGGGGAGGTGATGGGGTGGGTCTGCATGGGGGAATGGAGCACGCTGCTGGGAGCATCCCCAGGAACCAGTGGGCTTCCCTCTCTGCCCGTCTGCCATTTCTTCCCTCCTGTGCCACGTCAATGTGTGTTCAGGTGGTGCTTAGCAGCTATTGGCCTCTTGGTTTTCGTCTCTGCTTGAAGCACGTGCTTTGGCTGGAAGCAAGGCCCAAGTTCTTGCTGCCTCCAAAAGGTTGAGATTAGCCAGATCTTACACTGCAGTGTCCTTCTTTTTTTTGCAAAACATGGGGATTTCTCCCTTACTCCTCTCATACTTCTGCAATGGGGCAACGTTCCCTGCTGAGCTGGGGTTTGGGTGAGAGGTTCCTCTGGAAGGTCTGAGCGTGAAGCATAACTGGAGGAAGTGGGGACAGCAAATGGGCTGGGCATGGTCTGCAACACTCACAGAAATGGCTGTGAAACAAGCAAAATTAACATCAATGTGAATTCCATAAACGGAACTATGCCTCAATGAGAGGCACGTGGGAGGAGATGCCTTCCTGGTGGGCACACGGCGGTGGGATCTCCTCTAAACACAACATGCAGCTCCTCCAAGCACAGAGCAGCGTGGATGGTTGTGTTGTGGAAGGAATGCCTTTATGTTCTGGTGTCTGCAGTCCTCGTGGGTTGGGAGGGGGTGCCTTCATCTCCTGCTGCATTGGTGTGTTCAGGGAAAAGGGAGGTGGATGTCAGCCAGGGAGATAAAAGGTCTAAAATGATTAATAGGGAATTTCATTAGCTGAAGTTCATCACCTTCTTATGGAAGTGAAAATCTTTTGTCCTTTTTCATTTGTGCTGTTTTGGCAAATCTGTGGGATGTTGTCAAGCTGGCAAGCGGGGCAGGAGGCGAGAGATGGATGTGTTGGGATGCACATATTTCTATCATTGCCTATAGCAGAAACAATCTGCGGGTTGATGTACAACCTGATGTGCTGTCAGGTCGGGATGTTGGGGAGGGGACACTGGCAGTTTTTGGAATGGATCCATTCTGCAGTTGAATGGGTCCAATTCCACAGAGGTGGGGTCAGTAGTGGTAACATATTAGAAGCAGAGCACGTTCTTGAGCTCTGCTTCCAGTGAATAGCCGTAGAATTTATTCTTCCAGTCAGTTCCACCTGTGTGGAGGAGTGAGACGTTGCTGTTTAACAGCTTCCAGCTGTAGTGCCATGAGATCAGAGCTGGAACTTCTGCCCCAGATCATTGCAGGCCTCTTCCCTTGTTAGAAATAGCAAAATATTTACTTAAAGTGCTGTGCTAAGGCAAAGCTTATCAGCTAAGCAGTGTTGTCATTAGGTTTATTAAACAAGTGGATAGCATACTAATTTATCTCCCTTATGTTTTAATGTTCATCATTAATATACGGCTCGTAAAATTTGGCTTGCGCTGCTGCTTATCTCTTCTCGTTGTGCCCCAAGCAAATGGTTCGTGGCAGGAGTGAGGCATATGGCCCATTCACACGGGCTACAGGTTGCTGGCAGATAAAAGCCAATATTCACTCATAAAATGATTGATAAACACAGACCTGAAATCTCAGCACTGATCTGCAAGGCATTACATGGGCGGTGATCCTAACCAGGAAAACCAGCATCTCTGAAGCAGGCGAGCAAACAGCAGCACGCCTGCCCCTGGTAATCCATTAATCAAGTAATTAACTAACTCTCTGACGAGCACCTCCTGCTGCTAACATGTGGGTGTGTGAGAGCAGAGTGGTGCGTGAGTGTGGCTGCTCCCCAGTGATGTGGAGTCAGTCTGAAGGGATGAGTTCCTTCCTGTTGATTTATTACCATTATTAATTTTAATTTCTCTTGAGGGGCCTGGTCACGAGCTTTTCCTGATTGAGTTCCAAAAACAGTCTCTGCTCTCTCTCTCCCCTGTATCTTCCCAGCCCTTTTCTTTGTATCAGAGCTCAGAGATTTCCCAAATAGCTCGTTTGGCTAATGAAGCATTTGGGCCAGCAGGAAAGGACCCCAAGAGCCTGCTCCTGCCCCAGGGTGGGCATTCCCCAATTCTCAATTTGCCCAAATAGATTGTGTCAAACCCACCCATCTCACCCCACGTCCTAATCCCATAACCTCCACCTCTGCTACTGCTGCTTTCGAGACCATCTCATCCCACGCTGTCTTCACTGATCCACATCTAGAGTAATGATTCCATTTATTAATGGAAACTATTCCATTAGTAATTCTTTTTTTCTCTCACAAAGAGAACTCCACTGTGTGTATTTGTAGGGAGCTGTCTTGTCTCTCCCCTGGTTGTTTCCCATTAAACTTTCCTGTCCCATCCCAATGTCTTCAGCTCTGCTCCATCCCCAGACAGCTCCATCCTTCAGGCCCAGCAGCTCCCAGTAAGAGTGGGAACCTACGTGATGCTGCCAGAGCTCTGGCATCCTCCATCCCATGGGGATCTCCGTGGCTCAGCTGTCTCATGTACCCTTCTTGTGCCCATTTGTCACTACTGTCCTTCACTAAGTGTTCTGTCCATCAGTGTTTCCATGTCTCATCTGATTCCAGCCCCATGCTGGAGGTAGGGTGAGCAGGGTTGGCACTGCCCTGCTAGGGATCTGGGCTCTCCTGGTGCCCCGTCCCCATGGTTCTGCTTCCCCGGCCCATCCTTTTTCTTCTTTCTTCTCCCTGCCTGCCAAGCATCCTCTCTCCACTACGTCTTCTTACCTTAAAAATGACTTTAAGCCCTTCTCTAGTTTTCAGGTATATTTCTGGGTGAGTCCTGTTGCTGAACCCTGAACCCTTCCGATGCTGCAGAGAAGGAGAATTTAAAAGTGCTCTGTTTTTGTTTTTGTTTTTTTTTTCTTCTTGATTTTCTTTCCTGCTGATCTCAGCCCGAGGGGTTACAGAAACAACACCCAGCTTCATGTACCCATACGGGACCTCCAGCAGCCAGATGGTGCTCCGAGGGGTGGACCTGTTGCTGGAGTGCATTGCATCAGGAGTGTACGTACCATGATGGGAGCGGGCGGTCACCAGCAGCCCCATGAGGTGCTCTCATAGCTTTAATGCTGAACTGCTGGTGAAAATACCAGCAATGAATGGAGCACGCCATTCATTTTCTATTAACTGCTATTAACAATATTCCTGTAACTTACTGAAAGGGAAGGAGCATGAAAGCAGACAGGAGAGCTGAGTTCACAGAATCACAGAATCACAGAATCACCCGGGTTGGAAGGGACCTCAAGGATCATGTAGTTCCAACCCCCCTGCCTAGCAGGGCCACCAAACATACACATTCAGATCAGGTTGCCCAGGACCCCGTCCAACCTGGCCTTAAACACGTCCAAGGACGGGGCATCCACAACCTCCCTGGGCAGCCCGTTCCAGGGCCTAACCACTCTCCTAGTAAAGAACTTCCCCCTAACATCCAACCTAAATCTTCCCTCCTTCAACTTGGATCCATGAGTTCTGCAGCACTGCTCAGAGCAAGAGGTATCTTCAGATACTTGCTGTCCAAGGATGATGCCCCATCAATTTGTCCTTACAGGGAGTTGCAGATCACTTGGGTGGCCCTTTAGCACACTGTATTAAGTGCAGGTGAGGAGGTTTGTAGTATGTGTACAAGCAGAAGTGTCCTGGGCATGGGGTGGGACTTTGGCAGCACTTCCCGGGCACAAGGTAGGACAAAAATCCCACTCCTCACCATCTGGTGATGTTCAGGTCCTAGTGGAGGGGCTGTGGTAGGTAAAAAAGTGGCCCAAAGGTCTTTCTCCTTGGGTTTAGAAGGTCTTAAGTGCAGGATTTGTATTAGGAAAGTTGTCTTGCAAGAGCTTTTATTTCCTTCCCTCTCCTTAGACCAGCACCAGATATCATGTGGTACAAGAAAGGAGGTGAGCTCCCAGTGGGCAAAACCAAGCTGGAAAACTTTAACAAGGCCCTTCGTATCTCCAATGTCTCGGAGGAAGACTCTGGGGAGTATTTTTGCCTGGCATCCAACAAGATGGGCAGCATCCGCCACACGATCTCGGTGAGAGTGAAGGGTACGTCACTTTTACTTCACCATCTCCTTCACTTTCACAGCCAGAAATTGAGAGGGGAGCTTGGGATCCTCTGGAGGCCATCTGCTCCAGTTTGCTCTGTGTGTAACTGTTCCATTTGTGTGTCTTAAAGCTGCCCCTTATTGGCTGGATGAGCCACAGAATCTCATTTTGGCCCCTGGTGAGGATGGCAGGTTGGTGTGTCGAGCCAATGGGAACCCCAAGCCTTCAATCCAGTGGTTGGTGAATGGAGAGCCCATTGAAGGTGAGCCAGGAAGAGTCTGCACCTCCTATATGAAAACATAGCCAAGGGTCTCATGGCTGACCATGGGAGCCAGAGCTGCCACTGGGGCACTGGCTTGGCTGCGTCATGGCCAGTTGAGCCGTGTCTCTGGAGGCCCATAACTTGCCACTGTCTCTTTATCTGGGCTGAGATGTGAAGATGAGTAATAAAATGCAGCATCTTGTGAGCTTTAATTTAAAATTTAATGAAAAGCATCCTTTCTGTCTTCCTTATTTTGAAGGTTCTCCACCCAACCCAAGCAGAGAGGTGGCTGGAGATACCATCGTGTTTCGAGACACGCAGATCGGCAGCAGCGCTGTGTACCAGTGCAATGCTTCCAACGAGCACGGCTACCTCCTTGCCAATGCCTTTGTCAGTGTCCTGGGTAGGTGCCTGTGTGGACAGGTGAGCCCTAGTGCACATGGATGAGGAAGGAAACTCTCTCAAAAGAAGTGACCATCAGAATCCAGCAGCGTGTCAGCTCATGAAATGCTTTTCCATGCAGAATGATGGTTAATGCTTCCGTTCTTGTGGAAGATAAATGCCCTGTACTCAAATTTCCATGCAGGTTATCCCTATCTCTGTGCTGTTAGCTACTCT